>NC_057797.1:731895911-732495911 GCF_018294505.1 Triticum aestivum | reverse complement strand
GGCATGCACACATCTCTTCCCCCACTCTCTAGCTAGGTCTCCCGGCATCTCTCTTTCCCAAGCACACGCACTATGTAGAGTGTATCTTTCCCATACACACAAAACGTCACCCCCAAACGTCTATCTCCCTAGTTATGTGGTTCTCGCACACTCACCTCACACACCACCCCCACTGCAAAACAAGCACACTTTGTCTCCTTGTGCACCATTCTCCTCTTTCTATCTCTCCCACATGCGGACCCGCCCCAGCTCCTCCCTATATAAATATATGTCGTGACTCTTTCCATAGCTCCCTAATGTATCATCATTCTCGATCTCGCACATTGTTCTCTACACCATCTATTCTAGATCTCTCATGAAGTCCCTATCACACACACGATGACTCGCTTCCCTTGCGTCTCCGTACATTGGCCAATTTCAAACAACATCAACATTGTCTCCCTATCTATACGCCATTTATGGACACAAACGCCCCCTCTCTTCCTCTCTCTCTCTCTCTCCGTCTCTAGCTCTCTCTCTCTCTCTCTCACTCTCTCTCTCTCGCTCGCTCTCACACCCCTCTCTCCCACACACAATCGATGTCTCTTCCAAATAGTCTGCTCCCCCCGCCCGCACCCATGCTATCCTGCTACTACATATGTCACACCATTCCCCCTTCCCTTATACTAGGTTTACATCATTAGTGGTCTCTCTACTCCACATACACACACTCCCTCTCACACACAAACGCGCGCACAAACACACACAGACATGCACAAACACCCATTAATCTGGATCCTCATCTCTCCCCATGTCCGCATGTGTATCTCGCACACTCACTCTCTAATTATGTATATGTGTCTCCATGTTACACAACACGAAGCCCCATGTACATGTCTCTCTCTATCCTCCACACACATAGACACAAAGAATCTGTTATCATTGCCTCAATCTCTAGACATATCACACATGCACACTCTCTCTCTCTCTCTCTCTCTCTCTCTCTCTCTCGCAAACACGCTCAACAAGGGTTTCCCCGTGAATAACTTACCATCTATTCATCAACAGTCGTGGCAGTACAGCGAACACGAGACGTGAAAAAGAATAAATCTACACGTGCTTAGACCACCTAGTATGACTACTAGGACTAGAGCAAGCCAAAAAGCGCGCCGCCGTCACCCCCTCCTTATCAGCGATGGGAAAACCTTTGTTTCACACAGTCGAGAAGTCATTGTGCTAAGGCCTCACATGCTAAGGCATTGAATAGAATGTAGATGCTAGTTTACGGAAACAAGTATCGATAATACGTTTGTATCTCCATACTTATATTTCTTCTCTTATAAAAAAACCGAGTTGGTGATGATGGTACGCGTGCCATCTTGTAATATAGACCGTCCGATCTATATCCGACTGATGGAAATTAAACTAAAAGATACATGCACCCCTCTCCACATTTGCAGACAAGGCCTTACCTTGTTCATCCTTATCTCCAACAGCCTCATTGTTGAGCAATTAAGAAAGGAAGCCTCTGGAACAAACTGGCCTGGTGGCCGCTGCTGGCGTCATCAATCCCCATGCCTCCGCTCAGTCCGACCACCAATCACCACCACGCCCCACTCCTCTTCACCTTATCTCCTATTTCTCGAGATATCATTAGTTTTTACACATGGATTTCTCCCGCATGGGTCAATCACAACGAGTGTTTTTATAAAAAAATGCATCTTGATGTTCCGTGCAATGCACGAATCTTGCTAGTACTCCTACAGAAGACTAAGTTGGTGATGATGGTGTGTCTGCCATCCGTCGTTTGTGACCATTAGATCTACATCTAACGACTGTGAGGTAAGTTGTTGCCTTTTCTCACAAACATCCCACTTGTCTACCAATTTGCAGAAAAACCCATAATTAGTATCTTAAAACCAACCACATCCCTCCCTGACCTCACCAAAACAGCCCAAGGAATATATTCTAATTGAAACATAATATATCTCTAGTGATATATGTATATCAAAATTAGAGTGTTTTGTATCAAGTTTGTGAATAAGTATTATTCTAATTATGATTCGTTGCAACGCACATGAACATTGCTAGTATTTCCAACCATGCAAATTTTTTCCCTAGTATTCCATAGTTTCGAGTTTTCCATCAAGATATTAGTCACTCATGGTTGATATTTACTTTCAATCATGTACACATATGCACTATGTAACTAGCCTTGCTTATTGGGTTCCAAAGCTTAACTTTCACTCCTACTTAAAATATGTAGAGTATTTAACAAAAAACTACCACTTTCAACCAGCCCTAGGAAGAATCTATTGTACAAAAAATAGCAAAAACATACCCAAAATTTCTTAATCCACGCCAAAAACTACTACCTACCGATTAGGTTAGTTTAAACCCATTTATGACAGGGTTGGCCCGCATGTCCCTGCTGACGAGGCAGCTTAAACCAACACATTTTGTTTGACCGTTGACACGAGGGACCCACATCTGACCTTCTATCCTGTTATTCCCCCTCAAATCATTATTTATCCTGAACATTACTTCAAACAGTACTGATGCGTGTTCGTCGGTGGCGCCGGTGATGAGCGAGTTGGCCGCCGCTCCGCCGGACGGGCCGGACGCCGCGCTGGCCTCCGCACGGGTTGGCAGGCTGGACCGAGCGTGACTCACGAGCGAGCAAGCCGCCGCGCTGGCGTTCGCTCGAGCTAGATGGTTGGCCTTAGCACGGCGTGCGCGAGCAAGCCGCCGCGCCGCCATGCTAATCTAGCTAGCAAACCTTGCAGACAAGCAACTAGACGGAGCTATCTTGGCTAGCTAGCGGCCACGAGCACCGGATGGAGCTGGCATCCGGGCTGCCGCAAGATGGGCTCCGCACCGCCTGCGGTTTTGACCTCGCCTTCTGCCGGTGGCAGTAGCTGCGTCCCGTGGCCGAGGATGACTAGGTGGACGGGCCGGAGGTAGGAGGTCACTCGGGAATTTTTGTACAGACTGACATGTAGGTCCCACAAGTCATAAAGCCCGGTCGAATAGAAGGCGTTGACTTAATGGGCGACATGGCCCTGTTTGGATACTCTAAGTCAGAGGTTAGATTCTAACCCTGAACTAACTCTAACCAAAGTGGTGTTTGGATGGCAGGGTTAGATTGACAACAAATGTATCCAAACAGGGCCATGGGTTGAAACGTGCCTATAACGACACTTTGTAGAGTAGTCGTTTCTTGGTAGGGCTGGTTGGTAAGAGCATGTACAATGTTTGATAAGGTAGTCTTATCTTAAGTCTGCCACATATGCAAGTGGTAGTAGTTTCTTGGCATTATTAATGGTTTCTTGCATTATTAGGGGTTTCTTGTAAGGCTACTCATAGTGGGGAGTATCATATGCTAGTAACATGCGTATGATACTACCTCCATAGTGCATAGTATCATAAACTAGTATCATAGATGATCATATTTATTGCCATGCATGACACAAAGTAGCATAGCATTTAACATGATACGGTATCTACCTATGTTACTCTAACACTCCCTCTCTTCTTTAATTATGTGCCACATAAGCATGTTTGCTAGTCCCAAGTGCATGTTACCACTTATGTTACCCCCACTATGGCCAGCCTAAGGAACAATGTACTACTAGCGACAAAAGGCGATTCTAGGTTGTGTTGTACTCCAACGAGTACTACTACTGGTCGCGGGAGTGTATACCTCGTTTTGTGGGTTCGATCCCTGCCGAACGCACGGCAGTCTTTTTTTAAATAGTAACTTTGCTGCGAGCCAATATTTTACACGGGTAGTTTGAGTTTTGAAGTCAAACGGACGTGCGGCACCACAATCTGGATGCACTGGATAGCCTAGCCACGTGAACGGGTTTTTCTTCCCAGCATCTCGTGGCTCGCGTGCTCGCCCTAGCCGCACCTCACTTGCAGCTTCCTCATCAGCTAGTAGCATATTTAAACTAGCGCCTCCCAATTAAGCCCGAGGAGCCGGAAAAGCCTGGCGGTGCATTTGGAACTATGCAATATGGCTTTGTACATAAAGTGCTCTACTACTATGTAGCTTGTGGCATTGCACACATGGACTTCACTCCATTATCGGCTCTACTATAAAAGAAATTCCTCTTGACGTGTTTTTTTTGAAATGGAGGCAAAAGCTTTGCTTCATCTCATTCATAAAGAAGGAACTACTAACAAAGTTCGACGAGATCCATTACACCTCCACAAATGGAAGCGAAAAGCCTAGTCTCGTTGTATCAAATAACTCAAATGTTCTGCCCCCGCAGTAACCATCGCTGATAAACAGGCCGCTAGTGTGTGCGTGAGAGGAGCGGCTGAGTAGGCCAGCTACGTGAGAGGAGCGGCTGAATAGAGCACCGAGAGTACCCACTAGGCCACAACATAGGTGTACTTTCCCTGCATTGATAGTACATCAATGGTTCTAGAGAACAGTAGTACCCTCCACTTCCAACTGTAGCTCCTTGGCCCTGAGATTCAAGAGTTCAAAACTGGTGCACTATACTAGAAGTACATGTCGGTGTACTAGAATAGGGGTACCCTAGTACCCCAAACTTGTGCACGGGTAGTTGCAGCACCCCGCGGCAAAGGCTTGCCGGGCGAACGCCAAGATCCCCCAAGGTTCCCTTGGAGCCATCCAAGAACAAAGTATTTAAGCTAAGGAGACAAGACCCCGGCAAGAGGAGCTTGCCGGGAAGGCCAACCAAGGCGCTCCAAGGAACTTGCCGCGACGCGCCACGCGCTCCGGCAAGGCAACAAGGCCCCGGCAAGAGGAGCTTGCCGGGAAGACTAACCAAGGTACCTCGAAGCCCGGTGAGCGACAAGCCTCCGGGCCCGACAAGATAGCAGCAGCGGCAAGGCGCTTGCCGCGGCAGGCGGCCACTCTGCGCCCACGCTCCAGCGCATCCACCAACATGTCGCTCTGGGGGCCTCTCCGGGCACGCGTGGCGGGAGGCTGTGCAGCCAGCGGTGCGCAGTGGCATGCGAAGCTGACAAGATCACCATCGTGGCGAACGGTGGCGCCCCTAACGGTCCTTTTCTGCACTGTTCGGGCGACTCAGACGGGCATTTAATGCCCTTGTCCTCTGCCGTCAGAGTTAGGTAGGGTGCACTGTACAAGCAACTGTATCACCTACCTCGCTTTTTACGTTTGTGCCCTTCTCTGCGTTGCCACCTGTCGGTGACCCCTTTAGCATATAAAAGGAGGCCCATGCGCAACGTAGGGGGGGTTCGGTGCGGAAGGTTGGGAGGTTCGATCACTTCGACTCGTTTGTAAACCAGAAAGAGACCACGCTCTCTCGAGAGCAAGAACACAAGATAACATAGTCAGACAAGCAGCAGTAGGAGTATTATCTCTTCGGAGAGCTCCGAAGCTGGGTAAACCGCTCGTGTGCTTCGCCTCGATCTACTCTTCGTGCAACCTCCGCCCCCCCACCGAACCGAAAGGGGCCCGGTCCGCCGGCCCCATAGGTGTTCGTGGGTCAGTTTCCCCCGACATCTTTGGCGCGCCAGGTAGGGGGCGTCGAGATTGTGTGAACCTGATCCGGTGTTCACACGAGCTAGATCTTTATTCCATTCATCAACATGCCACCGAAGAAGAAGACTTCGACGGCAGCCGCTCCGTCCACGTCGTTTCCGCCACCGTTGGAGCAAACGGGTGGTGGAGTGGACGCCGGCGGAAGAACGGGCGTCGATGAGGATGCTCACAGTGCTGCCAAGTCCAAGGACAAGGCAGCACAGACCTCGGCGTCCGTACGCGCACCGCGCCCGTCTCAGGAGGCGCGGGACCAACGGCATCATGGTGTTCACAGCGCCATACGTCCGCTGGGCCAAGATCAAGCTGGTGGATCTCGGGACGCTCAAGACCAGCGTGCACACCAGCATGCTGGCACGAGCGGGGCACGGTCGCCTGGACGGGATACTGCTCATTCTAACATAGTTAGAAGTTCGAGCACGTCCCGCTCCTCGCGCCGTCCGCCGCTGCCACCCACCACTCCAGCAGAAGCTTTGGTGCGAGCTCAACTTCTCCTAGATTACCCTCCAACGTCGGACAAGATCGACGAATGGAGGGCCACCATTCAGAGTCTCATCGGCTACGCCAACGGCGACACTCCACGGTGGCCGAGCGCGTCGCCGTCGCGGCAGGGTTGCCGGACGCGAGCCGATGGCGACGAAACGGGCGGAGGTGCAACTACCATGCAATCACCGCCCCGAAGGCCAAGATCGCCGACTCGCCGGATCCACCTCGACAGCGACTCCACTGCATCGTCGGATCCACGAGCCCGTCGCGATCAGCGCCAAGTTCTTCATGATCGACAACAAGAAGACGCTCGAACCCGCATCGAGCGCCAAAGAGAAGCGCGACGTCAATCCGACAAGCGCGCTGGGCCCTCTGTTGACATGCATGCGCCAGGGGAACCAGGCGATCTGCCTTACGCAGTAGGTTGTCCTGCATTCACTCGTGAGCTGCGGCAAGTCCAGTGGCCCAGCACAAAGAACTTCAAGCCAGACGTACCGGAGAAGTACGACGGCAAGATGCATCCGTCAGAGTTCCTCAGCATCTACACCATTGCAGTGCAAGCTGCCGGGGGACGAGATGACAAGATCCTTGCCAACTACTTCCCGCTGGTGCTCAAGCCCAACGTCAGATCCTGGCTCATGCATTTGCCGGACAATTCCATATCCTCTTGGGCTGATCTGTGCCATCAGTTTGTCGGCGCCTTTACAGGCGGACACAAGCCTCATGGCCAGGAGAGTGATCTTCATCTGCTCGCCCAGAAGGAAGGGGAGCCCCTGTGCAAGTACATTCAGAGATTCAGTAGTGTGCAGCACAACATCCCAGACGTCCACCCAGCCGCGGTGATCAGCGCGTTCCATCAGAACGTGCGGAACCGCAGGATGCGGGAAGAAATGGCGATGTGCAAGATCAGGGACGTCAGTGAGTTATATGCACTGGCCGACAAGTGCGCACGTGCTGAGGAAGGGAGGAGACTCCCCGGAGAAAATATAGGAGCAGGGGGATCTGACAGTGAAGATGCTGCCCCAACAAGGAAAAACCGGCGGCGGAACAACAGAAGGAGGAAAGGCAAAGAAGTGCTAGTTGTTGAGCAGTCCGGCAACGGTGGCGGCGCCAAGGAAGCCAAAGCTGGTGACTCCGGCAAGGAGGTTGCCGCGGAGATGGCGGTCGTCGACAAGCAGGATGGCACCAACAAGCAGTATTGCAAGATTCACCGCACCAAGGGCCATGATCTTCAGAACTGCAAGAGGGTCGAGCAGCTTGTTGAGCAACAGAAAGCTGAATACGAGCGGCGACAAGGAGAAGGCCCAGGAAGGAGCTGGTGGATCCGGCAAGAAACGTCCCGACCGAGGAGGACGCCGCGGCAAGGCCAAGCAGCGGCAAGGAGACAGACCTCCTCGCGGCCGCGACAAGGATGAAGATGACGGCGACGATGAAGATATGGATGATGAGGAGACTGATGAGCAGGAGTTCCAGAAAGCCACAGAGGTCCTGTGCGTTGACGGTGGTGCTTCTCTGCATGCCTCGCACCGCCAGCTCAAGCAGTGGGTGCGGGAAGTTAATGCAGCAGAACCACCCGTCGAGTCACGCAAGCCTCTGAAATGGTCCGGCACGCCTATCATCTTTGATATTGAGGACCTCCCGGATCGCATAACTGCGGTCGGGTGCTTGCCGATGTTGGTTTCACCAACAATCCACAACCTCAAGGTCACGAAGATGCTAGTTGATGGCGGGGCCGGCTTGAACCTGATCTCCTCCGCGGTGCTCCAGAAACTCCAGATCCCTGACAACGAGCTCGAAGAGACCGGCACATTTCAAGGAATAAACCCGGGAAGGAGCTACCCAAAGGGAAAGATCACGTTGCCGGTAACATTTGGCAGCGAGCTGAACTTCAGGACTGAGAGGGTCACGTTTGACGTTGCCGACTTTCATTACTTTACAATGGAATCCTTGGCCGTCCGGCACTCGCCAAGTTCATGGCAGCCTCTCACTATGCGTACAACGTACTGAAAATGCCAGGCCCAATAAGTGTCATCTCTGTCCCTGGCGACAAGAAGGATGCTCTTTTCTGTGCCGACAAGATCTACCGGGAAGCAGCAGCCGCAGCAGAACGAAGGACACTTGCCGCTGAAGCTCCCGGGGGGAAGAAGAAGGCCAAGTCCGGCAAGAGCTCTGATGCCTACTCCGGCAAGCGCACCTCTTCGGAGTGCTGCACTACCGTCGAGGACGCACCATCGAGCTCCACCGGCAAGTGTAAGAAAGCAATGGCAGCTCCACCTGAGACCAAGAAGGTTTCCGCCAAGGAGGATGGCACTGGTGGTACCTTTACCATCAGCGCCACTCTTGACCCCAAATAGGAAAGCGCGCTCGTTGCTTTCCTGCGGGCGAATGTCGACGTGTTTGCGTGGCAACCGTCTGATATCCCCGGTGTTCCCAGGAAAGTAATTGAGCACCACCTTGCCGTCTGTCCTCATGCGCGGCCCGTCAAGCAGACAGTCAGGAAGCAGGCAGTAGAGCGCCAAGAATTCATCGCAGAAGAAATCAAGAAGTTGAAAGCAGCAGGCCTTGTCAGAGGAGTACTCCATCCCACGTGGTTGGCCAATCCTGTTGTTGTGCGCAAAGCTAATGGGAAATGGAGACTTTGTATTGACTTCACTGATGTTAATAAAGCTTGTCCCAAAGACCAATTTCCCTTGCCGCGTATTGACCAGATTGTTGACTCCACAGCCGGATGTGATTTGCTTTCATTTCTTGATGCATACTCAGGATACCATCAGATCTTCATGGCAGAAGAAGATGAAGAGAAAACCGCATTTATCACCCCGTGTGGCACGTACTGCTTCGTACGGATGCCTTTCGGTTTGAAGAATGCTGGTTCAACATTCGCAAGGGTAGTCCACCATGCTTTTGAGCCACAAATACACAGAAATGTGGAAGCTTACATGGATGACATAGTGGTCAAGAGCAAGAACAAGGCGACCCTGATTCAAGATTTAGACGAAACATTTGCAAACCTGCGCAAGATCAACCTCAAGCTTAACCCTGAGAAGTGCGTGTTTGGAGTCCCTTCCGGCAAGCTTCTCGGGTTCTTCATGTTGGAAATATGCCCTAGAGGCAATAATAAAAGTATTATTATATTTCAATGTTCATGATAATTGTCTTTTATTCATGCTATAACTGTATTATCCGGAAATCGTAATACACGTGTGAATACTTAGACCACACTATGTCCCTGGTAAGCCTCTAGTTGACCAGCTCGTTGTGATCAACAGATAGTCATGGTTTCCTGACTATGGACATTGGATGTCATTGATAACGGGATCACATCATTAGGAGAATGATGTGATGGACAAGACCCAATCCTAAGCATAGCATAGAAGATCGTGTAGTTCGTTTTGCTAGAGCTTTGCAAGTGTCAAGTATCTCTTCCTTCGACCATGAGATCGTGTAACTCCCGGATACCGTAAGAGTGCCTTGGGTGTACCAAACGTCACAACGTAACTGGGTGACTACAAAGGTGCATTACAGGTATCTCCGAAAGTAGCTGTTGGGTTGACACGGATCGAGACTGGGATTTGTCACTCCGTATGACGGAGAGGTATCGCTGGGCCCACTCGGTAATGCATCATCATATTGAGCTCAAAGTGACCAAGGAGTTGGACACGGGATCATGCATTACGGTACCGATTGACAAAGGGAATTGCATACAGGGTTTGATCGAATCCTCGACATAGTGGTTCATCCGATGACAACATCGAGGAGCATGTGGGAGCCATCATGGGTATCCAGATCCCGCTGATGGTTATTGACTGAGAGAGTCTCGGTCATGTCTGCATGTCTCCCGAACCCGTAGGGTCTACACACTTAAGGTTCGGTTACGCTAGGGTTGTAGGGATATGTATATGCAGTAACCCGAATGTTGTTCGGAGTCCCGGATGAGATCCCGGACGTCACGGGGAGTTCCGGAATGGTCCGGAGGTAAAGATTTATATATGGGAAGTCCTGTTTCGGGCATCGGGACAAGTTTCGGGGTTATCGATATTGTACCGGGACCACCGGAAGGGTCCCGGGGGTCCACCGGGTGGGTCCACCTGCCCCGGGGGGCCACATGGGCTGTAAGGGGGTGCACCTTGGCCTAATGGGCCAAGGGCACCAGCCCCACATAGGCCCATGCGCCTAGGGTTCAAGGGGGCAAGAGTCCTAGGAGGGTAAGGCACCTCCTAGGTGCCTTTGGGGGAGGGAAAACCCCCCTTGGCCGCCGCACCCCCTAGGAGATTGGATCTCCTAGGGCCGGCCACCCCCCCTTGGCACCCCTATATATAGTGGGGGAGAGGAGGGACTTCATACCGGAACGCCCTGGCCTTTGGTTGCCTCCTTCTCCCTCCCCAACACCTCCTCCACCTCCATAGTGCTTAGCGAAGCTCTGCCGGAGTACTGCAGCTCCATCAACACCACGCCGTCGTGCTGCTGCTGGTGCCATCTCCCTCAACCTCTCCTCCCTCCCTTGCTGGATCAAGAAGAGGAGACGTGGCTGTTCCGTACGTGTGTTGAACGCGGAGGTGCCGTCCGTTCGGCGCAGGTCATCGGTGATTTGGATCACGTCGAGTACGACTACATCATCACCTTGCAAGCTTCCGCACGCGATCTACAAGTGGTATGTAGATGCAAACTCTCTCCCTAGACTCGTTGCTTAGATGAACTCATAGATGGATCTTGGTGAAACCGTAGGAAAAATTTTAATTTTCTGCTACGTTCTCCAACAGTGGCATCATGAGCCAGGTTTATGCGTAGTTCTCTTTGCACGAGTAGAACACAATTTTGTTGTGGGCGTGGATTTTGTCATCTTACTTGCCTCCACTAGTCTTTTCTTGCTCAACGGTATTGTGGGATGAAGCGGCCCGGACCAACCTTACACGTACTCTTACGTGAGACCGGTTCCACCGACTGACATGCACAAGTTGCATAAGGTGGCTGGCGGGTGTCTGTCTCTCCCACCTTAGTTGGAGCGGAATCGATGAACAGGGCCCTTATGAAGGGTAAATAGAAGTTGACAAAATCACGTTGTGGTGATTCGTAGGTAAGAAAACGTTCTTGCTAGAACCCAATTGCAGCCACGTAAAAGATGCAACAACAATTAGAGGACGTCTAACTTGTTTTTGCAGCGATTGATCATGTGATGTGATATGGCCAGAAGTTGTGATGAATGATGAATTGTGATGTATGAGATCATGTTCTTTGTAATAGGATTCACGACTTGCATGTCGATGAGTATGACAACCGGCAGGAGCCATAGGAGTTGTCATTATTCTTTTGCATGAGCATTGAATAACGTCATGTAAACTACTTTACTTTATTGCTAAACGTTAGTCATAGAAGTAGAAGTAGTCGTTGGCGTGACAACTTCATGAAGACACGATGATGGAGATCATGATGATGGAGATCATGGTGTCAAGCCGGTGACAAGATGATCATGGAGCCCCGAAGATGAAGATCAATGGAGCTATATGATATTGGCCATATCATGTCACAACTATATAATTGCATGTGATGTTTATTATGTATTATGCATCTTGTTTACTTAGGACGACGGTAGTAAATAAGATGATCCCTTATAAAAAATTTCAAGAAGTGTTCTCCCCTAACTGTGCACCGTTGCTACAGTTCGTCGTTTCTAAGCACCACGTGATGATCGGGTGTGATGGATTCTTACGTTCACATACAACGGGTGTAAGACAGTTTTACACAGCGAAAACACTTAGGGTTAACTTGACGAGCCTAGCATGTGCAGACATGGCCTCGGAACACGGAGACCGAAAGGTCGAACACGAATCGTATAGAAGATACGATCAACATGAAAATGTTCACCGACGATGATTAGTCCGTCTCACGTGATGATCGGACACGGGCTAGTCGACTCGGATCGTGTAACACTTAGATGACTAAAGGGATGTCTAATCTAAGTGGGAGTTCATAATTTGATTAGAACTTTATTATCATGAACTTAGTCTAAAACCTTTGCAAATATGTCTTGTAGATCAATGGCCAACGCTAATGTCAACATGAACTTCAACGTGTTCCTAGAGAAAACCAAGCTGAAAGATGATGGCAGCAACTATACGGACTGGGTCCGGAACCTGAGGATCATCCTCATAGCTGCCAGGAAACAATATGTCCTAGAAGGACCGCTAGGTGACGCTCCCGTCCCAGAGAACCAAGACATTATGAATGCTTGGCAAACTCGCGCTGATGATTACTCCCTCGTTCAGTGCGGCATGCTTTACAGCTTAGAACCGGGGCTCCAAAAGCGTTTTGAGCATCACGGAGCATATGAGATGTTCGAAGAGCTGAAACTAGTTTTCCAAGCTCATGCCCGGGTCGAGAGATATGATGTCTCCGACAAGTTCTACAGTTGTAAGATGGAGGAGAACAGTTCTGTCAGTGAGCACATCCTGAAGATGTCTGGGTTGCACAACCGTATGACCCAGCTGAACATCAACCTCCCAGATGAGGCGGTCATTGACAGAATCCTCCAGTCGCTCCCACCAAGCTACAAGAGCTTTGTGATGAACTACAACATGCAGGGAATGGAAAAGACCATTCCTGAAGTGTTCTCGATGCTGAAGTCAGCAGAGGCTGAAATCAAGAAAGAACATCAAGTGTTGATGGTCAATAAGACCACTAAGTTCAAGAAGGGCAAGGGTAAGAAGAACTTCAAGAAGGACGGAAAAGATGTTGCCGCGCCTGGTAAGCCAGTTACCGGGAAGAAGTCAAAGAATGGACCCAAGCCTGAGACTGAGTGCTTTTATTGCAAGGGGAAGGGTCACTGGAAGCGGAACTGCCCCAAATACTTAGCGGATAAGAAGGCCGGCAACACCAAAGGTATATTTGATATACATGTGATTGATGTGTACCTTACCAGTAATCGTAGTAACTCCTGGGTATTTGATACCGGTGCCGTTGCTCATATTTGTAACTCACAGCAGGAGCTGCGGAATAAACGGAGACTGGCAAAGGACGAGGTAACGATGCGCGTCGGGAATGGTTCCAAAGTCGATGTGATCGCCGTCGGCACGCTGCCTCTACATTTACCTACGGGATTAGTTTTGAACCTCAATAATTGTTATTTAGTGCCAAGTTTGAGCATGAACATTGTATCTGGATCTCGTTTAATATGAGATGGCTACTCATTTAAGTCTGAGAATAATGGTTGTTCGATTTATATGAGAGATATGTTTTATGGTCATGCTCCGATGGTCAATGGTTTATTCTTAATGAATCTCGAGCGTAATATTACACATGTTCATAGTGTAGATGCCAAAAGATTTAAAGTTGATAACGATAGTCCCACATACTTGTGGCACTGCCGCCTTGGTCACATTGGTGTCAAGCGCATGAAGAAGCTCCATGCCGATGGACTTTTAGAGTCTCTTGATTATGAATCGTTTGACACGTGCGAACCATGCCTCTTAGGCAAAATGACCAAGACTCCGTTCTCCGGAACAATGGAGCGAGCAACCAACTTGTTGGAAATCATACATACCGATGTGTGCGGTCCAATGAGCGTTGAGGCTCGCGGAGGATATCGTTATGTTCTCACTCTCACAGATGACTTGAGTAGATATGGGTATGTCTACTTAATGAAACACAAGTCTGAGACCTTTGAAAAGTTCAAGGAATTTCAGAATGAGGTGGAGAATCAACGTGACCGAAAGATAAAATTCTTACGATCAGATCGTGGAGGAGAATACTTAAGTCACGAATTTGGTACACACTTAAAGAAATGTGGAATCGTTTCACAACTCACGCCGCCTGGAACACCTCAGCGAAACGGTGTGTCCGAACGTCGTAATCGCACTCTATTGGATATGGTGCGGTCTATGATGTCTCTTACCGATTTACCGCTATCATTTTGGGGATACGCTCTAGAGACAGCTACATTCACTTTAAATAGGGCACCGTCTAAATCCGTTGAGACGACACCGTATGAATTATGGTTTGGGAAGAAACCTAAGCTGTCGTTTCTAAAAGTTTGGGGATGCGAAGCTTATGTCAAGAAACTTCAACCTGAAAAGCTCGAACCCAAGTCGGAAAAATGCGTATTCATAGGATACCCTAAGGAAACTATAGGGTATACCTTCTACTTAAGATCCGAAGGCAAGATCTTTGTTGCCAAGAACGGATGCTTTCTGGAAAAAGAGTTTCTCTCAAAAGAAGTAAGTGGGAGGAAAGTAGAACTCGATGAAGTACTACCTCTTGAGCAGGATAGTGACGCAACACAGGAAACCATTCCTGTGATGCCCACACCAACTGAAGAGGAAAACCATGATAATGATCAAGGTACTTCGGATCAAGTTACTGCTGAACTTCGTAGGTCCACAAGGACACGTTCCGCACCAGAGTGGTACGGCAACCCTGTCCTGGAAATCATGTTGTTAGACAACAATGAACCTTCGAACTATGAAGAAGCAATGGCGGGCCCGGATTCCAACAAATGGCTTGAAGCCATGAAATCCGAGATAGAATCCATGTATGAAAACAAAGTATGGACTTTGACAGACTTGCCCGATGATCGGCGAGCGATAGAAAACAAATGGATCTTTAAGAAGAAGACGGACGCGGATGGTAATGTTACCATCTATAAAGCTCGACTTGTCGCTAAGGGTTATCGACAGGTTCAAGGGATTGACTACGACGAGACATTCTCTCCCGTAGCAAAGCTAAAGTCCGTCCGAATCATGTTAGCAATTGCCGCATACTATGATTATGAGATATGGCAGATGGACGTCAAAACAGCATTCCTTAACGGGCATCTTAAGGAAGAACTGTATATGATGCAGCCGGAAGGTTTTGTCGATCCTCTGAACGCTAACAAAGTATGCAAGCTCCAGCGATCCATTTATGGACTGGTGCAAGCATCTCGGAGTTGGAACATTCGCTTTGATGAGATGATCAAAGTGTTTGGGTTTATGCAGACTTATGGAGAAGCCTGCGTTTACAAGAAAGTGAGTGGGAGCTCTGTAGCATTTCTCATATTATATGTAGATGACATACTCCTGATGGGAAATAATATAGAATCTCTGGACAGCATTAAGGCCTACTTGAATAAGTGTTTTTCAATGAAGGACCTTGGAGAAGCTGCTTATATATTAGGCATCAAGATCTATAGAGATAGATCGAGACGCCTCATAGGTCTTTCACAAAGTACATACCTTGATAAGATTTTGAAGAGATTCAGAATGGATCAGTCCAAGAAGGGGTTCTTGCCTATGTTACAAGGTATGAGACTAAGCTCAGCTCAGTCACCGACCACGGCAAAAGATAAAGAAGAGATGAGTGTCATCCCCTATGCTTCAGCCATAGGATCTATTATGTATGCCATGCTGTGTACCAGACCCGATGTAAACCTTGCCGTAAGTTTGGTAGCAAGATACCAAAGTAATCTCGGCAAGGAACACTGGACAGCGGTCAAGAATATCCTGAAGTACCTGAAAAGGACAAAGGACATGTTTCTCGTTTATGGAGGAGACGAAGAGCTCGTCGTAAAGGGTTACGTTGACGCTAGCTTCGACTCAGATCTGGATGACTCTAAGTCACAAACCGGATACGTGTATATGTTGAATGGTGGAGCAGTAAGCTGGTGCAGCTGCAAGCAGAGCGTCGTGGTGGGATCTACGTGTGAAGCGGAGTACATGGCAGCCTCGGAGGCAGCACATGAAGCAATTTGGGTGAAGGAGTTCATCACCGACCTAGGAGTCATACCCAATGCGTCGGGGCCGATCAAACTCTTCTGTGACAACACTGGAGCTATTGCCCTCGCAAAGGAGCCCAGGTTTCACAAGAAGACCAGGCACATCAAGCGTCGTTTCAACTCCATCCGTGAAAATGTTCAAGATGGAGACATAGAGATTTGCAAAGTGCATACGGATCTGAATGTCGCAGATCCGCTGACTAAACCTCTCTCGCGTGCAAAACATGATCAACACCAGAACTCTATGGGTGTTCGATTCATCACAATGTAACTAGATTGGTGACTCTAGTGCAAGTGGGAGACTGTTGGAAATATGCCCTAGAGGCAATAATAAAAGTATTATTATATTTCAATGTTCATGATAATTGCCTTTTATTCATGCTATAACTGTATTATCCGGAAATCGTAATACACGTGTGAATACTTAGACCACACTATGTCCCTGGTAAGCCTCTAGTTGACCAGCTCGTTGTGATCAACAGATAGTCATGGTTTCCTGACTATGGACATTGGATGTCGTTGATAACGGGATCACATCATTAGGAGAATGATGTGATGGACAAGACCCAATCCTAAGCATAGCATAAAAGATCGTGTAGTTCGTTTTGCTAGAGCTTTGCAAGTGTCAAGTATCTCTTCCTTCGACCATGAGATCGTGTAACTCCCGGATACCGTAAGAGTGCCTTGGGTGTACCAAACGTCACAACGTAACTGGGTGACTACAAAGGTGCATTACAGGTATCTCCGAAAGTAGCTGTTGGGTTGACACGGATCGAGACTGGAATTTGTCACTCCGTATGACGGAGAGGTATCGCTGGGCCCACTCGGTAATGCATCATCATATTGAGCTCAAAGTGACCAAGGAGTTGGACACGGGATCATGCATTACGGTACGAGTAAAGTGACTTGCCGGTAACGAGACTGAACAAGGTATTGGGATGCCGACGATCGAGTCTCGGGCAAGTAACGTACCGATTGACAAAGGGAATTGCATACAGGGTTTGATCGAATCCTCGACATAGTGGTTCATCCGATGACAACATCGAGGAGCATGTGGGAGCCATCATGGGTATCCAGATCCCGCTGATGGTTATTGACTGAGAGAGTCTCGGTCATGTCTGCATGTCTCCCGAACCCGTAGGGTCTACACACTTAAGGTTCGGTTACGCTAGGGTTGTAGGGATATGTATATGCAGTAACCCGAATGTTGTTCGGAGTCCCGGATGAGATCCCGGACGTCACGGGGAGTTCTGGAATGGTCCGGAGGTAAAGATTTATATATGGGAAGTCCTGTTTCGGGCATCGGGACAAGTTTCGGGGTTATCGGTATTGTACCGGGACCACCGGAAGGGTCCCGGGGGTCCACCGGGTGGGTCCACCTGCCCCGGGGGGCCACATGGGCTGTAAGGGGGTGCGCCTTGGCCTAATGGGCCAAGGGAACCAGCCCCACATAGGCCCATGCGCCTAGGTTTCAAGGGGGCAAGAGTCCTAGGAGGGTAAGGCACCTCCTAGGTGCCTTTGGGGGAGGGAAAACCCCCCTTGGCCGCCGCACCCCCTAGGAGATTGGATCTCCTGGGGCCGGCCACCCCCCCTTGGCACCCCTATATATAGTGGGGGAGAGGAGGGACTTCATACCGGAACGCCCTGGCCTTTGGTTGCCTCCTTCTCCCTCCCCAACACCTCCTCCACCTCCATAGTGCTTAGCGAAGCTCTGCCGGAGTACTGCAGCTCCATCAACACCACGCCGTCGTGCTGCTGCTGGTGCCATCTCCCTCAACCTCTCCTCCCTCCCTTGCTGGATCAAGAAGAGGAGACGTGGCTGTTCCGTACGTGTGTTGAACGCGGAGGTGCCGTCCGTTCGGCGCAGGTCATCGGTGATTTGGATCGCGTCGAGTACGACTACATCATCACCTTGCAAGCTTCCACACGCGATCTACAAGTGGTATGTAGATGCAAACTCTCTCCCTAGACTCGTTGCTTAGATGAACTCATAGATGGATCTTGGTGAAACCGTAGGAAAAATTTTAATTTTCTGCAACGTTCTCCAACACTTCGTGTCTCAGCGGGGAATTGAAGCCAATCCCGACAAGATCAAAGCCATTGAGCAGATCGATGCACCAAAGCGCGTCAAGGATGTACGAAGGCTTGCCGGTTGTGTGGCTGCTCTCAGCAGGTTTATCTCTAGGTCTGCTGAGCGCGCCCTGCCATTTTTCAAAATTTTGAAAAAGGCAGGTCCAATGAAATGGACTCCAGAAGCGGAGGCTGCGCTGCAGGACTTAAAGAGATACCTGTCCTCCACTCCAACGCTTGTCGCACCTAAGCCGCAAGAGAAGTTGCTGCTGTATATAGCGGCAACCAATCAAGTGGTTAGTGCTGCGTTAGTGGCGGAGAGAGAGGCGGATGATGAGCCAGCAACCATGGCAGATCCATCCAGCGACAAGCAGGGGGCTTCGCTGACAAGCTATGGCCCCGACAAACATGGGTTTGCGCAGGAACAAGATAAGATGCCAAGGAAAATGGTGCAGCGCCCAGTTTACTTTGTCAGTTCTCTTCTGCAGGGGGCTAGATCAAGGTACTCTGGTGTGCAGAAGTTGCTTTTCGGCCTCCTCATGGCCTCGAGAAAGCTGCGCCATTACTTCCAAGCACATGAGATCACAGTCGTCACTCGCTTTCCGCTGAAGAGGATACTGCAAAATCCAGAAGCAACAGGCAGGATTGTCGAGTGGGTGCTGGAACTGTCAAGCTTTGGCCTCAAGTTTGAGAGCACCTCAACTATCCAAAGCAGAGCATTGGCAGAGTTTATAGCAGAGTGGACGCCAACCCCAGATGAAGAAATTCCAGAAACCAGCATCCCCGTCAAAGAGGCAAGCAAAGAGTGGCTGATGTACTTTGATGGTGCCTTCTCGCTGCAAGGCGCCGGTGCAGGCGTGCTGCTTATCGCACCCACCGGAGAGCACCTCAAGTACGTAGTCCAGATGCACTTTCCCAAAGAGCAAGCAACCAACAATACTGCAGAGTATGAAGGATTGCTTGCCGGTCTCAGAATTGCAGCAGACCTTGGGATCAAGAAGCTTATTGTCAGGGGTGACTCACAGCTTGTCGTCCGACAAGTAAACAAGAACTACCAGAGTCCGTTGATGGAAGCGTATGTTGATGAAGTGAGGAAGCTAGAAGAGCACTTTGACGGCCTACAGATGGAGCATATCCCAAGAGCTCAGAATGACATTGCTGATGGCTTGTCAAAGTGCGCCGCACTAAAGTTACCTGTGGAACCAGGGATCTTTGTGCTTAAGTTGACTCAACCATCCGTAACACCATCAACTGGACAAAGCAAGAAGAGGAAGTTGATTTCTGGTGACTACTTTCCGGCAGAGCTCCCCGAAGCCGCCGCCAAGAAAGTCCCCAAAATCAACACCAAGGATGCTGAGGGGCAGTCTGCTCCGGCAAGCCTTATGGTTTGTTCTGTTGAAGCAGACGCTCCCGACAAGTTTTGCTCCGGCAAGCTTGCCGGGGAACATCAAGCTCCGGCAGGGCCGCAAGTCCTTGCCGCAGAAGCGGATGTTCCCGCAGCAGCAGATATGCCTTTAGTCCTTGTTGTCGAGCCACAAGCTCCAGCATGGGCACAGCAGATTGTCCACTTCCTTCAGACAGGAGAACTTCCCGAAGAACAAGAAGAAGCGGAAAGAGTAGCCCGGCAGTCAAGTATGTACCAGTTTGTCGATAGCATACTGTACAGAAGAAGACTCAACGGTGTGAAATTGAAGTGTATTCACCGGGAAGATGGACAAAAGCTGTTGGCAGAGATACATGGAGGCATATGTGGCCACCACATTGGCGCAAGAGCACTTGCCGGCAAAGCTTTCCGGCAAGGTTTCTTTTGGCCGACAGCCCTCCAGGATGCAACTGCACAAGTAACCAAGTGTGAAGCATGCCAGTTCCACTCCAAACAGATACACCAGCCAGCTCATGCTCTCTAGACAATCCCTTTATCCTGGCCATTTTCGGTCTGGGGGCTCGATATGCTCGGCCCTTCCCCCGAGCTGTCGGGGCCTTTGAGTACTTGTACGTTGCAATCGACAAGTTCACAAAGTGGCCGGAAGTGCAGCCAGTGAGGAAGGTGACAGCACAGTCAGTAGTCAAGTTCTTCAGGTCGATTGTTTGCCGTTTCGGGATCCCTAACAGGATCATCACCGACAACAGCACGCAATTCACGAGCCGCACCTTCATGCAGTACGTCCAAGACCTTGGCGCCAGGGTCTGCTTCGCTTCTGTTGCTCATCCGAGAAGCAACGGTCAAGCGGAGAGGGCAAATGCTGAAGTGCTGCGCGGGCTCAAGACCAGAACTTTCGACAGGCTGCACAGGTGCGGAAGAAACTGGATCGAGGAGCTGTCGGTGGTTCTTTGGTCGATCAGAACGACGCCAAATTGGGCCACTGGCCAGACACCTTTCGCTCTAGTCTATGGAGCAGAGGCAGTTCTCCCCACGGAACTCGTATACGGATCACCTCGAGTGCTCGCTTACGATGAGCTTGAGCAAGAACAGCTGCGGCAAGACGACGCGCTGCTCCTTGAGGAAGATCGTATTCAGGCTGTTGTACGAGCTGCTCGATACCAGCAAGCTTTGCGCCGCTATCATAGCTACAAAGTTAAAGCCAGAAGCTTCAAGGAAGGCGACCTTGTTCTTCGGCGCGTTCAATCCGCCAAGAATTCCAACAAGTTGATGCCGAAGTGGGAAGGCCCCTATAGGGTGAAACGAGTCACAAGGCCCGGCGCTGTCCGCCTTGAGACCGAAGATGGCATTCCGGTGAGCAACTCCTGGAACATAGAACATCTTCGTAAGTTTTTCCCGTAGGGCGCGGTTGTTGGAACCCGTTCCGGCAACCACATTTTGTACAAGTCTTGCCGCTGTTGCATGTAATCCTTTGTACAAAGCCGGGCGCAGATCCCGTGCATAAGTAAAACCCCATGTGCTCCGCACAGCTTGTCCATTTCATGCGTTAGTTCCTTTCTTGCATGCGATTATCTGCCACTTTGTGCAGCACCTACATCCGGTAAGCAGCAACGAGCCGAAGAGCTCCATATTATTATTTTCCCTTCTTTCTTTTTCTTTTAAAGGAAAAGAAGGTTCCCTCGCACACATGTTTGTCGGGGGGAAGGAGAAGATTGTGGTGTGGACCAGGCGTCGTTCAAAGCAAAAGTTTTGCCTTGCCGGGAAGCAAATGACAGAAAAGCTAAGTTGCCAAAGTTTGAGCAATCACTTTTTTAAATTTTTGAGTTATCTTCCTCGAACGACCCTGCTTTGTATGGAAAACCTGTGCGCGGAGGAACCTACTCGTGGCTAGTTGCACCCTTACTTTGTTTCGAGTCCGCTCAACAGCTTAAGCGTGCTGCAACTAGTCGGGACAAGGTTTCTTGTCGGAAGCAGCGACGCCAGCAGAAATCAAGTTATATTACAAGATAACTTGTCGCAACTCTAACAGACTATTTTCATAACATGATTAGCAGCGACAAGGGAAAAGAAGAAATGGGCGGCCTAATCTACGCGTCCGCCCTCGACTCTCTTGATCTCGCTCACCTTGTCCACAATGGGTGCGACAAGGGCCTTGAGTGCATCCAGATCGGCGTCAGGCGGCAAGGACCTGAGGACGTTGGTGAAGCTGAGGCCTGGATTGCGGAAGGCTACCTTCATCAGCACCTTCTGGAGAACCCCGGCACAGATTTTGCGCGACTCGTCGGCCAGCTGCTTCGGGATCCTCTCCCGGAGCCGCTGGAGTGCCGTCGCCACGCCCTTGAAGAATAGGCTGAGCTTGGCGCTGGGTTGAAGGCTCTCGTCGGAAGGATACCCAAAGTCCTCCATCCCCAGCTGCGCCAGCTCCTCGTTGATGACGGCGGCAGTGTTCACCAGACCCTCGGTCCAGTGTTCCACTGTGTCTCTGAATGAGTTCTGGGTAACTGCAATGCTCTCCAGCAGCACCGCGTCAGCCTTGACCTTCTCTGACAAGGTCTTCTCCCGCTCCTTGACGGCCTCCAGCGTCTGCGTCAGCGTGGCCAGCTTCAGCTCCAGGTCTGCTTTGGAATCCTTGGCGGCGCTGAGCTCCTTGCCCCTCTCAGCGAGAAGGCCTTGCAGCTCACCGTGGGCGGCAACATCCTTCTCACGCTCACGCTTGAGCGCGGCAAGCTCCTCGCCGCTCTTCCCAATGTCGGCCTCCAGCTGCGCCACCTTCTCCTCCAGCTCTTTCTTGGCGGCCTTTGCAGTTGCCGCAGCATCCTTTGCCTCCTTGAGCGTCCCGCCAAGTGCTCGCTCGCGCTCGGCGAGCTCTTCCTCGTAGCTGTCGAGGTGGGCCTTCTGCTGCACCAGTTCACCTTCCCGCGCGGACTGCTTCTCGGCGGCCAGCCTTTGCTCCTCCTCAGCTTCGGCCTTCTCGAGAAGGAAGGCCATGCGCTCCTCGTCGACTCGCTCCCGCTCCTGCGCCAGGGACCGGAGAGCTTCTCGATTTTGGCCCCGGAGCTCCTCCGCGCGCTTCTCCATGTCCACTCCCACCTTCGCGACAAGCGCTTCCCGGGAAGCCAGCTTGGCTTGCCGGGTGCAGTAGAGTGACAGCAGCTTCCGCAGCAGCTGCTCCTCCTCAGGCTCGCCACTACTGCTGCTGGGCACGTCGACCAATGACAGTCCAGCAGAGGCGAGCACCTCCCCGTCTAAAGCTTCCCCCTCGACTGGCGCCCTGGAGCTCGATGCCCAGGGTAGCTTGATGAAGATGTCGTCACCGGCCTTCACATAGGCGCCGGACTGGGGCTCCTCGGAACCCGGCTCCGCAGAAGCGGCAGAGGGATCGGAGGTCGGCGCAGCGCCTGGCGCTCCTGCGGCCTCAGGGTCGTCAGTGTGATTGCTGACCCCTCACCGGCTTCCGCAGTAGCAGCCCCGGCGGCCTCCTCGCGGCGGTCTCATCAGCACCGGCACCTTCCTTGCCGGCGCCCTCAGTCTCCATTGGCTCAGCCATAGATGGGTCTGAAGAACGAAGGAGGGAGGAAAATCAATCAAAAATCCAAGAAAGGAAAAATAGAAGAAGCAGAACCCAAGAGAAAGTTTCTGGGCAAGTGGATTACCTGCGCCAAGATCTCCAGTTGCGGCCTCGGTCGCCGCAGGATCAGCAGTGACGTCCCTTGCCGGGGAGTCCCCCCTTGCCGGAGAGCGCTCCCTTGCCGGGAACTCCTCCCTTGGCGGCGCAGTCGAAGCAGGTGGCACTTCGGGACCAGCCTCCGGGCGCTCCTGATGAGACTGTTCTGCTCCTGCACAAGTCAACAAATAAGTTATCAGCAAAGGAAAAAGCACTCAAACGCACCCGGCAGCAGAAGGCTAAACTATGAACTTACGCTGGGGGCTGCGCTGGGGGCTGCTTTGAGGAGTGATTGCCGGGTCCGTCAAGGTGATCTCGGACCCACCCCCTATCGACAAGGTGGGGTCATCTTCGATGACGATCACCGCGGCCTTGGCCCTCTTCGCCGCTCTCTGGGCCAGCGTTCTGAAAAGAAAGGAGTCCAGATTGGAGCAAGTCAGATACAAGATATAAACAACAAGATTGAAGGATTATAAGAGCACCAAAGAAACTCACTCTTCTTCCTCCTCGTCGGAGCTGAGCGCGGAAAGATCGAAGTCCGGCCCTCCTCTGGTGCGGCGAGGTGGAGGAGTAGGATCCCTTGCCCGCTTGGCGGGGGCATTGGCGGTGGCCCAGGAAGATCCCGCTCCAGTTGCCGCTGTTGCGTGAGGCGCCCCCGCGGCAACATTGCTTGCCGTGGTAGAGCGCGTGGCGCGGCTCGGTGGCTGTGGAGCCGGCTGCCGCCCCGCTGCGTCCCCGGCCCTGCGAAGGCGCCTTCTTGGCGGGGCCGGGGGCTCTGCCTGCGGCAAGCTCTCTGAAGGCTCAGCCTCCTCCTCGCCGGCCTCGCTCGACTCGGCTCCGAAACCGGCAGGCTCCTCCTCGCCCATGAGCTCCGCGCGTTCGGCAAGGTTTGCTGCCTCTGCAGCCTCCGCCTCCTCCACGGTGAACCCGAATGCGCCCGCGGCAGCTGCGGCCGCAGCCTCTTCCGCCCTAGTAGCAATGAGCTGCAGCTCCTCGTCGGTAGTGTCACGGGTGAGGCTCTTCTGCTCGTCGGCGCGGACCGGCACTTCCTCCAAGGTGTCGAAGAACGCTCGCACAACATCATCCGCAGGCTCTTGCCAAGTTGGGACGATGCCGTGTGAATCGCACAGCGGCATCATGGCGCGGATCCGGTCAAGCGAAGAGTTATTGCACAAAGGAACTACGCCCCTCGGCAGTGTGAATGGGTGCTGGGGGTCGCGTTTGAATAATTCCAAGAGCATTGCGTCCAACTCCAAGACGGTGAAGTTGTAGTTGAGGCCCGGCCGCAGCCTCATGATGTCCGCCGAATTCTTGAATTCCCAAGCGGGCCTCCCCCTCTCTTGCAGGGGGGCAATGCGGCGGCGAAGGAAATCTGCCCCGACAGCACCTACAGTGAGCCCGGCAAGCCTGAGGCGAAGAATCCTAGTGATGGCGATCTTCAGCCTCTCGTCTTCCGGAGCCACGTTGCTCCAGTCATTGCCGCGCACTATGGGAGTTTGGCGCACGACGGTGAAGGGCTGCGGATTCTCCTCGACGATCCAGCACCACTCCGCTCTCCACTCCTCCCACTTGCTGCGGAGCTCACCATCCAAGTACGCCTCCTTCTTGCTGACTCTCGAGACCCAGGCAATCCCTCCGGCAAGCGGCTCTCCTCTCTCTACCCGAGGAATGAAGTAGTGGCGGAAAAGGGCAAGACTAGGGTGGACTCCGACAAAGTTTTCGCACAAGTGGGCGAAAACTACCATGGTCAGGACAGCATTGGGGGTGAAATCAAGGAGGCGGAAGCCATATTTGTTCATAATGTCACAAAAGAACTCCGAGAAGGGCGGGAAGAGCCCGCAATAGAAGAATAGCAGGAAGAACGGGTACCCATTTGGAGCCAGCTTCGAAGCGGTAGCCGGGAGTACCCTCGTGCGCGGATGCGCACGCGTCTCCGTCGCCCAAAAGAGGTAGAAGTACTCCCTCAGCTCCTGCACGCCGAGCTGGGGGGTGAAGATCGCCCGCTCCTTCCGCAGCGCCGCGAGCCGCTGCGCCTCGGCCGACTTCACACCCTTTCCCTTGTCGGCTTTCGGGGCCATGGCGGAGGTGGTGGAGAAGGTCGATGGCGTGGCGATGCTGGTGGCAATGGGGGGGGAGCGCTGCTCTCTCGGCTTTGAGAAGAAGGGGGGAGCGGCGGAGTTTGTGAAGAAGGAGTAGCAGCAACCAGCGCGTGGGAACGAACTGCCCCTATTTCCTCTGCTTATAAAGAGGGACGGGGCGGACGTTTCGCCCTTCCTAATAAACAACCACCCACGATCTCCCCCATGATGCCGCATTCAACGCGTGCCGTTATGGGGAAGCGCGGTGGATACGGAGCGAGATTTGGTGTAGCCCAGCCCGCGTGTGCCCGTGCCCTGTCTTGGGCCTGGCCCAACAGCGCTCGACACCGTGTCTGGCCCAGGCCCGGGGGCTCCTGTCGGTGTACTAGAATAGGGGTACCCTAGTACCCCGAACTTGTGCACGGGCAGTTGCAGCACCCCGCGGCAAAGGCTTGCCGGGCGAACGCCAAGATCCCCCAAGGTTCCCTTGGAGCCATCCAAGAACAAAGTATTTAAGCTAAGGAGACAAGACCCCGGCAAGAGGAGCTTGCCGGGAAGGCCAACCAAGGCGCTCCAAGGAACTTGCCGCGACGCGCCACGCGCTTCGGCAAGGCAACAAGGCCCCGGCAAGAGGAGCTTGCCGGGAAGACTAACCAAGGTACCTCGAAGCCCGGTGAGCGACAAGCCTCCGGGCCCGACAAGATAGCAGCAGCGGCAAGGCGCTTGCCGCGGCAGGCGGCCACTCTACGCCCACGCTCCAGCGCATCCACCAACGTGTCGCTCTGGGGGCCTCTCCGGGCGCGCGTGGCGGGAGGCTGTGCAGCCAGCGGTGCGCAGTGGCATGCGAAGCTGACAAGATCACCATCGTGGCGAACGGTGGCGCCCCTAACGGTCCTTTTCTGCACTGTTCGGGCGACTCAGACGGGCATTTAATGCCCTTGTCCTCTGCCGTCAGAGTTAGGTAGGGTGCACTGTACAAGCAACTGTATCACCTACCTCGCTTTTTACGTTTGTGCCCTTCTCTGCGTTGCCACCTGTCGGTGACCCCTTTAGCATATAAAAGGAGGCCCATGCGCAACGTAGGGGGGGTTCGGTGCGGAAGGTTGGGAGGTTCGATCACTTCGACTCGTTTGTAAACCAGAAAGAGACCACGCTCTCTCGAGAGCAAGAACACAAGATAACATAGTTAGACAAGCAGCAGTAGGAGTATTATCTCTCCGGAGAGCTCTGAAGCTGGGTAAACCGCTCGTGTGCTTCGCCTCGATCTGCTCTTCGTGCAACCTCCGCCCCCCACCGAACCGAAAGGGGCCCGGTCCGCCGGCCCCATAGGTGTTCGTGGGTCAGTTTCCCCCGACAGTACAGTACATAGCACTAGTAGTACCCTCGCACTACTAGGTGAGAAAGTAGTACTAGTACTGCTACAGTATGAGTACGTACTCCTTCGTCACGTAATGTAAGACATTTTTTGACACTAGTTGGTGTGTACAAAAAATAGCAAAAACATACCCAAAATTTCTTAATCCACGCCAAAAACTACTAGCTAGTGCCAAAAATTTCTTACTAGTGCTATTATTTAGAGTATAATGCAATCCCATAACGTCCCATAATGCTAGTATTAGTAGTAAATAATAGCCTCACCCCTTTGCTTACTATGCTCTACAGTTGGAAGGGACGAGGCCCTGCGGTTACTACACTCTTATCTCCTCCTTGCCAGTTCCCCTCCCCCCGAAGAGAAGGCAGTTCGTCGCTGCTCCCATGGATTCGACAGGCGGTTCTCCTCATCGTCGAGGCTGGGAGACCTTGGACGATGATACTCCGGGAGAAATCGCACGCCGCTCCGACGTCCTCACCGCCGCAAGACTCGGTGCTTCCTGCACCAACTATTTTAAGACGGTGCTTAAAATGGCTTGGGAAAAGGCCTTGCTTGTTGGTCTTCCATGCGTCCTCGAGGAGAAGGTTCTTCTATGGGACAATCCTTCGAACAGTCCACCGCTCCCTGGCCATGGTTTCACGTTGACTCCGCTAGAGTTCCCGACGTTGAGAGGTAGTCGGATTTTGTCCGATGTGCAGGTCAGTAATGGAGTCTGATCATGTAGTACTTAGTTATTCCATTTCCATCCCGTAATTTCTCCGCTACCCACCGTCTTATATATAGGTCTGGGTCGGTGCCAACGAAGATTGGCTTGCATACCTCCGGCCGGATACCACCATCATTTTGCACAACATCCACAGTAGTGCGGCAGTTCCAGTAGACCCCGTCTCCACCATTGGGATCGGCCTTCCGGACTGGCTGGGCTTGAATACATATGATGATGCCTACATGAGATTGAAGAAGATAGCAATTGCGGACCCGCCGACAAAGCGACGCGGCTACGATGATTACTATCTCATCGCGGTGTACGACATAAGGATTGCCATCAATGCAAGAGGTAGTAACGGCAGAGGCTGGCGCATGTTGGCGGTGACAGATTTGTACCCCTACACGTTCGAAGACGCCATGCGCCATCTAGGCTGCATCTTCACGGTGATAAGCCAGGGGACTTGTTTCATCTTGTTGCCATCCTATGGTATGATACATTACAAACGGAATGCACAAACCATCATTCGCATCCCTAACAGTACTCCATTATTTTGCAGGGACCAGTCATCCCGCAATCAAAATAAGATCGCCGATCCTGGATGTGCATTTGCATCCGCGATTCGGTCTAACTTGGAACCTTGTAGCTGACTTTGGCATATTGGGATCAACTATCTTAGCAGTCGTTACCCATGGTACCACTGATGTGCAACATGGTCACACAATCTACCATGTTCGGACCGTCACCATCTACCCAGGTATTCCATTTTTAACCCTCTCGCCTTCTCTTTCATTGTTGTACTAGTACCCTACTTATGTACTAGTAGGAGTACTTTTTACCTTGGAGGACGCGTATAGCTAGCTAGGCCCTTGAAGACTTGAACCCACTAGCTGCCACCATTTTTGTTTTTCCATGTCTTACTATCTCATCCATGTAGCCAACAGTGGCTATATATAATAAGCCGGTTATTTTACTTCCTCTATACCGGAGTAGTACTATTTGCTGCACAGTATTACTGACCACCATATTTGAGCACAACATTATTATGCATGGACCTTGACTATGTACGTCACCATGTGTCCAGATCTGAGATGCCGCGTGTACCAGATGAACGGCGCCGAGTTCGACCACCGTGATGCTATGTGGGTGCCGAGGAACACTATTGGAGATTACTCACTTTTTATTGGGGACAGCTACCCCATTGTGAAGCGGATGCCACCTTCCGTGCACGACATGGAAGGCCTGCCATTCATGAAGCATGGTTGTGTTTTCAGTGCGCACCGCCGGATGAACGACATGCTGGGACACACTATCCCTGATTTATGCCGCTTCAGCTTGGATGAGTCTCCATCGTGTGGAACCGGACTAGAAAGCTGCGACAATGATTCCCGTTGCCCACCGCTATGGATCGTGCCATCCATGAAGAACACCTGGGACTGGAACCTGGAGGAGGACATGTAGCCCATCTATAACGTGTAAGTGGAGTACGGTAAATTGTGAATGGTAGCGTTGTGAATATATGTAGACTAGTCATGCACAAATTTATCACATGAATTGAAGATGAACTTGTGTGGCATATTGGCATTTGTCCTTTAGAATTTATTACTAGTAAATGTGTTATGTGTACGTGTAACTTGTGTGGTTGTTGCACGGGCTCCAACGCGCTATTTGAGAAAAAAATGGTGGCACAGCTTTGGATATACGTGACGTGGCTGATGGGGTTATGTACCTAGGGTAGGGTCATGGACTCGATCCAAGTAACCTACCCCAGGACATCTTTAGAAGAGGTCACCTTCCAGTCGACCAACGAGGATTCACTCGACTGGCCTGAAGGACTCGACCACGAAGACTCACTCGACCACCAGGAGGTCAAGAGGCACTCTGCACTGCAACGGCTTGTAATCAAGTAGACTTTATGATAGTAAAGGCCTTTATGTGGGGCGTTACCAGTAACGCCCTAGACTTAACTCACCTTAAACCCTCTCCTACATGGGCTGGCTGGGGTCCTGGCGCACTCTATATAAGCCACCCCCCTCCACAGGCAGAAGGGTTCGGCACCTTGTAGTTCATACACTCATAATCCACTCGACCGCCTCCGGGCTCCGAGACGTAGGGCTGTTACTTCTTCCGAGAAGGGCCTGAACTCGTACATCCTTTGTGCTTACAACCTCTCCATAGCTAGGACCTTGCCTCTCCATACCTACCCCCACTCTACTGTCAGGCTTAGAACCACGACAGTTGGCGCCCACCGTGGGGCTGGTGTTTTAGCGATTTTGTGGAGAAGTTGCGATTCTTCCGAGTACTTTCATCATGGTGTCTGCTAGAGTTTTGGTCGAGGGTCAAGAGATCCGTCTCGGCACTCTCACCTTCATCGCCGACGACTCCGCATGGCTCCAGGAGGCTCCACTCGACGTAGATGCGCTCCCCGTCCGCGGTGCGACGCATTTTCGCGCATGTGTCCGCGGCATTCTGCTGCGGCAACCGTCGACCCAATATCGGTCGGCTCCTCCATCGTCTGCCCTCCCGGTCTCCCGCCAGCGCAAGCGCTCAGGCCGGTCGAGGCTTCACCGATGGGTGAGTCACGCGATGGCTCGCCAATCGGCCACTACCCAAGTTGCGGCGATCGAGCCCAACGAATCTCTCTACGGCTTGTTCGATCAGTCGACTGGTTCCGTAGAGACTACATCTGAGCGCGGAAGCAGTGATCCAGCGGCGGAAATCTTGATGGTCGACGGGCCCCACAGCCCTCCTGGCTTCGCCCGTGGTGGTGGAGCAGGTGACGGCGGCGACCCTGCACGAGGCTACGAAGAGTACCAGCCCGAGCCACTCGATTCTCTGCAAAGAGAGGAACTTCGCCGCAGGAACGAGGATCCCCTGCGTATTCCCATCGCAGGAGAAACCCCCGAGGCTCGTGCCTTGGAGGAGGCGCGTCTGGCCAATTTGGCCGAGCGCACTCGACTGGAGAACCTTCAGCGAGCACTCGACGAGCGCGCGCGGCAACGAATTCCCGACACCAGTCGACGTCAACTCTTTCCGCCGACTCAGGTATATCGAACCCCAATTCAGAATTTAGCAGCTGCGACCCGTATAGCAGAGTCCATCCAGCCTTCGCAGTCGGAAGCTGGCAGAGGTTTGCTGCAGATCAGGGATCTGCTCCGGGCAGCAGGAGATCAGAATTCAGCCGTATCTCAGTCGCGCAATAGAATTCACAGTCGATCCGTCACTGTGAATACAGTTCAGTCGGCTCACAGCCCCAGATCGCCTCCGCGGCGCGAAGGGCGTGAGAATCGGCGAGATCAATATGGCGACAGACTCGACCGAGATGATAGGCGTCGAGTCCCCTATTCCCCTCCGAGGGGTGGGTCTTACGCTCCTCGGCAGCCAGATGATAGGCGTCAGTATAGTACAGGGCATAGGGTTCCAGTTGACCCCAGAGAGCCAGGCTTCGACGCGCGATCCATTATCGTGCAAGGGTTGGTCGACCGGAACAGAGCCCATCGAGGCGCACTCGACAGAGATGTACCCACAAGCAGTCGAGTGCATGTTTCTGGTCCTGAATGTTTCAGCAGAGCTATCAGAGCCGCAGTTATTCCCCCCAATTTCAGGTTGGCAACAGGAGTCAGCAAGTTCACTGGTGAGTCTAAGCCTGAAACTTGGCTTGAAGACTACCGAGTGGCAGTTCAGATCGGTGGTGGGAACGACGAGGTGGCCATGAAACACTTGCCTCTCATGCTGGAAGGTTCTGCCAGGGCATGGTTGACTCAATTACCTCCTAGCAGCATTTACACTTGGGAGGATCTGTCCCGAGTGTTCATCAGAACGTTTGAAGGGACTTGCAAGCGACCAGCTGGATTGACAGAGTTGCAAGTCTGCGTGCAGAAAACTAATGAGACTCTCAGAGAGTATATTCAGAGGTGGATCACTTTGCACCACACTGTGGAAAATGTCTCTGATCATCAGGCAGTATGCGCCTTCAAAGACAGCGTCAAGAACAGAGAACTGAGTTTGAAATTTGGTCGAACCGGTGACATGACCTTGAGTCGGATGATGGAGATTGCTACCAAGTACGCCAACGGCGAAGAAGAAGACCGACTCCAAAGCGGCAAGCACAAGCCGAGTCAGTCGGAAAAAGGAAACACCAGTCGGAAACAGAAGCGGAAGGCTGAACCGGCAGCTCCTGGAGAGGCTCTGGCCGTGACTCAAGGAAAGTTTAAGGGGAAACCAAAAGGATCCTGGAACCCCAAGAAGGTAAAGGATAAAGAAGGGAACGACGTGATGGACATGCCGTGTCACATTCACACGAAGAAAGACGAAGAGGGGAATATCATTTACCCAAAGCACACCACTCGCCAATGTCGACTCCTGATCCAGCAGTTTCAGGGAAAACAGTCTAAGGACAAGGAGAAGGAGTCGGACAAGGCCGAAGACAAAGAGGACAGTGAGGGAGGATATCCGCATATCAACTCCACTCTGATGATCTTTGCAGATGTGGAAAGCAGAAGTCGACTGAAAGTGATTAACCGAGAGGTGAACATGGTTGCCCCAGCAAAGGCAAATTATCTGAAGTGGTCTCAAACACCCATCACATTCGACCAATCTGATCACCCGACTCATATTGCCACCCCTGGGAGGCAAGCTTTGGTGGTCGATCCAGTTGTCGAAGGCACTCGACTGACAAAGGTGCTGATGGATGGTGGAAGTGGGCTGAATCTGTTATATGCAGACACATTGAAAGGTATGGGCATTCCGATGTCCCGACTGAGCACTAGTAACATGAGCTTTCATGGAGTTATACCAGGGAAGAAGGCCGAGTCACTCGGCCAGATAGCTTTGGACGTAGTGTTTGGTGATTCGAAGCATTTTCGCAAAGAAAAGTTGACGTTTGAGGTCGTGGATTTTCAAAGTGCATATCATGCCATTTTGGGGAGACCGGCCTATGCACGGTTCATGGCTCGACCATGTTACGTGTACCTCAAATTGAAGATGCCCGGTCCCAAAGGTGTGATCACTGTCACCGGTGATAGGAAAAAGGCAGAGGAGTGCTTTCAGAAGGGCTCCAAGATTGCCGATTCCCAAGTGACAGCGGTCGAGTTCGAAGAATACAAGCAAAACGCAGATCCGAGTGACTTGCTGCGATCCAAGAAGCCCGCCACGGAGTCTGCATTCCAGTCGTCCGGTGAGACGAAGCCTGTTCACATTCACCCGACCGACCCCGAAGCAGCTCCAACCCGCATCTCCACCACACTCGACCCAAAATAGGAAGAAGCGCTCATCCAGTTCCTCCATGAGAACTGGGACATTTTTGCATGGAAGCCTGCTGACATGCCAGGCGTTCGCAGGGGACTAGCTGAGCATCGCCTAAGAGTCGACTCGTCTGCAAAACCAGTCAAAGAGCATCTTCGGCGGTCCGCCGTCCAGAAGAGAAAGGCCATCGGTGAAGAAGTGGCTCGACTGTTGGCGGCAGGATTTATCCGAGAGATATACCACTCCGAGTGGCTCGCTAATGTCGTCATGGTTCCTAAGAAGGACAAGTCGCTCCGAATGTGCATTGATTTCAAGCACATCAACCGGGCCTGCCCGAAAGATCACTTTCCTCTCCCTCGCATAGATCAAATTGTTGACTCGACCGCGGGATGCGAGAGGTTGTCTTTTTTAGATGCTTACTCCGGGTACCACCAGATCCGTCTGTACGGGCCCGATGAGGTAAAAACAGCTTTCATCACTCCATTCGGGTGCTTCTGCTATATCACCATGCCATTCGGCCTCAAGAATGCCGGATCCACATTTATGCGAATGATTCAGAAGTGTCTACTCACTCAAATCAGTCGGAATGTGGAAGCTTATATGGATGATATTGTTGTCAAGTCACGAAAAGGTTCCGACCTGCTCGCTGACCTTGCCGAAACATTTGCCAACCTCAGAAGGTATGATATCAAGCTCAATCCATCAAAGTGCACATTTGGAGTTCCTGGTGGCAAGTTACTCGGTTTTCTCGTTTCCGAACGGGGAATCGACGCTAACCCAGAGAAGATTGGCACTATTCTCCGAATGAAACGCCCTGTGCGAGTGCATGATGTCCAGAAGCTTACTGGATGCTTGGCCGCATTAAGTCGATTCATCTCACGACTCGGTGAAAAGGCACTGCCTCTTTACCGACTGATGAAGAAGGCTGACAAGTTCGAGTGGACTCCAGAAGCTGATGCAGCGTTTGCCGAGCTAAAAGCTCTGCTCTCCACCCAGCCGGTGCTTGCTGCTCCAATCAGCAAAGAGCCTCTGTTGCTCTACATCGCAGCCACAGGACAAGTCGTCAGTACTGTGCTAACGGTCGAGCGGGAAGAAGAAGGAAAAGCTCTCAAAGTTCAGCGCCCAGTGTATTATTTGTCTGAAGTCTTGACTCCATCCAAGCAGAGATATCCTCATTATCAGAAGCTTGTGTATGGAATATACATGACCACAAAGAAGGTTGCTCATTATTTCTCTGACCATTCCATCACAGTCGTCAGCAACGCTCCACTATCAGAGATTTTGCACAACAGAGATGCAACTGGTCGAGTGGCCAAATGGGCGATTGAACTTCTTCCCCTTGATATCAAGTTTGAGGCAAAGAAAGCCATTAAGTCCCAGGCGATAGCAGATTTCCTCGCCGAGTGGATTGAACAACAGCAGCCGACTGAAGTTCACTCGGAGCATTGGACCATGTTTTTTGATGGCTCTAAGATGTTGAATGGTTCCGGTGCTGGGGTTGTCCTGGTTTCCCCCAGAGGAGATAAGCTCAGATATGTGCTCCAGATTCACTTTGATTCCTCCAACAATGAGGCAGAATATGAGGCCCTCCTTTATGGGTTGCGCATGGCCATTTCACTCGGCGTCCGTCGCCTAATGGTCTATGGCGACTCGGATTTAGTGGTCAATCAGGTGATGAAAGAGTGGGACGTGAGAAGCCCAGCCATGACTGGATACTGCAGTGCAGTGAGGAAGCTGGAAAAGAAGTTCGAGGGGTTGGAGCTCCATCATATACCCCGACTGAAAAATCAAGCAGCTGATGATCTAGCAAAGATAGGTTCCAAGAGAGAAGCCATTCCGAGTGGTGTGTTCTTGGAGCATATACACACTCCGTCAGTCAAAGAAGATCCTTTCACCAAAGAAACTCCGCAGCCCAAGAGCGCCACAAATCCGACTGAAGTTGAAATCCCAGCGGTGGTCGACTTGATCATGGAGGTTTTGGTGGTCATTCCCGACTGGACGATTCCGTATGTCGCATATATCTTGAGGAAAGAGCTTCCGGAGGATGAGGAAGAGGCTCGACAGATCGTCCGTCGATCTAAGGCCTTTACCGTAATCAAAGGACAATTATACAGAGAAAGCGCGACTGGAGTCGGTCAGAAGTGCATAACACCAGAAGAAGGTCGACTCATCCTCAATGATATTCACTCGGGGACCTGTGGTCATCATGCGTCCTCTCGGACCATCGTGGCCAAAGCATACCGAGCCGGATTTTACTGGCCCAAGGCGAATGAGATGGCAAAAGAGATAGTGGATAAGTGCGAGGGATGTCAGTTCTACTCGAATATGTCGCACAAGCCTGCGTCAGCTTTGAAGACCATCCCACTCGTCTGGCCTTTTGCAGTTTGGGGGCTGGACATGGTCGGTCCTTTGAGAACAGGACGAAGCGGTTTCACGCATGTACTGGTGGCAGTCGACAAGTTCACCAAGTGGATCGAGGCTAAACCAATCAAGAGCCTTGACACCGGTACTGCTGTTAGCTTCATCAGGGAACTAATATTCAGATATGGAGTCCCGCGCAGCATCATTACGGATAATGGGTCGAACTTTGACTCAGAGGAATTCAGAGCTTTCTACGACTCCCAGGGCACACGGGTCCACTACGCTTCAGTCGCCCATCCGCAGTCGAATGGACAAGCAGAACAAGCTAATGGACTGATTCTTAAGGGATTGAAGCCTCGACTGATGCGTGATCTCAAACACGCGGCTGGAGCTTGGGTCGATGAACTTCCCTCTGTACTCTGGGGACTGCGGACCACACCTAATCGGTCGACCGGAAGAACTCCATTCTTCTTGGTCTACGGAGCCGAAGCGGTCTTACCAAGTGATCTTCTGCATAATGCTCCCCGAGTCGAAATCTACAACGAAGCAGAAGCTGAACAAGCGCGGCAGGACGCAGTCGACCTTTTAGAGGAAGAAAGGGAGATGGCTCTGATCCGGTTGACCATCTACCAACAAGATCTGCGCCGTTTCCACGCCCGAAATGTGAGAGGTCGAGCCTTCCAGGAAGGAGATTTGGTTCTCCGAGTGGATCAGCACAAACCACACAAGCTTGCTCCTTCTTGGGAAGGCCCCTTCATAGTCACCAAGGTCCTCCACAATGGGGCGTACCGTCTTTAAAATGTCGAGCATAATTTCGACGAGCCCCGAGCTTGGAACGCGGAGCTACTCCGCCCATTCTACACTTAAGTTTTATCATTCGGATGAGTTGTAATACAGTACTTTTGTAGTTCATGGACCTCAAAATAATAGTGTCATAGTTCCTCCATAATATTTGTCACTTTTTATTTTTGTCCAATGAAATTCCCCTCAGTGGGTGACTTAGCTGCGAATCCGTTTCGCCTAAGTTTGTAAAAATCCTACCGAGTGGTGAGCCAGACTCCCACTCGGAGACTTAGCTGCGAATCCGTTTCGCCTAAGTTTATAAAAATCCTACCGAGTGGTGAGCCAGACTCCCACTCGGAGACTTAGCTGCGAATCCGTTTCGCCTAAGTTTGTAAAAATCCTACCGAGTGGTGAGCCAGACTCCCACTCGGAGACTTAGCTGCGAATCCGTTTCGCCTAAGTTTGTAAAAATCCTACCGAGTGGTGAGCCAGACTCCCACTCGGAGGCTTAGCTGCGAATCCGTTTCGCCTAAGTTATCAAAATCCTACCGAGTGGTAAGCCAGCCTTCCACTCGGAGGCTTAGCTGCAGCCTCGTGCTCGCCTAAGTTATGAAAATCCTACCGAGTGGTAAGCCAGCCTTCCACTCGGAGGCTTAGCTGCAGCCTCGTGCTCGCCTAAGTTATAAAAATCCTACCGAGTGGTAAGCCAGCCTTCCACTCGGAGGCTTAGCTGCAGCCTCGTGCTCGCCTAAGTTATAAAAATCCTACCGAGTGGTAAGCCAGCCTTCCACTCGGAGGTTTAGCTGCAGCCTCGTGCTCGCCTAAGTTGTAAAAATCCTACCGAGTGAAGAGCAACCCTCTCACTCGGGGGCTTAGCTGCAGCCATGTGCTCGCCTAAGTTATAAAATCCTACCGAGTGAAGAGCAACCCTCTCACTCGGGGGCTTAGCTGCAGCCATGTGCTCGCCTAAGTTTATCAAAATCCTACCGAGTGAAGAGCAACCCTCTCACTCGGGGGCTTAGCTGCAGCCATGTGCTCGCCTAAGTTTATCAAAATCCTACCGAGTGAAGAGCAACCCTCTCACTCGGGGGCTTAGCTGCAGTCCAAGTACTCGCCTAAGTTATGAAAATCCTACCGAGTGAAGAGCAACCCTCTCACTCGGGGGCTTAGCTGCAGCCATGTGCTCGCCTAAGTTATAAAATCCTACCGAGTGAAGAGCAACCCTCTCACTCGGAGGCTTAGCTGCAGCCCTGTGCTCGCCTAAGGTATAAAAATCCTACCGAGTGAAGAGCAACCCTCTCACTCGGGGGCTTAGCTGCAGCCATGTGCTCGCCTAAGTTATCAAAATCCTACCGAGTGGTAGAGCCAACCCTCTCACTCGGAGGCTTAGCTGCAGCCCTGTGCTCGCCTAAGGTATAAAAATCCTACCGAGTGAAGAGCAACCCTCTCACTCGGGGGCTTAGCTGCAGCCCAGTGCTCGCCTAAGTGGACTAAAGAATAAGTCGATTGCAGTACAGGCACCTTGCTTTGAACCTGCAAAAGACATTCCGAGCCGAAGGCAATCGTATTCAAGCACCAAATCCAAGTTTGAATCGACATCTAAAGGAACCGAAAGTGCTCAGGCGTCAAGCCTGTTAAGGTTTGTCGGTTACAATTCCACTCGGCATACCGAGGCAAATTTAAAGCGTCGAGCCAGAAGAAGTTTTTTACCCCTCCTGTGGAGGGCTGGAAGGTGCAACAAATTCATCAAGGTCAATCCCGTCGGCGATCCGAGTGGCAGCTGCAAGGAAAGTTTCCATAAAGGACCTGAAGTCGTGCTTCTTGGTATTGGCCACCCGAAGGGCCGCCAGCTTCTCTTCTCGCGCATCTTTGCAGTGGACTCGGGCCAGACACAGAGCGACATCTGCACCACACCGAGCCGAGGACTTCTTCCACTCCTGCACTCGACCAGGGATCGTGTTCAAGCGGGCCATCAGCGACTCAAGGTCATTCTGAAGTGTCTCCTCAGGCCAGAGCGTCGAGTCGATGCGAGATGTGGCGGCCTTCAGCCTTGCGAGATAGTCCACGACAGCTGCAACACGAGACTCCAGTCGGAAAACATCCATGGCAACTTCGTCGTTCACCGGAGAATTGACGGGGTCGAGGTTTGGCTCCAGTCGGCTGGTTTCTTCTTCAAAGTTTTGACAAAATTCTGCAAGGATGATCACTAAGTCAAGGGGATAGTCGAATGGAAAAAGCCACAATTGGAAATATTTGCCAAACATGGAGGTTTACCTTCAAGCATAAGAAACAGCTTCTTGGCAAGGCCACTCAGGAAGGCCTCCAGTTCAGTTTTCTTCTCAGTCAATTTGCTGACTTGGTCGGTCAGGGCAGCTTTATCAGTTTTCAGTCGACTGACCTCCTTGTTGGCAATCCCAAGAGCAGCTTTCAGATTGGTATTGTCTTGTTCGAGCTTGGTGACTGAAGCTAACTTCTCGTCAGCAAGCTTGATCTTCTCAGCTAGCTCAAGGTCTTTCTTCTGCTGGGCCTCCCTTACCTTACCTGCAAGTTACAGCAAGATCAGATTTTGAAACAAGCAAGGGGAAAAGCAGTCGTCAGGGTCTCACCAAACATACCTTCGGTCTCCTCCTTTGCCTTTGTCAGCTTCTCCTGAACCAGCTTCAAGCTCAGCTCGACTTGAGTATGTTTTTGTTCCAGCTCTGAGTAGCGAGCCACAAGATCACAGGAGTTCTGCGAAGAACCAATCGACTAAATGTCAAATATAATTCACTTCCGAGTGAAAAAGGGAAAAACACACGTTTCTAAGACTACAGCCAAATACAAGCATTCGACCGTAGTCTCGGGGACTACACCCAGTGGGTGCACTCAGCGTGCCCCCACTAATCCCGATGAAGACAAAGTCGACCAGTCGACCTCAAAAAAAAAGAGATGCATTCTCTAAGACTGTGATCAACTGCAAGCAGTCGACCACAGTCTCGGGGACTACACCCAGTGGGTGCACTCAGCGTGCCCCCACCGGTTTGTGAAATCCAGTCGACATAGTCGACTGAAAGAAAAATTGACGTCATAAAGCCTAAGGCCGACTGCCAGCAGTCGACCTTAGCCTTGGGGACTACACCCAGTGGGTGCACTCAGCGTGCCCCCACCGGTTTGTGAAATCCAGTCGACCAGTCGACTGACAGAAAGATTGACATCATAAAGCCTAAGGCCGACTGCCAGCAGTCGACCTTAGCCTTGGGGACTACACCCAGCGGGTGCACTCAGCGTGCCCCCGCTAACACGGAGTTTATTCGACACACCCAGTGGGTGACTACTATAAATTCCGGAAAAGAAAAGTTTTTGGTAGCATATCCAACAGAACAAACAGCGGTCGACTGACCTGGACATTGCTTTGGAGGGCAGAACTGGCGTCATAAGCTGCCTGGCTCGCGTCCCGGATGGTCTTCAGCTGCTCCATCATGAGTCCCGCCTGGCGTATTGCTTCCTTCGCTGCGCCAGCTTGGTCCTCGGGGACGTGGTGCGTCGTGAAGAGGGAGGGCTGCTGAGCACTCGTCAGTGGATTTGCGAAGGACACCGTGTGTCGAGTGGTGTTCTCTTCCTCCACAGTCAGAATCTCAGGCGCCGTCACATCCTGAGGCACCTTACTGGCGGACGCTTTCCGACTCCTCCTGCGTGTCAGTGGTTCTTCATCCTCGTCGTCGTCAGGGAGATTGATAACAGTGTTGGGTGGAGCTGCGGAGAAGAATCAGGATCAGAGATCGCGAGTCAGTCGACTAAGAACGGTGTTAAGAATACAGTACCTGGGTTCGAAGTTGCTGCATCCTCCATCTCGTGGTCATCAGCCCGGGCCGAGGTCTCAGAAGTAGCAGCACTGCAACTCCAAAGGATCAGTCGACTAACTTCAGCGTCGACCAGAGATAAAGTTCACACAGAATAAGAAAATATGAGCAGCACAGTTACCCTGATATGGTGGGGATGGACACCTTCATCTTCGGCAAGAGTTTGATCGGCTTCGACGAGGCCGCCCTGGGCTGCTTCGGCGCCTTTTCAGTCGGCACCGGAGAGGTGGTCCGAGGGCGCTTGGTCGACTGAGTGGCGGTCACAACCCCCTTACCACGTTCGGTCGAAGGGTCGTGGACAAGCTTCGACCGCCTTTCTGAGCGCGGCGGTACGACCTCCTCCTCCTCCTCTTCCTCGTCCTCGACGTCGTCTTCATCACCGACATCATCATCATCGTCGTCATCATCCTCTGCAACATCCGAGTCCCATTCCTCCTCTTCCTGGCTCTCGCCCCCGCTCGCCTCGCCCTCCTCAGTCGAAGCTTGTGCCCCATTGGGCATCGAGTACAGCTCGGTGAGGGCCTAGCAGATGCCCAGACAAGGATCAGTCGACCAGTCGGCAGGGTTAACAGAAATGAATACGACGAGGGCGCAGTGGAGAGCAGAGCAAGTGTACCTTGTTTGAGTCGCTGTTGTGGTCGAGTGGAGGAATCCTTCTGGCTCCACGTGGGTTGTCCTTGTTTCCGGTGACGGCTACCATCCATCTTTCCAGAGTGACATCGTCGACTGCTTCTGGATGGACTCTAGTCTCGTCTTCGGTCCCACAGTACAACCACATGCAGTGGCTCCGGAACTGGAGAGGCTGGATGCGACGCCTGAGGAATACCTCCAGGAGGTCCATGCCCGTCACTCCCTCCCGAACCAACTGCACCACGCGCTCCATCAACATCTTCACGTCAGCTTTCTCCTCCGGAATCAGCTTCAGAGGGGAAGGCTTGCTCACTCGGTCCATGGTGAACGGAGGGAGTCCACTCGACTGCCCTGGCGTCGACTGGACCTGGCAGTAGAACCAAGTCGACTGCCAGCCTCTGACGGACTCGGGAAAGGTCATGGGCGGGAAGGTGCTCTTATTCCTCACCTGAATCCCCAGGCCTCCGCACATTTGGACGACTCGGGTTCTCTCATCACCTGGGCTCGCCTTCTTCACGGTCTGAGATCGACACGTGAATATACGTTTGAACAAACCCCAGTGCGGTCGACAGCCCAAGAAACCCTCACACATGGACACGAACGCGGCAAGATAGGCAATGGAGTTTGGGGTAAAGTGGTGGAGCTGCGCTCCGAAGAAGTTCAAAAAGCCACGAAAGAAAACACTCGGCGGCAAGGAAAACCCGCGATCAACATGGGTGGCCAAAAGCACACACTCACCCTCTTCTGGCTGGGGCTGCCACTCCTTCCCCGGAAGCCTCGCAGCTCCGTGGGGGATCAAGCCCTCGTTGGCCATGTCGAGGAGGTCATTCTCCGTGATGGTCGACTGGATCCAGTCTCCTTGGACCCAGCCCTTCGGCAGGCGGGATCTGGACGAGGACCCTCCGCGGCTGGTGGATCTCCCCTTCGCCTTCTCCGATGCCGACGCCTTCTTTGCACGCTCCAGCGCCGCCGTCTTCTCCTTGGCCATGGTCGCCGGCGAGATGCGCGAAGGGAAGTGGTGCGGGGGCGAGAGCGAGCACGCTGAGCAGGGAGGAAGGAAGCAGAGAGAGGGGGAGAATGCTAAGGCGCAGCACAGAAATCCTCGCCGGGCACATTTATAAGGTCCCTTCCGAGTGGATGACAGGTGGGCCCGGTCGATCTAATCATATCTGGAACAGTTATGCAGACGGGATACGTGGCGAAAAAGGCGGCGCGGAGATCGAGGCGTCCATGCCCCGTCCCATCCGAACGCCGCGGTCCGCCCCGCTTCGCGCGCGCCCCCAAATTTCGCATCCCGCGGAATCCGCGAGCAACAAATCAGTCTGTCAGGCGCGGTGTTTCCGGCGATCCGTCGCTCGGAGATCGTCGAAGCCTGAAAGATCACTCGACGCAAAAACAGAATGGATCAAGTCGACTGAAGGCAAGTTGTTTCCTGTCGACGAAGAGATTCTTTGGTCCAGAACAGCGCACAACCGGAGCGCAAAGGTTAATCGGAAACGACATCAACTCCTTCTTCACTCGAAGCCTCAATCCATTCGGGGGCTAATGATGGGGTTATGTACCTAGGGTAGGGTCATGGACCTGATCCAAGTAACTTACCCCAGGACATCCTTAGAAGAGGTCGCCTTCCAGTCGACCAACGAGGATTCACTCGACTGGCCTGAAGGACTCGACCACGAAGACTCACTCGACCACCAGGAGGTCAAGAGGCACTCTGCACTGCAACGGCCTGTAATCAAGTAGACTTTATGATAGTAAAGGCCTTTATGTGGGGCGTTACCAGTAACGCCCCAGACTTAACTCACCTTAAACCCTCTCCTACGTGGGCTGGCTGGGGTCCTGGCGCACTCTATATAAGCCACCCCCCTCCACAGGCAGAAGGGTTCGGCACCTTGTAGTTCATACACTCATAATCCACTCGACCGCCTCCGGGCTCCGAGACGTAGGGCTGTTACTTCTTCCGAGAAGGGCCTGAACTCGTACATCCTTTGTGCTTACAACCTCTCCATAGCTAGGACCTTGCCTCTCCATACCTACCCCCCACTCTACTGTCAGGCTTAGAACCACGACAGTGGTAGCATCATATAGTAGCATCGTTCGCTATAGTTGTAGTACGCTCCTACTAGGACGACAACTCCTATAAAACCTTGCGCTTGGCTCTTTGCCTCTTCGGGAGGTTCAACAGTTCGTACTCGTGTGAACCTTGCACTTGGCTCTTCGCCTCTCCGGAAGGTCCAACAATGATGATACTACAGTACAATTTATGCTTCTGGCAATCTGACACCGATTGAACTACTGCACGTCCACCGCGAGGGCGAGGGAGAGGGAGAGGGAGAGGGTGCTGTAGTCAAAACCATCTCCTCGTCCTGCGAACCATCGCGCGCGTGGGCGAGGGAGAGGCGTAGTAAGCAAGCTTCTCCTCGTTCGACGAGTTGACGAGACACATCAAAGCAGTACTATTACTAGTCCATACTACGTCCTTTCCGGTTAATATGGCTTAATTTGAAACGAGAAAAATACACTGGCGGTCAACGTATGCAACAATACGCTCTTTACGGTCACTATATATAGTTTTGCGGTGATTATACAATCATTAGCTCATCGTAGAGCACCGTATTGCACCCTACTGACTGGCCACATAGTCGATGTGGCACTTTGTTGACTGGTTAAATTGTCACCTGGTTTCTGGGTCCCACCTGTCAGTTGGGAGAACAAAGAAATCAGCTAAAAAACAAAGAGTGTAGTACATCTACACTTCCAATGCATTTAGCCTTTAATCTAAATTGATATTGATTGACTAATGCATCAACTTGTGCTCTAGGTATAGGCTACATGTCTATCCTTAATTACAGCATGCAACGACCTTCATTTAATCTTCTTCTCTCAATGGTCGCATACACACATAAGCCTGCTACTTTTGGGCGTTAATTATGCCCTGGTCAATGTGTAAATCTCTAAACGTACAGTCTTTCATGGACCTAGGGAGTAGGTTGAGCACTTGAGCGTGAGCGTGTGTGTTGTGTCGTGTGTTGTGTGCCGCATGGGTGCCTGAGTGTTGCGTGCGTCCATGTGTATGTGTGAGTGTTGCATGCTGCATGCATGGGGCTTACTCCCTCCCATTGACATGTTCATATTTCAAGCTTCCTCTGTTCCCTCCATATGGTGATACTCGCTCTGTTCCCAAATACGGAGTAAAATCCTCCCTCTGTTCCCAAATACGGAGTATTTGTCTTTCTTGAGATTTCAACAAGTGACTACGTATGGAGCAAAATGAGTGAAGTGAGCGTAGAGGCATAGGGATAATGTAGAAAGGAAGTCTTCGCGATCCATTATTCCCCATCTCTGTCAGAGAGAACTATTCAACTAGTCTTCGCAGTGAAGTGACCATACACACTGCAGCAGATGGGACACTTAATTAATAAGCTGACCCAATGTGTTGGTGTTACTAAATCGGCCTTACCTAGTACTGCCATCATGTTTGCCAGTAGAGCACGCTTCTGTCCTCCATTAACTGACATATGGGCCCTCTTGTGGTAGACCCACATGTCATCGGTGTAACTATTTACACTCCGAAGGACAGTATATCCTGGTAGTAGTAGTAGAATTGAGATTTAATGCACTTTCTACCCTGTCTTCCACTCTTCTTCCTCCTCTCTTCCCCATCGTCGGCCGCAAACCATCCCCCCCCCCCCGCTCACTGCTCGCCCGCCCGCGCTATCTTCCTTGGTAGCTTGCGCATACCATATCCCCCTGCTCACTGCTCGGCCACGCGAGGAGAAGCTTCTTCGCTCGCCCGCCCGAATCCACTTCCCCGCTGGCTCGCAGGCACCGAAAACCCCAATGGCAGAACCGACTGACACACAGAGCCGCGATTGGAATTCCCTCCCCGATGTTCTCTTGGAGCAGAACTGTAATCGTATGGACCTACTCAGCACCGTCCGTCTGGCCGCATGCTCGATGTCTTTGTACCATCTACTCGTCTGCAACCGGCCGCTCTTTTCAAGACACCCTGCTTGTTGATGCCCGATCCTCGCACGTGGCCCAGACACCGACTTGACGATCCTACGGAGGTTGCCGTGGTGCCCCTCGACATGCTACCACTACCCATCCACCTGCCCTTCATGCGCGACCACTACTGGGCGGGCATGAAGGCCAACTGGATCGTCCTCATCCACCAATCTGGTAGTCAGTGGCGTCTCGTGGATATCTACACCCAGCGAGAGATCACCGTTCCATCTTTGGATACTGCCGCCATCGAGCCTCGTGGCTCGCCGGACACTCCTGCCTACTACGCACGAGACACGCTGAGCTTTTGGCTCGACCTCTGTTTGCTGAAGGTTGTAATCTGCGAAGTGCCCACACCATCAGAAGACTACATGGATTACAAGCTCATTGCCGTGTTCAACATGGGATTAGTCTATCTGGAATCCGGTCGCCATACATGGTTATGGCTCATCATCGATCCTCTTTACCCAACACTTCTGTCTGATGCTATAGTGCATGATGGCATCGTTTATGCGGTCGACGCACAGATTGGCTGCCTATATTGGTGGAATCTATCGTCATGTAATTGTTCTATCTCATCTCATCTTTACCTTAAGAATACGAGTGCCCGTTCATTGTTACAAATTTAGAATATAGTGTCGTCGCCCTCTAATGCACGACGTAAAATAGCAAGGTCTGGTGAAATAAGTGCACCCACCTTCTCCCTAGCAAGCAAATATTTGGTAATAAAAAGTGCAAAGTAACAAACAGCGGGAAAACGTAAGGCAGCGGCGGTGATGGCTGACACTCCTCTCTCATCACCCACTGTGAGGGTGCGATAAAAATCCTCAAACTCAGCCGACCTAGGCTCAGCCAAGCTCCCATCAGACGGAATCATGCATATGCCACAAAACTCAGTAAGTGGTATCTGATGGTTTTCAGCATATAAATCAAAGCTCACTTCAGGAGGATTATTTCTAGGCAAGAAAGTAAAGCTCTGAACAAAGATATTTGTGAGGATGTGGTGCTGGTCACACTCATCAACGATGAAGTCGGTGAGGCTAGCATTAGCAATATATTGCATGAACTCCTCAAGAATTCTAGCCTCTTGCAGGAACGGGGTGTAAGGCCATTTGCACGGTCGTACTTCCGCCAACCTCCGAGGGTGGAGATCATTGTCAAAAGACTCCCCAATAACACCCGTGGAGTTCTTCTTAGAGACAAACTTCCTGAAGATATTCATGTCCACGTACAATTTCTGAAAATAAAAAAAATTGGAGTGACAAAAAATTGTCAACAAAACTTTGTAAAACTGATAGCAACTACTCATAGGGATACATGGAGGCCATAGCAAGCATTCAAACTACTTAGAACACTACAATTCAACATGCAAGCATATCTACAGTAGCACCAAGAGTAGCTAATTATTCAAATATAAACCACTAAAGCAAAATCTAATTGGACAAACGGTGGAGTCACATACCAAGCAACAATCCCCCGAAACAGTTTCGGAAATGGGGCTTCGAGCAAAGAGATCGAAATCCATGGGTTTGAGCTCAGGAACACGGGAGGTAGAGCAATGGGGATTTTTTTCTGGAGGTAAGTGATGATGTGGTATGAAGAGATAAGTGAGGGGGCCCATGTGGGGACCACAACCCACCAGGGCGCGCTTGGGGGTGTTGGCGCGCCCAGGTGGGTTGTGCCCACCTGGTGCACCTCCCTCTGATGTTATTTGCACCAAAAATTCTTAAATATTCAGAAAAAAATTGTATTAAATTTTCAGGGCATTCTGAGAACTTTTATTTTTGGGTCATTGTTTTATTGCACAAGAAATTCAGAAAACAGACAAAACATGGCATTTTATTTTATTTAACTAAATAAAACAGAGAATAAAAAGTAGGGACAGAAAGTAGTGCTTACTAAATTCATCAACTTCATACCGTTAAAAAATGATCCATTAATAAGGTTGATCAAGTCTTATTAACAACCACTTTCGATTAGCATGGAACCAAAGAACTTTCGTAAATCACTAAGTTACCTCAATGGGAATATGCATTTCCCCAACAATAAGTATTTCATATTTCTTTTTGATAGTAGGTAGAGGTATTTGAAAACTTCCAATAGCGATTGTCGGAGATTTTTCAACAACATTAATATCATTCACTTGGAATTGTTTCTTTGGAAAGTGCACTGTATGCTCATTGCCATTAATATGAAAAGTGACCTTTCTTTTATTGCAATCAATAACAGCACCTGCACTATTCAAGAAGGGTCTACCAAGGATAATTGACATGTTGTCGTCCTCGGGCATCTCAAGTATAACAAAGTCAGTCAAAATAGTAACATTAGCAACAACATCGGGCACATCCTCACAGATACCGATAGGTATGGCAGTTGATTTACCAGCCATTTGCAAAGATATTTCAGTAGGTGTGAGCTTATTCAAATCAAGTCTTTTATATAAAGAGAAAGGCATAACACTAACACCAACTCCTAAATCACACGAAGTAGTTTTCACATAATTCTTTTTGATAGAGCAAGGTATAGTTGGTATTCCCGGATCTTCAAGTTTTTTAGGTACTCCATCTTTAAAAGTGTAATTAGCAAGCATAGTAGAGATTTCAGCTTTCGGTATTTTTCTCTTATTTGTGATGATGTCTTTCATATATTTTGCATAAGGAGGCATTTTCAAGATATCAGTCAAGCGAGTACGCAAAAAGACTAGCTTCAGCATTTCAGCAAAGCGTTCAAATTCTTCATCATCATTCTTTTTAGTTGACTTGGGTGGAAAAGGCATAGGTTTTTGAACCCATGGTTCTCTTTCTTTGTGTTTTCTTGCAACAAAGTCTCATTTGTCATATCTTTTATTCTTAGGTTGTGGGCTATCAAGATCAACAGGTGGTTCTATCTCAACATCATTATCTGGTTCTTTTTAATTGTTCGGTTGAGAGTCTTCTTGAACCTCATCATTAACTTTTTCATTATCATTAGGTGAGTGTTCATTACAAGATTGAGTTTCAGCATTAGAGATAGAAACTTCATTTCCATTATCAGGAGGTTTTTCTTTCTCAGGTTCACTAGAAGTGTGCAAAGTCCTATCATTTTTCCTTTTCTTTTTCTTCTTGGAAGGACTAGGTGCACTATGTTAGCTGTTTGTGAATCTTGATCACTTCTTCTAGGGTGTCCCTCAGGATAAAGTGGTTCCTGAGTCATTTTAACTCCTCCAGTTGCAACTTGATGACCCAGAAGTATAGGGGATCTATCGTAGTCCTTTCGATAAGTAAGAGTGTCGAACCCAACGAGGAGCAGAAGGAAATGACAAGCGGTTTTCAATAAGGTATTCTCTGCAAGCACTAAAATTATCGGTAACAGATAGTTTTGTGATAAGGTAATTTGTAACGGGTAACAAGTAACAAAAGTAAATAAGGTGCAGCAAGATGGCCCAATCCTTTTTGTAGCAAAGGACAAGCCTGGACAAACTCTTATATAAAGGAAAACACTCCCGAGGACATATGGGAATTATCGGCAAGCTAGTTTTCATCACGCTCATATGATTCACGTTCGTTACTTTGATAATTTGATATGTGGGTGGACCGGTGCTTGGGTACTGCCCTTCCTTGGACAAACATCCCACTTATGATTAACCCCTATTGCAAGCATCCGCAACTACAAAAGAAGTATTAAGGTAAACCTAACCATAGCATGAAACATATGGATCCAAATCAGCCCCTTACGAAGCAACGCATAAACTAGGTTTTAAGCTTCTGTCACTCTAGCAACCCATCATCTACTTATTACTTCCCAATGCCTTCCCCTAGGCCCAAACAATGGTGAAGTGTCATGTAGTCGACATTCACATAACACCACTAGAGGAGAGACAACATACATCTCATCAAAATATCGAACGAATACCAAATTCACATGACTACTTATAGCAAGACTTCTCCCATGTCCTCAGGGACAAACATAACTACTCAGAAATCATATTCATGTTCATAATCAGAGGGGTATTAATATGCATAAAGGATCTGAACATATGATCTTCCACCGAATAAACCAACTAGCATCAACTACAAGGAGTAATCAACACTACTAGTAACCCACAGGTACCAATCTGAGGTTTTGAGACAAAGATTGGATACAAGAGATGAACTAGGGTTTGAGATGAGATGGTGCTAGTGAAGATGTTGATGGATATTGACCCCCTCCCGATGAGAGGATCGATGGTGATGACGATGGTGATGATTTCCCCCTCCCGGAGGGATGTTTCTTCGGCAGAACAGCTCCGCCGGAGCCCTAGATTGGTTCTGCCAAGGTTCCGCCTCGTGGTGGCGGAGTTTCATCCCGTGAGCTTGCTTATGATTTTTTTTTCTCGGATGAAAGACTTCATATAGCAGAAGATGGGCACCGGAGGCCTGCCAGGGGGCCCACGAGACAAGGGGTGCGCTCAGGGGGGTAGGGCGCGCCCCCACCCTCGTGGCCAGGGTGTGCCCCCCCTCTGGTTAATTCTTTCATCAATATTTTTTATATATTACAAAACATGCTCCCGTGAAGTTTCAGGACTTTTGGAGTTGTGCAGAATAGGTCTCTAATATTTTCTCCTTTTCCAGCCCAGAATTCCAGCTGCCGGCATTCTCCCTCTTCATGTAAACCTTGTAAAATAAGAGAGAATAGGCATAAGTATTGTGACATTATGTGTAATAACAGCCCATAATGCAATAAATATCGATATAAAAGCATGATGCAAAATGGATGTATCAACTCCCCCAAGCTTAGACCTCGCTTGTCCTCAAGCGGAAGCCGATAACGAAAAATATGTTCACATGTTTAGAGATAGAGTTGTCGATAAAATAAAATATGGACACGAGGGCATCATGATCATTCTTATAACAGCAACATATATATACATTGTCATATGATTTATCATGCTAAAGTAACAATTCATTCACAATTTCAAGTATGAATCAGAAACTTTATTGGAAGATAACAAACTATAATCTCAGTCATTGAAGCAATTGCAAATTATCATAACATCGGAAAGAGTCAATATAAGAGCTTTTCAGCAAGTCCACATACTCAACTATCATTTAGTCTTTGACAATTGCTAACACTCACGCAATACTTGTGGGTATGGAGTTTTAGTCGGACACAGAGAAAGATAGGGGCTTATAGTGTTGCCTCCCAAACTTTTACCTCAAGGGTAATGTAAACAATAATAGTTCATGCCAACTTACATCCAATTGGATATATGTATCAGGATCTTTCCAAAACAATGTGCTTGCCAAAGGAAAAAACGAAAGGTGAAGATCACCATGACTCTTGTATAAGGTGTAAGACAAAAGTAAAAAAGATAGGCCCTTCGCAGAGGGAAGCAGAGGTTGTCATGTGTTTGTGTGGTTAGATGCACAAGATCTTAATGCGAAAGAACGTCACTTTATATTGCCACTTGTGATATGGACCTTTATTATGCAGTCCGTGGCTTTTATTTCTTCCACATCACAAGATCGTATAAAGCTTATTTTCTCCACACTAATAAATCATACATATTTAGAGAGAAATTTTTATTGCATGCAACAATGACAACTTACTTGAAGGATCTTACTCAATCCATAGGTAGATATGGTGGACTCTCACGACAAAAACTGGGTTTAAGGATGTTCGGAAGCACAAGTAGTATCTCTACTTGGTGCAAAGAATTTGGCTAGCATGAGGGAGAAAGGCAAGCTCAACATGTTGGATGATCCATGACAATATACTTTATTTCAGATATAAGAAAACATAACCCATTACGTTGTCTTCCTTGTCCAACATCAACTCTTTAGCATGTCATATTTTAATGAGTGATCACAATCATAAAAGATGTCCAAGATAGTATATTTATATGTGAAAACCTCTCTTTCTTTACTACTTCCTATTAATTGCAACGATGACCAAAACTATGTTTGTCAACTCTCAACAACTTTTATTCATCATACTCTTTATATGTGAAGTCATTACTCTCCATAAGATCCATATGATATCTTTATTTCCTTTTTTTTTCTTTTATTCCCTCAAGATCATAGTAAGATAATCAAAGCCCTTGACTCGAAACTAATCTTTATTATATATAGCTCACGGACTCGATTACACAGAAGGGTCATAAGGCAAAACTCAAAACTAGATCATACTAAAACTTTATTCTACTAGATCAAAATATTACTAAAAGGATCGAACTAAGAAAAATGGTAAAGATAAGAGTGTGATGGTGATACGATACCAGGGCACTCTCCCAAGCTTGGCAGTTGCCAAGGGGAGTGCCCATACCCATTGTTGGGGAACGTAGTAATTTCAACAAATTCCTACGCACACGCAAGATCATGGTGATGCATAGCAACGAGAGGGGAGAGTGTGTCCACGTACCCTCGTAGACCGAAAGCGGAAGCGTTAGCAGAACGCGGTTGATGTAGTTGTACGTCTTCACGATCCAACCAATCAAGCACCGAACACACGGCACCTCCGAGTTCTGCACGCGTTCTACTCGATGACGTCCCTCGAACTCCAATCCAGCCGAGCTTTGAGGGAGAGTTCTGTTAGCACGATGGCGTGGTGATGATGATGATGTTCTACCGACGCAGGGCTTCGCCTAAGCACTGCTACGATATGACCGAGGTGGATTATGGTGGAGGGGGCACCGCACATGGCTAAAAGATCTAAGAGATCAATTGTGTCTATGGGGTGCCCCCCTCCTCCGTATATAAAGGGGGGAGGAGGAGGGGGCCGGCCAAGAGGAGGAGGCGCGCCCAAGGGGGGGCAATCCTACTCCAAGTAGGTTTTGCCCTCCTTTCCTATTCCAACTAGGAGAAGGGGGGAAGAGGAGGTGGAGAGAAGGAAGGAGAAGGGGGGACGCCGCCCCCTTCCCTTTCCCAATTCGGATTGGGCAAGGGGGGCCGCGCGCCACCTCCTGCTGCCTCTCCTCTTCCACCACTTTGGGCCCATGAGGCCCAATAACCCCCGGGGGGGTCCGGTAACCCCCCGGTACTCTGGTATATATCCGATAACACCCGAAACCATTCCGGTGTCCGAATATAGTCGTCCAATATATCAATCTTCATGTCTCGACCATTTCGAGACTCCTCGTCATGTCCGTGATCACATCTGGGACTCCGAACTACCTTCGGTACATCAAAACACATAAACTCATAATATAACCATCAACGAACTTTAAGCGTGCGGACCCTACGGGTTCGAGAACTATGTAGACATGACTGAGACACGTCTCCGGTCAATAACCAATAGCGGAACCTGGATGCTCATATTGGCTCCTACATATTATATGAAGATCTTTATCGGTCAAACCGCATAACAACATACGTTGTTCCCTTTGTCATCAATATGTTACTTGCCCGAGAGTCGATCGTCGGTATCTTAATACCTAGTTCAATCTCGTTACCGACAGGTCTCTTTACTCGTTCCATAATACATCACCCCGCAACTAACTCATTAGTTACAATGTTTGCAAGGCTTGAGTGATGTGTATTACCGAGTGGGCCCAGAGATACCTCTCCGACAATCGGAGTGACAAATCCTAATCTTGAAATACACCAACCCAACAAGTACCTTTGGAGACACCTATAGAGCACCTTTATAATCAACCAATTACATTGTGACATTTGGTAGCACACAAAGTGTTCCTCCGGTAAACGGGGGTTGCATAATCTCATAGTCACAGGACATGTATAAGTCATGAAGAAAGAAATAGCAACAAACTAAATGATCAAGTGCTAAGCTAACAGAATGGGTCAAGTCAATCACATCATTCTCCTAATGATGTGATCCCTTATCAAATGAAAACTCTTTGTCTATTGTTAGGAAACATAACCATCTTTGATTCAACGAGCTAGTCAAGTAGAGGCATACTAGTGACACTCTATTTTGTCTATGTATTCACACATGTATCATGTTTCCAGTTAATACAATTCTAGCATGAATAATAAACATTTATCATGATATAAGGAAATAAATAATAACTTTATTATTGCCTCTAGGGAATATTTCCTTCAGTCTCCCACTTGCACTAGAGTCAATAATCTAGATTACACAATAATGATTCTAACACCCATGGAGCCTTGGTGGTGATCATGTTTTGCTTGTGGAAGAGGCTTAGTCAACGGGTCTGCAACATTCAGATCCGTATGTATCTTGCAAATCTCTATGTCTCCCACCTGGACTTGATCCCAGATGGAGTTGAAGCGTCTCCTGATGTGTTTGGTTCTCTTGTGAAATCTGGATTCCTGCACCAGTATTGTCACAAAAGATTTTCATTGGACCCGATGCACTAGGTATGACACCTAGATCGGATATGAACTCCTTCATCCAGACTCCTTCACTTGCTGCTTCCGAAGCAGCTATGTACTCCGCTTCACATGTAGATCCCACTACGACGCTTTGTTTAGAACTGCACCAACTGACAACTCCACCGTTTAATAAAAACACGTATCCGGTTTGCAATTTAGAATCGTCCGGATCAGTGTCAAAGCTTGCATCGACGTAACCATTTATGACGAGCTCTTTGTCACCTCCATAAACGAGAAACATATCCTTCGTCCTTTTTAGGTATTTCAGGATGTTCTTGACCGCTGTCCAGTGATCCACTTCTGGATTACTTTGGTACCTCCCTGCTAGACTTATAGCAAGGCACACATCAGGTCTGGTACACAACATTGCATACATGATAGAGCCTATGGCTGAAGCATAGGGAACATATTTCATTTTCTCTCTATCTTCTGCAGTGGTCGGGCATTGAGTCTGACTCAACTTCACACCTTGTAACACATGCAAGAATCCTTTCTTTGCTTGATCCATTTTGAACTTCTTCAAAACTTTGTCAAGGTATGTGCTTTGTGAAAGTCCAATTAAGCGTCTTGATCTATCTCTATAGATCTTAATGCCCAATATGTAAGCAGCTTCACCGAGGTCTTTCATTGAAAAACTCTTATTCAAGTATCCCTTTATGCTATCCAGAAATTCTATATCATTTCCAATTAGTAATATGTCATCCACATATATCAAAAATGCTACAGAGCTCCCACTCACTTTCTTGTAAATACAGGCTTCTCCAAAAGTATGTATAAAACCAAATGCTTTGATCACACTATCTTAGTGTTTATTCCTACTCCGAGAGGCTTGCACTAGTCCATAAATGGATCGCTGGAGCTTGCACACTTTGTTAGCTCCCTTTGGATCGACAAAACCTTCTGGTTGCATCATATACAACTCTTCTTCCAGAAATCCATTCAGGAATGCAGTTTTGACATCCATCTGCCAAATTTCATAATCATAAAATGCGGCAATTGCTAACATGATTCAGACAGACTTAAGCATCGCTACGGGTGAGAAGGTCTCATCGTAGTCAATCCCTTGAACTTGCTGAAAACCTTTTGCGACAAGTCGAGCTTTGTAGACAGTAATATTACCCTCAGCGGCGGTCTTCTTCTTAAAGATCCATTTACTTTCAATGGCTTGACGATCATCGGGCAAGTCAACCAAAGTCCACACTTCGTTCTCATACATGGACCCCATCTCAGATTTCATGGCCTCAAGCCATTTTGCGGAATCTGGGCTCATCGTCGCTTCTTCATAGTTCGTAGGTTCATCATGGTCTAGCAACATAACCTCCAGAACAGGATTACCGTACCACTCTGGTGTGGATCTTACTCTGGTTGACCTACGAGGTTCAGTAACAACTTGATCTTAAGTTTCATGATCATCATCATTAACTTCCTCACTAATTGGTGTAGGTGTCATAGGAACCGGTTTCTGTGATGAACTACTTTCCAATAAGGGAGCAGGTACAATTACCTCATCAAGTTCTACTTTCCTCCCACTCACTTCTTTCGAGAGAAACTCCTTCTCTAGAAAGGATCCAAATTTAGCAACAAACGTTTTGCCTTCAGATCTGTGATAGAAGGTGTACCCAATAGTTTCCTTTGGGTATCCTATGAAGACACATTTGTCCAATTTGGGTTCGAGCTTATCAGGTTGAAGTTTTTTCACATAAGCATTGCAGCTCCAAACTTTAAGAAACGACAACTTTGATTTCTTGCCAAACCACAGTTCATAAGGCGTCGTCTCAACGGATTTCGATGGTGCCCTATTTAACGTGAATGCAGCCGTCTCTAAAGCATAACCCCAAAATGATAGCGGCAAATCAGTAAGAGACATCATAGATCGCACCATATCTAGTAAAGTACGATTACGACGTTCGGACACACCATTACGCTGTGGTGTTCCGGGTGGTGTGAGTTGCGAAACTATTCCGCATTGTTTCAAATGAATACCAAACTCGTAACTCAAATATTCTCCTCCACGATTAGTTCATAGAAACTTTATTTTCTTGTTACGATGATTTTCAACTTCACTCTGAAATTCTTTGAACTTGTCAAATGTTTCAGATTTATGTTTCATTAAGTAGATATACCCATATCTGCTTAAATCATCTGTGAAGGTGAGAAAATAACGATACCCGCCGCGAGCCTCAACATTCATCGGACCACATATATCTGTATGTATGATTTCCAACAAATCTGTTGCTCGCTCCATAGTTCTGGAGAACGGCGTTTTAGTCATCTTGCCCATGAGGCACGGTTCACAAGTACCAAGTGATTCATAATAAAGTGGTTCCAAAAGTCCATCAGCATGGAGTTTCTTCATGCGCTTTACGCCAATATGACCTGAACGGCAGTGCCACAAATAAGTTGCACTATTATTATCAACTCTGCATCTTTTGGCTTCAATATTATGAATATGTGTATCACTACTATCGAGATTCAATAAGAATAGACCACTCTTCAAGGGTGCATGACCATAAAAGAAATTACTTATATAAATAGAACAACCATTATTCTCTAATTTAAATGAATAACCGTCTCGCATCAAACAAGATCCAGATATAATGTTCATGCTCAACGCTGGCACCAAATACAGTTATTCAGGTCTAAAACTAACCCCGACGGTAGATGTAGAGGTAGCGTGCCGACTGCGATCGCATCGACTTTGGAACCATTTCCCACGCGCATCGTCACCTCGTCCTTAGCTAATCTTTGCTTAATCCGTAGTCCCTGTTTCGAGTTGCAAATATTAGCAACAGAACCAGTATCAAATACCCAGGTGCTACTGCGAGCATTAGTAAGGTACACATCAATAACATGTATATCACATATACCTTTGTTCACCTTGCCATCCTTCTTATCCGCCAAATACTTGGGGCAGTTCCGCTTCTAGTGACCAGTCTGTTTGCAGTAGAAGCACTCAGTTTCAGGCTTAGGACCAGACTTGGGTTTCTCTTGAGCAGCAACTTGTTTGCCGTTCTTCTTAAAGTTCCCCTTCTTCTTCCCTTTACCCTTTTTCTTGAAACTAGTGGTCTTGTTGACCATCAACACTTGATGCTCCTTTTTTATTTCTACCTCCGCAGCCTTTAGCATTGCGAAGAGCTCGGGAATTGTCGTATCCATCCCTTGCATATTATAGTTCATCACAAAGCTTTTGGAGCTTGGTGGCAGTGATTGAAGAACTCTGTCAATGACACTATCAACAGGAAGATTAACTCCTAGTTGAGTCAAGTGATTATGATACCCAGACATTTTGAGTATATGTTCACTGACAGAACTATTCTCCTCCATCTTGCAGCTATAGAACTTATTGGAGACTTCATATCTCTCAATCCGGATATTTGCTTCAAATATTAACTTCAACTCCTGGAACATCTCATATGCTCCATGACGTTCAAAACATCGTTGAAGTCCCGGTTGTAAGCCGTAAAGCATGGCACACTGAACTATCGAGTAGTCATCAGCTTTACTCTGCCAAACGTTCTTAACGTTGTCAGCAGCATCTGCAGCAGGCCTGACACCCAGCGGTGCTTCCAGGACGTAATTCTTCTGTGCAGCAATGAGGATAATCCTCAAGTTACGGACCCAGTCCGTGTAATTGCTACCATCATCTTTCAACTTTGCTTTCTCAAGGAACGCATTAAAATTTAACGGAACAACAACACGAGCCATCTATCTACAATCAACATAGACAAGCAAAAAACTATCAGGTACTAAGTTCATGATAAATTTAAGTTCAATTAATCATATTACTTAAGAACTCCCACTTAGATAGACATCCCTGTAATCCTCTAAGTGACCACGTGATCCAAATCAACTAAACCATGTCCGATCATCACGTGAGATGGAGTAGTTTCAATGGTGAACATCACTATGTTGATCATATCTACTATATGATTCACGCTTGACCTTTCGGTCTCAGTGTTCTGAGGCCATATCTGCATATGCTAGGCTCGTCAAGTTTAACCTGAGTATTCCGCGTGTGCAACTGTTTTGCACCCGTTGTATTTGAACGTAGAGCCTATCACACCCGATCATCACGTGGTGTCTCAGCACGAAGAACTTTCGCAATGGTGCATACTCAGGAGAACACTTATACCTTGATAATTTAGTGAGAGATCATCTTATAATGCTACTGTCAATCAAAGCAAGATAAGATGCATAAAAGATAAACATCACATGCAATCAATATAAGTGATATGATATGGCCATCTTGTGCTTGTGATCTTCATCTCCAAAGCACCGTCATGATCACCATTGTCACCGGCGCGACACTTTGATCTCCATCGTAGCATCGTTCTCGTCTCGCCAACTTATGCTTCTACAACTATCGCTACCGCTTAGTGATAAAGTAAAGCATTACAGGGCGATTGCATTGCATACAATAAAGCGACAACCATATGGCTCCTGCCAGTTGCCGATAACTTGGTTACAAAACATGATCATCTCATACAATAAAATATAGCATCATGCCTTGACCATATCACATCATAACATGCCCTACAAAAACAAGTTAGATGCCCTCTACTTTGTTGTTGCAAGTTTTACGTGGCTGCTACGGGCTGAGCAAGAACCGTTCTTACCTACGCATCAAAACCACAATGATAGTTCATCAAGTTAGTGATGTTTTAACCTTCTCAAGGACCGGGCGTAGCCACACTCGGTTCAACTAAAGTTGGAGAAACTGACACCCGCCAGCCACCTGTGTGCAAAGCACGTCGGTAGAACCAATCTCACGTAAGCGTACACCTAATGTCGGTCCGGGCCGCTTCATCCAACAATACCGCCGAACCAAAGTATGACATGCTGGTAAGCAGTATGACTTGTATCGCCCACAACTCACTTGTGTTCTACTCGTGCATATAACATCGACGCATAAAACCTGGTTCGGATGCCACTATTGGGGAACGTAGTAATTTCAAAAAAAATCCTACGCACATGCAAGATCATGTTGATGCATAGCAACGAGAGGGGAGAGTGTGTCTACGTACCCTCGTAGACAAAAAGCGGAAGCGTTAGCACAACACGGTTGATGTAGTCGTACGTCTTCACGATCCGACTGATCAAGCACCGAACGCACAACACCTCCGAGTTCTACACACGTTCAACTCGATGACGTCCCTCGAACGCTGATCCAGCCGAGCTTTGAGGGAGAGTTCTGTCAGCACGACGGCGTGGTGATGATGATGATGTTCTACCGATGCAGGGCTTCGCCTAAGCACCGCTACGATCTGACGGAGGTGGATTATGGTGGAGGGGGGTACCGCACACGGCTAAAAGATGTAAGAGATCAATTGTTGTGTCTATGGGGTGCCCCCTCATCTGTATATAAAGGGGGAGGAGGAGGGGCCGACCAAGAGGAGGAGGTGCACCCAAGGGGGGGCAATCCTACTCCAAGTAGGTTTTGCCCCCCTTTCCTATTCCAACTAGGAGAAGGGGGAAGGAGGAGGTGGAGAGAAGGAAGGAGAAGGGGGGCCACCGCCCCCTTCCCTTTCCCAATTTGGATTGGGGCAAGGGGGGTCGCGCGCCACCTCCTGCTGCCTCTCCTCTTCCACCACTTTGGGCCCATGAGGCCCAATAACCCCCGGGGGTTCCGGTAACCCCCCGGTACTCCGGTATATATCCGATAACCCATGGAACCATTCTGGTGTCTGAATATAGTCATCCAATATATCAATCTTCATGTCTCGACCATTTCAAGACTCCTCGTCATGTCCATGATCACATCCGGGACTCTGAACTACCTTCGATACATCAAAACATATAAACTCATAATATAATTGTCATCGAAACGTTAAGCGTGCGGACCCTACGGGTTCGAGAACTATGTAGACATGACCGAGACACATCTCCGGTCAATAACCAATAGCGGAACCTGGATGCTCATATTGGCTCCTACATATTCTACGAAGATCTTTATCGGTCAAACCGCATAACAACATACGTTGTTCCCTTTGTCATTGGTATGTTACTTGCCCGAGATTCGATCGTCGGTATCTTAATACCTAGTTCAATCTTGTTACTGGCAGGTCTCTTTACTTGTTCTGTAATACATCATCCTGCAACTAACTCATTAGTTACAATGCTTGCAAGGCTTGAGTGATGTGTATTACCGAGTGGCCCAGAGATACCTCTCCGACAATCGGAGTGACAAATCCTAATCTTGAAATACGCCAACCCAACAAGTACCTTTGGAGACACCTGTAGAGCACCTTTATAATCACCCAGTTACATTGTGACATTTGGTAGCACACAAAGTGTTCCTCCGGTAAACGGGAGTTGCGTAATCTCATAGTCACAGGAACATGTATAAATCATGAAGAAAGCAATAGCAACAAACTAAACGATCAAGTGCTAAGCTAACAGAATGGGTCAAGTCAATCACATTATTCTCCTAATGATGTGATCCTGTTAATCAAATGACAACTCTTTGTCTATGGTTAGGAAACATAACCATCTTTGATTCAACGAGCTAGTCAAGTAGAGGCATACTAGTGACACTCTGTTTTGTCTATGCATTCACACATGTATCATGTTTCCGGTTGATACAATTCTAGCATGAATAATAAACATTTATCATGATATAAGGAAATAAATAATAACTTTATTATTGCCTCTAGGGCATATTTCCTTCACCCATGTGTTTATATCTCTTTCCTTGGGGTGGTGATGGTGGAGTTGTTGATGATGTAGGCTTGTCATCCATCTTCCAAGGCATAGGCTCACCATCATAAAAGGATGATCGAGTCTCCGGGATCATCAAGTCTGCAGCCAAACTCATCCTCTTGAATCTATATTCATACTCACAGTTTTGGTTTTGCAGGTCATAGATCTGGGCTTGGAGGCGCTCAATTTTCTCGTGAAGCTTGTGGATGGCCTCCCCAATGTTCTTGGCATCCAGCTTGTGGTTTTTGGTGAACTCCGTGATCATTATATGATTAGCGTCGAGTCCACGTTCCACCATGTCCTGGCACTTGAAAACTTGTTGCTCCATTTCCTCGAGCCTTGTCTCCACGCTTCCGGTCCTCCTTGGTCCCTCAACATTGTGTATGTGCAGCAACCCCTCACGCATCTCAATGGTTTGAGGATGTTGCAGCACTTCCGCGAGGTAGGGGTTGATGACCTTCTCGAAGAACTTGTCCTTGGGGGCACTTGGAGATGTCATGGTGATCTAGATTTGTCAGAAAAACAGCTCGAAACAAAAACAGAGGATATTTGCGTGGTACGGTGGTCAAAACCTTCGGGAGATTATATAATGAATTTTTACCGATCGAAAGAAGTATCGTGCAAGAAAACAGAGTCCGGAGAGCACACGAGGTGCCCACGAGGCAGGGGGTAGGGCGTGCCCTCCACCCTCGTGGACGCCTCGTGTCCTTCCCGGACTACTTCTTATTTTCCTATTTTCTTAAATATTCCAAAACGGAGAAAAATTGCTATTAGAACTGTTTTGGAGTCGGTTTACTTACCGTACCTCATACCTATTCCTTTTCGGAGTCTGAAACATTCTGGAAAGTGTCCTTTATGTATTCCTCCGGGGTTACGGTTTCAATAACATTAGGTTCAACATTTATAGGATTACCTGAGATATAATGTTTGACTCTTTGACCGTTCACCACCGTCGGATTTGTGCCTTCGAAGTTGTTGATTTTTATGGCACTGGAACGATAGACCTCCTCGATAATGTAAGGACCTTACCATTTAGAGAGGAGTTTGCCTACAAAAAATCTTAAACGAGAGTTGTATAGCAAAACATAATCACCTACATTAAACTCACGCTTTTGTATCCTTTTGTCATGCCATCTTTTAACTTTTTCTTTAAACAATTTGGCATTCTCATAGGCCTGGGTTCTCCATTCATCAAGTGAGCTAATGTCAAATAGTCTCTTCTCACCGGCAAGTTTGAAATCATAATTGAGCTCTTTAATGGCCCAATATGCCTTATGTTCTAGTTCGAGAGGTAAGTGGCATGCTTTTCCACAAACCATTTTATACGGAGACATACCCATAGGATTTTTATATGCAGTTCTATAAGCCCATAATGCATCATCAAGTTTCTTGGACCAATTCTTTCTAGATCTATTAATAGTCTTTTGCAAAATTAACTTAAGCTCTCTATTACTTAGTTCTACTTGACCACTAGACTGTGGATGATATGGAGATGCAATTCTATGATTAACATCATACTTCACAAGCATTTTACGAAAAGCACCATGAATAAAATGTGAATCACCATCAATCATTAAGTATCTAGGGACTCCAGACCTCAGAAAAATAACTTCTTTAAGCATCTTAATAGAGGTGTTATGATCAGCACTACTAGTTGGAATAGCTTCTACCCACTTAGTAACATAATCAACAGCAACTAAAATACTCCCTTCGGTCCTTTTTAATCTGCATATTAGAATTCTCTGAAGTCAAACTTCACAAAGTTTGATCGTATTTATATGAAAAAATATCAACATCTGCCATGCTAAAGTTATACAATATGAAACTTTAAGTCATGACACATCTATTCATATTGATTTCAGATTGTGAATGTTGGTACTTTTTTCTATAAAGTTGGTCAAACTTTACGAGGCTTGACTTCAATCAAATCTTATATGCGAACTAAAAAGGACCGGAGGGAGTATGTGTATACCCATTAGACGAAGGAAACAGTCCCATATAATCAAAGCCCCAAACATCAAATGGTTCAATATCAAGTGAATAATTCATAGGCATTTCTTGATGTTTACTAATATTACCAATTCTTTGACATTCATCACAATACAAACTTACGGGCATCTTTGAAGAGAGTAGGCCAATAAAAACCAGATTGCAATACCTTATGTGTAGTTCTATCTCTAGCGTGGTGTCCTCCATAAGCCTCAGAGTGACACTTGCGTAGGATCTGTTCATGTTCATGCTCAGGTACACAACGTCTAATGACACCATCTACTCCTTCTTTATAAAGGTGTGGGTCATCCCAGAAGTAATGTCTTAAATCATAGAAAACCTTTTTCTTTTGCTGGTATGTGAAACTAGGTGGTATAAATTTAGCAACAATATAATTAGCATAATCAGCATACCATGGAGCAGTACGAGAAGCATTTATGACAGCTAATTGTTCATCAGGAAAGCTATCATCAATAGGTAGTGGGCCATCAAGAACATTCTCTAACCTAGACAAATTGTCTACAGTGGGGTTCTCGGCTCCCTTTCTGTCGATAATATGTAAATCAAATTCTTGTAGCAAGAGAACCCATCTAATAAGTCTAGGTTTAGCATCTTTCTTTTCCATAAGATATTTAATAGCAGCATGATCAGTGTGAACAGTTACTTTAGAATCAACAATATAAGGTCTGAACTTATCACAAGCAAATACAACTGCTAAAAATTCTTTTTCAGTAGTAGCATAATTTCTTTGGGCACTGAGGGAGTCCTGGATTAGGGGGTGTTCGGGTAATCGGACTATACCTTCAGCCGGACTCCTGGAATATGAAGATACAAGATTGAAGACTTCGTCCCGTGTCCGGATGGGACTTTCCTTGGCGTGGAAGGCAAGCTTGAGATGCGGATATTCAAGATATCCTACCATTGTAACCGACTCTATGTAACCCTAACCCTATCCGGTGTCTATATAAACCGGAGGGTTGTAGTCCATAGGCAATCAACTCCATATACAACAATCATACCATAGGCTAGCTTCTAGGGTTTAGCCTCCTTGATCTCGTGGTAGATCTACTCTTGTACTACCCATATCATCAATATTAATCAAGCAGGACGTAGGGTTTTACCTCCATCAAGAGGGCCCGAACCTGGGTAAAACATCGTGTTCCCTGCCTCCTGTTACCATCCGGCCTAGACGCACAGTTCGGGACCCCCTACCCGAGATCCGCCGGTTTTGACACCGACAGGCACTGTCTAGAGTTTTACTAGCATATTGGATACCATTTAATTTCTTATCAACTCTTTGTCCTAGAACAGCCCCTACAGCATAATCACTAGCATCACACATAATTTCAAAGGGTAAATTCCAATCAGGTGGCTGAACAATAGGTGCAGAAATCAAGGCTTTCTTAAACATTTCAAATGCTTCTACACAATCATCATCAAAGACAAATGGAACATCTTTTTGTAAGAGATTAGTCAGAGCCCTATAAATTTTAGAGAAGTCCTTAATGAACCTCCTATAAAAACCGACACGACCAAAGAAACTTCTTATACCTTTAATGTGTTGGGTAACGCAGTAATTTCAAAAAATTTCCTACGCACACGCAAGATCATGGTGATGCATAGCAACGAGAGGGGAGAGTATTGTCTATGTACCCTCATAGACCGTAAGCGGAAGCGTTATTAGAATGTGGTTGATGTAGTCATATGTCTTCATGATCCGACCGATCCAAGTACCGAATGTATGGCACCTCCGAGTTCAGCACATGTTCAGCTCGGTGACGTCCCACGAACTCCGATCCAGCAGAGCTTCGAGGGAGAGTTCTATCAGCACGACAACGTGATGACGATGATGATGATACTAGCGATGCAGGGCTTCGCCTAAGCACCACTACAATATGACCGAGGTGGATTATGGTGGAGGGGGGCACCGCACACGGCTAAAAGATCAACTGATCAACTTGTGTGTTCATGGGGTGCCCCTCCCCCGTATATAAAGGAGTGGAGGAGGGGAAGGGTCGGTCCTCTACTATGGTGCGCCCTGGGGAGTCCTCCCCCCTTCCATGTAGTAGGAGTAGGAGAGAAGGAAAGGGAAAAGAGAAGAGAAGGAAGGAGGGGGCGCCGCCCCTCCCCCTAGTCCAATTCGGACTAAGCCTTGCGGGGGGGTGCAACCTCCCCTCTCTCTTTCCCCTAAAGCCCAATAAGGCCCATATACTCCCCGGCGAATTCCCGTAACTCTTCGGTACTCCGAAAAATACCCGAATCACTCAGAACCTTTCCGATGTCCGAATATAGTCGTCCAATATATCGATCTTTACAACTTGACCATTTCAAGACTCCTATTCATGTCCCCGATCTCATCCGGGACTCCGAACTACCTTAGGTACATCAAAACACATAAACTCATATTACCCATCGTCACCGAATGTTAAGCGTGCGGACCCTACGGGTTCGAGAACTATGTAGGCATGACCGAGACTCGTCTCCGGTCAATAACCAATAGCGGAACCTGGATGCTCATATTGCCTCCTACATATTCTACGAAGATCTTTATCGGTCAAACCGCATAACAACATACGTTGTTCCCTTTGTCATCGGTATGTTACTTGCCTGGGATTCGATCGTTGGTATCTCAATACCTAGTTCAATCTCGTTACCGGCAAGTCTCTTTACTCGTTCCGTAATACATCATCCCGCAACTAACTCATTAGTTGCATTGCTTGCAAGGCTTAAAGTGATGTGCATTACTGAGAGGGCCCAGAGATACCTATCGGAGTGACAAATCCTAATATTGATCTATGCCAACTCAACAAGTACCATCGGAGACACCTGTAGAGCACCTTTATAATCACCCAGTTACATTGTGATGTTTGGTAGCACACAAAGTGTTCCTCCGGTATTCGGGAGTTGCATGATCTCATAGTCACAGGAACATGTATAAGTCATGAAGAAAGCAATAGCAATATACTAAACAATCAAATGTTGAGCTAACGGAATGGGTCAAGTCAATCACATCATTCTCTAATGATGTGATCCCGTTAATCAAATGACAACTCATGTCTATGGCTAGGAAACTTAACCATCTTTGATTCAACGAGCTAGTCAAGTAGAGGCATACTAGTGACACTCTGTTTGTCTATATATTCACACATGTACTAAGTTTCCGGTTAATACAATTCTAGCATGAATAATAAACATTTATCATGATATAAGGAAATATAAATAACAACTTTATTATTGCCTCTAGGGCATATTTCCTTCATAATGTCCTTAGGACACGACATCTTTTCAATAGCATAAACTTTAGTTTTATCAACTTCAATACCTCTTTCAGAAATTTTATGCCCCAAGATAGTACCTTCATTAACCATAAAGTGGCACTTCTCCCAATTCAAGACAAGATTAGTTTCTTCACATCTCTGCAAAACTCGATCAAGGTTGCTTAAGCAATCATCAAAAGAAGTTCCATATACGGAGAAATCATCCATGAAAACCTCAACAATCTTTTCACAAAAGTCAGAGAATATAGCAATCATATATCTTTGAAAGGTAGCCGGTGCATTGCATAAACCAAAAGGCATACGTCTACAAGCAAAGGTACCGAAAAGGCAAGCAAAATTTGTCTTTTCTTGATCCTCTTTTGACACAGGTATTTGAGAGAAACCAGAATAACCATCTAGAAAGCAAAAATGTGTATGTTTGGATAATCTTTCGAGCATTTGATCAATAAAAGGTAAAGGGCAATGATCCTTTTTAGTAGCTTTATTTAATTTACGGAAATCAATTACCATTCTATAACCTGTAACAATTCTTGGTGGGATCAATTCATCTTTATCATTAGGAACAACAGTAATACCTCCCTTCTTAGGGACACAATGGACAAGACTTGCCCACTGACTATCAGCAACGGGATAAATTATACATGCCTCCAAAAGCTTTAGTATTTCTTTTCTTACCACTTCTTTCATCTTAGGATTTAACCATCGTTGGTGATCAACAACCGGTTTCGCGTCTTTCTCCAATTTTATTTTGTGCTGGCATAGAGTGGGACTAATGCCCTTAAGATCATCAAGAGTATATCCAATAGCAGCACGGTGCTTCTTCAGAGTTTTCAATAATTTATTTTCTTCATGCTCTGAAAGGTTAGCACTTATAATAACAGGATATATCTTCTTTTCATCAAGATAAGCATATTTAAGAGTATCAAGTAATGGTTTAAGCTCAAACACGGGATCAACCTTGGGTGGAGGAGGATCCCCTAGGATTTCAACTGGCAAGTTGTGTTTCAAAATAGGTCCTTGTTTAAATAATACTTCATCTATTTCCCTTCTTTCATTCATAAACATATCATTTTCATGGTCGAGCAAATATTGTTCTAAAGGATTATTAGGAGGCACGGCAATAGAAGCAAGACCAATAATTTCATCTTTACTAGGCAATTCTTTATCATGGGGTTGTCTACGAAATTTAGCAAAATTAAACTCATGAGACATATCCCCTAAACCGATAGTAACAACATCCTTTTTGCAATCTATCCTGGCATTAATAGTATTGAAGAAGGGTCTACCAAATGTAATGGGACAAAAGTTATCTTGTGGGGAACCAAGAACAAGAAAATCAGCAGGATATTTAACTTTCCCACACAAGACTTCAACATCTCTAACAATCCCAACTGGTGAAATAGTGTCTCTATTGTCAAGCTTAGTTGTAACATCGATTTCCTCTATCTCAACAGGTGTAATACCATGCATAATTTCTTTATATAAGGAATGAGGTATTGCACTTGCACTAGCACCCATATCACATAAGCCATGATAGCAATGATCTCCTATTTTAACAGAAATAACAGGCATGCCTACAAAAGGTCTATGTTTATTTTTAGTGTCAGGTCTAGCAATTCTAGCAGCTTCATCACAGAAGTAAATAACATGCCCATCGATATTATCGGCCAAGAGATCTTTGACCATAGCAATACTATGTTCAACTTTAATTTGCTCAGGGGGGTGTAGGTGTTCTAGTATTACTCTTATGAACCACAGTTGAAGCTTTAGCATGATCCTTTATTCCAACAGGGAAAGGTGGCTTCTCAATATAAGCAGTAGGAACAACAGGATCAACATTATAAGTGATAGTCTTTTCTTCAACTTTAATAGGTGAAACTACTTTTACTTCAATGGGAGGATTATATTTAGACCACTTCTCCTTAGGGAGATCAACATGAGTAGCAAAGGATTCACAGAAAGAAGCTACTATCTCAGAGTCAAGTCCATATTTAGTGCTAAATTCATGGAAAACATCGGTGTCCATAAAATATTTAACACAATCAAACTTAGGTGTTATACCTGACTCCTTACCTTCGTTGAGATCCCAATCTTCAGAGTTGCGTTTAGTTCTTTCCAATAAATCCCATTTGAATTCAATAGTCTTCATCATAAAAGAGCCAGTACAAGAAGTATCGAGCATGGAGCGATTATTGAGAGAAAGCCGAGCATAAAAATTTTGAATAATAATTTCTGTTGAGAACTCATGACTGGGGCATGAATATAACATCGACTTAAGCCTCCCCCAATCTTGAGCGATGCTTTCTCCTTCGCGAGGCCAAAAATTATATATATAATTATGATCACGATGAACCAGATGCATAGGAAAAACTTCTGATGAAATTCCAATTTCAATCGGTTGTAGTTCCATGATCCCGTATCATCACATAGCCTAAACCATGTCAATGTCTTTCCCTTCAAAGATAAAGGGAAGACCTTCTTCTTGATAACATCCCCAGTCATACCTGCAAGCTTAAATAATCCACATAGATTAGGTGCAAATCGGGATCTAATGTTCCATCACCTGTGAAAGGATTAGCTAGCAGTTTCTCTATCATACCTGAAGGAATTTCAAAGTAAACATTTTAAGTAGGTTCAGTAGGTTGAGGAGCAACTCTTTGCTCTACTGGTCGGGGTGAAGTACCCCGAACAAGCACCTCAAAGGATTATGTTCCATAGTAACAATGACAGTAAATTTCAGCACACTATATAAACTTTTTCTTACCAAATTCCACCTACCAAAGGCACTTCACTCCCCGGCAATGACGCCAGAAAAGAGTCTTGATGACCCACAAGTATAGGGGATCTATCGTAGTCCTTTTGATAAGTAAGAGTGTCGAACCCAACGAGGAGCAGAAGGAAATGACAAGCGATTTTCAGTAAGGTATTCTCTGCAAGCACTGAAATTATCAGTAACAGATAGTTTTGTGATAAGGTAATTTGTAACGGGTAACAAGTAACAAAAGTAAATAAGGTGTAGAAAGTGGCCCAATCATTTTTGTAGCAAAGGACAAGCCTAGAAAAACTCTTATATAAAGGAAAACGCTCCCAAGGACACATGGGAATTATCGTCAATCTAGTTTGCATCACACTGATATGATTCGCGTTCGTTATTTTGATAATTTGATATGTGGGTGGACCGGTGCTTGGGTACTGCCCTTCCTTGGACAAGCATCCCACTTATGATTAACCCCTATTGCAAGCATCCGCAACTACAAAAGAATTATTAAGGTAAACCTAACCATAGCATGAAACATATGGATCCAAATCAGCCCCTTACGAAGCAACACATAAACTAGGGTTTAAGCTTCTATTGCTCTAGCAACCCATCATCTACTTATTACTTCCCAATTCCTTCCTCTAGGCCCAAACAATGGTGAAGTGTCATGTAGTCGACATTCACATAACACCACTAGAGGAGAGACAACATACATCTCATCAAAATATCGAACGAATACCAAATTCACATGACTACTTATAGCAAGACTTCTCCCATGTCCTCAGGAACAAACGTAACTACTCACAAATCATATTCATGTTCATAATCAGAGGGGTATTAATATCCATAAAGGATCTGAACATATGATCTTCCACCGAATAAACCAACTAGCATCAGCTATAAGGAGTAATCTATACTACTAGGAACCCACAGGTACCAATCTGAGGTTTTGAGACAAAGATTGGACATAAGAGATGAACTAGGGTTTGTGATGAGATGGTGCTGGTGAAGATGTTGATGGAGATTGACCCCCTCCCGATGAGAGGATCGATGGTGATGATTTCCCCCTCCCGGAGGGATGTTTCCCTGGGAGAACAGCTCCGCCGGAGCCCTAGATTGGTTTCGCCTCGTGGCGGTGGAGTTTCATCCCGTGAGCTTGCTTATGATTTTTTTCTCAGACGAAAGACTTCATATAGCAGAAGATGGGCACCGGAGGCCTGCCAGGGGGCCCACGAGACAGGGGGCACGCCCAGGGGGTAGGGCGCGCCCCCCACCCTCGTGGCCAGGGTGTGGGCCCCCTCTGGTTAATTCTTTTGCCAGTATTTTTTATATATTCCAAAATGTGCTCCTGCGAAGTTTCAGGACTTTTGGAGTTGTGCAGAATAGGTCTCTAATATTTGCTCCTTTTCCAGCCCAGAATTCCAGCTGCCGGCATTCTCCCTCTTCATGTAAACCTTGTAAAATAAGAGAGAATAGGCATAAGTATTGTGGCATTATGTGTAATAACAGCCCATAATGCAATAAATATCGATATAAAAGCATGAGGCAAAATGGACGTATCACAACTCTAACAGCAAAGTCATGCATATTATGATTCGTTTCATCAAGTAATTCTCTTTGAGATTTAGCAACTTGTTCTAGTTGAGTTTGAACCATAGAAGCATGTTTTCCAACACCCTTAACATCATAGACTGTTCTGTTTTTGACAGATTCTGTTTTTCGTGTGTTGTGTGCTTATTTTGATGAATCTATGGCTAGTAAAATAGTTTATAAACCATAGAGAATTTGGAATACAGTAGGTATAACACCAATATAAATAAAGAATGAGTTCATTACAGTACCTTGAAGTGGTCTTTTATTTTCTTTCGCTAACGGAGCTCACGAGATTTTCTACTTTAAGTTTTGTGTTGTGAAGTTTTCAAGTTTTGGGTAAAGATTTGATGGATTATGGAACAAGGAGTGGCAAGAGCCTAAGATTGGGGATTCCCATGGCACTCCCAAGATAATCTAAGGACACCTAAAAGCCAAAGCTTGGGGATGCCCCGGAAGGCATCCCCTCTTTGGTCTACTTCTATCGGTAACTTTACTTGGAGCTATATTTTTATTCGCCACATGATATGTGTTTTGCTTGGAGCGTCTTGTATGATTTAAGTCTTTATTTTTTAGTTTACCACAATCATCCTTGTTGTACACACCTTTTGAGAGAGACATACTTGATTTGAAATTTGTTAGAATACTCTATGTGCTTCGCTTATATCTTTTGAGTTATATAGTTGTGCTCTAGTGCTTCACTTATATCTTTTAGAGAACGGTGGTGGATTTGTTTTATAGAAACTTTTGATCTCTCATGCTTCACTTAGATTATTTTGAGAGCCTTAAATAGCATGGTAATTTGCTTAAAATCCTAATATGCTTGGTATACAAGATTAATAATAAAACTTTCTTATGAGTGTGTTGAATACTATGAGAAGTTCGATGCCTGATAATTGTTTTGAGATATGAAGATGGTGATATTAAAGTTGTGCTAGTTGAGTAGTTGTGAATTTGAGAAATACTTGTGTTGAAGTTTATGATTCCCGTAGCATGCACGTATGGTGAACCGTTATGTGATGAAGTCGGAGCATGATTTATTTTTTGATTGTCTTCCTTATGAGTGGCGGTCGGGGACGAGCGATGGTCTTTTCCTACCAATCTATCCCCCTAGGAGCATGCGCGTAATACTTTGCTTTGATAACTTGTAGATTTTTGAAATAAGTATGTGAGTTCTTTATGACTAATGTTGAGTCCATGGATTATACGCACTCTCACCCTTCCACCTTTGCTAGCCTCTCTAATACCGCGCACCTTTCGCCGGTATCATATACCCACCATATAGCTTCCTCAAAACAGCCACCATACCTACCTATTATGGCATTTCCATAGCCATTCCGAGAGATATTGCCATGCAACTTTCCACCGTTCCGTTTATTATGACACACTCCATCATTTTCATATTGCTTAGCATGATCATGTAGTTGACATCGTATTTGTGGCAAAGCCACCACTCATAATTCTCTCATACGTGTCACTCTTGATTCATTGCATATCCCGGTACACCGCCGGAGGCATTCATATAGAGTCATATTTTGTTCTAAGAATCGAGTTGTAATTCTTGAGTTGTAAGAAAAATAAAAGTGCGATGACCATCATTATTAGAGCATTGTCCCAGTGAGGAAAGGATGATGGAGACTATGATTCCCCCACATGTCGGGATGAGACTCTGGACGAAAAAATAGGAAAAGATGCCATAAAAAAGAAAGGAGAAAAGGCCCAAATAAAAAAAATGAGAGAAAAAGAGAGAAGGGACAATGTTACTATCCTTTTACCACACTTGTGCTTCAAAGTAGCACCATGATCCTCATGATAGAGAGTCTCTCATTCTATCACTTTCATATACTAGTGGGAATTTTTCATTATAGAACTTGGCTTGTATATTCCAATGATGGGCTTCCTCAAAATGCCCTAGGTCTTCGTGAGCAAGCGAGTTGGATACACACCCACTTAGTTTCTTTTGTTGAGCTTTCATATACTTATAGCTCTAGTGCATCCGTTGCATGGCAATCCCTACTCACTCACATTGATATCTATTGATGGGCATCTCCGTAGCCCGTTGATACGCCTAGTTGATGTGAGACTATCTTCCCTCTTTTTGTCTTCTCCACAACCACCGTTCTATTCCACCTATAGTGCTATGTCCATGGCTCACGCTAATGTATTGCGTGAAAATTGAAAAAGTTTTGAGAATGTCAAAAGTATGGAACAATTGCTTGGCTTGTCATCGGGGTTGTGCATGATTTAAATATTTTGTGTGGTGAAGATGGAGCATAGCCAGACTATATGATTTTGTAGGGATAACTTTCTTTGGCCATGTTATTTTGAGAAGACATAATTGCTTTGTTAGTATGCTTGAAGTATTGTTATTTTTATGTCAATATTAAACTTTTGTCTTCAATCTTTCTGATCTGAATATTCATACCACAATTAAGAAGAATTACATTAAAATTATGCCAAGTAGCACTCCGCATAAAAAATTCCGTTTTTATCATTTACCTACTCGAGGACGAGCAAGAATTAAGCTTGGGGATGCTTGATATGTCTCCAACGTATCTATAATTTTTGATTGCTCCATGCTATATTATCTACTGTTTTGGACATTATTGGGCTTTATTGTCCACTTTTTTATTATTTTTGGGACTAACCTATTAACCGGAGGCCCAGCCCAGAATTGTTGTTTTTTTGCCTGTTTTAGGGTTTCGAAGAAAAGGAATATCAAACGGAGTCCAAACGGAATGAAACCTTTGGGAACGTGATTTTCTCAACAAACAAGACCCGTGAGACTTGGACCCTACGTCGAGACACAAAAGAGGAGGCCACGAGGTAGGGGGCGCGCCTACCCCCCCCCCCCCCCCCGGCACGCCCTCCACCCTCATGGGCCCCCTGTTGCTCCACCGACGTACTCCTTCCTCCTATATATACCTACGTACGCCCAAACGATCAGATACGGAGCCAAAAACCTAATTCCACCGCCGCAACTTTCTGTATCCACGAGATCCCATCTTGGGGCCTGTTCCGGAGCTCCGCCGGAGGGGGCATCGACCACGGAGGGATTCTACATCAACACCATAGCCTCTCCAATGAAGTGTGACTAGTTTACCTCAGACCTATGGGTCCATAGTTATTAGCTAGATGGCTTCTTCTCTCTTTTTGGATCTCAATACAATGTTCTCCCCCTCTCTTGTGGAGAACTATTCGATGTAATCTTCTTTTTGCGGTGTGTTTGTTGAGACCGATGAATTGTGGGTTTATGATCAAGTCTATCTATGAATAATATTTGAATCTTCTCTGAATTCCTTTATGTATGATTGGTTATCTTTGCAAGTCTCTTCGAATTATCAGTTTGGTTTGGCCTACTAGATTGATCTTTCTTGCAATGGGAGAAGTGCTTAGCTTTGGGTTCAATCTTGCGGTGTCCTTTCCCATTGACAGTAGGGGCAGCAAGGCACATATTGTATTGTTGCCATCGAGGATAACAAGATGGGGTTTTCATCATATTGCATGAGTCTATCCCTCTACATCATGTCATCTTGCTTAAGGCATTACACTGTTTTTAACTTAATACTCTAGATGCATGCTGGATAGCAGTCGATGAGTGGAGTAATAGTAGTAGATGCAGGCAGGAGTCGGTCTACTTGTCTCGGACGTGATGCCTATATAAATGATCATACCTAGATATTCTCATAACTATGCTCAATTCTGTCAATTGCTCAACAGTAATTTGTTCACCCACCGTAGAATGCTTATGCTCTCGAGAGAAGCCACTAGTGAAACCTATGGCCCCCGGGTCTATCTTCATCATATTAATCTCCTACTACTTAGTTATTTCCTTTGCCTTTTACTTTGCATCTTTATCACAAAAATACCAAAAATATTATCTTATCATATCTATTAGATCTCACTCTCGTAAGTGGCCATGTAGGGATTGACAACCCCTATTCGCGTTGGTTGTGAGGATTTATTTGTTTTGTGCAGGTACGAGGGACTCGCGCGTAGCCTCCTACTGGATTGATACCTTGGTTCTCAAAAACTGAGGGAAATACTTACGCTACTTTGCTGCATCATCCCTTCCTCTTCGGGGAAAACCAACGCAGTGCTCAAGAGGTAGCAAGGTACCAAAGTAATCCAGGAGTGGATCACTGGACAACGGTCAAGAACATCCTAAAATACCTGAAAAGGACAAAGGATATGTTTCTCGTTTATGGAGGTGACAAAGAGCTCGTCGTAAACGGTTACGTCGATGCAAGCTTTGACACTGATCCGGATGACTCTAAGTCATTAACCGGATACGTGTTTTTATTGAATGGTGGAGCTGTCAGTTGGTGCAGTTCTAAGTAGAGCGTCGTGGTGGGATCTACGTGTGAAGCAGAATACATAGCTGATTCGGAAGCAGCGAATGAAGGAGTCTGGTTGAAGGAGTTCATATCCGATCTAGGTGTAATACCTACTGCATCAGGTCCAATGAAAATCTTTTGTGACAATACTGGTGCAATTGCCTTGGCAAAGGAATCCAGATTTCACAAGAGAACCAAGCACATCAAGAGACGCTTCAATTCCATCTGCGATCAAGTCAAGGAGGAAGACATAGAGATTTGCAAGATACATAAGGATCTGAATGTTACAGACCCGTTGACTAAGCCTCTCTCACGAGCAAAACATGATCAGCACCAAGACTCCATGGGTGTTAGAATCATTACTGTATAATCTAGATTATTGACTCTAGTGCAAGTGGGAGACTGAAGGAAATATGCCCTAGAGGCAATAATAAAGTTGTTATTTATATTTCCTTATATCATTATAAATGTTTATTATTCATGCTAGAATTGTATTAACCGGAAACTTAGTACGTGTGTGAATACATAGAAAAGCAGAGTGTCCCTAGTATGCCTCTACTAGACTACTCATTAATCAAAGATGGTTAAGTTTCCTAGCCATAGACATGTGTTGTCATTTGATGAACGGGATCACATCATTAGAGAATGATGTGATGGACAAGACCCATCCGTTAGCTTAGCACTATGATTGTTTAGTTTATTGCTATTGCTTTCTTCATGACTTATACATGTTCCTATGACTATGAGATTATGCAACTCTCGAATACTGGAGGAACACCTTGTGTGCTATCAAACATCACAACGTAACTGGGTGATTATAAATATGCTCTACAGGTGTCTCCAATGGTGTTTGTTGAGTTGGCATAGATCGAGATTAGGATTTGTCACTCCGATTGTCGGAGAGGTATCTCTGGGCCCTCTCGGTAATGCACATCACTATGAGCCCTGCAAGCAATGTGACTAATGAGTTAGTTGAGGGATGATGCATTACGGAACGAGTAAAGATACTTGCTAGTAACGAGATTGAACTAGGTATGATGATACCGACGATCGAATCTCAGGCAAGTGACATACCGATGACAAAGGGAACAACGTATGAGCATCCAGGTTCCGCTATTGGTTATTGACCAGAGATGTGTCTCGGTCATGTCTACATAGTTCTCGAACCCGTAGGGTCCGCACGCTTAACATTCGATGACGATTCGTATTATGAGTTTATATGATTTGATGTATCGAAGGTTGTTCAGTGTCCCGGATGAGATCATGGACATGACGAGGAGTCTCAAAATGGTCGGGACATAAAGATTCATATATTGGAAGGCTACATTCGGACACCAGAATGATCTGGGTCGTTTCGGATAAGTTTCTGAGTACCGAGGGTTACCGGAACCCCCCCCCCTTGGGAAGTTATTGAGCCTCATGGGCCTAATGGTGGAAGAGAGGAGGCAAGCCAAGGTGTGGCGCATGCCCCCCCCCTAGCCCAAACCGAATTGGACTAGGGCTAGGGGGCCGCCCCCTTTCCTTCTCTTCTTCCTCTCCTTCCTTCTTCTCCTACTAGGACTAGGAAAGGGGAAACCTACTCCTACTAGCCTCACCCTGAGAAAGGAAATAATTTGAGAATAAAGTAATAGCGAGTTTTCTCATCACGAGTAAAAAGGGTGGCTATGTCATTCAACTTAGTAAGATGTGCCACAACAGTTTCAGTTTCATAACCATGGAAAGGATCAGATTCAACCAGAGTAATTAACGTTGGGTCGACAGAGAATTCATAATCTTTGTCATCAATAAATATAGGTGAAGTAGCAAACTTAGGATCACACTTCATTCTAGCATTCAGAGATTTTTTTTATACTTGTGTAATAATTTCTCTAGATCGTCTCTATCATTACAAGCAAGAATATCTCTAGTTGCTTCTTCATTCATAACATAACCTTCCGGTACCTTAGGCAATTCATATCTAGGAGGGCTAGTTCTAGCAGGAGTTTCAGGAGTTTCAGTTTCAAGCTCATCATCAGATTCAACAACATCATGTTGTATAACTCTAGCAATTTGTTTATCAAGTAATTCACCAAGTGGCACATCATCATTATCAAGCAAGGTACTAGCATCATCATAAGGATCATTCATAGTAGAAGTAGCATCATAAATAACTTGCGACATATTAGAATTAATAGCATGTGGTGGTGTTGCAAGTTTATTCATAACATAAGGTGAATCTAAAGCAGAACTGGATGGCAGTTCCTTACCTCCCCTCGTCCTTGAGGGAAATATCTTAGTCTTTGGATCCTTCATATTCTTCATAGTGCTAATATGATAATAATCCCAAGTGACTCAACAAATATAGCTATGCTCCCCGGCAATGGCGCCAGAAAAAGGTCTTGATAACCCACAAGTATAGGGGACTGCAACAGTTTTCAAGGGTAGAGTATTCAACCCAAATTTATAGATTCGACACAAGGGGAGCCAAAGAATATTTGAAGGTATTAGTAGCTGAGTTGACAATTCAACCACACTTGGAGATTAATTATCTGCAGCAAAGTGATCAGTAGAAAAGTAGTTTGATAGTAGTGATAGCAGCAACAATAACAGTAACAGTGATAGCAGTAATTTTGTAGCAAGTGTAACAGTGATGATAACAGTAATAACTTAGCAGAAACAATATGGAAAAGTTCATAGGCATTGGATCGGTGACTTGTTGGATGATATTCATCATGAGACAGTTATAACCTAGGGCGATACGGCACTAGCTCTAGTTCATCGATATAATGTAGGCATGTATTCCGTAAATAGTCATACGTGCTTTATTAAAAGAACTTGCATGACATCTTTTGTCCTACCCTCCCGTGGCAGCGGGGTCCATATTGGAAACTAAGGGATATTAAGGCCTCCTTTTAATAGAGAACCGGAACAAAGCATTAACACATAGTGAATACATGAACTCCTCAAACTACGGTCATCATCGAGAGTGGGCCCGGTTGTTGTCACTCCGGGGTTGTCGGATCATAACCGTAGTAGGTGACTATAACTTGCAAGATCGGATCTAGAACATGATATAATGATGGATTCATAAATGTTTGAGATCTAAAATCATGGCACCCGGGCCCAAAGTGGAAAGCATTAAGCATAGCAAAGTCACAGCAACATCAATCTAAGAACATAGTGGGTCCTAGGGATCAGGCCCTAACAAAACTAACTCGATTACATGATGAATCTCATCCAACTCCTCACTGACTAGCGAGCCTACGAAGGAATTACTCACTCCCAGTGGGGAGCGTCATGGAATTGGTGATGGAGAAGGGTTGATGATGACGAAGAACGAAGATCCCCCTCTCCGGAGCCCCAAACGGACTCCAGATCTGCCCTCCCGAGGAAGAATAGGGCTTGGCGGCAGCTCCGTCTCGTGGATCGTGATAATTCTTTCTTCCTGATTTTTTCTGGAAATATGTGATTTTATAGTATCAGGGGGTCGTTAGTTGGGCCACCGGGTGGGTACAACCCACCTGGGCGCGCCAGGAGAGGGCGGCGTGCCCTGGTGGGTTGTGCCCACCTAGGGGCCCCTCTTCGGTAGGTCTTGGCTCCAGAAATTTTTATTATTGATATAAAAATTCCTCAAAAAGTTTCGTTCCATTTCGAGAACTTTTATTTCTGCACAAAAACAACACCATGGTAGTTCTGCTGAAAACAGCATCAGTCCGGGGTTAGTTTCATGCAAATTAGAGTCCAAAACAAGAGGAGAAGCGTGAGAAAAAGTAGATACGTCGGAGACATATCAGTTTTCTCAGGATTATTAAAGTAGTGCATAATATTTTTCACATAATGAGCATTGAGGGTTTTAGGAGGTTCCCCATCTCCATGAGTAGCAAGTACCACTAATTTTTTTGGTGTTTCGTGTTCCATATCCATAACTAAGATAGAGAACAACTTAGAACAGGAAATAAAAACTACTTAGTGATAAAGCAAACAAGCACACACGAGAATATTCACCCCACGCTATTGCTCCCCAGCAACGGCGCCATAAAAAGGTCTTGATAACCCATAAGTATAGGGGGTCGTTTGTAGCCTTTTTCGATAAATAAGAGTGTCGAACCCAAACGAGGAGCTAAAGGTAGAACAAATATTCCCTCAAGTTCCATCGACCACCGATACAACTCTACGCATGCTTGACGTTCGCTTTACCTAGAACAAGTATGAAACTAGAAGTACTTTGTAGGTGTGATAGGATAGGTTTGCGAGATAATAAAGAGCACGTAAATAAAATCTAGGGGCTGTTTAGATAAAGACACAACTAAGTTAGTTTTAGTAGAGAGCTTTTGTCAACAAGAAAGTTATTTGTCCCTAGGCAATCGATAACAAGTACCGATAATCATTCTTGCAACTTTATATGAGGGAGAGGCATGAGCTAACATACTTTCTATACTTGGATCATAAACACTTATGATTGGAACTCTAGCAAGCATCCGCAACTACTAAAGATCATTAAGATCGTGAAACCCAACCATAAGTATCAAGTCCTCTTTATTCCCATACGTCATACCCCACCTACTCGGGTTTAAGTTTCCGTCACTCTCGCAACCCACCGTAAGCGAACCATGAACATATTGCAACACCCTACAGCGGGGGGCCCTCACGTTTGTGCGAGAACGGAGGGCACCGTAGGACAGCACCATAAATAAAATATACCATCATACCAACCAAGATCATGATTAACCCACAGGACAAAACAGATCTACTCAAACATCATAGGATAACCATAGATCATTGGGAAATAATATATGGAGTTAAGCACCATGTTCAAGTAGAGATTACAGCGGGGGGGGGGGGAAGAGGTGTTACACCGCTGCATAGAGGGGGAGAACGTTGGTGTTGACAGTAGCAAGATTGTTGATGTAGATCGTCATCCCGATCGTTGCCCCCGGTGGCACTCTGGCGCCACCGGAAACGAGGGGGAGAGAGCCCCCCTCATTCTTCTTCTTCCTTGGCCTCCCCCCTAGATGGGAGGAGAGTTCCCCCTCTGGTCATTGGTCTCCATGGCCGCGGAGGGGCGGGAGCCCCTCCAAGATTGGATCTCCCTCTCTGTTCTCTTCTGTTTCGCGTTCTCTAGATCTGGCCAAAAACCGTTTCTTATATTCCGGAAGATCCATAACTTCGATTGTGCTGATACTTTAACACGATTTTTTCCGGATATAAGCTTCCTTGCGCCCGAAGTAGAGCCCCAACTGTCATACGAGGTGGGCACAACCTACCACCGCCCGCAAAGGGGCCTCTGGCGCGCCCTAGTGTCTTGTAGGCTGTGTGGACCTCCATTTGCGGTGATTCCAACTCCCAAAAATCACATATATTCCAAAATAATTCTCCGTGAAATTTTATTGCATTTGGACTTCGTTTGATATGGATACTCTGCGATACAAAAAACATGCAGAAAACATGAACTGGCACTGGGCACTAGATCAATAGGTTAATCCAATAAATCATATAAAAAATTGCCAAAAGTATGTGAAAGTTGTATAATATTGACATGAAACCATAAAAAATTATAGATACGACGAAGACGTATCATATATATATACACATAACTAATATATTCATATTGATCTTCTTCTTTAAAGATGCAAGAGATGCGGGATAGGCTCCTAGTAGAGAACCGCATACGAGCAATTCAAGAGGAAATTACGGGATTTTTGCTTACGGAGGTCATATCTGAAAGCGGAGAATACCATTGCACCTAATATCTGCAAATTGTAGGAGAAATTGTATATACCAAATTGTATATATATGTATGTATGTGTGTGTGTACGAGAAATTATATGATATATGTATGGTCGTATGAAGAATTATATTATATATGCATAACGTGTACAGTATGTAGTAGCGTAAAATATGTTTGAAATGAAAAATAATTGAATATAAAACACAAAATGAAAAGGAAAAATAAACCCTAAACCCTAAACCCCTAAACCCTTAGAGAGAATTCCTTATTTAACACTACCGTAAAATATGATGCCCTATTTGACACTGGAAAAATATTTCTTCCCTATCTAACTCCAACTTTAAATTTTGTTCTCAATATAACACTTTCATCCATTTTCTGAGGTAACATTGTTAAATGGAACATGAAATGACATTTTTGCCCTCATACATCTATTTGATCTTTTTTTGCGGAGTATCTATCTGATCATTAACTGGGGGTGCGCCCTCTCCTTTCTCTTGTAGGAGTATCTTTCTGGGTCCGCCCTCTCCTTTCCCTTGTATCTTCTGATGTTTGTGCGTGAGTTCTTCCTGGATACTTACTTCGTGCGTGAATGATGAGTGTGTTAGTTCCCCTTGCGATGCCTACGTATGAGTAGGTCAGGCGCATCGCAGCAGTTCGGATATTCTGGATCGTTGGTGCCTTTCCTTGCCCCCATGATCAAGTTGATCGGCTCCTTATCAACATACCTGGAAATATAAAAAATTCTTTAACCATACATACACAGGTGTACAAGTATTCAGGTATGTATATGTGCTTGCCTGTATGTGCGTGGGTATTCGAGTATGTATATGTGTGTCTACGGCCGCCGCAGGTATTCAAGTATGTACAGACGGTAAGTAACGGATGGCCATGATCATGTCATTACCGTGTACTTGCTCACAAATCACAATGCATCCATGGATGGGTACGTGAAGAAGCACCCACATGCATGAATGAGTCACTAACTAATGTGCTAGTACACGTGTGTGTGCTTGACGTTGTTTTTCTCTTCATATTTTTCTACAATGCCAAGTATAAGTATTTTGACATAGCTCCGTACAAAACCACTTCAAACAAAATAAAACACAGATGCATGGGAAAGAGGAGTAAAAAATGTCATATACTAGTTATAGGGGTAATATTGTCATTTCATGTGCAAGTTAACACCGTTAGCTCACAAAACGGATGAAAATGTTATATTGGAAACAAAGTTTAGAGTCAGGATTTGATAGGGAAGAAATATTTTATCAGTGTTAAATAGGGAAGATGATTTTAAAGTAGTGTTATATAAGGAATTCTTTCAAACCCTTAGTCCTAGTTGGTGTTACCAACCGGGGCTAAAGGTCCCCCAGCCCGGGGGCTAGCTCGCGGCCACGTGGAGGGACCTTAGTCTGGTTGGTGTCACCAACCAGGACTAAAGGTCTTAGTCCCGGGTCATGGCCAACCGAGACTAAAGGATGGGGGCCTTTAGTCCTAATTTCGTTGTCCCGGTTGCTGACCCGGGACTAAAGGCCCTTACCAACCGGGACTAAAGCTCGTTTCTCCACTAGTGAAGAGAATTACAGGGACAGAGCCCTCGTGCTCCTCGCTGCTGCCACATGAGGGAGCACCGCAACCACCACCTCGCCGGAGAGCGCCGCCTAGAGATTCGCCTGACCGCACAAGGGTGGCCGCTGAGTTGTCGGAGAAACCGCATCGCGCAGCCACGGAGGTCCGAGCCTCCCCCACCATAGGCACGCGGAGAAACGCCCCGCCATCATCGTCTGCCATGCAAGCTTAGCCCGCCGGCGTCCTTCGACGGCAGCGAGGGAGGAGGAGGCAAGAGGAGGGGCGGTGGCGGTGGCTAGGGTTCCGCCTGAGCCGCCCCCTGAGCGACGCGGGCGTCTCTTTGTTTCTGCAGGACACATACTTTGACAAGTGTCGTTATACAAAATACATGATGTGTATTTGGTCTTATATGACTTTACTATTTGCTAGCGTGTTTTTCTACGTGCGCTGGTTTTAGCTGCGTGCATCATACTTATGCAGATGTCAGATGCGTGCTTATTGTGTGTGTGTCTTCTCCATTCTAAACCCGAAATCCACCCTTTTGTCAAACTACTAAGAGCAACTCCAACGCAGGGATCCAAACGGACATGGATTTTGTCCGTATTTTGTCCGTTTCGATCGTCTGTTCGCCTCACGGACATCGGGCGGACACGCGCGACGTGTGGATAAATCCAACGCAGAAAGACCAAAAAACAGACAAGAGTATCGGCGTCCCTCGACGCAGCGCTCCTACGCGGCTGCTGCCACCGGCCCGCCGCCCGCCGCGCTCCTCCTCCGCTGGCCGCGGCCGCCACCCGCCTCTGCTCCTTCGCCTGCCGCGGTTCTCCGTCAGCCATAGCCGTCGCAGCGGCCTCCGCCCGCCTCCGCTCCTTCCCCCGCCGCAGCTGCAGCGGCCGCTGCCACCGGCCCGCCGCCCGCCGCGCTCCTCCTCCGCTGGCCGCGGCCGCCACCCGCCTCTGCTCCTCTGCCTGCCGTGGTTCTCCGTCAGCCGCAGCCGTCGCCGCGGCCTCCGCCCGCCTCCGCTCCTTCCCCCACCGCGCTCCTCCGCCCGCCACAGCCGTGGCGGCCGCCGCGGCCTTCGCTGACTCAACCACCTCAGTGTTGCGCCCGCGCCGCCGTCGCCCGGCCTCGAGCTCGCGCGCCCGCCACCCGCTCGCCACGCCCCGCCCGGCCCCGAGCTCGCCACGCCGCGCCCGCCCCGAGCTCGCCACGCCCCGCCCGGCCCCGAGCTCGCCGCGCCCGACGGCGAGCGACCTGAGCGCGCGGAGCAGCGAGGTACCGGCGAGGGTGGTGGGCGCGAAGTAGGCGCGAGCGAGTTGTAGCCTTCCTGCCTCCGTCCATTGACGAGGCCCACGACGGCGTCCTCGATCCCATCTCTTCCGACCGAGAGAGAGAAGAAAATGGGAAGGTGCGGGTCGCTGATTTGTAGGGCCAGGGCGGACAAGAGAAGCCACCAGCGGATGGGAGCGGACGACGGGAGCGCTCGCTTTTGTCCGCCGCGGACACATTTCTTTCCATATTTACGTTCAATTTGGGTCCGCGACGGACAGCAAGTGGACAACGGGCGGACGCTTTGTCCGTTTGAGTCGCCTCGTTGAGCCATTTTTTCTGTCCGGATAACCCAAATGGATAAAATGGGTCGCTCTATTGAAGTTGCTCTAAGTAGTTCAATGGCCACGAGCCCACGACCCCACCTAGCTGGCTTGTGTGGTATACATGACCAGCAGACAACCTCGTATGCAGTTCACCAGACTTAACAAAAGAGATGAGAGGTAAAAATGTCATGTGGTCCATGCTAATCGCTAGCTGGTGAAAATTCATTTCAGCATGTATGTGGCCACACTGTTAGTGAAACAACAGTTTTTTTTCTTTAAAAATTTAAAATCCGAATTTCAAACTTAGACCCATATATTGTCGCATGACCAGTTTCATCAATAAATGAGATAGCATCACCAATTTGTGGAATTTCATGTGTCGTTACAAGCATCAATTTGTCCACTCAGGTGGGAACAGGAAACGAGATATTGTTGTCACTTTGGGATTTTGTTTGAAATATAAAAAAATTCGGTTCGGGGCGTTGTCATGGCGTCCACCACTCTCGAGTATGTTTTTGATGACTGTGTGCATTTTCAAGCTTTCTTCTTTAAAAAACAAGTTGAGCTCACGAGTCAAACAAGAAACAACTAATGAATGCTATCTGGATAGCTTTGGCTTGAAGAAGGTTTTGACAGTAGAAACTAAAGTTTGAGAAATAATCCTCTTTTAACAGCTAAACAATGTTAATTATCTGGACGAAAGCTAGCTTTGGCTTCAAGTAATTGAAGTTTGGCCGTAGAAATTACCTGCCATTTTCCATCAGCTGACAAAGTACTTAAAATATGAGGCCAGTGCCTTCTCGGTGAGTTGACGAGATCACAGTAATAGCTGCAGCAAGTAGCCAGCTACCGCAATATACTACCGGAGCCATCCATCACTTGATCAACCCAAACTCCGACTGCACCAGCCATGTCCGCCGCGCCTTCCGAGCCCCCGGCGGCCACGGCTGGCGACGACGAGCTTCTCTACGAGTCCATGCCCCGCCTCCGCGTCTACAGGAGCCGCGTGGAGCGCTACCTGGTGGGCTCCGAGTTCGTCGCTGCCTCCACCGACGCCGCCACCGGGGTCGCCTCCCGCGACACCGCCATCTCCCCCAACGTCTCCGCGCGTCTCTACCTCCCACGCCTGGACGCGGCCGACGCCAGGCTGCCCATCCTCGTCTACTACCACGGCGGCGGGTTCTGCCTCTTCTCCGCCTTCGACTCCAACTACCACGCCTACCTCAACGCCTTCGCCGCGCGCGCCAACGCCATCGTCGTCTCCGTCGAGTACCGCCTCGCGCCCGAGCACCCCGTCCCCGCCGCGTACGCGGACTTGTGGGACGCGCTCGCCTGGGTCCTTTCCCAGGTCGCCGCGAGCGCCGGCGCCGAGCCGGATCCGTGGCTCGCCCGCCACGCCGACCTCTCCCGCCTCTACCTTAGCGGCGACAGCGCCGGGGCCAACATCGCGCACCACATGGCCATGCGGGCGGGCGCCAGCGTCCGCGGCCTCGTCCTGGTGCACCCCTACTTTCTGGGGAGCGACGAGGTGGGCTCCGACGGCCTGGACCCGGCGATGCGGGAGCGGCTCGGGAGGCTGTGGCGCGTCGCGTGCCCGGCCGCAGCGGGGGAGGACGACCCGCTCATCAACCCGCTCGCGGACGGCGCGCCGGGGCTCGAGGCCCTGGCGTGCGGGCGCGTCCTCGTGTGCGTGGCCGAGGCCGACGTGCTCCGCGACCGCGGCCGCGCCTACTACGACCGGCTCGGGGCCAGCGGGTGGCCTGCCGAGGCGGAGGTGTGGCAGGCGCCGGGGAAGGGGCACAGGTTCCACCTGCTGGAGCCGGGCTGCGACGAGGCCGCCGCGCAGGACAGGGCCATCAGCGGCTTCCTCAACCGCTGACTCGCCGGCCACGAGCTCGACATCGCCGGAAGAGGAAGAGTCAACTGTGTCTGGTGTATGTTGAAGTGAAAGTTTGATTTACATTCTGTTTGCATAATTGTTTTTTTCGACAAGATCTTTAAAACAAAACTAATATTGAATATATTTTTTGGAAATTAGTTTTTAGACAACTAAATAACCATGCTTCAAACTTGTTTCGTACAATTGTTTTAATTCCATGCAAATTTTTTTTAATAATGTTGCATTCTATTTCGTAAAGAAAAAAAATCTAACTATTACACTATGGCTCGCTGTGTTCCGTTGTGTATCATAATGTTACATTGTCTGCCGATGTGTATCAAATTGATTCTTCTTAATTTTACAGTGTTTCATCATGTTTCAGAACATGGATTTTCAAAATTGTTAAAATATATTCAAAAGTGGTCTCGTTTTAAAGTTCTCGTTGTCATAAACACAAATATGCAAACAGGTCATAGATTAAAATTTTGATTCAAAAGATAAAGTAGATTTTAACTTGGAAATAGAATTAAAAAGTATGGGATGGTGGAGCCTCGCCGGGATAGTGTGCTTTCATGTGTCAGAGAAAAATATAGCAAGTATCAGCAGCATTAAACCATCAATGCATGGCATCGGATCTTAAGGAAAAATCAACGGCTCTCCCATGCACGGTACCTCCCGTGCACGGGAGAATTGCTTTTCTCTAACTTCACTGTATACTCTTGAAATAATAACTGTAGCTTCGTCGCCGATGAATACTGCTTCGTCTACTATATACTACGCTTTGTCCGGTTTATAACTCTAGCAGACATTCAAATACTTTTTTGGGCTAATCAAAGGGTGATTCATCCAGTTTTATGCATGTCGGAGGACCAAAACCGTCGCCGATCAACTCCTCGCTATGAGTGCTGGTGGAGCTGCGCCATTTGTTTTATTTTTTGAAAACCATACATCTCTAAAACTGTGAAAAAACGTTCAAACACAAAATACAGAAGAAAAAATAGAGCTTGAGGGTAGCTTTAAATGAACACACACTCACAAATCAAGGAACATCTACTCACAAGACATCATATCCACACTGAGACTCATTAACCGCCTTTGCATCCAATCAACATGGACTAATATTTTGCAGTGTCCACCTTCAACTTACTGTTGATGTCTGCCAAAGCACGAATTGCCCCGGTTGCTTTGCCATGAAACAACTTTTTGTACAAATTCAGGTTGGCCTTCATCTTGTGCTTGTCCCCTTCCTCTTTGTTCACCTCCCGCAACTCCCAAAATGCCTTCATCAACCTGTGCACTCGGTTATCGAAATATTGCCCACCTTGTTTTTCTTATCTAGACGCTCGTTACGCGCTATGTGTGACTGTGTGAGACACACCATCTTCCTCCACCCGCAAGGGCATCGGAGTCCCAAATAGACCACACAAGTAACCTTATTGATAAACTCATCCCCGAGATTGGTGATGCAAGGTACATCGACCTTCGTCACATCAACAGACCAACAATTGTTGTGCTCGAAAGCTCTGCAACACCAACCTTGTTGCGCTTGCGTCACCAGGTACGCATGGGCCTTTGATCACCCATTGCAACATGAACCATGGTGTGGTGACCTCCATCTATATGACTTGGGCTTTTGTCATCCATTACGTGACATGGGCCTCTGATCATTGCAACATGGACTATGTTGTGTTTACCTATTGCAACATGGACCATGTTGTGGTTAGATGCTGCAATCTGGCGGTGGGATGCGGCAGCACGCTCCATGTGTGAATCCATGGGAAGGAGTCGTCAGGGGAGAAGCCGATGGATACATGGAGAAATGCGGGTTGCAGTGGTTGGTCGTACGTTGTCGGTGACTGCGGTGGTGGATGGGCTGAGCCGCACATGTGGTTGGGCCGGCAGATCTAGGATGCGGCAGCACGCTCCATGTGTGAATCCATGGGAAGGAGTCGTTGGGGGAGAAGCCGATGGATACATGGAGAAATGCGGGTTGCAGTGGTTGGTCGCACGTTGTCGGTGACTGCGGTGGTGGATGGGCTGAGCCACACATGTGGTTGGGCCGGCAGATCTGGGATGCGGCAGCACGCTCCATGTGTGAATCCATGGGAAGGAGTCGTCGGGGGAGAAGCCGATGGATACATGGAGAAATGCGGGTTGTCGTGGTTGGTCGCACGTTGTCGGTGACTGCGATGGTGGACGGGCTGAGCCGCACATGTTGTTGGGCCGGCAGATCTGGGCTGCGGCAGGGTTGCGATGGACGATGCCTGATGGCCGGGGAGGGTCCCGACGCAACATGGGATAGGGCAGTGAGCAGGGAAGAGCAGGGGTGTGGGTAGACGATGCCGCCTGCTCGGCAAAATACTTGCGGTTGCGGCCGCATGAGGAGACACTTAGAAGAAAGGGAAAGCGGTAGGTGGGCCCATGGTCCAACCCGGGACTGGTTAGGATCCTCTGCAGTACTGCAGAGTGCAGTATAGTCACTGACATGTGGGACCCGGCCCCACATGTCATCCGGTGTACTGACCATAAAGTACTACAGAGAATCTCAACCCCATGGGGACGCGTGGCAGACAGAGGAAGCGGTTGACCCAAAATCAAGGATCCGTTCGGTTGATTTGAAGCCTTTTCCATAACATTAGGTATTTATTCAGAAAGTTCAGCTAATTCTCTCGAAGGAAAATCACGGTGGAATGCTAGTGCGCAGAGGTATCGGTCCGGGGTTTGAATTACCTATATCGATTAGTACTATGGTCCAAATAGCAGTGACACAAAGAGACGATTAGCTAGCTAGCTACATGATGGAGCAGGGGTCCTGCTGCTGCTGGTAGTGGCAGGGCACGACGGCGCACTGCTCGTACGCGGGCCACGACGGCGGCGGCGCCGGGACGTGGTGCACGTACAACGTCACTGGCGGCTCAGGCGCCCTCCTCTCCGCCGCCACATATGTCTGCTGCGGCTTCTGCTGCTCGGGCTTCTTCTTCTCCTCCGGCTTGGACGCGGTGGACGCCGACGGCGGCGGGCCGATGGTGAGGACGTCGGCGCGCTTCCCGGCCTTCCTCCTGGTGGCCTCCACCACGTCCACCGGGTCCACGCCGCCGGTCACCGTCATCGTGCCCTTCTCCGAGTCGACCTCGATCTTGTCCACACCTGGGCACAGCACGTAAGAGCAACACTTAACCAAGCAAGAAATGCATGGCCTCGCTGCCAGTTCGGCCATGCGATCTGATCCAAACGTACGTACCTTGGAGGCTGGAGACGGCGAGCATGACCTTGCGCTTGCACTTGGCGCAGGAGGTGTCCACCCGCAGCACCGTCCTCTTCGACATGAGCGCTCTCGCGTGGTCGATAGAACCGATCCCGGCCGACCTCCACCACGACAACGACAACGCCGGCCGGCGGCTCTGCTGATGTCTGGTCCCGGGCTATATACAGACGGGTAGCGGTGGTGTCCCGTTTGGGTTTCAGGTGGTTAGGGACCCCGATACGGTCGCTCAACCTCCCCGAACGGGAAGTCCACTGGCTACGGAGTCTAGATATTCTAGATAGCGAATTAGCGATTCACCTTTAGTTTCACCAGGTTTTCAGCCGGGGAAGCGTCACACGAGCCGGGATCAGGCGACCCGATTTTATGTCGCACACACGACGTACTCAACTGTTGTTTCGTCGTGGCAAACATGAAGTCGTCCTTTCCCTTTGTGTGTGTGTGGTCGTTGGGTGTTGGAACCACTTTAACCTGTACATATGACTTCATGCGTGCGGGGTTGTTAGCACAGTGGTCTTGGTGCTCAACTCCTGGTGCATTCTTTTTTCTTTTTTTAAACCGGGCATTACCCCTTTCCAGGAAATACAAAGTTTCCGGCCGGCCATAGACAAGAGTGAAAGTCCTGGTGCATTCTAGACTTTCACAAACGGCACAGCGCACAAATTCAAGAGGTACGGTGAAACAGCAACAGCAAATTCAGAAGATATACTGCAGATGCCCGTCAGACCGTCAGAGCACACAGGGAACACCGTGGCCAGGTGGCCTGCAACGAGAACTTTAGAGTTTTCGTCTGTGCTGCAAACATTACAGCATGTGGTCGCACCGCTGTAAGACAAGTCTGTACATCTTTGTGTCTGTGTATCGAATTCGTGCCGTATTTTCTGCCGCGACGAGACACCCGGTAGGTATTCATCCCTGTACTAGTCATAAAGCTACAATAACAGCGGCAACAAACAGCAGTGAGCGACCGCTCTGCTGCATCTTTTTTCCCGCCCAAGGGGAAGAGCTCCTCGACATTGGAGCTGTACTTACAAGGTTACAACAACAGCCGCAAGAAGAAACAGCAGGGGCCAATCTCATGTGCCGTTTCTGGTCCAGAGGCTTGGAGGAGCTCCTCAATGTTGTGGATCAACCTTTTTTTTCGAACCGGGCTATACCCCTTTCCATTGCAAATGAACGAAAATACAGAGTTCAGAAACATGTCAGGAGGAGGGAAAGAGGTAAAGCGAGTCCGGGCATTGCCAGGAAACCCACTACATTCGCCCGCTATCGAAACGAATGTCATGGGGCGAAAACCTAGACAACACCGAATATCCACAGCAAACACCCATAAATTTTTAACTACAGACAGAGACATGAGACATCCACAAAAGAACCAAAACGCCACCACATGATCGTAAGGTCGCCCAGCTCCAGCCAACGAGGTTTTGCAGCCCTTCAATCTCCTCCGATCGGCACCCTCGCCACGTTGCACATCTCCATCATACGCATCGTGCTCGACCTGATCAACCTTTGTGTCATCACTGGTGCCTCCTCCCTTTGGGGCAATTGCATCATCAAGATAAAAAAAATTCAACCGCTAAGCAACAAAGGCGCCATTTTGAGCAATACAAACATCATGATATACCTCAGACCAACAACACATGCATGTATCAACAACCTAGGGTGTCCTCTATCATGTGTGTTTTCAGTGTACACACATAGTTGCATCATACAGATATATACAGCTGCATTTTTTAGATGAGTATGGCATTTTCTGTAAGGCTTTTTGAAGGGTTCCGTCTAAGCAAAAAATAAAAAAGGCACGATTTTGAGAAGTACTGCCGCGCACCAAAAACACACATATGTATCAACAACCTAGGGATTTTTTAGCGCTTCTTTTTCCATTGGAGTGTCTTTCTTCATTGTACAACACATACATCACTGCATCATGCAGTACAAACAACTACGTAGATACTCGAGATAAATACAACATTTTCTGTTGGGTTTATTGTAAGGTTTTGTCATCCATGTCTATAAGAGGGGGTCAATGACACTAGTAAGTTAACATACTTTAATCCGTTCCTTCCTTTCTTGGTTGCTTATTCCGGAGACATGGACGTCCACAAGGTCAAGAGGCCGGGCTTGTGCTTGTTGTTGCTCCTGGCATTCCTGTTGCTTCCTGCGGGGTAAACCTTGCCTGAAACAATAATCGTATGAAGAATGTACTGTAGTTGTTTCTCGGTGTGTTATCTTCTGATGAAGTGGTTACCCAAAATCCTGTGCATAATTTGTTGCAGGGTCTGAAGGTTAAGGTGACTAGGTGAGACTGTTTGCACAACGTTCAGCAAGACCTACTCTCACTCTATGTGTGTGGACTTTCCTTGCCATAGTCACTGCAAGCATGAGGGCTTCTTAGGCGGGGATTGCCACCCGTTCGGTGACCACTGGAAACCTGCCTATTACTGCCTGTGCGAGTACCCCTGTGGCTGATGGGGAAATCGCTTCATGATGTGAAGCGGCATGTGATGATGTAATAAATAAGCTCTTAAGGAGAGCCGTCCGTAACTTGCCAATAAATTCCAGTTTTGGAATGTTAAAATAAAAATAAATGATTACTTAATTAGGTCTGTCTAGGACACATCTATATGTGATTAGTTTTAGTGAATAGTTTCAGTCTGATTTGTGTTACTTTAGTTTCGGGCCTGCGTGCCGCCTGATCTTTTCAAAGATCTGTATTCCCGGTTCCCTTTTCACTCATATTGTCGTTTTAGGCTGACTGCTCCTCTCAGTGAGCTGCTGTATAACTGGAGGTCGCGTTTTGGTTTCATGCTAAGTAATGGAACTGGGGAGGGGGAACCTCCCTGTTCATCTAAAAAAATATCTATATGTGATATAGTTATGTCTCATCTAAGCTGATGTCCACTTTGTTTGTGGTCTATTTTTTGTTCTAGTTTTTTTGTTTTTCGTTGCTACATTATATATTTGTGGGAGGTTAGATGTAACATCCTTAAAAACATCTAGATATGAATTAGACAAACTGTACTTAGTTATAACTTTTTTTAACAGAATATAGATGCAAGTGGTTGTATATAAGGCACCTTGTAGTTGATGTTCCTTTATATCATGTGGGAGGAGACGTTTTCGTCAACTACAAGGCGCCATATATATGAGCGCTTAATTATACTCCGTCCGTTCCGTTCTTTTATATAAGGTGTATTTGTTTTTTCAAAAGTTAAACAAGTGCATGTTTGACCAAGGTTTTTAAAATATATAGCAATATCCACAATACGGATTTTATATCATTTGGTCCATCATGAAAAGTAGATTCATATTTCATCTATTAGCTATTACAGATATTGCATCTACAATCTTGGTCAAATATTCAAATTGTTGACTTGCACAAAAAACAATACAGCCTATACTCTGGAACGGAGGGAGTATCGCATCTCTTATCATTTTATTTTTGGTGGGGGTCTCATCATATAACACCTCTTCAACGAAACGATGAGAATTAGACGAAGATGCAAAAACACCAGTGCATAAATGTCCAGAAAATGGACCTTTTCTCAATGAGACCTGACATCCTTTTGTAGTGGCCATGCTAATCTCCACTGCATTGGTCCAACTTTACAAGCCTCCAGTACATCCCCCCACCCCCCACCCCTCCAAAAAAATGTAGCTCGATCCTCTGCATGAACTTGCTCTAGTTCATTCGGATAATTTGAGACAAAACCATATATGGTCATTGGGTCTAATTCACATATTGTCTCGTCTGGTTGCTCAGTCGTTCTAGAATTCAGGTGCTACATGGAAAATCTAGCTACACGATATAAATAGAGACAACAATGTTGTCCAGAAACAATAAGCAACTGAGACCAGAGAAGGAACCGCAAACTCAAAAGTTGTGCAGTACTCCCTATCTCATATTAGTTGTCACAGAAATGGATGTACCTAAACATATTTCAATGCTAGATACATTCATTTGAGCATATTTCAATACTAGATACATTCATTTGAGCGACAATTAATATGAGACGAAGGGAGTAGTACATACGCCAGTTATCATCTCTGAGGGAAGCGGTGAAATGGCTACACCGTAGCCTGCAAGGCAAACCTGAGCTCCCATCTCTGCTGCAGATACTGCAACATGTGGTTGCCACTGTAAAAGTCTGTTCATGCATCTTGGTGTCTGTATCGAATTCCTGGTGTATTTTCTGCTGCGCCGAGCCACCCAGTAGGTATACATGATGTACCACTCATAAGCTACAGTAACAGCGACAACAAACAGCAGTGACTTTTTCCCGATGGAAGGGAAGAGCTCCTCGACAATGGAGCTGTACTTACAAGGTTACAACAACAGGCGCAAGGCGAAACAACAGGACCAATGGCATGTGCCGAGGCTTCAAGTTGAAGGAGCTACTCAATGTTGTGGCTGAACAGCTGTGTCATCACTGGTGCCTACCCCCTTCTGAGAATCACAAGGAACTCGCCCGATTTCCCCGCTCTTAGTGTAGAAATTGACGATCTTTTGGTCCAATTTAAAATAATGTGTCATCTTATCCAGAGGCTTCACATCCAGATCAACAAAGTATGCCTACGCATGGAATATGCAATTTTATGTCATTCACGTGCAAACGAACACCGCATATAAGAAACGCATAAGCGGAATCAACGGTTCAACAGTAAAATATACAAGTACAGAAGTTGCTGACAAATACAAGATGAAGGTAACAGGAACACATTTCACAGAAACATACCTTGTAATCATAGGCTCGGTTCACTGACTGGAGAAAAACTGAATCATACTCGGAATCTGTTCTTTCACACTCTCTTGGCCGGAAGCACATCATGAGGCTACAGTCCTTTGCAGTAGCAGAAATGAGAAAGTCCCTCACAATCTTACAGCTCTTGTCCAAAGGAAGAGAATGCAACACAGAGTACTTGTGCAATAGCTCAGCATCAGTTATATTTTTGCAGACCAAACAAGGCTGAGAGATGATGTTGTAATACAAATGAATTGCCCCTTCGATGTCATGATCATCCAGTTTTTGAGTGGCCAAAAGTTTATCCAATACTCCAGATTTAGATATTGCCTCTGACAAGAGTTCAATAAAGTCAGATAGTTGTAGCCCACTAACCTTCCTCAGATCTTCAAGACACTTCTCAGTTTCATTAGCAAGGACCTTATCAGCACCACCTCCCATGCCACCAAAACCTAAGGAGCCATTTACAAAAATCCTGAAGTTGTTCTGAGGAGTCGAGAAAAATGACTTGATGGCCGTGCGTATTCTTTCTTTTGACCCAGAGAATAGATCAAGGGGGTCATATTCACTTGTCTTCGATATCTGAAATTTGTTAAAAATGTGTTGGGAATCAACCTGATTTCAAGAACCAATAGAGATACTACAGTATTGCAAAGTATGTCAACCTGGCAACCCTGAATTCTTAAATAAACAAGAATGCTTGAAGATATTTTGATTCAAAACAAATATCACCAAGACAGGTTTGTTTTTGCCAAAAGGCTACTTTGTCTTTCAGTGGACAAAGAATAGTCTAGGATTCTATATAATCTATCAAACATAGCTATAATTAGTTTGAAATCTGTTAAGATTGACATACCTGCCCCTGATGAAATTTGAGGTGTTGATGCATCTTGTACCGTGTTACTTGTTTCTTAATAGCATTTTCCTTTGATATATATTCTGATGATGGAAGAAACCCACATTTGGCCTGGATGGTGAAGCATATAAAAAGCATGTCAATTAGAAATAAATATGTCAAAACAAATAATAAGAAAAATAAATGAAGCTTCGAGTGTACCTTTATCTCCACTGCAATACAGCTGCTACCTCTAGGTTTTCCTGTGATTAGAAAATTTAGTGTAAGAAAGTACAAATCTAAATGCGGGAAATCTGCCATAGAGTTCTTAATAGCCTACCACAAACCCAATGGAAACCACTACTGAATCATGATACAGGTTAGCATTACTGGACCAAATATCCTTCTGGACAGAAACCAAAGATTTTTTGCAGTGAAACAAGATCAAATCTACAATACAAATCCGTAAAATACAAGAAACATAATTTTGTAACTTTCAGATTAATGGAGTTAGGAAAATCCCTACTATATGTATCCATGCAAAAACATCCCAAGTTTCAAAGGAAGTGCGACTTTGGCATAAAATAGTGCTGTTTTTTTTTTTGGAGGTTGGGCAACTATCTTGATCCTACCATTTGGCTGTGGCGAGTAGCACTAGAAATCCTAAACCACCATGGACTGCAAGCTATTTTTGCAAGACTTATGAATGGCGAACTTAAAAAAAATATACATGCAAAGAAGCTCAATAACCATGTAATACAAATAGAAAATAACAAAGCAAGTAAAACTCATGCTACAAACATTCCATCCAAGGTTTGCTGCATTAAGAGGGAAAATTTCACTTTCGTCATGCTCACAAGAGATGGGATGCACTGTAATAGTAGGGTTCAGGTTCCAAAACTTTACCAGAAAATAAGGAGTGGTCAGAAATTAGAAGGGCAGAATCAGCATTGGTGTCAATTGCGCTTGCATTCACTCGCCAAGCAGGACGGGCGCTGAGCACATTCTTTCCAACAATCTCCAGAAAATCCTTAGACACAGAGACACGAACCTGCACCACAAAAAAATGACATTATTTGACAATTGACATATATTGAAGCGGATCCAGAGAATAATGACTTTTGAAAGATCTTAACAAAAATGACAGCATATCTTTATCCAAACTTAATAGGTTGCATACTGATACCATGTTGTCCTTATAGACCAGATTAACTGGGGTGATGTTAACATTAGGAGATTTTCTCGCTGTTTCTAGAAGAACACGGAATTTGGAAATTTCAAAAAAAATGATGATAAATTTATGACAAACATATAACTGCAACAAACATAACTGGGTCGAATATAAAACCGTACCCCGCCATCAACATGATCGTGCCCCAGATGTTGGCTCATGACATGTACTGCATAAGCTTGTGCCACAGAACCTTGCTTGACAGACTCGATCAATTCTGGGATGTCACCCCACACGAGCTGCTCGTAGCTTGAGAAGTTTACGCAGTTTGGTGCTGGTTGAGCCTTGTCATTTAGGACCTTCTTGGCCCGCAGTACCTTGCCAAGCTGTATGCAAACCAAAGGTAGATCAGCAGAGTATAATCCCTGTCAGCTCTGAATGTATCAAACGAAAGCAAAATGGGGAATCATGGGAACCAACTACAGATAAATAGGATGGCTGTTTCCTGGTTAGAAATGGCTAAAAAACTGGTAGGGAACAAAGAGCTACACCTGACCCCTGCTGCTCTCATGTTTCAATAATAATAAAGTGAAAGCAGATGCCTAAATTAAGAGGGCAGCCCTACCCATAATTTATTGATTGCTACAGTGATGCGTGCTTAATTATCAAACAGAGCAGTGGGGACAAGCTAGCATCTCTGATTCTAGGCCACCAACTTCCCGATCGGTACACCAATCAATCTAGGCAGGGACAAACCAAGTCCAGAATCTTGCAGTAAATAGATGAAAGCTAAGTAGGTACCCAACAGCACAACAGAACGAACCTACTCAGAGCAGAGCAGAGCATAGCATACCATGGAGGGCGAGGAGCCCGTGTAGCTGAGGATGAGATTCGCCGCGCCCTCTCCCTTGTAGACCCAGTCCTCGGCGTCGCCGGCATGCAGCACCACCTCCATCTCCGCCCGGAATCTGCAGCCAGCACGGGATCAGACGAGTGGATCCGCGCGCAAAGAGAGAGAAAAAAGGCAGTCGGAAAAGCCAAACAAAAAAAAATCGGCAGAAGAGGGCAGATGGTGAATGCATCTAGACATGGGCGAATTTGTCGTTTGCTCTGCTGCCTCACGCCGCAGGCCCGCGGCATGGCCCGTGGCCGAAATTACGCGCGAGAGAAGCTAGTGAGGCTTGTCTCTGCTCGGCGCCGCATTCCGTCGAGCAGATGGCGTGCGGGCGGGAGGCCGCGGAGGATTCCGAGAGGAGCGGTGGAGGCGAGCGCGGGTGCTTACCGGCGGAGGCGGGGGGCAGAGCTGCGCGGGCGCTAGCGCCGGACCGCGCCCCCGCGACGGCCGGAGGAGAGGCGAGGAGGGCGGCTGCAGCCCGCGGCGGAGAACGCACGCCGCTCGCTCCCGGCTCGTGTCGCCGCCGCTGCCTCTCGCTCGCTCGCTCGCTCGTGCTGCAGACGCTGACGCTGCCGCTGCCGCCCCAGTTGAGCGGTTCGAGGAATCCGGGCCCGGAGGTGGGAAAAGGAAGGCTGCAGATTCCCGGGAAGCCGAAACGTGGAGGAGAGGTGGACGCCACGCGGACCGCGGGGGCTTTCCTCTGCATGTGGTTCCAGTGAGACAGACAGCGTGCCGATGCTCATGCTCGCATCAACGCAACTTGTCGTGCGTGACCTGTGATCATGAGCTCCTGTACCCACTACCCACCCCACCTACCTGCGGTCAGTGCGCTCGCTCGATTTGATGCAACGCATCAACATATCTTTCATCTCCCCGAAATTTACCGGAATTTGATCAAATGTTGCAGTATATTTTTTTGTCACGGTGCAAACAAGGGTTGCCAAAATTTTCTAAAACGGCCTTCCTGCGAGGATTACAGCCACCGTCTGAACTTGAACCGCGCACAATTCTTAATCCAAGTAATACTATAACAAAATGAACTTTGCGACAAAAACTGCCGCGTGTACGAGCAGCTCGGGTACCATCGCTAAAACAACTGGTGGTATCCTCAAAATCATCGCCACGTTGAGAATGCCAACAGCCGAATAGCTCTTGGCAACGGGATGACCGCCGTTAACAAGTTAAAGGAAAAAAGAAGGAAAAAAAAACTACCACTAGTTGCAACGCAAGATTTGAACAGCACAAATTTTACACAACGCGCACAGGGTTAAACATCAAAATATATAGGGATCCGATCAAAATACACAGGGTAAGCTAAACAATAATGGGTGAGAAGCCAGAGCTGTATTGGGTGAGAAAGGGAACAAACTGTTCCTAGAATAATTGTTCTACTCTTACAGGATCTACTTTCTCGCCGCTACAACTATCTCCCACAATGTTACATATCGCAGTACAAAGAGAAGTAAAATGCCGACGGAGGAGACACTCAGGAGCATGGGTGAAACTGTACTACAATTGAGTTCAGACGCAACAAAGTTATCCATTTGGCCCAATACAAGCCCCGAATTGAGTCTGCCAACCAAGCAGGCACATCTCCAAGTCTTCCAAAATTTCCACCCGTAGCTTGGATGGATAGCTTCATATTGTGCGCAGCAAACTATGAGGTTGTACATCACAGCAGTTCATGCGCGTGGCGGTAATATCTATTGATGTACTTCGCCTGCAGAGTACAATATACACAGAGTTAAAATGCAAGGCTTGTTCGACAAATAGTCCTTTCTAAGGAATACAGAGCAATGCTGCTGCACACCTGTACTTGGCTCACATCAGGAGTGTCATCGGTTTTTACAGGATAAAATTTGTAAAACCGGATATTTTCAAATGCCGCTTTCAACTTTGGATCCATATCATCAATAGCTTTCTTTCTGGCTTCTTTAGCCTGCATCAGGTTTGGAGAAACATTTGAGTAGTGAATAAATTAGATTCTTTGGTGAAGGTAAATTAATTAACATTTTGCTTGATTGCGAACCTGCTTCAGCTCTCTCTTCCTTTCTCTAACTCTCTCCTTTATGAAGTCCTGTTAATGAAACATTCCAGCAAAATTAGGAAAATAAATCTTCTCAAGGTAATCAGCTGACTATACTAAGTTATGCACTACAGCAGAGCAAGGACAAAAAATATTGGATGTGCACCTTGAATTTTTCCTTCTCATCCTCCGGCAAGACCTCGTCTTTGACTTTCTCATCAATAAAATCCTGCACGGCAGTGCAATGATTAAAAAAGATACATTTCCATGGGTAGCATAAGAAACAAAACAAATTTCATACAAACCTCCATATCATCCATTTCCCAGTCGAAGTCGCATACTATCTGCAACAAGCAGCAAGAAGTAAATACAGTAGTTTATAACAAGAATTAACAGCTACTAGAAATAAAAGCCGAAGAGCCAACTAGGAAGCATTTAATTACACTCCTTAAAATAATTTTCGTGAAGCATTAGCTAAAAGCGGGTAATGGTATGAGCAGTTCTTTGTTTTATCCCTTCATAGATATACCAAACCTAAGAAATATGTGCTACATTTTTGGGTAACGACTTCTCAAACTTATGGCATGAGCTACCTTAAGTTTGAGAAGTTGTCTGGGATAACTCATGCTCACGAGGGAAACATAAGAAATATATTACACCCCATCACTGGCATCACACAGCTACATCAACACAAAAGATAATCAACTCATAGGCTTGTTATAATACAACAGATACAGGCAATCTACATGTACATAGAAAGAAGTCAAAAGGTCAACTCGAGATATGTCATGCAGATTCTCTCATAAGCCTAGTTACCAAACATTCCATAAATAACTACAACCTCCTTAACGGTTTACAAGGCCCCTAACCAAATTCAAGAATTTGGCAAATACAAGGCTCCTTGCCTTCCCCGGGTCTTCATTTAATTATTGTTAATTGATTGTCTTTGATTGGCACATTGGCAACAAAATTGATGCAGCATCTAGACAAGATTGATTGGGTGTGCAACACAATTAATTAGCATGTGGGCCTCAGAGTAATTAAACAGAGCCTAAATTAGAACTATTGGTGACTGCCCTTATCGTTGATTTGAGTCAATTAAAAGCATCACAACCTACACTGAGTTAAGTTCACAATCAAACAACCTTTTTATAATGTTTTGACGTAGATTATAGAGGCCATGTTGCTACACACATGATATCTTTGTTGACTTCTCTATCAGCAATTACGAGATTATGGCTCCTCTATGAGCAAATAATGAACAGCCAACTTCCGAGGAAAAATAAGAGAAGCAACAAACTTTCATGACAATTAAGACAGTAGTTCCAACTTCCAACATGGTGTTATAGACCTTGTGAAAGAAGCTTACCGGGGGTTCTAAAGGATACATGATATTGACAACGGTATCATCTTCATCTTCAGGAGGACTAAGTGGCATATAATCTGCAAGATTTTTGCAACAGGGTAAGTGTTCCTGCCTCTTGCCTCGGAAAAATATATTATATTGCAACAGGTTCATGAGCACATCACATTACTATCAAGGGAACCATAGTAGCAAATATTTCATTTCAGATATATATATATATGGAGGGATTAAACAATATAGTCAACTAGTTGTGCTACTCAGGTGAGTGGGTACGTTGGGTTCCTCATGTGATCAATACCCTTCGCATATATTAACTCACACTACTCTATGCTTGTTTCACAATTGCTGACCTTGAAGGTACAAACACCACCAAAGGAGATCCCAATACACAGTTCATGAAAAATTGGGCTTGGTTAACATGGTATATAGTGGTATCAAACCAAATTGTTTCAAATCAACCAATATGTATTTTTAACCAATGATTATTAAATATATGGCCCACCATTCACAGCTCTAAAAGTGCTAGGCTATAGAAGCCACATCATCTCCTGTCTGGCACTTTTTAAAACAAGGATGCCATTTATATTTTTTATAAATGAAATGTCATTCGTCCAGCAGAAGAAAAGCAGCAAACTAAACATCCAAAGTCCCAATGAAGTGACGTCCCAATGAAACAAAAAACAGTAAGCAAAAGGCTTCACATCCCAGACATACTATTGCATAGCAAAACATTAAACTAACACGTACTCCTAGTTGTGATCATGTATTGCAAAATATTAAACTAAGACATAGTCATGGTCATATTTTATATTATATTAAGGGAAAAATGAAACATGTAGATTACATATTCACCCAAGAAAGAAGAAGTACAGAAATGGAACCATAGGATCCAATAACAACAACAGATATTTCAGAAGACACAAAAAGCAGGCCTATGGAAACAATCAAAATTCAGCTTACAAGGCATGCAGTAGTCAAACTTCTTCACTCGTTCTTCTTTCAGATGCTTCAGGGCAGACCTGCCATATATACAAAATTAGGATGCTGGGAGCCTGGGACAACTCCAGGAAAAAATATATACTCCCTCCGTTCCTAAATATAAGTCTTTTAAGAGATTTCTATATGGACTACATAAAGAGCAAAATGAGTGAATCTACACTCTAAAATATGTCTATATACATCCGTATGTAGTCTACATTGAAATCTCTAAAAAGACCTATATTTAGGAATGGAGGGAGTAGAAGTTTAAGATGGGAGCATTTAGAGCAGAGCTCCATCAAACATGAATAACTGATAGCAACAGAGCTCCATCAAACATGAATAGTCAGTATTGCAATAATACCAACCTTCGCTGAGTGCAGCCAAGAGTGAATATTTTTGTTTTCAAACTGTCAATTCTGCTGAGCCTGAAAACAAAGCAGGAGCAAAGTAAACAAATGCACAACTACATTGCCAAGGGGGGTAAGTAACGATATGGTAGCCCAAAAGAGAATATAAGAAATATAGTTGAAATAAATAAAATGTTAGTACCGGTCCTCTAGTGGAACATAGGGCACCCAAGCCATTTTCATCGCCCTCATTGGTACTATTTCTTCATTTTCCCTTTGGACAGAATTTATACCAATTTTATCTGATGGAGGGAAAGGGCAATCAACCTGTACAAGAGTAAGAAATGCAAGAGCTGTAAATCCATCGACCAGTGAATAAAATAGAAAGATATCAGATCTTCAGGAAGCAAAACAATTAAACAATCACAATGTACAGATACACCAAGATCTGCACACCTAATTTCAGGAGGGGGAGGGGGGGCGTCTGCATTGTGGGTTCGATACCATCAGCAAAAGTGCGGCAAAAACACGTAGTTTGCATCTCCAGGGTTTATAGGAGAAAAAGGGAACCCCAGGCAAAATAGTCATACTTAAGACTGACATAACAAAGGTAGAAAGTGTCCTTAGCACAATCCAGCCCAGCGAGAGTTTTATGCATATGACTTAGCACAATTAGGAAAGTAAGATAAGATAAATATAAGCAAGACTAAAAATATATCCGCCGGAATAGCAGATCATAATCTCAGACGCCTCGTTAACATTAATGGGGTATATTAGTGGAGCAAGCCATTTAATGGGATAGATTAGTGGAGCAAGCCATTTAATCATTGTCTACTCATGAAAGACATGAGATTATTAATCACAACAAATACTCATGCATTCCCCATCGAGTGCAGTGGGTCTCTTTATCTTCATGTACAAGCGAGCAAGGGTCATTACTGATTACATGCAAGATACCATACGTTTTATGTAATGCATTAATTATGAAATATAATATGGCTAGTAAAATCATGAGAAAACATGCAATTGAGAAAGAATTTAAGAAATGCGTCTTTCTATCAATCCACTCCAGAACATAAAATAGAATACCAAAGAAAACAAAGAGATAAATTCTCAGGTAAAAGGAATGGATGGAAACTTACAGCAACCACAACGGGAATAAGTACTATCTTCGATTCACCATCAACATTCAACAGTTGAGCTGCATAGCAACAGAAATAAGCCCATTAGACCAATTATATAAAACCATGTAATCTACAGGGATGCTCAGGGAATTTTTCAGTATTAATAAACTGTCGTAAAATAGCTCTACAGGATAATATAGAACTACATATCTACAGCCTACAGGGATGCTCGGGGAATTTTTCAGTATTAATAAGCTGTTGTCAAATAGCTCTAAAGGATAATATAGAACTGCGTATGTACAGCCTACAGGGATGCTCAGGGAATTTTTCAGTATTAATAAACTGTTGTTAAATAGCTCTAAAGGAGAATTACTTAATTTCTAGATGATTGTTAACACAACTGATAGTGCCAGTTAGCCAGCCAGTGCTAAAATACTACTTACGCTCAGTGCTGCCAAATACGTAGACCGTCTTCCCATACAGCTTCCCCCCTTCTTCTAGAGCTTTCTGTTCACCAACAATAAAGAATGTATTACAATGCAAGGAAACATCATATTGAAGGGGAAATTTGAAGATCATCTATTCATCATACCTCTAAATTTTGAAAGTTCCAGTTGAACTCCTTAATCTTATCAATATTTTCCCACTGCAGATGAAACAAGCATTAAAAGTAAGGCCAAATGTGTATGACAGGGAAGTATTATGCATGTTTGCGTGTGATTAAAAACAAGAACATGAATGCGCACAAACCTCTGTCCCAATAGGAAAAGCCGACAGCCAAAGATCCTCCTGAAGATAGTAATTGAACGTCAGGCAATATGCAGAAAACACAATACAAACAAGGGCACAAAGCATACGCCCTTCCTTCAAGTGAAGCATCTAATGAATTCAGCCAAAAGAGCCAACTCATAGCACAACTTGAACGGAATGGCCACATCACAGTTAAAGCTAGGGGGTTGCATTGGAAAATCTGATGGTCATTAAGCAGAGGAAACATTTTCTTTAGTAATTTGCACTTTGAAACTGGGTCAGACATGCGTAGGAGACAACCATTATGCTAATTGTCTACACTTACGCTATTATTAGGGACAGGAAAACATGTCCTGTAAACAATCATCTCCTAGACGAAAGCAACTAAGCATACGACATTCGCTACCGTTGCAATGGGTCAACTCCAGTGCAATGCACAGCACAGCATTCCAGGAGAAAACAGAACCATAATCAATCGGACAAGTACCAAACTCTAAACAAATCTAGATATTTCAGCGGAAAGGGAACAGCAACAATATGAACCAGATCGCCATCCCCTTGGCCTGATTCGAAGAGCGTAAAGCTCGCGGCAGCAAAGAGCAACGGCACGGACACAGACGCACGCTAAGCCGTACCAGCAGGGCCAATCAAGCCCGCCGCCAGCCGCCTATGCAGGGACCTAGCGAACCCGAAGCACGCAATCGAGAGCAGAGAGCAGGAAACCGTCGGGAAAGCGTCCTCACCAGATTCCTCGGCTCGTGGACGTACTCCGTCTCGGGCTTGGGCTTGGGGGGCGCCTTGGAGCGCTTCGGCCGGCCCCCTTTCGCCGCCGCCGCCGCCGCCGCCTGGCTGTCACCGGCCGCCGCGGCCGCGCGCTTCCTGCCCTTGGCGCGCGCCATGCTTCTCTCTCTCTCGATCTCTCGATGTGGATTCGCTAGGGTTAGGGTTTGGTCTCGATTGGGATTTGGGGATTTGTATTTATGCGCCGGGGGAGGAGTGGGAGTGGGAGTCGATTTGGGGGGAGCGGCGCGTGAAATCGACGCGGACGCAAATTTGAAGCGTGGAACCGACGGGGAGCGGAGGGGAGGGGGGGAGAAGAGGGTGGCGGCGCGGGCCTCCGTGGCGTGGGGTGCGCGATGGGCTTCTGAGCCGTCGGATCTGACGTGGGCGGCCCTGGCCCGTCGGATCTGACGTGGGGGCCGAAGGTGGTCCGGACTGCGCCAGTGGGTGCCCTCGCGTGGAAACTATGCGACCTTTTTTTTATCGGCGGTGGGTGTGCGCTGTCTGTTGGAGAAGCCAGATTCAAAATTGGTGACTATGACATGTGGGACCAGGACCACGCGCCCAGATTCAAACAGAGGGACGTGCGGTGTTTTTTTAGTACCGGTGACGTCGTCCTTCAGCCCACGGTTTTCAGTCAGCCAGATCGGCCCACGGCTTGGGACTGGAGATGCCGCATGGGCTGTGTAGTATTTTGTCAGTTCGATCCCTCCTTAATTTACACTGTTTTGCTTTGTTATTAAGGAAATGGTTTTTTTTTTTTCATGAGCATGCCTCGGCCTACCATATTTTCATTGAAGACAGCAGAATATTAAATATGTACAAGATGATAGCATTATGGATAAGACCAAGCACTCCAAAGTCCGAACACTCCAGGAAAAAGCTAAGGAACGACTCCCTAATTACATTCTTCTAAACCACCCCACCAGTCGCCTTCCATTGGCCAAGTTCCTCCATGATCAGACCAATCAGCGCTTGCACCGGACGTTGCTGCTTCGGGTTGTCGAGGACTCTGGCACTTCTTTGTTTCCGTTGATGCCAACACATCAGAATGATAAGCGAGTCGAAGCCTTTTCTAAAGTTTGTCGTTGTAAGCAGCCCTATCTTCAAGCCACCACTCCTCCCGTCTGTTATCATGGTGTGGAATTGTTGTGGGGATCTGCAACCTATAGAAGCAACTAGACCAAACTTGTCGGGCAAACACACAACCCAAGAGGGCATGATCCACCGCGCCTTGCTCCTGCAGGCAAAAAACAGGGGATATCTGGTCCTAAAGGCCGTGTCTAGCCCTCTTATCTGATGTCTATTGTTGATAATGCCAGCAAGAAAAAAATGCAAGTGAGAGGAGGCCAGTGGCACCACATACATTTTCGCCCATCTAAATATATATCACTGTTAGTTAATATTTGGTATGTAGAACTGGCTGAGTACTGACCTGGTGTCGACCACTTCCAAGAGAAAGAATCAAGTGGGAACGGTGGTTATTTCCTGAACTGCCCTCCATAGGATACTGAGTTGTGCAACACCCAAGCCAAATAGTTCAGGCTTTATGCCATCCAGCCATCTCCAGTTGATAAGCATCTCCTTGACTGTACACTTGTTGATTGTTTTTTTCCCAACTGTCGTGTCACAAGCGGTGCCAAATCCATAATACAACGCCCCTCTAGGCATCGATTGCTCTGAAATTGAATCTTGGCCCATCTCCTAGATTAATCTACACTAGACTATCAAACGCGTGTTTGGCAGCGGTGTCCACAAACAAAGGCAATCCTTGCCAAGGCCTGCTAGGTTTAGCTTGTCGCAACCATTCCTAGTGGACACGGAGTGCAAGGCTTGCAATTTTCAGATTTTTTATCACCATGGCTCCATTTGCTTGGGCTTGCAGATGACATTCCATGTCACAAGGCATTTGCTTTCACTCACCGCAATAGAACCTTCCCATGAAAAGACCCACCTTAGCCCTCATCCACTTCTCAATCGCCTCCAAAACCCGGTCAGGGGCCTCCATGATGAGCAAATGGTCGATAAGTTTGGTAGCAAAGACCAAATTTATTAGAACCAACCTCTCTACCCTATTAATATGCCCTCTCGGTCGAGCATGGATGAAATTGAACCTTGCATCAAGCATGGGCTGCCAATCAGCTTTACTAAGGCTCATGATCGAAAGCTGCAAGCCAAGATACTAGTTAGGGAATTTGTCAATGCTTCAAATTTGGGATTTTATCCACTCTCTCCTTACCTCCAATGCCTTCTCTGATGCGAACAACCTAGGATTCGCCTAGTTCACCTGGTCCGAGGCTTCTCCAAACGCCAAGAGCATGTATCTTACGCATAACAGATGAGAAGTCAGCGATCGCAGGAACAACATGACGTCCTCGGGAAGTAACAAAATCATTTGCAATGTCGAGATTGTTAGCAGTGGCAATGGTCCAAAGGACCTGTTCTTCCAAGGTCACTGGAACAAGTGCAAACATAACTTATGTGGCGATGATAGATCAACAAGGGATGAGATAGGATCCCATTGTCTCGAATCTCTAGCATGAGCAATCCTTCTGTCTAGAACACCATTGGCGATCACCTTCGAGCTAAAAGATGACAAAACGATTGCAATCCACTTAATCCATCATTCGTAGAACCCTTTCTGTAACAGAACTCGAAGAATCAAATGCCCTGGAAATGTCCAGTTTCAACAAAACTCCTGTTTCATTCCGCGCTTGCAACCTCCGGTCCACGTGTTCATCAACATATAATTATCATGCAGGTTTCTCTTCTTGGTGATCGAGTTCACTCCATTTTGAGTTTATACAAAGGAAAAGTTGATGCTCTAGTTTGGCTTGTTCATTGTGTTTTACACGCGTTGAGTATGACCATCTACGTAAGTCTCAAATATGATCAAGTGCGCCACATTAAGAAAGCAAGCTTCAATCGCGCAATATAGTTGGTGATGGCATGGGAGGAGGCTAGTGTACAATAAGACGGTAAAAAAGTCATCATATATGCTATAATGGAGCTTTTCTCAGGCATCGTGGCTTGGTAAAGTGTACGACACACACCATGATTATATACATCATAATCAACTTGGTGCATGATATGATGTTTTATCAGTGGCAACTCATTGAATAAAATGAGTCTTGCTTTGATTCATGATTCACCAATATAGTGAATAAGCTAGGAATATATATAGACATCTCAAATCTCAATTTGTGGTAGCTAAGTTGTGTCATGCGGAATTCATTTCACATCATGTTGCAGAAAAATATCCATGAAATAAAGCAAGGCACCGAATATAGGAAAAATAGGTGTGACCAAGCATTGTTATCAAAATCCATGCAATGGTAAATGAAGCCCGAAAGTTACTACCACAAGTAGTAAGTGTTTTGCTGCTAGGAAATTACAACACTTTTGATGTCCACTAGTGGTTGGGGACCGCCATTGCGGGTCTATTGAGTGGAAGTTGTGCGTGTATTTCTCCCTCTTAAAGAAATTCATCTCAAAATAAAATAAAAGCTTTCTTGCAACATGTGGACATCACATTCATCTCAAAAGAAAAAGAAAAAACCTAAAAAATCTCAAAACGAAAAAGAAAAGGTCTCACTTCCATCTTCCAAAAATAATCTCAAAATGACTTTTCTCAAAGGAAAAAAAGTCTCACTTTTATCTTCCAAAAAAATTCCAAAAGAAAAATCAAAAAGTTTTTTGCCATGGCCAATCAACATGCACCACATGGCCATGCTGGTTGGCCGTCCTTCTCCTGCATATTAATGTGTTTAATGTGCATGATAACCACATAAATTTGAAGGTGGCATGGTTCAATTAAATGTCGCATTGATAACACTACATATGTCAATTATTGGCATACGTGTGATACGTCTCCAACGTATCTATAATTTTTTATTGCTCCATGCTATATTATCTACTGTTTTGGGCATTATTGGGCTTTATTATCCACTTTTATATTACTTTCAGGACTAACCTATTAACCGGAGGCCCAGCCCAGATTTGCTGTTTTATGCCTATTTCAGTGTTTTGAATAAATGGAATATCAGACGGAGTCGAAACGGAACGAAATCAACTGGAGAAGTTATTTTTGGAAGGAAACACACCTGATGGACTTGGACCCCACGTTAGAAGATACGGGAGCTGCCCACGAGGGTGGGGGGCGCGCCCACCCCCCTAGGGCGCGCCCCCTGCCTCGTGGGGCCCCCATGGCTCCTCTGACGTGCTTCTTCTGCCTATATAAGTCCATATACCCTAAAACTTTCAGAACGCACAATAGATCAGGAGTTTCGCCGCCAGAAGCTTCCGTAGCCACCGAAAACCAATCTAGACCCGTTCTGGCACCCTGCCGGAGGGGGAAATCCTTCTCCGGTGGCCATCTTCATCATCCCGGTGCTCTCCATGACGAGGAGGGAGTAGTTCTCCCTCGGGGCTGAGGGTATGTACCAGTAGCTATGTGTTTGATCTCTCTCTCTCTCTCTCTCTCTCTCGTGTTCTTGAGATGATACGATCTTGATGTATCGTGAGCTTTGCTATTATAGTTGGATCTTATGTTTCTCCTCCCCCTCTTCTCTCTTGTAATGAATTGAGTTTCCCCTTTGAAGTTATCTTATCGGATTGAGTCTTTAAAGATTTGATCCTTCTCCGGTGGCCATCTTCATCATCCCGGTGCTCTCCATGACGAGGAGGGAGTAGTTCTCCCTCGGGGCTGAGGGTATGTACCAGTAGCTATGTGTTTGATCTCTCTCTCTCTCTCTCTCTCGTGTTCTTGAGATGATACGATCTTGATGTATCGTGAGCTTTGCTATTATAGTTGGATCTTATGTTTCTCCTCCCCCTCTTCTCTCTTGTAATGAATTGAGTTTCCCCTTTGAAGTTATCTTATCGGATTGAGTCTTTAAAGATTTGAGAACACTTGATGTATGTCTTGCCGTGGATATCTGTGGTGACAATGGGATACCATGTGCCACTTGATGTATGTTAAGGTGATCAACTTGCGGGTTTTGTGACATTGGGAACCTATGCATAGGGGTTGGCACACGTTTTCATCGTGATTCTCCGGTAGGAACTTTGGGGCACTCTTGAGGTCCTTTGTGTTGGTTGAATAGATGAATCTGAGATTGTCTGATGCATATCGTATAATCATACCCATGGATACTTGAGGTGACATTGGAGTATCTAGGTGACATTAGGGTTTTGGTTGATTTGTGTCTTAAGGTGTTATTCTAGTATGAACTCTAGGGCTGTTTGTGTCACTTATATGAATAGCCCAACGGATTGATTGGAAAGAATAACTTTGAGGTGGTTTTGTACCCTACCACAATCTCTTCGTTCGTTCTCCGCTATTAGTGACTTTGGAGTGACTCTTTGTTGCATGTTGAGGGATAGTTATGTGATCCAATTATGTTAGTATTGTTGAGGGAACTTACACTAGTGAAAGTATGAACCCTAGGCCTTGTTTCCACACATTGCAATACCGTTTACGCTCACTTTTATCATTAGTTACCTTGCTGTTTTTATATTTTCAGATTACAAATACCTTTATCTACTATCCATATACCACTTGTATCACCCTCTCTTTGCCGAACTAGTGCAACTATACAATTTACCATTGTATTGGGTGTGTTGGGGACACAAGAGACTCTTTGTTATTTGGTTGCAGGGTTGCTTGAGAGAGACCATCTTCATCGTACGCCTCCTACGGATTGATAAACCTTAGGTCATCCACTTGAGGGAAATTTGCTACTGTCCTACAAACCTCTGCACTTGGAGGCCCAACAACGTCTACAAGAAGAAGGTTGTGTAGTAGACATCAAGCTCTTTTCTAGCAACGTTGCCGGGGAGGTGAGCGCTTGAAGGTATATCTTTAGATCTTGCAATCGAGTCTTTTAGTTTCTTGTTTTTATCACTAGTTTAGTTTATAAAAGAAAACTATAAAAAATGGAATTGAGTTTGTCTCATACGCTTCACCTTTTTAATATCTTTCGTGAGTATGATGGAAAGGATAATTGTGCCCAAGTGCTAGAAGAAGAAATCTATATAATGTTTGGCACTAAATATTTGAATGATGAGCATGATTGCTGTTGGGGAACGTAGTAATTTCAAAAAAAATCCTATGCACACGCAAGATCATGGTGATGCATAGCAACGAGAGGGGAGAGTGTGATCTACATACCCTTGTAGACCGACAGCGGAAGCGTTAGCACAACGCGGTTGATGTAGTCGTACGTCTTCACGGCCCGACCGATCAAGCACCGAAACTACGGCACCTCCAAGTTTTAGCACACGTTCAGCTCGATGACGATCCCCGGACTCCAATCCAGCAAAGCGTCGGGGAAGAGTTCTGTTAGCACGATGGCGTGGTGATGATCTTGATGTTCTACCATCGCAGAGCTTCGCCTAAGCTCCGCTACAATATTATCGAGGATTATGGTGGAAGGGGGCACCGCACACGACTAAGAAAACGATCACGTGGATCAACTTGTGTGTCTAGGGGTGCCCCCTGCCCCCGTATATAAAGGAGCAAGGGGAGGAGGCCGGCCGGCCCCTATTGGCGCGCCAGGAGGAGTCCTCCTCCTAGTAGGAGTAGGACTCCTACTAGGAGGGGGAAGGAAGTGGGGAGGGAGAAGGAAAGGGGGGCGCCGCCCCCCTCTCCTAGTCCAATTCGGACCAGGGGGGAGGAGGCACGCGGCCCACCCTGGCTGCCCCTCTCTCTCCACTAAGGCCCATATGGCCCATTACTTCTCCCGCTAGGGTTCCGGTAACCCTCCGGCTCTCCGGTTTTCTCTGAAATCACCCGGAACACTTCCGGTGTCCGAATATAGCCGTCCAATATATCAATCTTTATGTCTCAACCATTTCGAGACTCCTCGTTATGTCCGTGATCACATGCGGGACTCCGAACTAACTTCGGCACTCAAAACTCATAAACTCATAATATAACTGTCATCGAAACCTTAAGCGTGCGGACCCTACGGGTTCGAGAACAATGTAGACATGACCGAGACACGTCTCCGGTCAATAACCAATAGCGGAACCTGGATGCTCATATTGGCTCCCACATATTCTACGAAGATCTTTATCGGTCAGACTGCATAACAACATACGGTGTTCCCTTTGTTATCGGTATGTTACTTGCCCGAGATTCGATCGTCGGTATATTAATACCTAGTTCAATCTCGTTACCGGCAAGTCTCTTTACTCGTTCCGTAATACATCATCTCACAACTAACTCATTAGTTGCAATGCTTGCAAGGCTTATGTGATGTGCATTACCGAGAGGGCCCAGAGATACCTCTCCGACAATCGGAGTGACAAATCCTAATCTCGAAATACGCCAACCCAACATGTACCTTTGGAGACACCTGTAGAGCTCCTTTATAATCACCCAGTTACGTTGTGACGTTTGGTAGCACATAAAGTGTTCCTCCGGCAAACGGGAGTTGCATAATCTCATAGTCATAGGAACATGTATAAGTCATGAAGAAAGCAATAGCAACATACTAAACGATCGGGTGCTAAGCTAATGGAATGGGTCATGTCAATCACATCATTCTCCTAATGATGTGATCCCGTTAATCAAATAACAACTCTTTTGTTTATGGTTAGGAAACATAACCCTCTTCGATTAACGAGCTAGTCAAGTAGAGGCATACTAGTGACACTCTGTTTGTCTATGTATTCACACATGTATTATGTTTCCGGTTAATACAATTCTAGCATGAATAATAAACATTTATCATGATATAAGGAAATAAATAATAACTTTATTATTGCCTCTAGGGCATATTTCCTTCAGTCTCCCACTTGCACTAGAGTCAATAATCTAGTTCACATCGCCATGTGATTCAACACTAAGAGTTCACATCACCATGTGATTAACACCCATAGTTCACATCGTCATGTGACCTATACCCAAAGGGTTTACTAGAGTCAATAATCTAGTTCACATCATTTAAGTGATTAACACCCAATGAGTACTAAGGTGTGATCATATTTTGCTTGTGAGATAATTTTAGTCAACGGGTCTGTCACATACAGATCGGTAAGTATTTTGCGAATTCTATGTCTACAATGCTCTGCACGGATCTACTCTAGCTAATTGCTCTCACTTTCAATATGTATCTAGATCGAGACTTAGAGTCATCCAGATCTGTGTCAAAACTTGCATCGACGTAACTTTTTACGATGAACCTTTTGTCACCTCCATAATCGAGAAATATTTCCTTATTCCACTAAGGATAATTTTGATCAATGTCCAGTGATCTACTCTTAGATCACTATTGTACTCCCTTGCTTAACACAGTGTAGGGTATACAATAGATCTGGTACATAGCATGGCATACTTTATAGAACCTATGGCTGAGGCATAGGGAATGACTTTCATTCTCTTTCTATCTTCTATCGTGGTCGGGCTTTGAGTCTTACTCAATTTCACACCTTGTAACACAGGCAAGAACTCTTTTTGACTGTTCTATTTTGAACTACTTCAAAATCTTGTCAAGGTATGTACTCATTGAAAAAACCTATCAAGCGTCTTGATCTATCTCTATAGATCTTGATGCTCAATATGTAAGCAGCTTCACCGAGGTCTTTCTTTGAAAAACTCCTTTCAAACACTTCTTTATGCTTTACAAAATAATTCTACATTATTTCTGATCAACAATATGTCACTCACATATACTTATCAGAAATGTTGTAGTGCTCCCACTCACTTTCTTGTAAATACAGGCTTCACCGTAAGTCTGTATAAAACTATATGCTTTGATCAACTTATCAAAGCATATATGCCAACTCCGAGATGCTTGCACCAGTCTATAGATGGATTGTTGGAGCTTGCATATTTTGTTAACACCTTTAGGATTGACAAAACCTTCTGGTTGCATCATATACAACTCTTCTTTAAGAAATCCATTAAGGATTGCAGTTTTGTTATCCATTTGCCAGATTTCATAAAATGCGGCAATTGCTAACATGATTCGGGCAGACTTTAAGCATCAAACTTTGTCAAAAACCTTTTTCGACAAGTCTAGCTTTGTAGATAGTAACACTACTATCAGCGTCCGTCTTCCACTTGAAGATCCATTTAATCTCAATGGCTCGCCGATCAATGGGCAAGTCAATCAAAGTCCATACTTTGTTCTCATACATGGATCTCATCTCAGATTTCATGGCCTCAAGCCATTTCGCGGAATCTGGGCTCATCATCGCTTCCTCATAGTTCGTAGGCTCGTCATGGTCAAGTAACATGACCTCCAGAAATGGATTACCATACCACTCCGGTGCGGATCTCACTCTGGTTTACCTACGAGGTTCGGTAGTAACTTGATCCGAAGTTACATGATCATCATCATTAGCTTCCTCACTAATCGGTCTAGTAGTCATAGGAACAGATTTCTGTGATGAACTACTTTCCAATAAGGGAGCAGGTACAATTACCTTATCAAGTTTTCTACTTTGCTCCCACTCACTTCTTTCGAGAGAAACTCCTTCTCTGGAAAGGATCCATTCTCAGCAACGAATTTGCCTTCGGATCTATGATAGAAGGTGTACCCAACAAATTCGTTTGGGTATCCTATGAAGACATATTTCTCCGATTTGGGTTTGAGCTTATCAGGATGAAACTTTTTCATATAAGCATCACAATCCCAAACTTTAAGAAACGACAACTTTGGTTTCTTGCCAAACCACAGTTCAGATTGTGTCATCTCAACGGACTTAGATGGTGCCCTTTTAAACGTGAATGCAGCTGTATTTAATGCATAACCCCAAAAGGACAGTGGTAGATCGGTAAGAGACATCATAGATCGCACCATATCTAATAAAGTACGGTTATGATGTTCGGACACACCATTATGCTGTGGTGTTCCAGGTGGCGTGAGTAGTGAAACTATTTCACATTGTTTTAACTGAAGGCCAAACTTGTAACTCAAATATTTTACCTCTGCGATCATATCGTAGAAACTTTTATTTTCTTGTTACGATGATTCTCCACTTCACTCTGAAATTCTTTGAACTTTTCAAATATTTCAGACTTGTGTTTCATTAAGTAGATATACCCATATCTGCTCAAATCATCTGTGAAGGTCAGAAAATAATGATACCCGCCGCGAGCCTTAACACTCATCGGATCTCATACATCAGTATGTATTATTTCCAATAAGTCAGTTGCTCGCCTTATAGTTCCGGAGAACGGCGTTTTAGTCATCTTGCCCATGAGGCATGGTTCGCAAGCATCAACTGATTCATAATCAAGTGATTCCAAAAACCCATCAGCATGGAGTTTCTTCATGCGCTTTACACCAATATGACCTAAACGGCAGTGCCACAAATAAGTTGCACTATCATTATTAACTTTGCATCTTTTGGTTTCAATATTATGATTATGTGTATCACTACGATCGAGATCCAACGAACTATTTTCATTGGGTGTGTAACCATATAAGGTTTTATTCATGTAAACAGAACAACAATTTATTCTCTTACTTAAATGAATAATCGTATTACAATAAACATGATCAAATCATATTCATGCTCAACGCAAACACCAAATAACACTTATTCAGGTTCAACACTAATCCCAAAAGTATAGGGAGTGTCCGATGATGATCATATCAATCTTGGAACTACTTCCCACACACATCGTCACCTCACCCTTAACTAGTCTTTGTTCATTCTGCAACTCCCGATTCAAGTTACTAATCATAGTAACTGAACTAGTATCAAATACTGAGGGGTTGCTATAAACACTAGTAAAGTACACATCAATAACATGTATATCAAATATACTTATGTTCACTTTGCCATCCTTCTTATTCGCCAAATACTTGGGGCAGTTCCACTTTCAGTGATCAGTCCCTTTGGAGTAGAAGCACTTAGTCTCAGGCTTAGGACCAGACTTGGGCTTCTTCACTTGAGCAGCAACTTGCTTGCCGTTCTTCTTGAAGTTCGCCTTTTTCCCTTTGCCGTTTTCTTGAAACTAGTGGTCTCGTCAACCATCAACACTTGATGTTTTTCTTGATTTCTACCTTCGTTGATTTTAGCATCACGAAGATCTTGGGAACTGTAACCGTTATCCCTTGCATATTATGGTTCATCGCGAAGTTCCACTAACTTGGTGATGGTGACTAGAGAATTCTGTCAATCACTATCTTATCTGGAATATTAACTCCCACTTGATTCAAGCGATTGTAGTACTCAGACAATCTGAGCGCATGCTCACTAGTTGAGCGATTCTCCTCCATCTTTTAGCTATAGAACTTGTTGGAGACTTCATATCTCTCAACTCGGGTATTTGCTTGAAATATTAACTTCAACTCCTGGAACATCTCATATGGTCCATGACGTTCAAAACGTCTTTGAAGTCCCGATTCTAAGCCATTAAGAATGGTGCACTAAACTATCAAGTAGTCATCATATTGAGCTAGCCAAACGTTCATAACATCTGCATCTGCTCCTGCAATAGGTCCGTCACCTAGCGGTGCATCAAGGACATAATTCTTCTGTGCAGCAATGAGGATAAACCTCAGATCACGGATCCAATCCGCATCATTGCTACTAACATCTTTCAACACAATTTTCTCTAGGAACATATCAAAATAAACATATGAAAACAACAACGCGAGCTATTGATCTACAACATATATATGCTAATACTACCAGGACTAAGTTCATGATAAATTAAAGTTCAATTAATCATATTACTTAAGAACTCCCACTTAGATAGACATCCCTCTAATTCTCTAAGTGATCACGTGATCCAAATCAACTAAACCATGTCCGATCATCACGTGAGATGGAGTAGTTTTCAATGGTGAACATCACTATGTTGATCATGTCTACTATATGATTCACGCTCGACCTTTCGGTCTCCGTGTTCCGAGGCCATATCTGTATATGCTTGGCTCGTCAAGTATAACCTGAGTATTCTGTGTGCGCAACTGCTTTGCACCCGTTGTATTTGAACGTAGAGCCTATCACACCCGATCATCACGTGGTGTCTCAGCACGAAGAACTTTCGCAACGGTGCATACTCAGGGAGAACACTTCTTGATAATTAGTGAGAGATCATCTTAAAATGCTACCGTCAATCAAAGCAAGATAAGATGCATAAAAGATAAACATCACATGCAATCAATATAAGTGATATGATATGGCCATCATCATCTTGTGCTTGTGATCTCCATCTTCGAAGCACCGTCGTGATCACCATCGTCACCGGCGCGACACCTTGACGTAGCATCGTTGTCGTCTCGCCAATCTTATACTTCCACGACTATCGCTACCGCTTAGTGATAAAGTAAAGCATTACAGCGCAATTGCATTGCATACAATAAAGCGACAACCATATGGCTCCTACCAGTTGCTGATAACTTGGTTACAAAACATGATCATCTCATACAATAAAATTTAGCATCATGTCTTGACCATATCACATCACAACATGCCCTGCAAAAACAAGTTAGACGTCATCTACTTTGTTATTGCAAGTTTTACGTGGCTGCTACGGGCTTAAGCAAGAACCAATCTTACCTACGCATCAAAAAACCACAATGATAGTTTGTCAAGTTGGTGTTGTTTTAACCTTCGCAAGGACCGGGCATATCCACACTCGGTTCAACTAAAGTTGGAGAAACTGTCACCCGCTAGCCACCTTTGTGCAAAGCACGTCGGGAGAACCAGTCTCGCGTAAGCGTACGCGTAATGTCGGTCCGGGCCGCTTCATCCAACAATACCGCCGAACCAAAGTATGATATGCTGGTAAGCAGTATGACTTATATCGCCCACAACTCACTTGTGTTCTACTCGTGCATATAACATCAACACATAAAACCTAGGCTCTGATACCACTGTTGGGGAACATAGTAATTTCAAAAAAATTCCTACGCACACGCAAGATCATGGTGATGCATAGCAACGAGAGGGGAGAGTGTGATCTATGTACCCTTGTAGACCGACAGCAGAAGCGTTAGCACAACGCGGTTGATGTAGTCGTACGTCTTCACGGCCCAACCGATCAAGCACCGAAACTACGGCACCTCCGAGTTTTAGCACACGTTCAGCTCGATGACGATCCCCGGACTTTGATCCAGCAAAGCGTCGGGGAAGAGTTCCGTCAACACGACGGCGTGGTGACGATCTTGATGTTCTACCATCGCAGAGCTTCGCCTAAGCTCCGCTACAATATTATCGAGGATTATGGTGGAAGGGGGCACCGCACACGACTAAGAAAACGATCACGTGGATCAACTTGTGTGTCTAGGGGTGCCCCCTGCCCCCGTATATAAAGGAGCAAGGGGAGGAGGCCGGCCGGCCCCTATTGGCGCGCCAGGAGGAGTCCTCCTCCTAGTAGGAGTAGGACTCCTACTAGGCGGGGGAAGGAAGTGGGGAGGGAGAAGGAAAGGGGGGCGCCGCCCCCCTCTCCTAGTCCAATTCGGACCAGGGGGAGGAGGCGCGCGGCCCACCCTGGCTGCCCCCCTCTCTCTCCACTAAGGCCCATATGGCCCATTACTTCTCCCGGTAGGGTTCCGGTAACCCTCCCGCTCTCCGGTTTTCTCCGAAATCACCCGAAACACTTCCGGTGTCCGAATATAGCTGTACAATATATCAATCTTTATGTCTCGACCATTTCGAGACTCCTCGTTATGTCCGTGATCACATGCGGGACTCCGAACTAACTTCGGTACATCAAAACTCATAAACTCATAATATAACTGTCATCGAAACCTTAAGCGTGCGGACCCTACGGGTTCGAGAACAATGTAGACATGACCGAGACACGTCTCCGGTCAATAACCAATAGCGGAACCTAGATGCTCATATTGGCTCCCACATATTCTACGAAGATCTTTATCGGTCAGACCGCATAACAACATATGGTGTTCCCTTTGTCATCGGTATGTTACTTGCCCGAGATTCGATCGTCGGTATATTAATACCTAGTTCAATCTCGTTACCGGCAAGTCTCTTTACTCGTTCCGTAATACATCATCTCACAACTAACTCATTAGTTGCAATGCTTGCAAGGCTTATGTGATGTGCATTACTAAGAGGGCCCAGAGATACCTCTCCGACAATCGGAGTGACAAATCCTAATCTCGAAATACGCCAACCCAACATGTACCTTTGGAGACACCTGTAGAGCTCCTTTATAATCACCCAGTTACGTTGTGACGTTTGGTAGCACACAAAGTGTTCCTCCAGCAAACGGGAGTTGCATAATCTCATAGTCATAGGAACATGTATAAGTCATGAAGAAAGCAATAGCAACATACTAAACGATCAGGTGCTAAGCTAATGGAATGGGTCATGTCAATCACATCATTCTCCTAATGATGTGATCCCGTTAATCAAATAACAACTCTTTTGTTTATGGCTAGGAAACATAACCATCTTCAATTAACAAGCTAGCAAGTAGAGGCATACTGGTGACACTCTGTTTGTCTATGTATTCACACATGTATTATGTTTCTGGTTAATACAATTCTAGCATGAATAATAAACATTTATCATGATATAAGGAAATAAATAATAACTTTATTATTGCCTCTAGGGCATATTTCCTTCAATTGCAATGTTGTTAGTGTGAATTCCTTGAATATCCATGATGCTAATGATATGCAAAGCCACAAGCTTGGGGAAGCTATGTTTGATGAAGATGATATTTTTTGTCCCCCAAGCTTTGATGAGAAAATTTATTATGATGAAAGCATGCCTCCTATCTATGATGATTATTGTGATGACACGTATGCTTTAAAGAATAATGATAACCATGAAACTTGTCATCTTGATCTTAATTTTCAATCACATGATAGTTATTTTGTTGAGTTTGCTCCCACTATTATTCATGAGAAGAATTTTACTTGTGTGGAGAGTAATAAATTTTCTATGCTTGTAGATCATGAAAAGAATGCTTTTAAGTGCTGGTTATATTGTTGAATTAATTCATGATGCTACTGAAAATTATTATGAGGGAGGAACATATGCTTGTAGGAATTGCAATAATATCAAGTTTCCTCTCTATGTGCTTAAAGTTTTGAAGTTGTGCTTGTTTTACCTTCCTATGCAAGTTGATTCTTGTTCCCACAAGTTGTTTGCTCACAAAATCCCTATGCATAGGAAGAGGGTTAGACTTAAATTTGCTAGTCATATTCTTCATGATGCTCTCTTTATGTTTCAATTCTTATCCTTTATGTGAGCATCATTGAAATCATCATGCCTAGCTAGGGGCGTTAAACGATGGCGCTTGTTGGGAGGCAACCCAATTTTATTTTTGTTCCTTACTTTTTGTTCCTGTTTAGTAATAAATAATTCATCTAGCCTCTGTTTAGATGTTGTTTTAGTTGTTTAATTAGTGTTTGTGCCAAGTAGAACCTTTGGGAAGACTTGGGGAAAGTCTTGTTGATCATGCTGTAAAAAACAGAAACTTTAGCGCTCACGAGAACTGCTGCCATTTTTATTTGGAGAGTGCTATTTAGTTAATTATTTTTGCATATGATTAATAGATAAATTCCTCACGTCCAGAAATTTATTTTAGAATTTTTGGGGTTCCAGATCTTGCGTTAGCTACAAATTACTAAAGACTGTTCTGTTTTTGACAGATTCTGTTTTTCGTGTGTTGTTTGCTTTTTTTGATGAATCTATGGCTAGTAAAAAGGTTTATAAACCATAGAGAAGTTGGAATACAGTAGGTTTAACACCAATATAAATAAAGAATGAGTTCATTACAGTACCTTATGATGGTGATTTGCTTTCTTATACTAACGGAGCTTACGAGTTTTCTACTTTAAGTTTTGTGTTGTGAAGTTTTCAAGTTTTGGGTAAGGATTCGATGGACTGCGGAATAAGGAGTGGAAAGAGCCTAAGCTTGGGGATTCCCAAGGCACCCCAAGGTAATATTCAAGGACAACCAAGAGCCTAAGCTTGGGGATGCCCCGGAAGGCATCCCCTCTTTCGTCTTCGTTCATCGGTAACTTTACTTGGAGCTATATTTTTATTCGCCACATGATATGTGTTTTGCTTGGAGCGTCAATTTATTTTGTTAGGATTTGCTTGCTGTTATTTAGAACATTGTCTTGCATCTTTTATTTCAATAAAAGTGGCATTGATAGCCTCTACTATGCCTATGTTACAAGTATACATGTTGTTGTTTGAAAACAGAAAGTTTACCGCTGTTGCAATAATTCCCTAGAAAAGTAAGAATGTGATAAAATGTTGAAACCTTTTGCATATTAAGATCTGATAAATTTAATACAGTGGGAATTTTATTTCATAATTTTTGGAGCTAGGTAAGTATGGATGTTGCAGCATGCTTTACAGACTATCCTGCTTAGGCAGATTGCTGTTATGTTTGCATATGTTTGCTTCTTTAATGATTCTATTTGAGGATAGGACTATTAAATATGCAGAGACATTTAGTATTAAATGCTGAATAATATTTTTAGTGATTTGCTACAGTAGAGTATGATAAGGTTTTGCAATGGTTTATACTAACTTATCTCACGAGTCCTTGTTGAGTTTTGTGTGGATGAAGCTTTTGAGATTTAGGGAAACCGTGATATGAGAGGAATTAAGGAGACACAAAATCTCATGCTTGGGGATTCCCAAGGCACCCCAAGATAATATTTCAAGAAGTCTCAAGCATCTAAGCTTGGGGATGCCCCGGTTGGCATCCCACCTTTCTTCTTCAACAACTATCGGTTAGTTTTGGTTGATCCTAAGTTTTTGCTTCTTCACATGATGTTTGCCATTCTTAGAATGTCATTTAATTTTGCTTTGCTTGCCATTTGAATAAATTATCAAGATCTGAAATTATTAAATGTTAGAGAGTCTTCACATAGCTAAATAATTATTTAACTACTCATTGATCTTCACTTAAATCTTTCGGAGTAGCTTGTCATTTGCTCTAGAGCATGGTGGTAGTTTTATTTTGAAGAAATAGATGAATTCTCATGCTTCACTTATATTATTTTGAGAGTCTTAAATAGCATGGTAATGTGCTTAAAAATCATAATATGCTAGGTATTCAAGAATAATAAAATTCTCTTATGAGTGTGTTGAATACTAATATAAGTTTGATACTTGATGATTGTTTTGAGATATGAGGATGGTGATATTAGAGTCATGCTAGTTGAGTAGTTGTGAATTTGAGAAATACTTGTGTTGAAGTTTGTGATTCCCATAGCATGCACATATGGTGAACCGTTATGTGATGAAGTCGGAGCATGATTTATTTATTGATTGTCTTCCTTATGAGTGGCGGTTGGGGACGAGCGATGGTCTTTTCCTACCAATCTATCCCCCTAGGAGCATGCGCGTAATACTTTGCTTTGATAACTTCTAGATTTTTGCAATAAGTATATGAGTTCTTTATGACTAATGTTGAGTCCATGGATTATACGCACTCTCACCCTTCCACCTTTGCTATCCTCTCTAATACCGTGCACCTTTCGCCGGTATCATACACCCACCATATACCTTCCTCAAAACAGCCACCATACTTACCTATTATGGCATTTCCATAGCCATTCTGAGATATATTGCCATGCAACTTTCCATCATTCCGTTCATTATGACACGCTTCATCATTGTCATATTGCTTTGCATGATCATGTAGTTGACATCATATTTGTGGCAAAGCCACCGTTCATAATTCTTTCATACATGTCACTCATGCATCATTGCACATCCCGGTACACCGCCGGAGGCATTCATATAGAGTCATATCTTGTTCTAAGTATCGAGTTGTAATTAAATAAAAGTGTGATGATCATCATTATTAGAGCATTGTCCGAGTGAGGAAAGGATGATGGAGACTATGATTCCCCCATAAGTCGGGATGAGACTCCGGGCGAAAATAAAAAAAGAGAGAAAGGCCATAAAAAAAGAGAAGGCCCAAAAAAAGAGAAAAGAGAAATGCCATAAAAAAGAAAGGCCAAATAAAAAATGAGAGAAAAAGAGAGAAGGGGCAATGCTACTATCCTTTTACCACACTTGTGCTTCAAAGTAGCACCTTGATCTTCATGATAGAGAGTCTCTTATGTTGTCACTTTCATATACTAGTGGGAATCTTTCATTATAGAACTTGGCTTGTATATTCCAATGATGGGCTTCCTCAAAATGCCCTAGGTCTTCGTGAGCAAGCAAGTTGGATGCACACCCACTAGTTTCTTTTGTTGAGCTTTCATACACTCATAGCTCTAGTTCACCCGTTGCATGGCAATCCCTACTCACTCACATTGATATCTATTGATGGGCATCTCCATAGCCCGTTGATACGCCTAGTTGATGTGAGACTATCTTCTCCCTTTTTGTCTTCTCCACAACCACCATTCTATTCCACCTATAGTGATATGTCCATGGCTCACGCTCATGTATTGCGTGAAGATTGAAAAAGTTTGAGAACATCAAAAGTATGAAACAATTGCTTGGCTTGTCATCAGGGTTGTGCATGATTTAAATACTTTGTGTGGTGAAGATGGAGCATTGCCAGACTATATGATTTTGTAGGGATAGCTTTCTTTGGCCATGTTATTTTGAGAAGACATAATTGCTTAGTTGGTATGCTTGAAGTATTATTATTTTTATGTCAATATGAACTTTTGTCTTGAATCTTTCAGATCTGAATATTCATATCACAAGTAAGAAGAATTACATTGAAATTATGCCAACTAGCATTCCACATCAAAAGTTATCTTTTTATCATTTACCTACTCGAGGACGAGCAGGAATTAAGCTTGGGGATGCTTGATACGTATCCAACGTATCTATAATTTTTGATTGCTCCATGCTATATTATCTACTGTTTTGGGCATTATTAGGCTTTATTATCCACTTTTATATTACTTTCGGGACTAACCTATTAACCGGAGGCCCGGCCCAGATTTGCTGTTTTATGCCTATATCAGTGTTTTGAAGAAAAGGAATATCAGACGGAGTCGAAACGGAACGAAATCAACTAGAGAAGTTATTTTTGGAAGGAAACACCCCTGATGGACTTGGACCACACGTCAGAAGATACGGGAGCTGCCCACGAGGGTGGGGGGCGTGCCCACCCCCCTAGGGCGCGCCCCCTGCCTCGTGGGACCCCCGTGGCTCCCCTGACGTGCTTCTTCTGCCTATATAAGTCCATATACCCTAAAACTTCCAGAACGCACAATAAATCAGGAGTTCCGCCGCCAGAAGCCTCCGTAGCCACCGAAAACCAATCTAGACCCGTTCCGGCACCCTGCCGGAGGGGGCAATCCTTCTCCGATGGCCATCTTCATCATCCCGGTGCTCTCCATGATGAGGAGGGAGTAGTTCTCCCTCGGGGCTGAGGGTATGTACCAGTAGCTATGTGTTTGATCTCTCTCTCTCTCGTGTTCTTGAGATGATACGATCTTGATGTATCGTGAGCTTTTCTATTATAGTTGGATCTTATGTTTCTCCTCCCCTCTTCTCTCTTGTAATGAATTGAGTTTCACCTTTGAAGTTATCTTATCGGATTGAGTCTTTAAAGATTTGAGAACACTTGATGTATGTCTTGCCGTCGATATCTGTGGTGACAATGGGATACCATGTGCCACTTGATGTATGTTAAGGTGATCAACTTGCGGGTTTTGTGACATTGGGAACCTATGCATAGGGGTTGGCACACGTTTTCATCGTGATTCTCCGGTAGGAACTTTGGGGCACTCTTGAGGTCCTTTGTGTTGGTTGAATAGATGAATCTGAGATTGTCTGATGCATATCGTATAATCATACCCATGGATACTTGAGGTGACATTGGAGTATCTAGGTGACATTAGGGTTTTGGTTGATTTGTGTCTTAAGGTGTTATTCTAGTATGAACTCTAGGGCTGTTTGTGTCACTTATATGAATAGCCCAACGGATTGATTGGAAAGAATAACTTTGAGGTGGTTTTGTACCCTACCACAATCTCTTCGTTCGTTCTCCGCTATTAGTGACTTTGGAGTGACTCTTTGTTGCATGTTGAGGGATAGTTATGTGATCCAATTATGTTAGTATTGTTGAGGGAACTTACACTAGTGAAAGTATGAACCCTAGGCCTTGTTTCCACACATTGCAATACCGTTTACGCTCACTTTTATCATTAGTTACCTTGCTGTTTTTATATTTTCAGATTACAAATACCTTTATCTACTATCCATATACCACTTGTATCACCCTCTCTTTGCCGAACTAGTGCAACTATACAATTTACCATTGTATTGGGTGTGTTGGGGACACAAGAGACTCTTTGTTATTTGGTTGCAGGGTTGCTTGAGAGAGACCATCTTCATCCTACGCCTCCTACGGATTGATAAACCTTAGGTCATCCACTTGAGGGAAATTTGCTACTGTCCTACAAACCTCTGCACTTGGAGGCCCAACAACGTCTACAAGAAGAAGGTTGTGTAGTAGACATCAACGTGCCATTGTAATGACTGCTAAATAATAACATTCTTCATGTCACTTTGAGCCATTGCTCAACATCTGCATAAGTGTCTTTTTATGTGATCTGAGTGTACATCTCGCACATACAAACCTACCATCATATGAGGGAGAGATGAGAATAGGAGGCAACAGTAAATCATGGGTCTGTAAGGGGTCTAATGTATCAATACGTGAAACACACATGTAAGTGACAAAAAATTTATGCCCAGTTTATTGTTGATACAATTACATGCAGTCTTTGTGAACAATCTGCATGCATCTTTAAGTCCATTTTTTATATCTTTTAGAGATGCCATGACTTGGGATCTCATTTCCTTCTTCTCTTTTTTGTCTCCTGTTCCCATTCTTCTTAGAGTCTCCTCCTTCTCCCCATCTCACCTCTTCTACTTCTTAGGTGGTATCGTTGCCTCGAGTGGGGGTGGGAGGGGATCTCTGGTCGCCATGCATATGGTAGATGTAGGGACATAACTGTCTTAGAGATGATGACTTGTTGGGGAACGTAGTAATTTTAAAAAAATTCCTACGCACACGCAAGATCATGGTGATGCATAGCAACGAGAGGGGAGAGTGTGATCTACGTACCCTTGTAGACCGCAGCGGAAGCGTTAGCACAACGCGGTTGATGTAGTCGTACGTCTTCACGGCTCGACCGGTCAAGCACCGAAACTACGACACCTCCGAGTTTTAGCACACGTTCAGCTCGATGACGATCCCCGGACTCCGATCCAGCAAAGTGTCGGGGAAGAGTTCCGTTAGCACGACGGCATGGTGACGATCTTGATGTACTACCGTTGCAGGGCTTTGCCTAAGCACCGCTACAATATTATCGAGGATGGTGGAAGGGGGCACCGCACACGGCTAAGAATATGATCACGTGGATCAACTTGTGTGTTTAGGGGTGCCCCCTGCCCCCCTATATAAAGGAGCAAGGGGAGGAGGCCGGCCGGCCCCTATGGCGCGCCAAGGAGGAGTCCTCCTCCTAGTAGGAGTAGGACTCCTACTAGGAGGGGGAAAGAAGTGGGGAGGGAGAAGGAAAGGGGGGCGCCGCCCCCCTCTCCTAGTCCAATTCGGACCAGGGGGGAGGAGGCGCGCGGCCCACCTTTGGCTGCCCCTCTCTCTCTCCACTAAGGCCCATATGGCCCATTACTTCTCCCGGGGGGTTCCGGTAACCCTCCGACTCTCCGGTTTTCTCCGAAATCACCCGAAACACTTCCGGTGTCCGAATATAGCCGTCCAATATATCAATCTTTATGTCTCGACCATTTCGAGACTCCTCGTCATGTCCGTGATCACATCCGGGACTCCGAACTAACTTCGGTACATCAAAACTCATAAACTCATAATATAACTGTCATCGAAACCTTAAGCGTGCGGACCCTACGGGTTCGAGAACAATGTAGACATGACCGAGACACGTCTCCAGTAAATAACCAATGACGGAACCTGGATGCTCATATTGGCTCCTACATATTCTACGAAGATCTTTATCGGTCAGACCGCATAACAACATACGTTGTTCCCTTTGTCATCGGTATGTTACTTGCCTGGGATTCGATCGTCGGTATCTCAATACCTAGTTCAATCTCGTTACCGGCAAGTCTCTTTACTCATTTCGTAATACATCATCTCGCAACTAACTCATTAATTGTAATGCTTGCAAGTCTTATGTGATGTGCATTACCGAGAGGGCCCAGAGATACCTCTCCGACAATCGGAGTGACAAATCCTAATCTCAAAATACGCCAACCCAACATTCACCTTTGGAGACACCTGTAGAGCTCCTTTATAATCACCCAGTTACGTTGTGACATTTGGTAGCACACAAAGTGTTCCTCCGGTAAACGGGAGTTGCATAATCTCAGAGTCATAGGAACATGTATAAGTCATGAAGAAAGCAATAGCAATATACTAAACGATCGGGTGCTAAGCTAATGGAATGGGTCATGTCAATCACATCATTCTCCTAATGATGTGATCCCATTAATCAAATGACAACACATGTCTATGGTTAGGAAACATAACCATCTTCGATTAACGAGCTAGTCAAGTAGAGGCATACTAGTGACGTTTGGTTTGTCTATGTATTCACACAAGTATTATGTTTCCGGATAATACAATTCTAGCATGAATGATAAACATTTATGATGATATAAGGAAATAAAATAATAACATTATTATTGCCTCTAGGGCATATTTCCTTCAGTCTCCCACTTGCACTAGAGTCAATAATCTAGATTACACAGTAATGATTCTAACACCCATGGAGCTTTGGTGCTGATCATGTTTTGCTCGTGGAAGAGGCTTAGTTAATGGGTCTGCTACATTCAGATCCGTATGTATCTTGCAAATCTCTATGTCTCCCACCTGGACTAGATCTCGGATGGAATTGAAGCGTCTCTTGATGTGCTTGGTTCTCTTGTGAAATCTGGATTCCTTTGCCAAGGCAATTGCACCAGTATTGTCACAAAAGATTTTCATTGGACCCGATGCACTAGGTATGACACCTAGATCGGATATGAACTCCTTCATCCAGACTCCTTCGTTTGCTGCTTCCGAAGCAGCTATGTACTCCGCTTCACATGTAGATCCCGCCACAACGCTTTGTTTAGAACTGCACCAACTAACAGCTCCACCGTTTAATGTAAACACGTATTCGGTTTGCGATTTAGAATCGTCCGGATCAGTGTCAAAGCTTGCATCAACGTAACCATTTATGATGAGCTCTTTCTCACCTCCATATATGAGAAACATATCCTTAGTACTTTTCAGGTATTTTAGGATGTTCTTGACCGCTGTCCAGTGATCCACTCCTGGATTACTTTGGTACCTCCCTGCTAGACTTATAGCAAGACACACATCAGGTCTCGTACACAACATTGCATACATGATAGAGCCTATGGCTGAAGCATAGGGAACATCTTTCATTTTCTCTCTATCTTCTACATTGGTCGTACTTTGAGTCTTACTCAATTTCACACCTTGTAACACAGGCAATAATCCTTTCTTTGCTTGATCCATTTTGAACTTTTTCAAAACTTTGTCAAGGTATGTGCTTTGTGAAAGTCCAATTAAGCGTCTCGATCTGTCTCTATAGATCTTGATGCCCAATATGTAGGCAGCTTCACCGAGGTCTTTCATTGAAAAACTTTTATTCAAGTACCCTTTTATGCTATCCAGAAATTCTATATCTTTTCCGATTAGTAATATGTCATCTACATATAATATCAGAAATGCTACAGAGCTCCCACTCACTTTCTTGTAAATACAGGCTTCTCCAAAAGTCTATATAAAACCAAATGCTTTGGTCACACTATCAAAGTGTTTATTCCAACTCCGAGAGGCTTGCACCAGTCCATAAATGGATCGCTGGAGCTTGCACACTTTGTTAGCTCCCTTTGGATCGACAAAACCTTCCGGCTGCATCATATACAACTCTTCTTGCAGAAATCCATTCAGGAATGCAGTTTTGACATCCATTTGCCAAATTTCATAATCATAAAATGCGGCAATTTCTAACATGATTCGGACAGACTTAAGCATCGCTACGGGTGAGAAGGTCTCATCGTAGTCAATCCCTTGAACTTGCCGAAAACCTTTTGCGACAAGTCGAGCTTTGTAGACAGTAACATTACCGTCAGCGTCAGTCTTCTTCTTGAAGATCCATTTATTCTCAATCGCTTGCCGATCATTGGGCAAGTCAACCAAAGTCCATACTTTGTTCTCATACATGGATCCCATCTCAGATTTCATGGCTTCAAGCCATTTTGCGGAATCTGGACTCACCATCGCTTCTTCATAGTTCGTAGGTTCATCATGATCTAGTAGCATGACTTCCAGAACAGGATTACCGTACCACTCTGGCGCGGATCTTACTCTGGCTGATCTACGAGGTTCAGTAGTATCTTGTTCTGAAGTTTCATGATCATTATCATTAGCTTCCTCACTAATTGGTGTAGGTGTCACAGAAACTGGTTTCTGTGATGTACTTGAAGGGAATATGCCCTAGAGGCAATAATAAAGTTATTATTTATTTCCTTATATCATGATAAATGTTTATTATTCATGCTAGAATTGTATTAACCGGAAACATAATACATGTGTGAATACATAGACAAACAGAGTGTCACTAGTATGCCTCTACTTGACTAGCTCGTTAATCAAAGATGGTTATGTTTCCTAACCATGGACAAAGAGTTGTTATTTGATTAACGGGATCACATCATTAGGTGAATGATCTGATTGACATGACCCATTCCATTAGCTTACCACCCGATCGTTTAGTATGTTGCTATTGCTTTCTTCATGACTTATACATGTTCCTATGACTATGAGATTATGCAACTCCCGTTTGCCGGAGGAACACTTTGTGTGCTACCAAACGTCACAACGTAACTGGGTGATTATAAAGGTGCTCTACAGGTGTCTCCAAAGGTACATGTTGGGTTGGCGTATTTCAAGATTAGGATTTGTCACTCCGATTGTTGGAGAGGTATCTCTGGGCCCTCTCGGTAATACACATCACATAAGCCTTGCAAGCATTGCAACTAATGAGTTAGTTGTGAGATGATGTATTACGGAACGAGTAAAGAGACTTGCCGGTAACGAGATTGAACTAGGTATGGGATACCGACAATCGAATCTCGGGCAAGTAACATGCCGATGACAAAGGGAACAACGTATGTTGTTATGCGGTCTGACCGATAAAAGATCTTCGTAGAATATGTAGGAGCCAATATGAGCATCCAGGTTCCGCTATTGGTTATTGACCGGAGACATGTCTCGGTCATGTCTACATTGTTCTCGAACCCGTAGGGTCCGCACGCTTAAGGTTTCGATGACAGTTATATTATGAGTTTATGAGTTTTGATGTACCGAAGTTAGTTCAGAGTCCCGGATGTGATCACGGACATGACGAGGAGTCTCGAAATGGACGAGACATAAAGATTGATATATTGGACGGCTATATTCGGACACCGGAAGTGTTCCGGGGAAGTTTCGGATAAAACCGGAGCACCGGGGGGTTACCGGAACCCCCTGGGGGTTAATGGGCCTCATGGGCCTAAAGTGGAGAAGAGGAGGGGCTGCCAGGGCAGGCCGCGCGCCCCCTCTCCCCTAGTCCGAATTGGACAAGGAGGGAGGGGCGGCGCCCCCCTTTTCCTTCTCTCCTTCCCCCTCTCCTACTTGGACAAGGAAAGGGAGGGGAGTCCTACTCCCGGTAGGAGTAGGACTCCTCCTGCGCGCCTCCTACCAGGGCCGGCCGCACCCCCCGTGGATCCTTTATATACGGAGGCAAGGGGCACCCTAGAGACACAAGTTGATCCACGTGATCATATTCTTAGCCGTGTGCGGTGCCCCCTTCCACCATAGTCCTCGATAATATTGTAGCGGTGCTTAGGCGAAGCCCTGCGATAGTAGTACATCAAGATCGTCACCACGCCGTCGTGCTGACAGAACTCTTCCCCGACACTTTGCTGGATCGGAGTCCGGGGATCGTCATCGAGCTGAACGTGTGCTAGAACTCGGAGGTGCCGTAGTTTCGGTGCTTGATCGGTCGGGCCGTGAAGACGTACGACTACATCAACCAAGTTAACACTTCTGTTGTCGATCTACAAGGGTACGTAGATCACACTCTCCCCCTCTCGTTGCTATGCATCACCATGATCTTGCGTGTGCGTAGGAATTTTTTTGAAATTACTACGAAACCCAACAGTGGCATCCGAGCCTAGGTTATATATGTTGATGTTATATGCACGAGTAGAACACAAGTGAGTTGTGGGCGATATAAGTCATACTGCTTACCAGCATGTCATACTTTGGTTCGACGGTATTGTTGGACGAAGCGGCCCGGACTGACATTACGCGTACGCTTACGCGAGACCGGTTCTCCCGACGTGCTTTGCACATAGGTGGCTTGCGGGTGACAGTTTCTCCAACTTTAGTTGAACCGAGTGTGGCTACGCCCGGTCCTTGCGAAGGTTAAAACAGCACCAACTTGACAAACTATCGTTGTGGTTTTGATGCGTAGGTAAGATTGGTTCTTGCTTAAGCCCGTAGCAGCCACGTAAAACTTGCAACAACAAAGTAGAGGACGTCTAACTTGTTTTTGTAGGGCATGTTGTGATGTGATATGGTCAAGATATGATGCTAAATTTTATTGTATGAGATGATCATGTTTTGTAACCGAGTTATCGACAACTGGCAGGAGCCATATGGTTGTCGCTTTATTGTATGCAATGCAATCGCGCTGTAATGCTTTACTTTATCACTAAGCGGTAGCGATAGTCGTGGAAGCATAAGATTGGCGAGACGACAACGATGCTACGATGGAGATCAAGGTGTCGCGCCGATGACGATGGTGATCATGACGGTGCTTCGAAGATGGAGATCACAAGCACAAGATGATGATGGCCATATCATATACCTTATATTGATTGCATGTGATGTTTATCTTTTATGCATCTTATCTTGCTTAGATTGATGGTAGCATTATAAGATGATCTCTCACTAATTATCAAGAAGTGTTCTCCCTGAGTATGCACCGTTGCGAAAGTTCTTCGTGCTGAGACACCACGTGATGATCGGGTGTGATAGGCTCTACGTTCAAATACAACGGGTGCAAAATAGTTGCACACGCGGAATACTCAGGTTATACTTGACGAGCCAAGCATATACAGATATGGCCTCGGAACACGGAGACCGAAAGGTCGAGTGTGAATCATATAGTAGATATGATCAACATAGTGATGTTCACCAATGAAACTACTCCATCTCACGTGATGATCGGACATGGTTTAGTTGATTTGGATCACGTAATCACTTAGAGGATTAGAGGGATGTCTATCTAAGTGGGAGTTCTTAAGTAATATGATTAATTGAACTTAAATTTATCATGAACTTAGTCCTGGTAGTATTTTGCAAATTATGTTGTAGATCATGTGGTGTTCCATGTGGCATGAGTTTGTGAAACTATTCCACATTGATCTACAACATAATTTGCAAAATACTACCAGGACTAAGTTCATGATAAATTTAAGTTCTATTAATCATATTACTTAAGAACTCCCACTTAGATAGACATCCCTCTAATCCTCTAAGTGATTACGTGATCCAAATCAACTAAACCATGTCCGATCATCACGTGAGATGGAGTAGTTTCATTGGTGAACATCACTATGTTGATCATATCTACTATATGATTCACGCTTGACCTTTCGGTCTCTGTGTTCCGAGGCCATATTTGTATATGCTTGGCTCGTCAAGTATAACCTGAGTATTCCGCGTGTGCAACTGTTTTGCACCCGTTGTATTTGAACGTAGAGCCTATCACACCCGATCATCACGTGGTGTCTCAGCACGAAGAACTTTCGCAACGGTGCATACTCAGGGAGAACACTTCTTGATAATTAGTGAGAGATCATCTTATAATGCTACCGTCAATCTAAGCAAGATAAGATGCATAAAAGATAAACATCACATGCAATCAATATAAGTGATATGATATGGCCATCATCATCTTGTGCTTGTGATCTCCATCTTCGAAGCACCGTCGTGATCACCATCGTCATCGGCGCGACACCTTGACCTCCATCGTAGCATCGTTGTCGTCTCGCCAATCTTATGCTTCCACGACTATCGCTACCGCTTAGTGATAAAGTAAAGCATTACAGCGCGATTGCATTGCATACAATAAAGCGACAACCATATGGCTCCTGCCAGTTGTCGATAACTCGGTTACAAAACATGATCATCTCATACAATAAAATTTAGCATCATGTCTTGACCATATCACATCACAACATGCCCTGCAAAAACAAGTTAGACGTCCTCTACTTTGTAGTTGCAAGTTTTACGTGGCTGCTACGGGCTTAAGCAAGAACCAATCTTACCTACGCATCAAAACCACAATGATAGTTTGTCAAGTTGGTGCTGTTTTAACCTTCGCAAGGACCGGGCATAGCCACACTCGGTTCAACTAAACTTGGAGAAACTGTCACCCGCTAGCCACCTTTGTGCAAAGCACATCGGGAGAACCGGTCTCGCGTAAGCGTACGCGTAATGTCGGTCCGGGCCGCTTCGTCCAACAATACCGCCGAACCAAAGTATGACATGCTTGTAAGCAGTATGACTTATATCGCCCACAACTCACTTGTGTTCTACTCGTGCATATAACATCAACACATAAAACCTAGGCTCGGATGCCACTGTTGGGGAACGTAGTAATTTCAAAAAAATTCCTACGCACACACAAGATCATGGTGATGCATAGCAACGAGAGGGGAGAGTGTGATCTACGTACCCTTGTAGACCGACAGCGGAAGCGTTAGCACAACGCGGTTGATGTAGTCGTACGTCTTCACGGCTCGACCGATCAAGCACCGAAACTACCGCACCTCCGAGTTTTAGCACACGTTTAGCTCGATGACGATCCCCGGACTCCGATCCAGCAAAGTGTCAGGGAAGAGTTCCGTCAGCACGACGGCGTGGTGACGATCTTGATGTACTACCGTTGCAGGGCTTTGCCTAAGCACCGCTACAATATTATCGAGGATGGTGGAAGGGGGCACCGCACACGGCTAAGAATATAATCACGTGGATCAACTTGTGTGTTTAGGGGTGCCCCCTGCCCCCGTATATAAAGGAGCAAGGGGAGGAGGCCGGCCGGCCCCTATGGCGCGCCAAGGAGGAGTCCTCCTCCTAGTAGGAGTAGGACTCCTACTAGGAGGGGGAAAGAAATGGGGAGGGAGAAGGAAAGGGGGGCGCCGCCCCCCTCTCCTAGTCCAATTCGGACCAGGGGGGAGGAGGCGCGCGGCCCACCTTTGGCTGCCCCTCTCTCTCCACTAAGGCCCATATGGCCCATTACTTCTCCCGGGGGGTTCGGGTAACCCTTCGGCTCTCCGGTTTTCTCCAAAATCACCCGGAACACTTCCGGTGTCCGAATATAGCCGTCCAATATATAAATCTTTATGTCTCGACCATTTCGAGACTCCTCGTCATGTCCGTGATCACATCCGGTACTCCGAACTAACTTCGGTACATCAAAACTCATAAACTCATAATATAACTGTCATCGAAACCTTAAGCGTGCGGACCCTACGGGTTCGAGAACAATGTAGACATGACCGAGACACATCTCCGGTAAATAACCAATAGCGGAACATGGATGCTCATATTGGCTCCTACATATTCTACGAAGATCTTTATCGGTCAGACCGCATAACAACATACGTTGTTCCCTTTGTCATCGGTATGTTACTTGCCCGAGATTCGATCGTTGGTATCTCAATACCTAGTTCAATCTCGTTACTGACAAGTCTCTTTACTCGTTTCGTAATATATCATCTCGCAACTAACTCATTAGTTGTAATGCTTGCAAGGCTTATGTGATGTGCATTACCGAGAGGGCCCAGAGATACCTCTCCGACAATCGGAGTGACAAATCCTAATCTCGAAATACGCCAACCCAACATTCACTTTGGAGACACCTGTAGAGCTCCTTTATAATCACCCAGTTACGTTGTGACGTTTGGTAGCACACAAAGTGTTCCTCCGATAAACGGGAGTTGCATAATCTCATAGTCATAGGAACATGTATAAGTCATGAAGAAAGCAATAGCAATATACTAAACGATCGGGTGCTAAGCTAATGGAATGGGTCATGTCAATCACATCATTCTCCTAATGATGTGATCCCATTAATCAAATGACAACACATGTCTATGGTTAGGAAACATAACCATCTTCGATTAACGAGCTAGTCAAGTAGAGGCATACTAGTGACGTTTGGTTTGTCTATGTATTCACACAAGTATTATGTTTCCGGATAATACAATTCTAGCATGAATAATAAACATTTATCATGATATAAGGAAATAAAATAATAACATTATTATTGCCTCTAGGGCATATTTCCTTCATGACTAGCCTTATGTCATTAGGGGGCTCATCACTAGAGCAAGCAAGGAACTTATGGTGGCCAACCTCTCCGTCCCCCTGCTGACATGTAAAAGCGAATGGCTGGTGGTAGATTGGGTTGTTGCTCCATCAATAATCCTGATAGGCACATGGATCGACTTGATATGTTCTTTTTCTTTCCTCCCTAGTGATGCTGAGGTCAAGATGAGGATGGACTCACTTGATCCGGTGCCCCAAGGGGTGTTCAAGCTAGCTACGATGATCCTCATCTTCTCAGATGCACAATGATGACTTTGCGGCCAGGAAAGAAGTTATAATCATCAGTTGTTTGCGGTCTGCATATAGGATGGCTTGAGTTGATTGTTGGCAATGTAGTGGTGTTAATCACCTTTGCATCTGATAACCCACAAGTATAGGGGATCACAACAGTTTTCGAGGGTAGAGTTTTCAACCCAAATTTATTGATTCGACACAAGTGGAGCCAAAGAATATTCTCAAGTATTAGCAGCTGAGTTGTCAATTCAACCACACCTAGAAACTTAATATCTGCAGCAAAGTACTTAGTAGCAAAGTAATATGATAGTACTGGTAACAATAGCAAAAGTAATATTTTTGGTTTTATAGTGATTGTAACAATGGCAACGGAAAAACAAATAAGTGAAAAACAATATATGAAAAGCTCGTAGGCAATGGATCGGTGATGGAGAATTATGCCGGATGCGATCAATCATGCAACAGTTATAACATAGGGTGACACAGAACTAGCTCCAGTTCATCAATGTAATGTAGGCATGTATTCCGAATATAGTCATACGTGCTTATGGAAAAGAACTTGCATGACATCTTTTGTCCTACCCTCCCGTGGTAGCGGGGTCCTATTGGAAACTAAGGGATATTAAGGCCTCCTTTTAATAGAGTACATGACCAAAGCATTAACACATAGTGAATACATGAACTCCTCAAACTACGGTCATCACCGGTAAGTATCCCGATTATTGTCACTTTGGGGTTAACGGATCATAACACATAATAGGTGACTATAGACTTGCAATATAGGATCAAGAACTCACATATATTCATGAAAACATAATAGGTTTAGATCTGAAATCATGGCACTCGGGCCCTAGTGACAAGCATTAACCATAGCAAAGTCATATCAACATCAATCTCAGAACATAGTGGATACTAGGGACCAAACCCTAACAAAAATAACTCGATTGCATGATAAATCTCATCCAACCCATCACTGTCCAGCAGGCCTACGATGGAATTACTCACGCATGGCGGTCAGCATCATGAAATTGGTGATGGAGGAAGGTTGATGATGATGATGGCGATGGATTCCCCTCTCCGGAGCCCCGAACGGACTCCAGATCAGCCCTCCCGAGAGAGTTTAGGGCTTGGCGGCGGCTTCATATCGTAAAACGCGATGAATCCTTCTCTCTGAATTTTTTCTCCCCGAACACGAATATATGGAATTGGAGTTGAGGTCGGTGGAGCGTCCTACCTCTTGAGCATTGTGTTGGTTTTCCCTTGAAGAGGAAAGGGTGATGCAGCAAAGTAGCGTAAGTATTTCCCTCAGTTTTTGAGAACCAAGGTATCAATCTAGTAGGAGATCACGCTCAAATCCCACGCACCTACACAAACAAATAAGAATCTCGCAACCAACGTGATAAAGGGGTTGTCAATCCCTTCACGGTCACTTACGAGAGTGAGATCTGATAGATATGATAAGATAATATTTTTGGTATTTTTATGATAAAGAGAAATAAAGATGCAAAGTAAAATAAATGGCAATAGAAATAACTAAGTGTTGGAAGATTAATATGATGGAAGATAGACCCGGGGGCCATAGGTTTCACTAGTGGCTTCTCTCAAGAGCATAAGTATTACGGTGGGTAAACGAATTACTGTCGAGCAATTGATAGAATTGAGCATAGTTATGATAATATCTAGGTATGATCATGTATATAGGCATCATGTCCGTGACAAGTAGACCTAAACGATTCTGCATCTACTACTATTACTCCACACATCGACCGCTATCCAACATGCATCTAGAGTATTAAGTTCATAAGAACAGAGTAATGCTTTAAGTAAGATGACATGACGTAGAGGGATAAACTCATGCAATATGATATAAACCCCATCTTTTTATCCTCGATGGCAACAATACAATACGTGTCGGTTCCCTTTCTGTCACTGGGATTGAGCACCGCAAGATTGAACCCAAAGCTAAGCACTTCTCCAATTGCAAGAAAGATCAATCTAGTAGGCCAAACCAAACTGATAATTCGAAGAGACTTGCAAAGATAAACCAATCATACATAAAAGAATTTAGAGGAGAGTCAAATATTGTTCATAGATAATCTAGATCATAAACCCACAATTCATCGGATCTCGACAAACACACCGCAAAAGAAGATTACATCGAATAGATCTCCAAGAAGACCGAGGAGAACTTTGTATTGAGATCCAAAGAGAGAGAAGAAGCCATCTAGCTAATAACTATGGACCCGTAGGTCTGAAATAAACTACTCACACATCACTAGAGAGGCCATGGAGTTTATGTAGAGGCCCTCCGTGATCAATGCCCCTCCGGCGGAGCTCCGGAAAAGGCCCCAAGATGGGATCTCTCGGGTACAGAAGGTTGCGGCGGTGGAATTAGGTTTTCGTGGTGCTCTTGGATATTTGGGGGTACGTGGATATATATAGGAGGAAGAAGTACGTCGGTGGAGCAACGAGGGGCCCACGAGGGTGGAGGGCGCGCCCAGGGGGGTAGGCGCCCCCCCTGCCTCATGCCCTCCTCGATCGTTTCTTGACGCACACTCCAAGTCTCCTGGATCACGTTTGTTGAGAAAATCATGTTCTCGAAGGTTTCATTCCGTTTGGACTCTGTTTGATATTCCTTTTCGGTGAAACTCTAAAATAGGCAAAAAAAAGCAATTTGGGTTGGGCCTCCGATTAGTAGGTTAGTCCCAAAATGGTATAAAAGTGTAAAATAAAGCCCATTAACATCCAAAATAGATAATATAATATCATGGAGCAATCAAAAATTATAGATACGTTGGAGACGTATCAGAGCGTCAGGGGGCCCACGAGGCAGGGGCGCGCCCAGGGGGTAGGGCGCCCCCTCGTGGACAGGGTGTGAGCCCCCTGACGTGGATCTTTCTTCCAATATTTTTTATATATTCCAAAAATAATCTCAGTTGATTTTCAGGTCATTCCGAGAACTTTTATTTCTGCATGAAAATAACACCATGGCAATTCTGCTGAAAACAGCGTCAGTCCGGGTTAGTTCCATTCAAATCATGCAAGTTAGAGTCCAAAACAAGGGCAAAAGTGTTTGGAAAAGTAGATACAACGGAGACGTATCATCATCCTTCCTCAACCTTGAGGAATGGGATGCCTTTCTCCCTTGCTGAGCAATGTCAAAGTAAATGGTTAGGGGCTGAAAGTGCGTTAAGCCGACTAGAGGGGGTGAGTAAGCGATTTTTATGGATTCTTCATTGAGGAATTTCAGGGTGAGGAAATTCCCGAGCGAAGAACTACTTGTAGCGGAATAAGTACTCAGACGCACACATAACAAAACATAAGCATGGTCATCATGATGAAATGAAAATGAGCACAGAGTATAGAAAGCGTAAACACAGGATAAACAGAATGAAGACAAACAAACTGAAGAAATTGAACTGAGGAAATAGAGAAAGTCTTCAGTCAAAGTCTTCAAACAGATATGAACAAGCACACAACACAGAAATGAGGAAATGGAAGGGTTGAGGAAGTAGAACCAATAGGCTAAGTGAAGACAATGATTTGGTAGACCAGTTCCAACTGCTGTGACAGTTGTACGTCTGGTTAGGGCGGCTAGGTATTCAAACCTGAGGACAGACTGTCCCGGACACCCAGTCCTGAACACGCAGTTCAGGACACTTAGTCCTCGCCGTATTCCCCTTGAGCTAAGGTCACACAAACCTCGCCCAATTACTCGTGGTAAGTCTCCAGGTGACTTCTAAACCTTCACAGACTTGGTCACTCGGCGATCCACAATTTCCTCTTGGATGCTCTAGACCATGATGCCTAACCATCTAGAAGATGCACAGTCTTCAAAGGTAACAAGCGTCGGATCCACGCAGGATCAATCTCTTCAGTGATGCTCAATCACTTTGGGTTTGTAGGTGTTTGGGTTTGGGTTTTCCTCACTTGATGATTTTCGCTCAAAGTCCTCGGAGGATGGGATGCTCTCAAATGACAAGTGTTAGTTTCTCTCGGAGCAGCCAACCAGCTAGTGGTTGTAGGGGGGCGGCTATTTATAGCCTAGGGAGCAGCCCGACATGATAAGACATAAATGCTCTTCAATGATATGACCGTTAGGTGGAAGAATATTTTGGGACAGCTGGCGCATAGCACAACAACGGTCGGAAATTTGACTATCAAATTCCTCAGGGCTATCATGTTCCTCACTTGTAGGCAATCCACACTGGCGAATTCCTAACTCCCCAGTCAGAACAAATTCCTCAGTGACCAGAAGAGCTTCGTCTCTGTCACTGAAGAAATTGACTGAACTACATGAGATTTCCAATGGCTTCACTCGAAGGGATTGGTAGGTGTAGGATTTTGAGTTGAGCATCACTTGGAAACTTTTCCTTAGTATTTCCTCGACCCCCTTTAACAGTACGGTGTTTCCTATGACTGAAGAAAGAGAAAATGAAACTACAAAAACAAAAGTCTTCACGCTTCATGTTCCTCGAATGAATACCAAGTCTTCATGATCACACCAATTTCTTCACTTTCAAAGTCTTCAGAAATCCAAAGTCTTCAGTCGAAGAACTTCATTTTTAGGGGTCGACTTTCTATATAAATATCAAACTCCTCATAGACTTATAGACCTGTGTACACTCACAAACGCATCAGTCCCTTTACCTATACGTCTTCAATACACCAAAATCACTAAGGGGCACTATATGCACTTACAAGGGCGATGGTCATAGCGTCAACTACTTTAATGTTTTAAAACATCTTATATTACTAATTTACAGAGATAGTACTTATCAACTTTGCTGAAGAGCAGCGCTTGCCGGTGATCATGACACTCTGGCGTAGCTAGCATGTCCGAAACGAACTCATCCACAATAAACCAGCCCCGCCAATACATGCCTCCCGTCGATTCTTGAGTAGCTACATGCAGAGCCTATGTTGCATCCAGCAACACCAACATGAGGATGTTGAAGGAAACATGCCCTAGAGGCAATATAAAGTTGTTATTTATATTTCTTTATATCATGATAAATGTTTATTATTCATGCTAGAATTGCATTAACCGGAAACTTAGTACATGTGTGAATACATAGACAAACAGAGTGTCACTAGTATGCCTCTACTTGACTAGCTTGTTGAACCAATGATGGTTATGTTTCCTAACCATAGACATGAGTTGTCACTTGATTAACGGGATCACATCATTAGAGAATGATGTGATTGACTTGACCCATCCGTTAGCTTAGCACGATGATCGTTTAGTTTGTTGCTATTGCTTTTTCCATTACTTATACATGTTCCTATGACTATGAGATCATGCAACTCCCGAATACCGGAGGAACACTTTGTGTGCTATCAAACGTCACAACGTAACTGGGTGACTATAAATATGCTCTATAGGTGTCTCCGATGGTGTTTGTTGAGTTGGCATAGATCGAGATTATGATTTGTCACTCCGAGTATCGGAGAGGTATCTCTAGGCCCTCTCGGTAATGCACATCACTATAAGCCTTGCAAGCAATGTAACTAATGAGTTAGTTACGGGATGATGCATTACGGAACGAGTAAAGAGACTTGCCGGTAACGAGATTGAACTAGGTATTGAGATACCCATGATCGAATCTCGAGCAAGTAACATACCGATGACAAAGGGAACAACGCATGTTGTTATGCGGTTTGACCGATAAAGATCTTCGTAGAATATGTGGGAGCCAATATGAACATCCATGTTCCGCTATTGGTTATTGACCGGAGACGTGTCTCGGTCATGTCTACATAGTTCTTGAACCCGTAGGGTCCGCACGCTTAACGTTCGGTGACGATTGGTATTATGAGTTTATGTGTTTTGATGTACCGAAGGTAGGTCGGAGTCCCGGATGTGATAACGGACATGATGAAGAGTCTCAAAATGGTCGAGACATAAAGATCGATATATTGGATGACCATGTTTGGACATCGGAAAGGTTTCGAGAGAGTTCGGACATATACCAGAGTACCGGGGGGTTACCGGAACCCCCCGGGGAGTCAATGGGCCTTAATGGGCCATAGTGGAAAGGAGGAGAAGGAGGTCAAGGTGGGCCGCCCCCAAGCCCAATCCGAATTGGGAAGGGGGGCCGGCCCCCCTTTCCTTCTCTCCCTCTCCCCTTCCTTCCCTCTCCTACTCCAACTAGGGAAGGGGGAATCCTACTCCCACCAGGAGTAGGACTCCCCCTTGGGCGCGCCTAGGAGGCCGACCCTCTCCCCCTCCTCCACTCCTTTATATACTGGGGGAGGGGGCACCCCATAGACACACAAGTTGATCATTGATCTCTTAGCCGTGTGCGGTGCCCCCCTCCACCATAATCCACCTCGGTCATATCGTTGCAGTGCTTAGACGAAGCCCTGTGCCGGTAGCTTCATCATCACCATCATCAAGCCGTCGTGCTGACGAAGCTCTCCCTCATACTCTGCTGGATCGTGAGTTCGTGGGACGTCACCGAGCCGAACGTGTGCAGATCGCAGAGGTGCCGTACTTTCGATACTAGGGTCGGTCGATCGTGAAGACGTATGACTACATTAACCGCGTTGTCATAACGCTTCCCTTACAGTCTACGAGGGTACGTAGACAACACTCTTCCCTCTCGTTGCTATGCATCACCATGATCTTGCGTGTGCGTAAGATTTTTTTTAAAATTACTACGTTCCCCAAAAGATGTTACTAAAGGGAAGATGGTGGTTTAGGGACATAACATCAAAGCTCATCTGAAGATGCCGCCCCCTGCTGAATGTACTAGGCCACCAGAACAATGGGAGAAGCCACCTGATGGCTGGGCAAAGCTGAATGTTGATGGTGCTTGGCACGAGTCTGATGGTATAGGAGGAGCTGAGATGATCCTACGTGACAGCAACGGAGCTATAATCTTTGCGTCGTGCAGACTATTGACCACATGTGCAAGTGCTCTGGAGGCAGAAGTAGCTGCGTGCATGGAAGGAATCGCTCTCACCCTAGAGTGGTCTACGCTGCCGTTCATTTTGGAGACTGACAGTACCATTGCTGCAAGCATGATTGGTGACAGTGAGCAAAATAGACACCCCCCCCCCCCCCCCCCCCCCCCCGTTGCTGCACTAGTTGATGAAGCTAAGAGGCTTCTAGCTCTTGGCCGTGAGTATGAGTTATCACATGTTAGTAGAAGTAAGAATAAAGCTAGTCATGCTCTAGCCCAACTAGGGATCTCTGAACCACGTACTGCTTTCGCCACAGACCTGATGAAATTGATGCTATGTGCCATCGGGATTGTACTGATCTCCCTTGATTAATACAATCCTTTTATCTCGCAAAAAAAACTTTGCTGAAAATGTATCAGTTCTAGGACTCCCCTTGTTAAAAAACAAGGACAGGATCATTCAAAAAAAAAAAAAAACAAGGACAGGAGGCATGACATAGCGGAAGCCGATCTTGTTGCAATGTTCTTTTACACTCACTTCTCCCGTGGAAACTGAATATTACAAAACAATCCTCATAAAACAAGCGAAATGTTACTCTGAAAAAACCCCAAAGCCCTTGCTAACTCCGTGACTCCGTCGTCCTCCAAGCAGGCCGAAAATCTGCCTGAAATCCGCGCCGCTCCCTCCAGCCCACCACCGCGCTCTAGGTCGTCGCGGCTCCAATGGTGACCAGGTGGAGCCAGAAGAGCCCCGGCCTCAAGATCCTGTGGATCTGGACACTGGGCACCGCCGCGAGTAAGCCAATCCCCTCCCCTCATGCCCGTATCCCTAGTATCGCAATCTACCGCCGCCGCCGCCCGCGCTGATTTTTTTTTTCTGATTTCGCACGCAGTCATGATCACGAACGTCGTCCGGACGCGCGTCAACGATATGCAGATGATCCTCCGGGAGGAAGACGAAGCCGTCGGCTCTGGCGGCGGCGGCACGGGCGGCGGGCCCTCCGGCGAGCGCGTCATGAGGGACGACGAGTTGAATTGAGCAGGTACGGGAGCCTACCTGCGCCCACTGACTGAATCGTGTTATGCGCAGTTTTATACAGTAGCTAAAGGTTAACGACTTATGAATCGCATAATGTTTTCGCGAATAAGCTAGGTACCTATCTTTGCATTGATAGGTAGAAAGAGTTTACACATCGGGAGTATTTGGAAGAGTTTACAGTGATAGGCAGAAAGAGTTTACAGTGATGGAAGTATGTCCCAATGAATAGTCCCAATATGTCCCAGTGAATAGTCCCAATCGAATCCTGTTAATTTTGAGTCGAGTGATCCAAATATGTCCCAATGAATAGCCCCAACGTGTTTTTACTCACCGTGCTTATCGTGTTAAACACTACTCTGGGTTTATAAACACACAACAGAGAGCGCGCAAGTCTTCTCTGTTCACATTTCCATTTAGAGGTATCCCCTGCCCCCCTCTGGTACAATTTACAACACAGCTCTATTTCAAGTGTCTGATACATTTAGTCGGTGCAAACCTTTGTGCATTCTTCTCTTCGGCCACTCAAGTACAAACATAGCTATCTACAGTCCATGGTAGCACCTTCTATTTATTGCCTTCACGGTAGCAAGCACGAGACGTAGGTTGCAATTTTAGCCAGATTTTGAGCCTTCCAAGTTCCAGCTCGCAAGTGTAAGGATCTGTTTCTGGTGTTCTGAAAGTATGACATGCCACTGACTTAGCAGCCAAGTTGATGGCATCTTAAGTCCACCACAGTCGATTGATGTTAATGGAGTAATGGTGACATGTTTCTTTCATCCATGTATGGATGAATCTCCACTGATATTTTTGTGAAACACCAACCATTGTTCGAGTCATGTGGCTTACGAGATATAAGACCAAGCACCAAGCGGTGCCATTTGTCATAAAGGCTATCTAGCCGAGAGCAATCTAGTGCAGATGGTTTCAAGCTGGCATTGATCCCGATTACTGAAACATACACTATTTGTGCTTCAAGTTGTATTGCTCTAGTGGAAGCAACCCTCAAAGTTTCTGGGCTGTCAACTTAGCGATTCAAAGCATACATTCCAAGAGCCATCCAGAACAGATAAGAGCTCCCCTCCACTAGTCATGATCAATCGCTTAACTTGTTGTTGTGATGTAGGAATTAGGAAATCAACAGAGGGTTTGTAGGGAGTTTGTCAGTGATGTTTGTTTTAGTTAAGAGTGGGTGAAGAGAAGGATGCGAGTAGACAGAAGAGAGTTTCTCCTATGTCATAACGGACGTTCTGTTACGTCTGGCCCACAACCAGCAGCCTCATACTCTTCTTATTCATGCCCAGAAAGTAGCAATGCAAAGATTGTATTTGATATAATGCTTCTTAAAAAATGTAAGGAGTGCATGTCACTAGAAAAAAGGTGGAATACAAGTATATGACATTGCACTTATTTTTTAAATATATATTCTAACTGTCTAGATTAAATGATTTAGTAAGTCTAAAGATTTAATGATGCAGATTGAATTTGACTTCGACGTCAGACATTATGCTAGATGCAATTATAGTGAATTACTTACCAGTACCTTCAACTACCCATAGCCTCTGTATTTACAAGGAATACAAAGTTACAAGCATAAAATGGGCATAACACCAGCTAATTGACTCCTTAGCTCCCATATATCTTTTAATTTTTATAGCCTTTTTCCTGTTACAGTGACCATGTCCATACTCCATATGTGCACCAGAACTTTCCTAGCGCACCTATTGTTTCATACAGCCTTAAATTTATGCAGTCTGTGAATTTTAAACCATATCCCTTTTGCTCTGAACTTCTTGCACTTGGTCCTTGTTATGAATCTAAACCATATCCAACTTGCTCTGAACCCTTATTCATTGGCTTATGCCATCTGGTCCTCTTCACTTTGATCTCAATAGAGTTCACTAGTCATGCCTCAGCAGATGGTATTATCACCTAATCAGATGATACATCTGCTGGGCAGCAGTTACTGCAAATTGATTTGCTACTTAGCATCACAGCTATTGTAGCGATCTGTGTTTTTACTCAATGGTTCCTTGTACAAAAAATACATTCGTACAATCAGCTGTGCTAGAGTTGGTCGCGCTAAACGATGGGAGTGGTGGCAGCTGCAAAACGAAAATAGAGCAATGGCACGCACTGATGATGTATCTTCCTGCATGGTGCATACTAGCATATACTGTAGTTTTAAGTGGAAATACCCAGCACAGGGATTAGAGCTATGGTTCTTCTGACCAACTGAAGTATTTCTTGCACTGCTTTTTTTTATGTATGCAGCATCCTAAGCAAAGTCCCTTTCTTGCACTACCTTTTTTTTAATCCATGCAGCATCCTAACCGAAGTACCTTTCTCGCAGCAAGTGAAGAAGAGTTCGCTTGAGCTTGAGCGACTCTACATAGCAAAATTCGCGGAAGCCTGCGTTTCGCCAGCCAAGACTAAACGATTCATCGTTTGATGGTCTCCAGAAACTTTTTTCTAGGGCATGTTATTGGTAAAGCAGTGCGGTATGTACCTGCGTGGGTCATGAAACTGTGGAAGTGCTTGGTCCCAAATACTGCTGCCTCATGTCCCTGTCTGTTGCTTGAAAATGAACCTGTAACTTTACACGGTGAAGTTTTTTATGGTAAGAAAGAGTGCCAAATGTTTCTGGGCCCTTTTCCAGTGGAACTGGGCATCGTTAGTTCGCGTGGTCACCACTTGGCATTGCCAATCTGTTTCTGTGTGTGGTGCGGCTGGTGATGGACAGAGCGTGGCTCTGCTGGGCTGCCATGGTTTTTCTTTTTTACTGAATTGAGGACCTCTAAAACTAGACAACACTCAAAACAAATCTGCACCAATTTTTAAAAATGCAACATAAGTTCATGAGCAGACTGATACAGCTTCACACACAGATTTCGGATACTACCAACTGTGCCATTCACCGCTTATACCACTGATGCAGCTTCAAGTGAAAATAAAAGTAAAATTTAATTTCACCTTTTTTCTAGCCTTTCCACCCACCTTAACACTTGCTGAAGTACAAAACATGCCTAACATAGATTTTTTTTGCACCTTAAGAGTACAGCCTGAAAGCAATGGAAGCGTATGCTGGGAAGTAGAAGAGAAATGATAACCCAAACCACAAGAAAAAAAAAGAGAAACTACATTTGTTCGCCTAGTTCATTCATTCCACCTTCAAAATCGTTCTATGGCCATTTTGATTGGCAGCAAGCTGCTTCCTAATATTCTTCTTGGCTTCATCTTCCCTGCGATGTGCTTCCTTTTCCGCCTCTTCTTCGGATATACTCCCTCCATCCCAATATAAATGTCTCAACTCTAGTACAACTTTATACTAAAGTTAATACAAAGTTGAGACGGAGGGAGTATTTTCCTCCGGCAAAATAAAGATAGATAGTCATATCTCCTGGATGTTTGGGAGGAATTCCAGACGAGAAAAGCCAGTTGTAGAACTCACAAGTTCCAGCCTCAGCATCTAAGTTTCGGCATCGATGTTAGCTCAAAATCCAAGGATTCTATTCCCATGCGGAGAGTGGACGTCCTGAACGCAGCGGCATCTGTACGTGCTTGCTGGTATTTTTTTTTATGTTATACACTGTCGCAATGGCGCGTAGCACGGTAGCTGCGTTCATACTGTCAGAATTGCGAAGGCCCACATGCGGGGGAACGGTCGGACTCATATTGACATTTGGAGCATGTACTTACCTTTGTGTCAGCTTGTACTGTCAGCCTGTTCGCCCCTAATACACGAAAATGCCTTTTGGAGCTCGGCCTTCATGAAGGCCGGTTTTTCAAAAACACAAAATTCATGAAAATTCATATTTTTACAATTCAAAAAAATCTGGAAAAAAGTTACAGATATACATGGAGGCATAACACATATGTGTGTAAATTTTTAGGACGAAATACGTTGAAATGAAGGCTGTGTAAAAAAGACAAATCTAAGGCTTTTTAACACATGATACTATTTATTCTCAAAGTCCAGAAATTTGTCTTTTTCGTATAGGTTGCATTTCAAAGTATTTCATCTTGAAATTTTACACACACATACATTTCATCCTTGTATAGTTGCATATTTTTTCTCAGAATTTTTGAAGTCGAAAAGTTTGAATTTTAATTTTTTCAAAAATAAAGGGCTCCATGGAGCTCGGTCACCAAAACGCCCTACTCCCTAATACAGATATACACTGCAAAACGATGCCCTACACCCATATACTCTAACTAGCAACCTACTCTGATTGGAATCACAAAGGCCTGCGTGTCGTCGATGCCGTGCGTGCAGATGCCGCTGCGTCCAGCGCTGCACTTCTCTTCCCATGCGCATGTAATAAAGCTCGAGTACCACGAGGCTTCTGAGTAGGCCACTTTGGAAAGTGATAGGCCCTTCGATCTGCAATGATACATCCTCCAGCAGCAGAATGGATAGGTTTGGTAGGCCCCCAAATGACTTGTATGGTTTTCCACTAGCTTGGAGCGTGTTTGGTAGCCAGCATAAAGGCCAATTAGGCCCGCGCAGGACAATAATGGGCTGTTTGGCTGTTCGCATACACTATTTGTCCCACATCGCATAAACATTAATGCATCTCCCAGCCAGGCCCACTAGAAACGCTCGAATCGGCAGTTTCTAGTGAGTGATGCTCGGCCGAGGCAGGGAAGGAAACGTGACGCTGAGCTCGTGCGACCACTAAGATGGCGCGAGCTCGTGCGCGTCTCCGAAAAATTGACAGGTGAATTTCGGCTCACCTCCTGCTGATTCAGTCGCCCCATATAGCCATCTTCGCCTCACCGCCTAAACTCCTGTCACCCTTCTCCCCCCTTTCAAGCTTTCCTGCTGACGCACATTAGCACCGACGAGCAGGTAAGCGGCGCTCCTTCCCCGCCCGGCGGCCCACGGCGGTGGGGACTCATGACCTCATCTTCTCCGACCGTTTCAGCGTCTCCCTCGAGCTGCAGCGATGGCCTTTGTGAGTTCAATCACCCATTCTTTCTACTTGTTGTAGCTAGATCCGAGACCATGTGGTAGGGTTTGATGTTCGAGCTTGTGGTAGGTTTTGATCTATGAGCATCTTGTAGCATGCTAGGTTTGTATTTGGGTGCCAATCTGTGAGATTGTGATGTTGTGGTACCTATTGGTGGTCGATTTGTGGCATGCTAGGGTAGTGTTTAACACACTGGATTGGTAGCTAGTTGTGATGTATGCTGATCATATCGTGCTATGTTGAGCTAGATTGTCCGGTAGTGTGTGCTATGCTCATTATGAATGTGTCCTGCGATTGTAGGACATGGCCATGCAAATGCAAGATCTTAGCCAGGCCTTGTCCTGTCCGAGAGCCAGTTCCCTCCGTCCTATGTTGAGGACTCCCAACCCCCCTCGATGAACAGATGACTGCTGATTCAGATGTGTTAGAGGTTTCAGGAACGTGCCCTCCTTTTGTGCCTACAGCCTTTGTGCTCGCTGAGCCAAGTGTTGTTGCTGCTGCCGCTGCACAAATGGCACCAACAAAGGCAAAGAAGGATGGTAGGGGGAACACCATGAAGTGGCAACCGTTCATGTCTATGTTCATGCTTAACAAGACATGTGAGCTCATACCTAGTGGGGTTAGGATTGACAAGGGCTTCAAGGAGGTGCACTTGAACACCGTTGCGAAGCAGGTGTTTGAGTTTTGTGGCCAGGAGGTGACTTCCAACCAGGTATACAACCACCTCATGAAGTGGAGAGCTCGATGGATCACAGTGTCCAAGTTCAGAGACCTTAGCGGCGCCTCATGGGATTAGAACACCTGCTCGATCGTTCTGGAGGCAAAGCACTACACAGGCCATGTTGCGGTTAGCTCACGTCTCCCTTGTTTTTCACATTGTCAACCATTGCCTTCTCGCAACTAACAACACTGTGTTTCTTTCTTAGGACCACCCAAAGACGTCGAGTTCCTCAACACACCCATCCAGAACTACAACCAAATGCAGCACATCTTCTTCTTTGGGCTAGCAATCGGCAAGCATGCCATGGCTTCCGGTGAGCCTCTCGGTTCGCCCATGACTGAGTTCTCAGACACCCAGTATGCAGAGGCAGTCCTTGATTGCCCTAAAAAGCCTTTGAGCACGTCCCTGTGCTTGATAGAAAGAGGAAGAGGGGCGTCTTGATGGAGGAGGAGATCAGTGTCTTCACCAGCATGACTGAGGCCGTGAAGGAGGTGGCAACTGCCATCGTGGAGAGCAAGTCCCTTGACGTCCACCCTGAGATGCACACCGCTGTCATGGACCAAGGTGGCTTCAGCCAGGAGGCTCTGATGGTTGCTTTGAGCCACCTGCTAGACAATAGGAATCGGGGTGTTGGGTTTCTTGCCATGACAGACGCTCACAGGATGCTTTGGCTCAGGAGCTGGCTTGGTAAGCACTACTACTAGACGTAGGGCTGCCTCTGGTTACTGCGTGCATGATCCTCGACGGTGATGGCATTGGAGATGGCGATGACTGTTGGGGAACGCAGTAATTTCAATAAATTTCCTACGCACATGCAAGATCATGGTGATGCATAGCAACGAGAGGGGAGAGTATTGTCTACGTACCCTCGTAGACCGTAAGCGGAAGCGTTATGACAACGCGGTTGATGTAGTCGTACGTCTTCATGATCGACCGATCTAGCACCGAAGGTATGACACCTCCGCGATCTACACACGTTCAGCTCGGTGACGTCCCGCGAACTCACGATCCAGTAGAGCTTCTAGGGAGAGTTTCGTCAGCACGACGGCGTGATGACGGTGATGATGATGCTACCAGAACAGGGCTTCACCTAAGCACCACTACGATATAACCGAGGTGGATTATAGTGGAGGGGGCACCGCACACGGCTAAAAGATCAATGATCAACTTGTGTGTCCATGGGTGCCCCCCTCCCTGTATATAGAGGAGTGGAGGGGGAGGGGGCCGACCTCTCTAGGCGCGCCCAAGGAGTCCTACTCCTACCTCGAGTAGGACCCCCTTCCCTTTGTTGGCATTAGGAGAGAAGGAAGGAAAGGGAAGAAGGAAGGAAAGGGGGGCCGCCCCCCTCCCAATTCGGACTAGGCTTGAGGGGGGGGGCCTCTCCTTTGCTTCTTTCCCCTCTTTTCCACTAAGGCCCAATAAGGCTCATATACCTCCCGGGGGGTTCCGGTAACCTCCCGGTACTCCGGTATACTCCCGATTTCACTCGGAACCATCCCGATGTCCAAACATAGGCTTCCAATATATCGATCTTTACGTCTCAACCATTTCGAGACTCCTCGTCATGTCCATGATCAAATCCGGTACTCCGAACTACCTTTGGTACATCACAACACATAAACTCTTAATACCGATCGTCACCGAACGTTAAGCGTGCGGACCCTACGGGTTCGAGAACTATGTAGACATGACCGAGACATGTCTCTGGTCAATAACCAATAGAGGAACCTGGATGCTCATATTGGCTCCTACATATTCTAGGAAGATCTTTATCGGTCAAACCGCATAACGGTATATGTTGTTCCTTTTGTCATCGGTATGTTACTTGCCCGAGATTCGATCATCGGTATCTCAATACCTAGTTCAATCTCGTTACTGGCAAGTCTCTTTACTCGTTCCGTAATTCTACATCCCGTAACTAACACATTAGCTACATTGCTTGCAAGGCTTATTGTGATGTACATTACCGAGAGGGCCTAGAGATACCTCTCCGACAATCGGAGTGACAAATCCTAATCTTGATCCATGCCAACTCAACAAATACCATCAGAGACACCTATAGAGCACCTTTATAATCAGCCAGTTACGTTGTGACGTTTGGTAGCACACAAAATGTTCCTCCGTTATTCGGGAGTTGCATGATCTCATAGTCATAGGAACATGTATAGTTATGGAGAAAGCAATAGCAAAAAACTAAACGATCATCGTGCTAAGCTAACGGATGGGTCAAGTCAATCACATCATTCTCTAATGATGTGACCCCGTTAATCAAATGACAACTCATGTCTATGGTTAGGAAACATAACCATCATTGATTCAACGAGCTAGTCAAGTAGAGGCAAACTAGTGACACTCTGTTTGTCTATGTATTCACACATGTACTAAGTTTCCGGTTAATACAATTCTAGCATGAATAATAAACATTTATCATGATATAAGGAAATATAAATAACAACTTTATTATTGCATGTAGGGCATATTTCCTTCAGTCTCCCACTTGCACTAGAGTCAATAATCTAGATTACATTGTAATGATTCTAACACCCATGGAGTCTTGGTGCTGATCGGGTCTGCAACATTCAGATCCGTATGTATCTTGCAAATCTCTATGTCTCCCTTCTTGACTTGATCGCGGATGGAATTGAAGCGTCTCTTGATGTGCTTGGTTCTCTTGTGAAATCTGGATTCCTTTGCCAAGGCAATTGCACCAGTATTGTCACAAAAGATTTTCATTGGACCCGATGCACTAGGTATGACACCTAGATCGGATATGAACTCCTTCATCCAGACTCCTTCATTTGCTGCTTCCGAAGCAGCTATGTATTCCACTTCACACGTAGATCCCGCCAGGACGCTCTGCTTGGAACTGCACCAACTAAGAGCTCCACCATTTAATAAAAACACGTATCCGGTTTGTGATTTAAAGTCATCCGAATCAGTGTCAAAGCTTGCATCGACGTAACCGTTTACGACGAGCTCTTTGTCACCTCCATATACGAGAAACATATCCTTAGTACTTTTCAGGTATTTCAGGATGTTGTTGACCGCTGTCCAGTGATCCACTCCTGGATTACTTTGGTACCTCCCTACTAAACTTATAGCAAGGCACACATCAGGTCTGGTACACAGCATTACATACATGATAGAGCCTATGGCTGAAGCATAGGGAACACCTTTCATTTTCTCTCTATCTTCTGCAGTGGTCGGGCATTGAGTCTGACTCAACTTCACACCTTGTAATACAGGCAAGAACCCTTTCTTTGCCTGATCCATTTTGAACTTCTTCAAAACTTTATCAAGGTATGTGCTTTGTGAAAGTCCAATCAAGCGTCTTGATCTATCTCTATAGATCTTGATGCCCAATATATAAGCAGCTTCACCGAGGTCTTTCATTGAAAAATTCTTATTCAAGTATCCTTTTATGCTATTCAGAAATTCAGTATCATTTCTGATCAACAATATGTCATCTACATATAATATCAGAAATGCTACGAAGCTCCCACTCACTTTATTGTAAATACAGGCTTCTCCAAAAGTCTGTATAAAACCATATGATTTGATCACACTATCAAAGCGTATATTCCAACTCCGAGAGGCTGGCACCAGTCCATAAATGGACCGCTGGAGCTTGCACACTTTGTTAGCACCTTTTGGATCGACAAAACCTTCTGGTTGAATCATATACAACTCTTCTTTAAGGTATCCATTAAGAATGCAGTTTTGACATCCATTTGCCAAATTTCATAATCATAAAATGCAGCAATTGCTAACATGATTCAGACGGACTTAAGCATCGCTACGAGTGAGAAGGTCTCATCGTAGTCAACTCCTTGAACTTGTCGAAAACCTGTCACAACAAGTCGAGCTTTGTAGACAGTAACATTATCGTCAGCGTCAGTCTTCTTCTTGAAGATCCATTTATTCTCTATGGCCTGCCAATCATCGGGCAAGTCAACCAAAGTCCACACTTTGTTCTCATACATGGATCCCATCTCAGATTTCATGGCCTCAAGCCATTTTGCGGAATCTGGGCTCATCATCGCTTCCTCATAGTTCGTAGGTTTGTCATGGTCAAGTAACATGACTTCCAGAACAAGATTGCCATACCACTCTGGTGCGGATCTTACTCTGGTTGACCTACGAGGTTTGGTAGTAACTTGATCATAAGTTTCATGGTCATCATCATTAGCTTCCTCACTTACTGGTGTAGGAATCACTGGAACTGATTTCAGTGATGAACTACTTTCCAATAAGGGAGAAGGTACAATTACCTCATCAAGTTCTACTTTCCTCCCACTCACTTCTTTCGAGAGAAACTCCTTCTCTAGAAAGGATCCATTCTTAGCAACAAATATCTTGCCTTTGGATCTGTGATAGAAGGTGTACCCAACAATCTCCTTCGGGTATCCTATGAAGACACATTTCTCTGATTTGGGTTCAAGCTTATCAGGTTGAAGCTTTTTCACATAAGCATCGCATACCCAAACTTTAAGAAACGACAACTTGGGTTTCTTGCCAAACCACAATTCATAAGGTGTCGTCTCGACGGATTTAGATGGTGCCCTATTTAATGTGAATGCAGCTGTCTCTAAAGCGTAATCCCAAAACAATAGCGGTAAATCAGTGAGAGACATCATAGATCACACCATATCTAGTAAAGTACGATTATGACGTTCGAACACACCATTACACTGTGGTATTCCAGGTGGCGTGAGTTGCGAAACTATTCCACATTGTTTCAAATGAAGTCCAAACTCATAACTCAAATATTCACCTCTACGATCAGATCGTAGAAACTTGATTTTCTTGTTACGATGATTTTCCACTTCACTCTGAAATTCTTTGAACTTTTCAAATGTTTCAAACTTATGTTTCATTAAGTAGATATACCCATTGATACGTCTCCGTTGTATCTACTTTTCCAAACACTTTTGCCCTTATTTTGGACTCTAACTTGCATGATTTGAATGGAACTAACCGGACTGAAGCTGTTTTCAGCAGAATTGCCATGGTGTTATTTTTGTGCAGAAATAAAAGTTCTCGGAATGACATGAAAATCAACAAAGATTATTTTTGGAATATATAAAAAATATTGGAAGAAGAATCCACGTCAGGGGGCCCACACCCTGTCCACGAGGGTGGGGAGCGCGCCACCCCCTGGGCGTGCCCCCTGCCTCGTGGGCCCCCTGACGCTCCACCGACCTCAACTCCAACTCCATATATTCACTTTCGGGGAGAAAAAAAATTGAAGAGAAGGATTCATCGCGTTTCACAATACGGAGGCGCTGCCAAGCCCTAAACTCTCTCGGGAGGGATAATCTGGAGTCCGTTCGGGGCTCGGGAGTGTGATGCCTAGATAATTATGCTATAGTAATCGCACGTCAATGATGCCATGTCACCACGGTTACTGTTGTTAATCTCGCGTTAGTTCAAAACCGATTCAAATTTAAATTTTAAAATAAAGTAAAAATAATATTTATTCGAACAACAAAACAAAAATGTTCAAATTATTTTATAATTCCCTCTGATCAATTTTCATGTTGAAACTAACTCCGTTTGACTCACAAATAAATTTCAAGTAAATTAATAAATGGTCTAGCAGCAAATAAAATGACCTTCTCAGAATAAACAATTACTTATTTAACTCCAGTTGCCTCCCAACTTTGTGGGTATGCTCAAAATAATGCCTAGTATTTATGTGACAAATTTCAACTACAACAAAATTCATTTGGGTAGAACTTAAAATAGAAACAGAGGAGAAATGCAAAATAGTAGTAGAATAAGATGATTGGATATGGCATTGTGAACTTTGGCCCATTTAGCAACAGGAGCTAGGCCAGCCCAACTCCCCCTCTCCTTCTACCTCTCTGTTAATTTACCCCTACCGTGTTGTGTATTGTTGAAACTCAAGTAAAGGGTGCACGTGTAGAAGCTTTAGCTAACACTTTGGGCTATGATAATGCCTATGCAATAGATAGTCAAGGAAGAAGTGGAGGAATAGGGATTTTTTGGAATAATACAATAAATGTTGAGATCTTGGGTGATTCTGTTTATCATATTGATGCAAAGGTGGTAGAGGAAGGGAAAGACCCATGGAGGTTGACATGCGTGTATGGCGAGGCCCAGACACAACTGAGACACCAAACATGGGATCTCCTAAAGGGGTTGGCGTCTTTTAGCAACCTCCCTTGGCTGTGTTTGGGCGATTTTAACGAAGTTTTACGTCCGGATGAACATGAGGGAGCTGCTAATCGGAGTAATGCACAAATACAAGGTTTCCGGGATGCGGTTGACGTTTGCATGTTGATGGACTTGGGCTATCATGGCAGATTTTGGACCTTTGAGAAAAAAGTGACCGGGGGATCCTACACCCGCGTGAGGCTTGACAGAGCGATGGCCACAGCTGATTGGGCGGCGCTTTTCCCTATGGCCAAGGTTACAAACTTAACTTCGGCGTCCTCGGATCATGGACCAATACTCGTACAGTTTGAAGAGGTTTTACCACGCCCTAAACTGAGCTTCCGGTACGAAGTGATGTGGGAGTCACATGAATCATGGCGTGACACTATCAGCTCAGGATGGAGCGAACTGCAAGCAGATCAAGGAGTTGAGGGGATTCGCAGAAAATTGGAGCTTCTGTCAAAGAACCTCTCGGCATGGGAGGATGCAACTTTTGGAAGTGTTAGGAAGGAGATCAAGAAGGCAAAAGCGGAGCTAGAGAGGCTTCGGAGTGTTCCATCTAGGACTGCTCCAAATCACCTTGAGCAAAAGTTGAATGAACGACTGGTTGAGCTCTATCATAGGGAGGAGTTAATGTGGAGACAAAGATCGCGCATACAGTGGCTGACTGCGGGTGATCGCAACACAATTTTTTTCACATGAGAGCAAATATGCGGCGTAGGAAGAATATGATTCGAGCTCTACACAATGCGCTGGGTATAAGAGTAGAGGACAAGGCTGAGATGAAACAACTTGTGACAGATTTCTATAAAACCTTGTACACGACGGAAGGTGTACAGGGGGTAGATGATGTATTACAACATGTGCCTCGGAAAGTGACACCAGAGATGAATGCTTCGCTTTGCGCTCCTTACACAAATGAGGAAGTAAAGCAGGCCCTGTTTCAGATGTTTCCTACGAAGGCACCGGGGCCAGATGGTTTTCCTGCACACTTCTATCAGCGCCACTGGGACATTTGTGGGGATGAAGTAACTAAAGTGGTGCTTCAGATCGTCCGTGGAGAGGAGACTGCTGCAAGCATTAATGATACGGTACTCGTGTTGATACCCAAGGTACAAAATCCCACCCTACTTACCCAGTTTAGGCCTATCAGCCTTTGCAATGTGATTTATAAAATAGCTTCTAAAGTGGTGTCGAATAGATTGAAGTTGATATTGCCAGATATTATCTCAAAGGAGCAATCAGCCTTTGTTCCCGGGAGGTTGATCACGGATAATATTATTTGTGCGTATGAATGTTTGCACTTCATGAAGAGAAACAGATCCAAGACAAACAGCTTTTGTGCACTTAAGCTTGATATGATGAAGGCATATGACAGACTAGAGTGGCCTTATCTAAAGGCAATTATGGTTAAGCTTGGCTTTGCACCAGATTGGATCCATACAGTTATGAGCATGATCACTTCTGTTTCATTCTCGGTCTTGTTTAATGGAGAGAGATTAGAGAGCTTCTCACCTTCCAGGGATATCAGGCAGGGAGATCCTATTTCCCCTTACTTATTCTTGATTGCAGCGGAGGGCCTTTCGTGCCTTTTAAAACACAGTTCTTAGTCATTAGTGCTCGGTGGCATAAAGGTGGCACCCACGGCTCCGGTAGTGAACCACCTTTTGTTTGCAGATGACAACCTGCTGCTTTTCAAGTCTAGTGTCCAGGGGGCAAATGAGGTTTCAAACCTACTTGATGCATATTGCTTGGCTTCGGGCCAAAGGGTAAACTATGATAAATCGTCCATATTTTTCAGTAAGGGATGCCTGGAGACCCTTAGGGTGGAGATAAAGAATATACTTAATGTGCAGAATGAGTCTTTGAGTGAAAAGTATTTGGGTCTGCCGACCGATGTTGGACAGTCCAAAAATGGCACCTTCAAATATTTATGAGATAGAGTTTGGGAAAGGATAAAGGGATGGATGGAGAAACTTTTATCAGTGACAGGAAAGGAGGTTCTCATAAAATCTATGGCTCAAGCTTTACCAGTTTTTTTGATGTCTTGCTTCAGATTACCTCGAGGCCTTTGTGGAAGCATTACGTCACTCATTCGTCAATTTTGGTGGGGGAGCAAGAGAGGCAAGAGGAAACCATGTTGGGTAGCTTGGGATTTGATGACCCGACCGAAAAGTTTGGGAGGACTTGGCTTTCGGGATATAGAAATATTCAACTTGGCACTTTTGTCTCGGCAAATTTGGAGATTATTGAATGATCCCTCCTCTCTTAGTGCACAAATCCTTAAAGCATCATATTTTCCACAATGTACAGTCCTTGAAGCTCAACTAGGTCCACATCCTTCTCAGGTGTGGCGATCTATACTTGATGGGAGAGATATTATCACCCAAGGAGCTATCCGGCGTATTGGTGATGGAACTACCACGAACATATGGCAACATAGTTGGATCCCAAGGGACGGAATGATGAAGCCGGTGGCCTCCTTAGTTGCTGACCCACCGCAACTGGTTTCTGATCTGATCGACCACACTAGAGCTGCGTGGCGAGAGGACTTGCTTAGACAGGTGTTCATACCCATTGATGTGGAGGCGATCTTGCAAATACCGCTTTGTACACGGCGTGTGGACGATTTCTGGGCATGGAATGATGATCCAAGGGGGCGTTTTTCTGTACGGTCAGCTTATAAGATGATTGTCAAGATCAAGATTGGGCGCGAGGCATGGCTGGAGGAAAGGGAGGATCATTCCAACTCTGAACATGAGATGAGGGGGTGGAACTCGCTATGGAACATGTCAGTGCCACCGAAACTGCGCTTTTTCACTTGGTGATTGGCGCAACACTCACTCCCTACGGGAGATGTCCTAAACCATCGTCATATGGCCACTACGAGTGCTTGCTCCCTATGCGGAGGGCAGGATAGCTGGCGGCATTCTTTGCTGGAGTGTAATGTGTCTAGGTGTGTGTGGGCACTTTCAGAAGCCGAGATGGTCGAGCACATGTGGGCAACCTCAGAACCTGATGCACGGCTGTGGCTCTTTGCCATGAATGACTCTCTTCCACCGGAGCAATTTCAGTTGATGATTGTTACTTTATGGGCGATTTGGAGTGCAAGACGGAAAGCTATACATGAGGATATATACCAGACTCCGTTTGCCACTGACAACTTCATCAAAGCTTACTTATCAGACATAGAGTTTTTGAAGAAGAAGAAGGAGGAAGCACATGGGATAGCAGTACCACGACCCCGTACGTGGATTCCACCACCAACAGATTACTACAAACTCAATGTGGACGCGGCCGTGTCACGCCCAGGTACGTTTGGCACAGTTGGTGTGGTTTGCAGGGATGAGAGAGGTTTGTTCATGGGAGCGTCAGCTCTCGTTTTCAGAGGACTGCACAACCCCCAAGTGCTAGAAGCACTAGCTGTTCGGGAGGCATTAGCACTTTCAGAAGATCTCTATATCAACCATTTACTTGTTGCCTCCGATTGCAAGGTGGTGGTAGATGCAATCAGACAGGGAAGCTCAGCAGAATTTGAAGCCATTGTCGAGGAAATCAAGACTAGAGCAACTACCTTTATTTCATGTTCGTTTACTCATGAGTATAGGACCTCCAATACGGAGGCCCATAATCTCGCAAAGCATGCGTTATCTTTAGGGTTTGGCCGACACACTTGGCTAGGACAACCCGGCGATCTTCTTTTTGTACCTATGAACATTATGATTCAGTAATAAAGCTTTGTGAGATTCTAAAAAAAAACTGAACAGAGGCGTTGCAGCCATCCACGGCCATGGCCGTGCCTTGGCGTGCGTGGCGGCCATCCGTGTCCCTCCTTTACCTATAAAGGAGCCCACCGAAAACCCTAGACCCCTCTCGTCCAGTTCCTCCTCGACCCCCCTTCGCTCCCTCCTCTTTGGATCGATTTTGTGCTCGGAAGCTCACACGGTGACCGCGCGCCTCGCCACCGTTGCCGCGGCCAACGTGCGCCTCACCACCTGGGAAGACCTCCAGGAGAACCGTCATGCTCGGCTGCATCTACCCCGAGCATCGAATCAAGCCGGGACGTCCTGTACATTCGCCATCGACAACGTCATCTCCGCATACATCGCCGCCCTTGCCGGCGATTAGCCTCGCTCCGGTCCTCCCCGCGTCCATGCGAGCTCGCCGTCGTCTCCCTCGTTGTGAGCACCACTGCAGTTCCCTCTGTCATTAAGCTCGGTTTCGAGTTGTAGCTAGGTAGAGCCGTAGTCCCGCCGTCCTCTTCGTCTTGCTCCGGCCGCGCCTGGGGCCGCTCCTCCCCTACTCCTATCTACTGCGCCGTTTCTGCTCCGCAACGCGCGCTCACCCGCCCGAGTCCGTCGCTCCCCTCACCCGCGGCCATGCTCTGCCTCGCCCCGCTCACCCGGCTCCGGCGCCCGCCCATGCAGTCCCGCAGCCGCTGCTGCCTGCCAGTCGCCGGCATATGCCCGCCACTCCTCGCGCTCGTCAGGGCCGCCGCAGACAACCGCGCCAGGCCGGGCCTGCTCCTCACTGCTTTCGCGGCATCCGCCTGTTGCTGCTGCCGTTCCTAGACGCTACCGCTGCTGATTCTGCTTCTGCCGCTGCTAGCCCCCACCGCCTTCGGTCGCCCTTGGCCTCGCCGCTACAAGCCGCGCCTCCCGCCGCCGGCCTACAACCGCGCCTGACCGCACCAGGTGCCGCCCGCCGCGCTCCGTCGTTGTTGGCCGCGCCCGCCTCTGCCATTGGCCCCGCGCGAGCTCGCCCCTCCGATTGCGCAGCCCGGCGCCCGTCCCTCATGCTCCCATGCTGCGTCGCTCGCCGCCGTTTCGGCCGGCCGGCCGGCCTGCCGCGCCGGCGACTCCCGTCTGTGCGCGGGCGTAGCCCCTGCCGGCTGCGCCTCTGCCAGATTGGGCAGGCCCCTACTTATTGGGAGTTAGATTAGCACTAACCCCCTCCTAGTTAGCCACTAACAGTGGGCCCTGCCCCTATTTAAATAAATAATAAAAAATCTGCCCCTATTTAAATAAATAATAAAAAACATTTTCAAGCATAAATAAATAAATTTTTTATTAATTTAATTAACTCAACCTATATTAGTCTAATTAATTTGTTAGTTAAATTAGACAAACAATGACAGGGGGGCCCTACCCCAGTTGACCAGTCAAAGTTTGACTGGTCAACTGCCCCCCCGGTCCCACATGTCAGCCTCTCTAGTAAACTTCTGTGTACTAGAATTGGGTGCACCTAGCATTTCACATTTAATTTTGAATTAAAACAATTTAGAAAATGATTTAAATCTTTAGAAATTAATATAAAATAATCTGTAACTCGGATGAAAAAACTGTGTACATGAAAGTTTCTCGGAACGATGAGAAGAATCTGGATACGTAGCCCGTTCGCCCGCCACACATCTCTAGCATAATGAACACGCAACTTTCCCCCTCCGGTTCATCTATCCAAAAACGCGAAAACACCGGGGATACTTTCCCGGATGTTTCCCCCCTTTGCCGGTATCACTTAGTACCACGTTAGGTCACCTCTAGCACCGCGTATTGTCTTGTTATGCTTTGTGATACTTTGATTGCTCTATTATTTATTGTATTCCCCCTCCGTTACTTCTTTCCGGTAGACCCCAAGACTGTCGGCGACCCTAGTTCGACTACGGTGTCGATGACCCCTCCTTCTTGCCAGAGCAACCAGGCAGGCCCCCCCTCTTGATCACCAGATATCGCCTATTCTTCTCTCTACTGCTTGCATTAGAGTAGTGTACTATGCTACTGCTTTCCGTTAAACCTATTCTGATGCATACCCTGTCTTTGCTACTACTGTTGTTACCTTTACCTGCAATCCTAAATGCTCAGTATAGGATGCTAGTATTCCATCAGTGGCCCTACATTCTTGTCCGTCTGCCATGCTATACTATCGGGCCGTGTGTCGGTGTCAAAACCGGCAGATCTCGGGTAGGGGGTCCCGAACTGTGCGTCTAGGGCTGATGGTAATATGAGGCGGGGGACACAATGTTTACCCAGGTTCGGGCCCTCTCGATGGAGGTTACACCCTATTTCCTGCTTGATTGATCTTGATGATGAGTATTACAAGAGTTGATCTACCACGAGATCGTAGAAGCTAGCCTATGATTATGATTATTGTTGTCCTACGGACTAAACCCTCCGGTTTATATAGACACCGGATGGGGCTAGGGTTACACAGAGTTGGTTACAGAGAAGGAGATCTACATATCCGAATCGCCAAGCTTGCCTTCCATGCAAAGGAGAGTCCCACCCGGACACGGGACGAAGCCTTCAATCTTGTATCTTCATAGTCCAACAGTCCGACCAAAGTATATAGTCCGGCTGTCCGAGGACCCCCTAATCCAGGACTCCCTCAGTAGCCCCCGAACCAGGCTTCAATGATGACGAGTCCGGCACACAGATTGTCTTCGACATTGCAAGGCGGGTTCCTTCTCCGAATACTCCATAGAAGATTTTGAACACAAGGATTTTGTCCGGCTTTGTAAAACAAATTCCACATACCAACATAGAGAGTATAATATTCCACAAATCTAATCTGCTGACAACTTTTCGTAACGTGACATCCTGCCGTGGTCCGGTCATTACGAACCGTTTTTCCCAGCCTGCCATTGCACGTGTTGCGAGGCGGTTTTATTGGCATGTCTTGTCGAAGCAGAGATCGTGTTTCCCTTATGATGGGATTCTCATCGACACGGGTGTGGGTAACCCAATCGTGCTTGTTAGTATGACTCCTCGATTTTAGGAAAGTTCCAAACGGCCACGTGGAGGACGCTTGGTATTCACCCTTTTTATAAAGGGGCCAAGGCCTATCCTTTTCTTCTCGCGCTCGATCCTTCCCTTCCCCCACCTCGAGTTCCAACACCCAAGGCTCAAGCGTAAGTGAAGCCAGGTATCTGACCCCCGAAATCTCGCACAGGCTGCCTGCTCAAGGGCAGGTCATCCCCACTCCCGAACCCAACGATGGTGTCGTATTTGTTTCCCACTTCCTCCGAGGGCTAGGCTTTAGTCTTGATCCCTTTGTTAGAGGGATTATGTTCTATTACGGGCTCGATTTCCACGATCTAGCTCCAGATTCCATCCTTCACATCTCATCGTTTATCGTCGTGTGTGAGCCCTTCCTCCACATCACCCCACACTTCGGCTTATGGCTCAAGACCTTCAATGTGAAGCCGAAGACGATAGATGTGCGACACGCAGAATGCGGAGGTGCCATAATAAGAAAAGGCGCCGATGCTCTATGGCCATATGGTTCCTTCCCGGAGGTGTCCAACTTATGGCAGCGGGAGTGGTTTTACATCACAGCTCCCTGGAGTACAAAGTGGGCAGCTGCCCCCCGCCTTCCGCTCGGGTCCCCCGCCGCAACTGGCGTCATGGGTCAACAAGGGGCTGGACTGGGGGCCAGTTAATGACGTGCTGACATTGCAAAGTCGCATCCGAGGTCTCCTCAAGAGGGATGTCAGTCTTGTCAAGGTAATGCAAGTTATGCTAGTTCGCCGGGTCTTGCCATGCCAACATCATCTCTCCGTATGTGGGAGTTCAACCCGGAAGGACCGTGAACTATTCAGAAATTCTTCGGCGTGACACTTGAAGAGATGTATGGATTGTTCTTTGGATCATGAATAAAGTGTCCGGACACCATCAAGGATGCGGGTCTCAACTACAACCGTTTAGATACCCACGTAAGTAATTCCGCGGCCGAACATGCTGTCTTTTTATTTGTCATAACATCATTCTGAAAAAATCACTCTCGGCCAGGACTGGATAAGAAAGGCGGAGATGATCACGTGTTCGCCCCCCCATCCCGAAGGCTCACCAGATCCTGTACTAGCCAGTGGCCCTACATTCTTGTCCGTCTGCCATGCTATACTATCGGGCCGTGATCACTCGGGAGGTGATCATGGGTATATACATACATACTTACATACTATACAGGTGGTGACTAAAGTCGGGTCGGCTCGTAGAGTACCCGCATGTGATTCCGATGTGGGGGCTGAAGGGGCAGGTGGTTCTATCCCGGTAGAGGTGGGTCTGGGTTCGCGACGGCCCCCGACTATTACTTTGTGGCGGAGCGACAGGGCAGGTTGAGACCACCTAGGAGAGAGGTGGGCCTGTCCCTGGTCGGCGTTCGCGGTTACTTCAAAATAATACGCTTAACGAGATCTTGGTATTTGATCTAAGTCTGGCCAATGGCCTATACGCACTAACCAACTACGTGGGAACAGTTATGAGCACTCGACGTCGTGGTATCAGCCGAAGCCTTCGTGATGTCAGCGACTAAGCGGCGCGCGCCGGATTGGACTGGAACGCCTGCTCTTGTATTAGGGAGGCTAGGTCTGCTTCCGGCCGCCCACGCAACATGCAGGTGTGCAATGGGCGATGGGCCCAGACCCCTGTGCCATAGATTTAGACTGGCGTGCTGAACTCTCTGTTGTGCCTAGGTGGGGCTGCGACGTGTTGATCTTCCGAGGCCGGGCATGACCCAGGAAAGTGTGTCCAGACAAAGGGGATCGAGCGTGTTGGGAAATGTGATGCACCCCTGCAGGGAAGTTGATCTATTTGAATAGCCATGTCCCTCGGTAAAAGGACGACCCGGAGTTGTACCTTGAACTTATGTCAACTAGAATCAGATACTTAATAAAACACACCCTCCCAAGTGCCAGATACAACCCGGTGATCGCTCTCTAATAGGGCGACGAGGAGAGGATCACCGGGTAGGGTTATGCTATGCGATGTTGGTGAACTTACCATCTACTCTCTTCTACATGCTGCAAGATGGAGGCGGCTAGAAGCGTAGTCTTCGACAGGACTAGCTATCCCCCTCCTATTCCGTCATTCTGTAGTTCAGTCCACATACACTACCCTCTTTCATTGATACCAATGCATATGTAGTGTAGCTCCTTGCTTGCGAGTACTTTGGATGAGTACTCACGGTTGCTTTGCACCCCCTTTTCCCCCTTTCTATATCCGATTGTTGCGACCAGATGTTGGAGTCCAGGAGCGAGACGCCACTGTTGATGACGACTACTACTATTCGGGAGGTGCCTACTACTACGTGCAGGCTGCTGACGACGGCCAGGAGTAGTTTAGGAGGATCCCAGGCAGGAGGCCTGCGCCTCTTTCGATCTGTATCCCAGTTTGTGCTAGCCTTCTTAAGGCAAACTTGTTTACTTATGCTTGTACTCAAATATTGTTGCTTCCGCTGACTCGTCTATGATCGAGCTCTTGTATTCGAGCCCTCGAGGCCCCTGGCTTGTAATATGATGCTTGTATGACTTATTTTATTTGTAGAGTTGTGTTGGGATATCTTCCCGCGAGTCCCTGATCTTGATCATACACGTTTGCGTGTATAATTAGTGTATGGTCAAATTGGGGGCGTCACAAGTTGGCATCAGAGCTGACTGCCTGTAGGAATCCCCCTTCCAGACTCCTTGGCCGAAGTTGAGTCTAGTCGATGAAAACTGTTTTACTAACATGGCTGTGCGGCCCATGGGCCCACGTCGCCATTGGGTGGTATTAGAATCTTTTATTCCTCATCTATACTCTGGGACTCTAATCACTCTTCTATTCGGGTTAATGAATTTTGCTAAATCTAACATTAGGATCTCGTGATCACTTTCACCCGGAGAGCACCTTATTACGATGATCGTCTACTTCACCAGAAGATTCCGAAGTTACTCTCCGATGTTCTCTCAAGACTTTGTGGGCACCGCTTTTGTTATTCCCGACCACTAATAAATCCTTATGGATAACTGCTTACACTTGCCGTTCATACCTTCGCTCCCAGTTGCCCCTATTATTACATGATACCCTGAAAAATTCTCTGATATTCCGAGAATCCTTTGTACCCACTACTTTGCAGCTCTTTTCCGCATTAATACCTCTATGAATAATTCCTCGCACATACTGAGTATCCGCTCTTCACTAGTTGTTCATGTGTTTCACAAGGATCTTCAAAATTACTATTCGATCTTCCAAATCCTCAGCAGCTTATTGCTCTTGAAATTCTTGCTTGCTTGCATTATGGTTAATCCCATAAGTCTAGTAATCTTATTGACATCCTTTGTCATTAACATTTTGAGTCCGTTGATTCAATATGCTGCGAATGCTGGCAATCCTCAATCAGATCCTAGTATTTATCCTTCTGATTCGGACGTTATTCCGGACATGTGCTGGTTCTCGGCAAATCAAACCTTGATTGATTGCCCATCTAATTCTATTCAACTTACACCAGTAGAAAAAGGGTCAAATGTGAAGCACATTAGTGCCGGTTTGAATTTGAGCCGGCATTAATGTGTCCATTAGTGCCGGTTCCAACGGCTAGGCGGGCGGACACCATTAGTACCGGTTCGTGGTGAACCTTTAGCACCGGTTCGTGCCACGAACCGGTACTAAAGTGAGTGGTGACAGGATGTTGTCAGTCCGGGGCCCCTCCAGCACCTTTAGTACCGGGCCGTATCACGAACCGGTACTAAAGGTCGTCCTACATACACCCTTCGTCCACCCGAGCTCGCTCTGTTCTTCCCCTTTCCCCTCTCCTCTCTGTTCTTTCCCTCTTCCTCTCAAGCTCATCACACATTTGCCCAAAATTTGTCAAGATTTGAAGGCCCCCATCCATTCAAATGATCACAAAGGTTAGCAACTTTTTCCTTTCATCTCTCATTGCTAGATTAGCTCGTGCAATGCTTTATATAGTGATTGATTTTTGAGTTTAGTAATTTGGGAGGAATTATATATATGTGCTAGTATTTGATTTATATGCAATTTGAGGTCAAAAATAAAACTTAGTTTGCATATGTAGGTGTGGTTTACTTAGTGCCTTCTAAATCTCCATCGTAACCACCGTCGATCTGAAGGAAATATGCCCTAGAGGCAATAATAAAGTTATTATTTATTTCCTTATATCATGATAAATGTTTATTATTCATGCTAGAATTGTATTAACCGAAAACATAATACATGTGTGAATACATAGACAAACAGAGTGTCACTAGTATGCCTCTACTTGACTAGCTCATTAATCAAAGATGGTTATGTTTCCTAACCATGAACAAGGAGTTGTTATTTGATTAACGGGATCACATCATTAGGTGAATGATCTGATTGACATGACCCATTCCATTAGCTTAGCACCCGATCGTTTAGTATGTTGCTATTGCTTTCTTCATGACTTATACATGTTCCTGTGACTATGAGATTATGCAACTCCCGTTTGCCGGAGGAACACTTTGTGTGCTACCAAACGTCACAACGTAAATGGGTGATTATAAAGGTGCTCTACAGGTGTCTCCAAAGGTACATGTTGGGTTGGCGTATTTCGAGATTAGGATTTGTCACTCCGATTGTCGGAGAGGTATCTCTGGGCCCTCTCGGTAATGCACATCACATAAGCCTTGCAAGCATTGCAACTAATGAGTTAGTTGCGAGATGATGTATTACAGAACGAGTAAAGAGACTTGCCGGTAACGAGATTGAACTAGGTATTGAGATACCGACAATCGAATCTCGGGCAAGTAACATACCGATGACAAAGGGAACAACGTATGTTGTTATGCGGTCTGACCGATAAAGATCTTCGTAGAATATGTAGGAGCCAATATGAGCATCCAGGTTCCGCTATTGGTTATTGACCGGAGACGTGTCTCGGTCATGTCTACATTGTTCTCGAACCCGTAGGGTCCGCACGCTTAAGGTTTCGATGACAGTTATATTATGAGTTTATGAGTTTTGATGTACCGAAGTTAGTTCGGAGTCCCGGATGTGATCACGGACATGACGAGGAGTCTCGAAATGGTCGAGACATAAAGATTGATATATTGGACGGCTTTATTCGGACACCGGAAGTGTTCCGGGTGATTTCGGAGAAAACCGGAGAGCCGGAGGGTTACCGGAACCCCCCCGGGAGAAGTAATGGGCCATATGGGCCTTAGTGGAGAGAGAGAGGGGCAGCCAAAGGTGGGCCGCGCGCCTCCTCCCCCCTGGTCCGAATTGGACTAGGAGAGGGGGGGGGGGCAGCGCCCCCTTTCCCTCTCCCTCCCCACTTCTTTCCCCCTCCTAGTAGGAGTCCTACTCCTACTAGGAGGAGGACTCCTCCTTGGCGCACCATAGAGGGCCGGCCGGCCTCCTCCCCTTGATCCTTTATATACAGGGGCAGGGGGCACCCCTTGACACACAAGTTGATCCACGCGATCATATTTTTAGCCGTGTGCGGTGCCCCCTTCCACCATAGTCGTCGATAATATTGTAGCGGTGCTTAGGCGAAGCCCTGCGACGGTAGTGCATCAAGATCGTCACCACGCCGTCGTGCTGACGGAACTCTTCCCTGACACTTTGCTGGATCGGAGTCCGGGGATCGTCATCGAGCTGAACGTGTGCTAGAACTCGGAGGTGCCATAGTTTCTGTGCTTGATCGGTCGGGCCGTGGAGACGTATGACTACATCAACCAAACGCTTCCGTTGTCGATCTACAAGGGTACGTAGATCACACTCTCCCCTCTCGTTGCTATGCATCACCATGATCTTGCGTGTGCGTAGGAATTTTTTTGAAATTACTACGTTCCCCAACAGTGGCATCCGAGCCTAGGTTTTATATGTTGATGTTATATGCACGAGTAGAACACAAGTGAGTTGTGGGCGATATAAGTCATACTGCTTACCAGCATGTCATACTTTGGTTCGGTGGTATTGTTGGACGAAGCGGCCCGGACCGACATTACGCGTACGCTTACGCGAGACCGGTTCTCCCGACGTGCTTTGCACATAGGTGGCTTGCGGGTGACAGTTTCTCCAACTTTAGTTGAACCGAGTGTGGCTACGCCCGGTCCTTGCGAAGGTTAAAACAACACCAACTTGACAAACTATCGTTGTGGTTTTGATGCGTAGGTAAGATTGGTTCTTGCTTAAGCCCGTAGCAGCCACGTAAAACTTGCAACAACAAAGTAGAGGACGTCTAACTTGTTTTTGCAGGGCATGTTGTGATGTGATATGGTCAAGACATGATGCTAAATTTTATTGTATGAGATGATCATGTTTTGTAACCGAGTTATCGGCAACTGGCAGGAGCCATATGGTTGTCGCTTTATTGTATGCAATGCAATCGCGCTGTAATGCTTTACTTTATCACTAAGCGGTAGCGATAGTCGTGGAAGCATAAGATTGGCGAGACGACAACGATGCTACGATGGAGATCAAGGTGTCGCGCCGGTGACGATGGTGATCACGACGGTGCTTCGAAGATGGAGATCACAAGCACAAGATGATGATGGCCATATCATATCACTTATATTGATTGCATGTGATGTTTATCTTTTATGCATCTTATCTTGCTTTGATTGACGGTAGCATTATAAGATGATCTCTCACTAATTATCAAGAAGTGTTCTCCCTGAGTATGCACCGTTGCGAAAGTTCTTCGTGCTGAGACACCACGTGATGATCGGGTGTGATAGGCTCTACGTTCAAATACAACGGGTGCAAAACAGTTGCACACGCGGAATACTCAGGTTATACTTGACGAGCCAAGCATATACAGATATGGCCTCGGAACACGGAGACCGAAAGGTCGAGCGTGAATCATATAGTAGATATGATCAACATAGTGATGTTCACCAATGAAACTACTCCATCTCACGTGATGATCGGACATGGTTTAGTTGATTTGGATCACGTAATCACTTAGAGGATTAGAGGGATGTCTATCTAAGTGGGAGTTCTTTAAGTAAATTAATTGAACCTAAATTTATCATGAAACTTAGTACCTGATAGTATCTTGCTTGTTTATGCTTGATTGTAGATAGATGGCTCGTGCTGTTGTTCCGTTGAATTTTAATGCGTTCCTTGAGAAAGCAAAGTTGAAAGATGATGGTAGCAATTACACGGACTGGGTCCGTAACTTGAGGATTATCCTCATTGCTGCACAGAAGAATTACGTCCTGGAAGCACCGCTGGGTGCCAGGCCTGCTGCTGGAGCAACACCAGATGTTATGAACGTCTGGCAGAGCAAAGCTGATGACTACTCGATAGTTCAGTGTGCCATGCTTTACGGCTTAGAATCGGGACTTCAACGACGTTTTGAACGTCATGGAGCATATGAGATGTTCCAGGAGTTGAAGTTAATATTTCAAGCAAATGCCCGGATTGAGAGATATGAAGTCTCCAATAAGTTCTATAGCTGCAAGATGGAGGAGAACAGTTCTGTCAGTGAGCATATACTCAAAATGTCTGGGTATAATAATCACTTGATTCAATTGGGAGTTAATCTTCCAGATGATTGCGTCATTGACAGAATTCTCCAATCACTGCCACCAAGCTACAAGAGCTTCGTGATGAACTATAATATGCAAGGGATGAATAAGACTATTCCCGAGCTCTTCGCAATGCTGAAAGCTGCGGAGGTAGAAATCAAGAAGGAGCATCAAGTGTTGATGGTCAACAAGACCACTAGTTTCAAGAAAAAGGGCAAAGGGAAGAAGAAGGGGAACTTCAAAAAGAACGGCAAGCAAGTTGCTGCTCAAGAGAAGAAACCCAAACCTGGACCTAAGCCTGAAACTGAGTGCTTCTACTGCAAGCAGACTGGTCACTGGAAGCGGAACTGCCCCAAGTATTTGGCGGATAAGAAGGATGGCAAGGTGAACAAAGGTATATGTGATATACATGTTATTGATGTGTACCTTACTAATGCTCGCAGTAGCACCTGGGTATTTGATACTGGTTCTGTTGCTAATATTTGCAACTCGAAACAGGGACTACGGATTAAGCGAAGATTGGCTAAGGACGAGGTGACGATGCGCGTGGGAAACGGTTCCAAAGTCGATGTGATCGCAGTCGGCACGCTACCTCTACATCTACCTTCGGGATTAATATTAGACCTAAATAATTGTTATTTGGTGCCAGCGTTAAGCATGAACATTATATCTGGATCTTGTTTGATGCGAGACGGTTATTCATTTAAATCTGAGAATAATGGTTGTTCTATTTATATGAGTAATATCTTTTATGGTCATGCACCCTTAAAGAGTGGTCTATTTTTGTTGAATCTCGATAGTAGTGACACACATATTCATAGTGTTGAAGCCAAAAGATGCAGAGTTGATAATGATAGTGCAACTTATTTGTGGCACTGCCGTTTAGGTCATATCGGTGTAAAGCGCATGAAGAAACTCCATACTGATGGACTTTTGGAACCACTTGATTATGAATCACTTGGTACTTGCGAACCGTGCCTCATGGGCAAGATGACTAAAACACCGTTCTCCGGTACTATGGAGAGAGCAACAGATTTGTTGGAAATCATACATACAGATGTATGTGGTCCGATGAATATTGAGGCTCGTGGCGGATATCGTTATTTTCTCACCTTCACAGATGACTTAAGCAGATATGGGTATATCTACTTAATGAAACATAAGTCTGAAACGTTTGAAAAGTTCAAAGAATTTCAGAGTGAAGTTGAAAATCATCGTAACAAGAAAATAAAGTTTCTACGATCTGATCGTGGAGGAGAATATTTGAGTTACGAGTTTGGTGTACATTTGAAACAATGCGGAATAGTTTCGCAACTCACGCCACCCGGAACACCACAGCGCAATGGTGTGTCCGAACGTCGTAATCGTACTTTACTAGATATGGTGCGATCTATGATGTCTCTTACTGATTTACCGCTATCGTTTTGGGGTTATGCTTTGGAGACGGCCGCATTCACGTTAAATAGGGCACCATCAAAATCCGTTGAGACGACGCCTTATGAACTATGGTTTGGCAAGAAACCAAAGTTGTCGTTTCTGAAAGTTTGGGGCTGCGATGCTTATGTGAAAAAGCTTCAACCTGATAAGCTCGAACCCAAATCGGAGAAGTGTGTCTTCATAGGATATCCAAAGGAGACTATTGGATACACCTTCTATCACAGATCCGAAGGCAAGACTTTTGTTGCTAAGTTCGGAAACTTTCTGGAGAAGGAGTTTCTCTCGAAAGAAGTGAGTGGGAGGAAAGTAGAACTTGACGAGGTAACTGTACCTGCTCCCTTATTGGAAAGTAGTGCATCACAGAAAACTGTTTTAGTGACACCTACACCAGTCAGTGAGGAAGCTAATGATGATGATCATGAAACTTCAGAACAAGATACTACTGAACCTCGTAGGTCAACCAGAGTGAGATCTGCGCCAGAGTGGTACGGTAATCCTGTTCTGAAAATCATGCTACTAGATCATGATGAACCTACAAACTATGAAGAAGCAATGGTGAGCCCAGATTCCGCAAAATGGCTTGAAGCCATGAAATCTGAGATGGGATCCATGTATGAGAACAAAGTATGGACTTTGGTTGACTTGCCCGATGATCGGCAAGCAATTGAGAATAAATGGATCTTCAAGAAGAAGACTGACGCTGGCGGTAATATTACTATCTACAAAGCTCGACTTGTCGCAAAAGGTTTTCGGCAAGTTCAAGGAATTGGCTACGATGAGACCTTCTCACCCGTAGCGATGCTTAAGTCCATCCGAATCATGTTAGCAATTGCCGCATTTTATGATTATGAAATTTGGCAGATGGATGTCAAAACTGCATTCCTAAATGGATTTCTGGAAGAAGAGTTGTATATGATGCAACTAGAAGGTTTTGTCGATCCAAAGGGAGCTAACAAAGTGTGCAAGCTCCAGCGATCCATTTATGGACTGGTGCAAGCCTCTCGGAGTTGGAATAAACGCTTTGATAGTGTGATCAAAGCATTTGGTTTTATACAGACTTTTGGAGAAGCCTGTATTTACAAGAAAGTGAGTGGGAGCTCTGTAGCATTTCTGATATTATATGTGGATGACATATTACTAATTGGAAATGATATAGAATTTCTGGATAGCATAAAGGGATACTTGAATAAGAGTTTTTCAATGAAAGACCTCGGTGAAGCTGCTTACATATTAGGCATTAAGATCTATAGAGATAGATCAAGACGCTTAATTGGACTTTCACAAAGCACATACTTTGACAAAGTTTTGAAGAAGTTCAAAATGGATCAAGCAAAGAAAGGGTTCTTGCCTGTGTTACAAGGTGTGAAGTGGAGCAAGACTCAATGCCCGACCACTACAGAAGATAGAGAGAAAATGAAAGATGTTCCCTATGCTTCAGCCATAGGCTCTATCATGTATGCAATGCTGTGTACCAGACCTGATGTGTGCCTTGCTATAAGTCTAGCGGGGAGGTACCAAAGTGATCCAGAAGTGGATCACTGGACAGCGGTCAAGAACATCCTGAAATACCTGAAAAGGACTAAGGATATGTTTCTCATATATGGAGGTGACAAAGAGCTCATCGTAAAAGGTTACGTTGATGCAAGCTTTGACACTGATCCGGACGATTCTAAATCGCAAACCGGATACGTGTTTACATTAAACGGTGGAGCTGTCAGTTGGTGTAGTTCTAAACAAAGCGTTGTAGCGGGATCTACATGTGAAGCGGAGTACATAGCTGCTTCGGAAGCAGCAAATGAAGGAGTTTGGATGAAGGAGTTCATATCCGATCTAGGTGTCATACCTAGTGCATCGGGTCCAATGAAAATCTTTTGTGACAATACTGGTGCAATTGCCTTGGCAAAGGAATCCAGATTTCACAAGAGAACCAAGCACATCAAGTGACGCTTCAATTCCATTCGGGATCTAGTCCAGGTGGGAGACATAGAGATTTGCAAGATACATACGGATCTGAATGTTGCATACCTGTTGACTAAGCCTCTTCCACGAGCAAAACATGATCAACACCAAGGATCCATGGGTGTTAGAATCATTACTATGTAATCTAGATTATTGACTCTAGTGCAAGTGGGAGACTGAAGGAAATATTCCCTAGAGGCAATAATAAAGTTATTATTTATTTCCTTATATCATGATAAATGTTTATTATTCATGCTAGAATTGTATTAACCGAAAACATAATACATGTGTGAATACATAGACAAACAAAGTGTCACTAGTATGCCTCTACTTGACTAGCTCGTTAATCAAAGATGGTTATGTTTCCTAACCATGAACAAGGAGTTGTTATTTGATTAACGGGATCACATCATTAGGTGAATGATCTGATTGACATGACCCATTCCATTAGCTTAGCACCCGATCGTTTAGTATGTTGCTATTGCTTTCTTCATGACTTATACATGTTCCTGTGACTATGAGATTATGCAACTCCCGTTTGCCGGAGGAACACTTTGTGTGCTACCAAACGTCACAACATAAATGGGTGATTATAAAGGTGCTCTACAGGTGTCTCCAAAGGTACATGTTGGGTTGGCGTATTTCGAGATTTGGATTTGTCACTCCGATTGTCGGAGAGGTATCTCTGGGCCCTCTCGGTAATGCACATCATATAAGCCTTGCAAGCATTGCAACTAATGAGTTAGTTGCGAGATGATGTATTACGGAACGAGTAAAGAGACTTGCCGGTAACGAGATTGAACTAGGTATTGAGATACCGACGATCGAATCTCGGGCAAGTAACATACCGATGACAAAGGGAACAACGTATGTTGTTATGCGGTCTGACCGATAAAGATCTTCGTAGAATATGTAGGAGCCAATATGAGCATCCAGGTTCCGCTATTGGTTATTGACCGGAGACGTGTCTTGGTCATGTCTACATTGTTCTCGAACCCGTAGGGTCCGCACACTTAAGGTTTCGATGACAATTATATTATGAGTTTATGAGTTTTGATGTACCGAAGTTAGTTCGGAGTCTCGGATGTGATCACGGACATGACGAGGAGTCTCGAAATGGTTGAGACATAAAGATTGATATATTGGACGGCTTTATTCGGACACCGGAAGTGTTCCGGGTGATTTCAGAGAAAATCGGAGAGCCGGAGGGTTACCGGAACCCCCCCGGGAGAAGTAATGGGCCATATGGGCCTTAGTGGAGAGAGAGAGAGGGGCAGCCAAAGGTGGGCCGCGCGCCTCCTCCCCCTGGTCCGAATTGGACTAGGAGAGGGGGGGGGGGCGGCGCCCCCCTTTCCCTCTCCCTCCCCACTTCTTTCCCCCTCCTAGTAGGAGTCCTACTCCTACTAGGAGGAGGACTCCTCCTTGGCGCGCCATAGAGGGCCGGCCGGCCTCCTCCCCTTGATCCTTTATATACGGGGGCAGGGGGCACCCCTTGACACACAAGTTGATCCACGTGATCATATTCTTAGCCGTGTGCGGTGCCCCCTTCCACCATAGTCCTCGATAATATTGTAGCGGTGCTTAGGCGAAGCCCTGCGACGGTAGTGCATCAAGATCATCACCACACCGTCGTGCTGACGAAACTCTTCCCCGACACTTTGATGGATCGGAGTCCGGGGATCGTCATCGAGCTGAACGTGTGCTAGAACTCGGAGGTGCCGTAGTTTCGGTGCTTGATCGGTCGGGCCGTGGAGACGTACGACTACATCAACCAAACGCTTCCGTTGTTGATCTACAAGGGTACGTAGATCACACTCTCCCCTCTCGTTGCTATGCATCACCATGATCTTGCGTGTGCGTAGGAATTTTTTTGAAATTACTACGTTCCCCAACACGATCACCCGCAACGTCCCGTCGCCGGCACCACCTTGTGGTGAGCCTCTTGTTCATGAATGTTTTATATAAAAAATTGATGTTTGTGTGATTTGGATATATAGTTACTCGTATAATTATCTTACCCATACGTTGTTTGTTATACATAGTGCCATGATTTTGATATCCGTCCCCGTCAGCCCTCGTCCGGGTTATGATTTGGATGTGGTATATTCTCTTTTAAAACTATTTGTTGCATTTCATGTTTATGACAAATTATGCCCATCAAGTTGACATAGATATTTGTATGTAGGAGGTAGTTGAACCGGAAATTCCAACCGACCCTATTGTCGAGAGGTTAAATTTAGTTGAAAGAGAAAGCGAGGATTTGAAGGAAAAATTGAAAAGAATTGAGGGGGAGAAGATGTAATTGGAGTTGCATGTTGCCGATGTCGTCGATGATCACAAGATTAAGATGGAGAAAATGCGCTTGAATATTAGAAATATTAGAAAATATGCCATTCATAGTGAGGCTTGGTATCATTATGCTGTTGGATCAATTATTACCTTAGTTGCGATTTTGATTGCATTTGTTGTTGCATTTAAATTCTTTAGCTAGAGAGTTATTTGTTTGTTGCATTTAAGTGTTGTATGAACTTGTATTAATTTGGTATTTTCCGGTGTTGTGTAATGAAGATGAGCCGACAATGGATGTGCGATGACCGATGCTCTCCCGAGTTCATTAATGGCGTGCAAACTTGTCTGCTTGCGGCTGAGGCAAACAAGCGGGCGGATGGTTTTATGCCTTGTCCATGTGATGGCTGTAAGAATGATTTAAATTACTCTAAGTCAAGAACCATTCACGTCCACCTGTTTAAGTCCGGTTTCGTGCCCCACTATAATGTTTGGACCAAGCACGGAGAAAGAGGGGCTATGATGGAAGACATTGAAGAAGAAGAGGACGACGGCAGCTATCCTGGCCATGGGTTCCCTGAATACGATGATACAACAATGGGGGAAGAAGCTGAGCCGGTAATGCGAGAAGAAGCTGAGCCAGCAATGCGGGAAGAAGCTGAAGAAGAGGCATCAGATGAGCCTGTTGATGATCTAGGTCGGGCCATTGCCGATGCAAAGAGAAACTGTGCAAGTGATTTGGAGAAGAAGAAGTTGCAACACATGTTAGAGGATCACAAAAAATTGTTGTACCCGAATTGCGTAGGTGACAAGAAAAAGCTGGGCACCACACTGGAATTGCTGCAATGGAAGGCAGAGAATGGTGTATCTGACAAGGGATTTGGAAAGTTGCTGGTAATGATAAAGAATATGCTTCCAAAGGACAACGAATTGCCCGAGAGTACATACGAAGCAAAGAAGGCTGTCTGCCCTCTAGGGTTAGAGGTGCAGAAGATACATGCATGCCCTAATGATTGCATCCTCTACTACAGTGAGTACGAGGATTTGAACGCTTGCCCGGTATGCGGTGCATTGCGCTATAAGATCAGCCGCGATGACCCTGGTGATGTCGAGGGCGAGCGACTCAGGAAGAAGATTCCTGCCAAGGTGATGTGGTATGCTCCTATAATACCACGGTTGAAACGTTTGTTCCAAAACAAAGAGCATGCCAAGGCGATGCGATGGCACAGAGAAGACCGTAAGAAAGACGGAAAATTGAGAGTACCCGCTGAAGGGTCGCAGTGGAGAAAAATCGAGAGAAAGTACGGGAAGGAGTTTGTAGATGACGCAAGGAACGTATGGTTTGGTCTAAGCACAGATGGCATTAATCCTTTTGGGGAGCAGAGCAGCAACCATAGCACCTGGCCTGTGACTCTATGTTTGTATAACCTTCCTCCTTGGTTGTGCATGAAGCGGAAGTTCATTATGATGCCAGTGCTCATCCAAGGCCCTAAGCAACCCGACAACGATATTGATGTGTACCTAAGGCCATTAGTTGAAGAACTCTTACAACTGTGGAATGGAACAGGTGTACATGCGTGGGATGAGCACATGGGGGAAGAATTTGACCTAAAGGCGTTGCTGTTCGTGACCATCAATGATTGGCCTGCTCTCAGTAACCTTTCAAGACAGACAAACAAGGGATACCGCGCATGCACGCACTATTTGGACGATACCGACAATATATATTTGGCTAATTGTAAGAAGAATGTGTACCTGAGACATCGTCGATTTCTTCCGAGCAGGCATGCCATAAGAAAGAAAGGCAAGCATTTCAAAGGTGAGGCGGATCACCGGACGAATCCTCGCTACTGTACTGGTGCTGATGTACATGATATGGTCAAGGATTTGAAGGTAGTCTTTGGAAAGGGTCCTGGCGGACAACCTGTTCCGAATGACGCTGATGGACGCGCACCCATGTGGAAGAAGAAATCTATATTTTGGGACCTGCCCTATTGGAAAGACCTAGAGGTCCGCTCCGCAATCGACGTGATGCACGTGATGAAGAATCTTTGCGTGACCCTGCTTGGCTTCTTGGGTGTGTATGGGAAGACAAAAGATACACCTGAGGCATAGGAGGACCAACAATGTATGCGCGGAAAAGACGACATACATCATGGTCATGCCAGCTACGCTCTTACCAAAGAAGAGAAGGAAATCTTTTTTGAATGCCTGCTCAGTATTAAGGTACCGTCTGGCTTCTCGTCAAATATAAAGGGAGTAATAAACATGGCAGAGAAAAAGTTCCAGAACCTAAAGTCTCATGACTGCCACGTGATTATGACGCAACTGCTTCCGGTTGCATTGAGGGGGCTTCTACCGGAAAACGTTCGATTAGCCATTGTGAAGCTATGTGCATTCCTCAATGCAATCTCTCAGAAGGTAATCGATCCAGAAATCATACCAAGGTTAGAGAATGATTTGGTGCAATGTCTTGTCAGTTTCGAGTTGGTGTTCCCACCATCCTTCTTCAACATCATGACACATGTCCTAGTTCACCTATGCGAAGAGATTAACATTTTGGGTCCTGTATTTCTACACAATATGTTCCCCTTTGTGAGGTTCATGGGAGTCTTAAAGAAATATGTTCATAACCATGCTAGGCCAGAAGGAAGCATCTCCAAGGGCCATGAAAATGAGGAGGTCATTGAGTTTTGTATTGACTTTATTCCTGACCTTAAGCCGATTGGTGTTCCTGAATCGCGACATAAGGGTAGACTGGATGGAAAAGGCACGCTAGGAGGGGATCAAATAATATGTATGGATAGACATTCTCTAACTGAAGCACACTACACAGTTCTATAGAATTCCGCCTTGGTGGCTCCGTATATGGACGAACACAAGAATTTTCTATGCTCCAAACACCCGGAGCGGTCTGATGACTGGATTACATGTGAACAAACCAAGAGTTTCGCCGGCTGGTTGCAGACACGTACCATGCATGACACCTCTATTGAAGATGACATGTACTCGCTGTCCCAGTTACCATCTTCGAATATAATGACTTTCAAAGGGTACGAGATAAATGGTAATACATTTTACACGATCGCCCAAGATAAGAAGAGCACCAACCAAAACAGTGGTGTCCGCTTTGATGCAACAACCAAGACGGGAAAGGAAACATATTATGGTTACATAGAGGAGATATGGGAACTTGACTATGGACGTGGTTTGAAGGTCTCTTTGTTTCGGTGCAAATGGGTCAATATGACACGAGGCGGGGTAACGGAAGACCCGCAGTATGGAATGACAACAGTGGATCTCAACAATCTTGCGTATGCAGACGAACCATTCGTCCTAGCTAATGATGTGGCACATGTTTTCTATGTGAAGGATATGTCTACCAAGCCGAGAAAAAGAAAAGATAAGGAAGCGAATGCATCATACGATGAGCCAAAGCGCCACATAGTTCTTTCTGGGAAGAGAAACATCGTGGGAGTGGATGACAAGACAGACATGTCAAAAGATTATGAAAAGTTTGATGAAATTGCTCCATTCACAGTGAATATTGGCCCGAGCATCCGGTTAAATGATGAAGATTTTCCATGGCTACGGCGCAAAGGGACACACGCGAAGAAAATGTTTCACACCCAAAGATCTGGGATGTGATCGGCTTCACTATCATCACTTTCTTCTGTGTTTCACACCCAGGAGGGAATCTCTGTAATAGTTAGGGTAGTTATGTGTTTTGGCATTTGAAACGCAAAGAAATTTTATGTCCAAACAAATTCTTTCATGCATTTACTGATTTTTTCAGCTAAATGACCCTGAAATTGAAAAGCATTTCAAATGAACTCAGAAAAGGTTGAAAGTTGGCATGGTATCATAATTCCACCCACATAGCATGTGCAAAAAGGTAGAGAGGGTTACCGCAAAAACTGGATGCATTTCGTGTACAAAATGGACAATCTCTTTCGAAGTATCAGGGTTTCGGACAAAAACTCATCCGTTACAAAGGCATTTCATTTTTTAAATAACCTAAGCATTACCAAATTGAATATAATGATAAAACACACTAATATTAAACATAAGAAAAAAGAATCATTGAGCAATCTATTTTCAAAGTTAAGTTATTCACAAACTAGTGATTCACACAAAATTCAAATAATTCAAAATTTAAACTATTCAAATTTGAAAACTACCGGCACTAACAAAAAGTTTGTAATTTTTTGTACCTAAAGCAAAAATATTCACAAAAAAACTCAAAATACAACAAAAAACAACTAAAAATAAATAAAACAAAATAAATAAAGCAGAAAAGAAAAAAGAAAAAAAACTAAAAGAAAAAAGCCCACCTACTGGGCCACAGCGGCCTGCATACGACTAGAAACCCAAATTCTAGTTGGGCAGGATGCAGGCCCACTAGCCCAGTAGGCCCAACAGGGTATCACAGTAGAGGTAGGCCCAGAAGGCCTGCTTTAGAAAGGAGCTCGAGACAGCAGCGACGGCGGGGCTTATAAGCAGGTGCGAGTGCCCCTCAGCTAGCGAGGTGGGACTACACTTCTGCGCCCCTAGCATGGCAGCGCACACCCTTTAGTACCGGGTCGTGGCTCCAACCGCTACTAAAGGGGGGCCTTTAGTACCGGTTGGCGCCACGACCCGGTACTAAAGGGGGTGCGGTTCCCGCCACTTTGCCTGGCCAAAACAGACCTTTAGTACCGGTTGGTGGCTCCAACCGGTACTAAAGGTGGGTTCTATATAAGAAAACACTTCAAAAAAAAATTTAGTTTCTCATCTCTCCCTCTGCTTCTTTCTCCTCTGCCCCATCGCCGCCGCCCCTCGTCGCCGCCCGGCCCATCCCCGTCCCCGTCGCCGCGCCCCGCCCCGTCCTCCTGTCGTCCCCGCCCGGCCCATCCCCGTCCCCGGCACTGCGCCCCGCCCCGTCGCCGCGCCCCGTCCTCTCGTCGTCCCCGCCCGGCCCGTCCCCGTCGTCGCTGCCCCGTCCCCATCCCCGTCATCACCGCCCGTCTCCGTCCCCATCACCGCCCCTAGTTGCCGCGCCTCGCCGGTGAGCTCCTGCCCCGGCCACCATGTCCACACACACACATTGTTATAGAAATGTTAGCAATTTTTTCTGTTTTTAGTTATAGAAATATTAGAAATGTTAGTTATATAGAAATGTTTTTTAGTTATAGAAATATTAGAAATGTTAGTTATATAGAAATGTTAGTTATATAGAAATGTTAGTTATATAGAAATGTTAGTTATATAGAAATATTAGAAATGTTAGTTTTAGTTATAAAATTTAGAATTTGCATATATGAAATCACAATCCATCATTTAAAAAATGTTACTTTACTTTTGCGGCATATAGTATTTGTTGTCGATGATGCCCGGCCCGCATCCTCACCGTCGACCAGTTCGCGACGACGTCCTGCTTCAGAGGACCCATGTCCGGGACTGGGCTCCGCCGGGCTGGCACTGGGAGGTGCTACCTTCAGGGGTGCGATGCTTGGTGAGGAATCCGGCCCCAGGTCCCGTCGTCGACCCTGATCTCCTTTGGTGGCGTTCGCGTGGGCCACTTTCGGTGCGGAGGGAGCTGGCCCCGCCGGAGGTGGTACGTCGCCGTGTCAGGGAGGAGGACGAGCACATCCATCGCTACATGGCTGCTATGGACGTCAGGTTCTCCAATACCTGGCAGGTTCTTTCGGGAGATCACCCGAGCTATGATCCAGTGATGGTTCCTTCACTTTGGTTGTCCACCGCCCGTGCCTCAGGAACCGCGAGTGGCCTAGATTACTCTCTAGTATTCGATCTTTATTAGCTAGCTAGCTAGTGATGTATTCGATATATAATATTCGAGATGATTTATTCGAGATTATATATATTATTCGAGACGATGTATTCGAGATTGTATCTATTATTCGAGATGACGTATTCGAGATTATATTCGATGATGCTTATTATGTACTATGATTGATTCAGTTTTTCCTTATTAATTGATTGCATCCATGCATTGCAATTTGAATATATTTCTTTTGGATTAGTTAAATAAAAGCTATGGCGGACAATACCTGCAGAGAGGGACAAGAGGCCCTGTTCAATATCATACACAATCCTCGCGGGCCAGATGATGATCAGAATGAAGAAGATTATGACAGCTCCGAATATCTAAACAACACCGGGGAGGGTGATATGATATTCGATCGCGATGACCGAATTGATGAAGTCATGAACTATGAACATGATGAAGAAAATGTTGATCTTGAAACAACAAAGACCGACGAGGTATATTTATATAAGCAGGCATCTGGTGATCATCACATGTTTTAAATGACTTGAAGATATATATTAACGAATCGATCTTTCTTCTTTCAGCCATCCGGATCGAGCAAATCTTCAGGCAGCAGGACAGTACGAGGCCCGAACAAAAAGTTGAAGGAGGGCGTAAAGTACAATATCGAGGCCATCAAACCTAATGGCGAACCATTAGCGCCTAAGAAGATTGCAGACAAGTTCATTCATCAGTGCAGAGTTCTTGTGAAGGACCAACTCCCGATCTCCCTTCAAGAATGGAGAAAGCTAGCAAAGCCACGTCTAGATCTTACTTTTGTCGATGACAGACAAAAACTTCTGCTTTGGGAAACTCTCATGGAACATTTCACCCTACCAGATCATTTCACAGATGCAGATGTGGAGAAAGTCAAGGACGCCGCTCTTAGGAAGATGGCGGTTGCATTCAACAACCACAAGAATCGTGTATGGGACGAGTACGTCAAGGGAGGAAAGAAGACTCCAGTATTCAAGGGAACACTAGAGAAGCGAAGTGCTCATTGGGACAATTTCGTGAAATTCAAGGAATCGGAATTATCTAAGGAACGGTCGAGAATAAACAAGGCCAATGCCGCAAAAAAGGACAAGTTCCATAAGCTGGGGCCAGGTGGCTACGCGGTGGCAATGCCTAAGTGGGATAAGTTTGAGAAAGAGATGGAGGATGCAGGTGTCACTCCAGTTATATTGAGCTGCCCCCCAGGTGTAGGACTTGGTTCTATGCACATGGGGGGGGGGGGAGTTGGACCAAAAGACAGGCTTAGTTTCAAAGAAGGCATGTCTGAACGAAGCCGAAGATAAGATACTTGTTACAATAGAAGAGGCTCGATCAGGGGTGTTCGAGCCCAACAAAGAGAGCGACGAGCTTACGCATGCCCTGGGAAATCCTGAACACCCGGAAAGAACACGAGGCAAGGGCGTTATTCCGTGGTATGAGGGGTTTTCGTACTGGAACGCCGACTACAGAAAACGTGCGAGAAGGAAGATTGCGGAGGAGAAGAAGAGGAAGATGGAGGAGGAGCAGAGGAAGCAGGACTATGAATGCCTTCAAGGCCTAGAATCAGCGCATGCGGACTTGGCAGTCAAATTCCAGCGGCAGCAGGAGCAGATCGACTCACTTAGCCAACAAAGGGGGTCTCAACAGCTAGCGGATGATCCAGCATTGGATAGCACCGTCCCATCCATGCCGAGAAGCAGCATGGGTTCCGCCCCGGGCGACGCATTGCTGGATAGCTACCCCGTGGATGACATCATGGAGAACACTAACTGCGAGCTACACTTCAAAATGAAGAACATATCCATGAAGGTGGCGGACGCCGTTGCTTTTACAAATCCCCCCGAGGCAACCTTCCATTGCAACCCGATTCCAGCAGGCTATGCTCGTGTCTTGGTTGATGAGGTGGTGGACCAATATTCGGGGCTAGAGCTTGACATTCCTGGAGGTGACGAGGAGCACACACTGGGAGAGGCCAACCATCGTATCATCCTATGAAGAAAGGATTGCATCATCTTTCGAAGGCAACCGACACTGCGTTAGGAGACTCCTCATCGAAGTCCGCCACCGAGTCAGCAGACTCCCGCTCCTCCAAGTCCACCAACGCGTCAGGCCACTCCTCCTCCTCCAAGTCCGGCAAAGCGTCAGGCCACTCCTTCTCCAAGTCCGTCACAGCTTCAGGCCACTCCTCCTCCTCCAAGTCCGGCAAAGCGTCAGGCCACTCCTCCTCCAAGTCCGGCACAACTTTAGGCCACTCCTCCTCCTCCAACTCAGCCACGTCAGCCGTCTCCGCCACCTCAGCAATCACGGAAGAGAGCCGCCGCAGCTATGGTGCGTAGCGGTACTAGTCGAGGTAGTACTGGAGGTACAGGCGGAGGCAAGCAATTTCAATATGGTCCAAGCCTCGCGCCTCTTCCGCAGAGGCCTTATGACATGTCCGAGGAGGAAAACGCAGCCATAGTGAAGGCCCATGTGGAAGCCCATTTTGCACCGAAACCGCCACCGCCTCCAAGGGAGAAAGTCCGTGAGGAAAAGATTGACCACTTCATTCGTATGGCTAGAGTACCAGCTCCCAAGACTATTGACACAGACTATGAGCGCCACCTTAGGAAGTTAAATCGAGCATGTCTACAGAATGAGGCGAGCTTGAGCTCGAGCAAATCATCTGGCAAAAGGAGCGGTAAAACCGTTCCCGAGCTGGGAGAACATGCAGCGCAATCAATCCCCCCGCTTGTTGTGCCAACAACACATGAGAGTACGCGCACCCAATATTATTGTGGGCAAACCGTTAACGTTCCCGGGCTGGGCGATGTGGTAATAACTGAGGAGCATATTGAGTAGGCTGAAAGGCTCATGATCACTGTTGGACAACTCCTCGACATCGAGCCCATGCCTCTGCTTAGAGAGGAGGAAATAAAATGGAAATATGTCCGGGGCCAACCTTTGGTCGAGCCAGACAAGGTCAAGAAGCTCCCAACGAGAATGTATGAATTGCATCAATGGTACATGAACATTACCAAGATTTCCAATCGAGAGTCCCTCATGGTGAATGTCAAGAAGGATCATTACTTCCATGAGAAAGCTGTGTCCATTGAGTATTCAGAACTATTTCTGTTATATAATCAAGATGCACTCGACAAATCTATCGTCAGTTGCTATTGTCTGTAAGTGATTTCTTTCTGTAATTTAAGTCTCAAGCTAGCTGTAGTGATCATTTTGATCAATCATTACCTGTAATTATCCTCACTATATTCTTTTCCGTGGTATTATGCAGGATGAAGATGTATGAAATGAAAAAGGTGCACGCTATGGCATTGGGTTCATTGACCCAAATACCATTAATGAATACACATGGAAATTAGATACATATTATAAAGAAAGTGTAGAGGAAAGCATGCTAGAGTTCTTCAAGTGCCTCAAATACAATGAAGATATACTACTTCCTTACAACTTCCTGTGAGTCACACTGTCTTGTACTACAAACTCTGTTTTTGCTTACTAGCTAGCTACATGTTTTTGCTTACATATATAGGCCCGCTTAATTAAGACATGCAAACGTGTGTGCATGTAGTTTTCACTGGATCTTGTTAATCATTAAAGTTGATGAAGGAACAGGTGAAGTACTGGACTCACTACTTAAGAAACAAAGTGACTACACCATCGTGAAGGGGATAGTAAACAGGTAATTTCAATCATTATTAACTATATCTCGGCCTATTTAATTAGTTCGTCATTTCCTGATAACAACTATTTAATATCCCCTTTATTCATTTTCTTTGCCGGCGGGCAGGGCTTGGGCAAAGTTCATCAGCGTCACTCCAGGCCAATGGAAACGAAACCTGAAATAGTATCGACCCAAGGTAAGTTGAGGGAGTCCTGGATTAGGGGGTGTTCGGGTAGCCGGACTATACCTTCAGCCGGACTCCAGGACTATGAAGATACAAGATTGAAGACTTAGTCCCGTGTCCAGATGGGACTTTCCTTGGCGTGGAAGGCAAGCTTAACGATCCGGATATTCAAGATCTCCTACCATTGTAACCGACTTTGTGTAACCCTACCCCTCTCCGGTGTTTATATAAGCCGAAGGGTTTTTAGTCCGTAGGACAACTTCATCAGACAACAATCATACCATAGGCTAGCTTCTAGAGTTTAGCCTCCTTGATCTCATGGTAGATCTACTCTTGTACTACCCATATCATCAATATTAATCAAGCAGGACGTAGGGTTTTACCTCCATCAAGAGGGCCCGAACCTAGGTAAAACATCGTGCTCCTTGCCTCCTGTTACCATCCGGCCTAGACGCACAGTTCGGGACCCCCTACCCGAGATCCGTCGGTTTTGACACCGACATTGGTGTTTTCATTGAGAGTTCCTCTGTGTCGTCGCTTTTAGGCCCGATGGCTCCTTCGATCATCAACAACGATGCAGTCTAGGGTGAGACTTTTCTCCCCGAATAGATCTTCGTCTTCGGCGGCTTCGCACTGCGGGCCAATTCGCTTGGCCACTTTGAGCAGATCGAAAGCTATGCCCCTGGCCATCAGGTCAGGTTTGCAAGCCTAAACTACACGGCTGACATCCGCGGGGACTTGATCTTCGACGGATTCGAGCCACAACCAAGCGCGCCGCACTGTCTCAATGGGCATGATATAGCTCTGCCGCCGAACAATGCCTTGGAGGCCGCACACGCATCGGTTCCGACCATTGATTCAGAGCCTACTGCGCCGATCGAGGATCAGCGGTTGGACGCTGCCTCAGGGGCTGCGATCTCAGAGGCAATCGAGCCGAACTCCAGCCCCGCACTCTGCATGGCCCGTGACTCCGAGGAGACGGATTCCTTTCGGAACTCTGAGCCCCCCGCACCCCTGCCGATCGAATCCGATTGGGCGCCGATAATGGAGTTCACCACCGCAGACATCTTTCAGCACTCGCCCTTCGGCGACATCCTGAGTTCGCTAAAGTCTCTCTCTTTATCAGGAGAGCCCTGGCCGGACTACGGTCAGCAAGGATGGGATTCGGATGATGAAGAAATTCAAAACCCACCCACCACCCACTTCGTAGCCACTGTCGACGACTTAACCGACGTGCTCGACTTCGACTCCGAAGACATCGACGGTATGGACGACGATGCAGGAGACAACCAAGAACCAACGCCTATAGGGCATTGGACAACCACCTCATCTCACGATGTGTACATGGTGGATACCCCTAAAGGAAGCAAGAACGAGGAAAACGGGGATGGAAAGAGGGATCGATCTCTCGAAAAACAATCAAAGCGTCAGCGTAAACACCGACCCAAGCCCCGCCTCGATAAAGACCCAGCCATAGAGCAGGATGAGCCGGTAGACGATGAGCATGCCTTAGAGCAACCGTCCCAACAGGACAACCCGGATAGAGAAACCGAACATCCCTCCCCCGGCGAAAATGGCATTCCGGACGACCCTATGCCGGACAAGCCCACGAAGCAGAAGAACATCCACAAACGGCTCGTTGCAACCGCACGCAGCCTGAAAAAGCAGAAGCGGAAGCTAAAAACTGCGGAAGATGCACTCAGGATCAGATGGAGTAAAGTAATCAATACCGCAGACAAATACGGCGACAGTCGCCGCACTAAAAGCTATCCAAAGAGAAAGCTACTGCCTGAATTCGACGAGGAGGCCTTAGAGCCCTCGCATTCCAAAAGTGAGAAAGCCACACGGTCGGATAGACGACCCCATGGCCAGCATAAAGCGGCAAGCAGCGCCGCACTTAAGCCGGCATGCGACCCACTTAAGGATTCGCATCATGGCCTAGCCAGGTCCATTTACGGGCCAAGAAAGCAAGCTCTCATAAGCAATGCAATAAAGCCATTATCAGAATCCGGCACACCCAAATACAGGGGTGCCGCACACCCCCTATGTTTCATCGATGAAGTCCTGGATTATGAATTTCCAGCGGGATTCAAACTCGTAAACATAGAGGCATATGATGGAACAATAGACCCTGGAGTCTGGATCGAGGATTATATCCTCCACATACATATGGCTAGAGGAGATGACCTCCACACCATAAAATACTTACCCCTCAAGCTTAAAGGGCTAGCCCGGCATTGGCTCAAAAGCCTTCCTGAAAACACAATCGGAAGTTGGGAAGAGCTCGAGGACGCTTTCCGAGCAAATTTTCAAGGGACCTATGTCCGCCCTCCGGATGTAGACGATCTTAGTCACATAACTCAATAGCCCGGAGAGTCAGCTCGGCAATTCTGGAATAGATTTCTTACTAAAAAGAATCAGATAGTCGACTGTCCGGACGCTGAAGCCTTAGTGGCTTTCAGGCATAATGTCCAAGACGAATGGCTCGCCAGACACCTCGGCCAAGAAAAGCCAAGAACAATGGCGGCACTAATAAGCCTCATGACCCGCTTTTGCGCAGGAGAGGACAGCTGGTTGGCAAGATGCAGCACCAGTGACCCAAGTACATCCGAAACTAGGGATGGAAATAGAAAACCGCGACGCAATAAGGACCGTCACCGGACTAAGGAAAAAAGTCCGAAGAGCACGGCAGTCAACACGGGATTCAAAAGCTCACGACAGAATCAGAAAAAGCCGCCCCTCCAAGATAACAGGGACGCCCTATCCAACCTAGACAAAATCTTGGATAGGATATGTCAAATACACAGCACTCCCGGAAAGCCTGCTAACCGTACCCACAGAGATTGTTGGGTTCTCAAACAATCCGGCAGACTCAACGCCAAACACAAGGGGCTCGACACACCAAGCGAAGACGAGGACGAACCCCAAAAGCAGAGTACCAGGAAAAAAAGAATTTCCCACAAGAAGTAAAAACAGTAAACTTACTCCACATAACAAAACATGCGGCGCCCATAAAGGTACGCGCCCCACGGCCTATCCCAAAGGAATCCCGCCACTGGTTGTCAAAACCAATCATCTTCGATCATCTGGATTATTCTAGAAGTATCAGGAACCCAGACTGGACTGCCCTGGTACTCGATCCAATAATTGGCGGACTCCAGTTTTAAAATGTCCTTATGGACGGTGGCAGCGGACTCAACCTGGTATATCAGGACTCAATCCGCCACATGGGGATCGACCCAAAAAGAATTCGCCACAGCAAAACCTCCTTTCAAGGAGTAACGCCAGGTCCGGACACCCATTGCATGGGTTTTCTCCGACTAGAGGTTATTTTCGGCTCTGCCGATAACTTCCGTCGCAAAAAGCTGACTTTCCACATCGCCCCATTCTCAAGTCGCTACCAAGCACTACTGGGACGCGAAGCTTTCGCCCGCTTTAACGCAATACCGCATTATGCATCTCTTACACTTAAGATGCCCGGTCCACGCGGCATCATCTCCTTAAAGGGGAAGCAGTGAGAACACCTCCCCCAAGCGGAGGATTGTGCGGCCGCTTTAACAGCCCCACAATACAATGGCTTCACCAGCCAGAACATCGGAACAGGTCATTAAGACCACGGACACGGATAGACGAGTCCGGCACAAAAATATCGTTGATAAAGGCTTAGTGGCCATATACCCCTGCACTAGGGGCTTCACACGTATAAAATAAGAGACAATAAAGCTCAATTTTTCATATTTTACTTTAACTTTGTTTATTTCATATAACTTTTGTTCGGCACGCCCCTTTTTCAACTTAGTTGCTCTCTTTTTACAGGTGAACGTCGTGCTGCGCCCGTCCAGGATACGGCACAACGGAGACACAGGCGCAGACGTGCAGTAGGGACCCGTTCCAAGGATTCTTTTCAGATTAAGATCCTGCGTAAACCTTTTTTACTGTCTCTTGTTGATACACATCCCCTGGTTCTATGACCAAGGAGGAGGCTGGCGTCTTGGCATGTGGCCACGTCAGAATTCTTGCACGTACCTGGACACTAGGGGCTTATACCTCAGAGCGTTACCTCGCCCGCTCTCATAAAGACCGAATACCGTAGGGAGTGTTCGGCGTCGCGAGTTTGGCCTTATATGCATCAACTCCGAGTCATGATTTTGGTCAAATGTTGGGTTGCCCGGCTCCTGTGTTCGGCCGCCTTACGTTCCGCTCTATCGGCTAAGGCGGCACCAGGAGAACTACTGCGATTGTGCCCTGGTTCGGCCAGGCGAGCACCTCAGTAGAGAAAGCCGAAAACCGACTGTCATGATATGGCATGAGACTGGTCAACCACTCGATGACTCTCCGGAATCTATAGGATTCCTCCGCATTAACAAAGGGCCGTTTCCCGGCCAGGCACATACGCGCCCCGAATTCGGGCGAGCGCAGTCGCCACCAGGGGCTACCTAAATAGTCCCATTGTCAAGCTCCTATGGCTAAGTGAAAGTGTTAAAGCATTATAGTCCGGTTGCCTAGCTCGCTGCACTATCACCTCCTTTGTAGGACCAAGACGTTGGATTAAGTGTGAAAATGCGCCTTCTGCGAGCACCCCCGCACTATGTGCGTGGGGGCTGAAGCCAACGACTGCAATCTTTCAGATTTTGTATATATATATCTTCAAACGGCCGCACAGGAGGTGTTCCAAATACTTGAAGGCACAAGTATAAAAGGCTACTACAATTCATCAAAATATTTCTTTATAATTACATATGCTATCAGAACATAGCATCCTTCAAGCACTGCGCCTCTATTACACGAGCGCCTTCAAGGACTTCCTGAAAATAGTGCTCGGAGGGTACTCGACTTTTGTCCAAATCTCAGGATGCAACAACGGTGGTCTCCATCTCTGCCCAGTATGTCTTGACACGGGTAAGAGCCATCCGTGCGCCCTCTATGCATGCTGACCTCTTCATCTCATTGATACGTGGCACCGCATCAAGAAATTGCTGCACCAAGCTGAAATAACTTTTCGGCTCTGATCTCCCCGGCCACAAATGACCCATGACGTACTTCATGGCGAGTCCGGACAATCTATTCAGTTCGGCCCATTGAGCCAGACGATTGTCCACTGCCAGTGGACTCTCTGGACTCTGGAACTGCGACCAGAAAATCCTTTCCACTTCGCGATCTTCTTGATCTCAAAAGTATTCGGTCGCATCAGCAGCACTCGCTGCCAAATCCAGATAGGTGTCCTCCGCACTCCACATCCGGTCCAACGGAGCAAACTTCGGATCGCAAAACTTCCTCCGCAGCATAAAGGGCTTTCCAGCCGCAATCTGTCCGGCCTGACGCAGTTCCTCCTTCGCAGCTCTCATCGCAGAGCGAGCGTCCTTGGCATCAACAACGGCCTTCTCTAAGTCCGTCTGTCTCGCCCGGTCTTCTTCCTCAAGAAACTTGCAATGGTTAGCAGCACTTTTTAACTTCACGGCCATCTCGGCCATCTCCTTCTTGCTTCGGCAGTGAGCAGCCTGTTCGGCTCTCAGCTCTTCAAGGGCCTTCTTGGCAGCCGCATCACTTTTCCTGGCTTGTTCCCTAGCTCGAGCAAGTTCCGCCCGAAGACTCTCCACGGCGGCCGCACCATCTGTGTCAAGCACACACATTGTAAGATACTGGCATAAAGCTCCTCTTACCAGATGCCGCCCGAGGAATTGCATACCTTGAGCCTGATCAAGCCGCTCGTTGACGAGCGCGATGTCGGCATCTGCCATGTCAAGTTGCCACTTTAGTTCGGCATAATCATCAGTTCGGCTCAATTTCGGACACTTCGCCACCTGTATACAAAGGCGACATTTTCGACCTGGGATTATGATCCTCTGCGCGCCGTCAACTTTGACAATGCACAGAGTCTCAGGGGCTACTATCTACACAGGGCGCATCTTGTTTATGCGCAACTGACAAAGAAGTACATTATCAAACGTACCTCAAAACCCGTCAACAAACTTTTGACGGCCTCATGCAATCCGCTTTCCACGGACGAAATCCTTCCAATCACCGTACCCATCAATGCATGGTGCTCCTCTGAGATAGAAGCTCGCCCCAGCAGAATCATCAGCTCCTCCGACCGCACATCGGACGGTGCCGGACTCGTCCTATGACCTCCATCGAAGGCCGGACGCGGAGAACCTTGGGGGGACATATGGCTACCTTCCACCCCTGCCGGATTCGGAGAAACCCTCCGCGACGACACCTCAAGGTCGCCCGCCTCGCCAGGCGGTACGGCAGGGGGAGGCGTTCCACTCTCCATCATCTCCGGAAGAAGATCCCCCGAAGACGAGCTCTGCTGAGAAGGGCTGAGGTCCGAGCTACAAAGTAAAATTTCGGTTAATCTTCTCAGATAAAAAGCAAGGATTTCTCTCATCCCTCTAAAGGAAAATCTCTCTCTACTTACGGCTCACTGGAGGGCTGATCCCTTTGAGGGCGTAGTTCGGCCAAGGATCTCCCCGGCGTCGGACCCTCTGACGAGGACTTTTCCCCCCGCTTTGAGGCCATGGTCTCCGGGTCGTCAGAGGCGGCCCTCTTCTTCCCCTTAGGAGAGGAATTGTCGGTTCCTCCCTTCAGAGCGGCCTCCTTCGAGGAGGCCATAGTTTCCTTGTCCCCCCCTCACTTCCCTCCAAAGGCATGATCTTCAACATCCTGACTAGCACGGGATCCGGCCTGGTCTCAGGAAGGGGAGCCGGACACCTGATCAGCTTTGCCTTCGCTATCCACTCCTGTTTAAAAGGACAACTCTTTTAGGGGCGAATTTATGACAATTTTACGGATAGCGAGTCCGGGCACAAGGTTACTTACTTGAGTATCCGGGCAATTGCAGCTTAAACCTGCATCCTCGGTCAAATCCGGACACATTGCTTGTGACCCGAAGAACATTTTATACATCTCCATGGGCGTTGCGCCCATAAAATGCTAGAGAGCTCGTGGTCCCTCCGGATTAAACTCCCACAGACGAAGGGAGCGATGTTTCCCGGGCAGTGTTTGGCGAATCAGCATGACCTGCGTCACCTTGACCAGGTTGAGGTCTCCTTCTAAGAGATCCCTAATGCGGCCCTGCAACAAGGGCACGTCTTTGGATAACCCCCAATCTAGTCCTTTGTTGACCCATGACGCTAGCCGTGGTGGGGGACCCGAGCGAAAGGCAGGAGGCGCCACCCACTTGGTGCTCCTGGGAGCGGTGATATAGAACCACTCTCGTTGCCACAAGCCGAGCTCCTCTTGAAAGGAGCCCTCGGGCCATGGAGCATCAGCATTCTTACTTATGACAGCGCCTCCGCACTCTGCGTGCCGTCCCTTGATCATCTTCGGCTCCACTCCAAAAGTCTTGAGCCATAATCCGAAGTGAGGAGTAACACGGAGGAACGCTTCGCACACAATGATGAATGAGGAAATGTGGAGGATGGACTCCGGAGCTAAGTCATGAAATTCCAGCCCATAATAGAACATCAGCCCCCTCACGAAGGGATCCATCGGGAAGCCTAACCCCCGAAGGAAGTGAGACATGAACACTACGCGCTCACCGGGATGGGGACTGGGAATAGCCTGCCTTTGAGCAGGCAACCTATGCGAAATTTCGGCGGTCAAGAACTTAGCCTCTCTCAACTTTAGCACGTCGTCCTCCATGACGGAGGAGGGCATCCATCGGCCTCGAAGGTCAGAATTGGACATTGTCGAAGGTCCGAAGTGCCTGGAATCTGGAGCCTAGGGTGTTGGAACTCGAGGCGACGGGCGAACTTGTTTTGAGATTGGAGAAAAGGAGTAAGGCCCTGGTCTCTTTATAAGAGGTTGAATACCAGGAGCCCTCCCCGTAACCGTTTGGGACTCGCCTTTAATCGAGAAGATGTGCTAACGGGCACGATTGGGTTACCCACGTCCGTATTGATGAGAATCCCGTAAATAAAGGGGAGACGATCTCTTCTTTGACAAGACGTGCCAAGGAAACCGCCTCGCAAAACACGCTGAGGTGGAAAAGTGAAAACGATTCGAATAAAGGCTTGGTCGTAGTGTGATGTCACGCTGCAGAATACGTCAGCAGATTAGATTTGTGTTAATATTATTCTCTCTGTGGCAATACGTGGAAACTTATTTTGCAGAGCCAGACACTACTCTTGGTGTTTACAAACTTTTATGAAGAATTTGGAGGAGGAACCCGCCTTGCAATGCCGAAGACAATCTACGTGCCGGACTCGTCATCATTGAAGCCTGGTTCAGGGGCTACTGAGGGAGTCCTGGATTAGGGGGTGTTCGGGTAGCCGGACTATACCTTCAGCCGGACTCCAGGACTATGAAGATACAAGATTGAAGACTTCGTCCCGTGTCCGGATGGGACTTTCCTTGGCGTGGAAGGCAAGCTTGGCGATGCGGATATTCAAGATCTCCTACCATTGTAACCGACTTTGTGTAACCCTAACCCTCTCCGGTGTCTATATAAGCCGGAGGGTTTTTAGTCCATAGGACAACTTCATCAGACAACAATCATACCATAGGCTAGCTTCTAGGGTTTAGCCTCCTTGATCTCGTGGTAGATCTACTCTTGTACTACCCATATCATCAATATTAATCAAGCAGGACGTAGGGTTTTACCTCCATCAAGAGGGCCCGAACCTGGGTAAAACATCGTGTTCCTTGCCTCCTGTTACCATCCGGCCTAGACGCACAGTTCGGGACCCCCTACCCGAGATCCGCTGATTTTTACACCAACATAAGTAATTAAGTAGTACTAGCTAGCTAGCTGCCATCTCTTTAATTATCATGCTTGATTAATTATTATCTGATCAAATTCCATTCTCGTAAAGGCCCTGAAGCAGGTGCCGGGGAATAATCTGTGTGGATACTATGTTTGCAAGAACATTCACATGACGACGTCCGAAAGGAGCAGATCTCAAAGACAGGACTGGGTACGTTTGTCAGAACACTATTCACAATTTTTACACCATTATCGATATCTAGTCACACAACTAATACACATGCATATTGATCTCCTTCTTAACAGTTCAGAGAGGTGCGGGACAAGCTCCTACCAACGGAGCGCATACAAGCAATTCAAGAGGAAATAGCGGGATTTTTGCTCGACCAGGTCAGAGATACGAACGTGGAATACTATTACCCGCTACCGCCCCCATGAACCATTTCCAATTGTCATCGTGCTCCGAAGGCACCAATTAGGCTAATGCCACTGGCTCTGAAGGCACCAATTAGGAGAAACTGTAAATAGCTAGCTAATTGTATATATATACATGTGTGTATGTGTGAATTAATGGTGGTTGTGAGACATTCGATGATATATATATATATATATGATTAGTTCTACTTGAAATTCTATTTATATATATGCATAACGTGTACAATATGCCATATCGTAAAATACCAGCAAACGAAAAAGAATTAAATGGAAAACACAAAATTAAATGAAAAAAAATCATAAACCCCAAACCCCCAACCTTTTAATACCGGTTGGTGTTACCAACCGGTACTAATGTCCTACGCGCCCCCAGAGCTGGCTCGTGCCACATGGTTGCCCTTTAGCGCCGGTTCCCGCGGAACCGGTACTAAAGGGGGGGGGCTTTAGTCCCCACACTTTAGTGCCGGTTACCGAACCGGCACTAAAGGGCCTTACGAACCGGTGCTATAGCCCGGTTCTGCACTAGTGTTACTACTATTTTGATCAAAGCGTTTGCTTCTAATCTTCTGATTTTGGACTCATAATTTCTTTGTAATTAACCTCGAGTCATTCAGATAATTCAATAAATTGATGCTTTGGCATTCTTTCTCCTTTTGACGGAGTACCGATACTCACATCAGCTCCATTATGGACTATTAGATCCTTTGTTGAATTATCATCCGACAGTGTCCTTCGTATACAAAAACCTCAAGAAGTTCCTTCCCTGATACATAATGCCATTTGGTAAATCCTATTCTCTGATTTAGCCAACCATGCTCTGTTGTCGAGCTAGTGATATTTACTCTTGAAGTTTGTGGTATATGATTCTACGATGCCCCGATGGGTTGAACATATGCCTTCCTTAATCTGTGTGAACCCGAAAGATTTCACGGGTCATACTTATCTGGTATTGCACTAGGTAAAACTTTCAACAACTGATGTCATTTTCGAAAAGCGAGAGGTGAATGAAAGCTTATGCATTGGAGAAGTGGGAGTCGACCTTGAACTTCGTGTTCGTGCCCATGGACACGATGAATATCCTATCATGGAAGCTTCTTGTAATAATAACTACTCCCTCGATATATTATCATTTGATATCTGTGAATTAATCCTTTGCAATCGTGGTTCCGATCATATTTTCTCCTTGATTCCATTTCTCGGACTAGTTAAAGCACTTGTCTTCTGCAAATCAATACACCTCTGCAACCTCTATTATGTTCTACCTTCGAGTATTACCCCGTGGTATCTCGATAAAATCACAGAACCATATCACTTCTTATGAGTTCTTCTTCAAGTATTATTTCTCACGGATTCCAATTTTTCCCAGGGTTTTGAATTGTTAGACACTCAGGGACACCTATAGTGAATCGAGTCCGTAATTCGATTCATTAACTCTAAGTAATTTTCATTGTTTATGAGTTTAATAATCCTTCAAGACATTTCTAGCCCGATCGGCTATATCATTATCGCGCTAAATTTTAGTTGTGCTACCTGGTCCTTCTTCTTAGAGCACAATTTTTGACGATGAACTAATCTTACATCGAACTTCCTCGTCATATCATTTCTCCTTGAACATCAAACTTGATTTCGAGTTTATGTCGTACCCTTGGTTCCCATAACCTTTCGCTTCATCATCATTTGACTTGATGGCATCGCCGACCGATTACATCTTCATGAAATCTCTCGACAACTGTGTCGTGATCATCATCAACATCCTAAGCTCTTCCAAGATATATATCGAATTCTTGATGGGTAATACCATCCTTGCCCCTTGATGATTCGTGTTATCATCGACCACTTTATTGCCTTCTATTCAACACAAACTTGTTCGTGTTTCGTGATATACCTTGAGATCCTTGCTATCCAGCATTTGTTCTTTACCTTGGAGTATTACCATCTTTTATGTCAGGAATGTCGTGAGAATTTCACCACCTCTTAAGAATTCTTGATACAGGTGATACTCCTTGCCATATCCGTTCACTCCTTGGTCCCCGTGTTGTTTCTAACCGGAAAACTGACAATTGAACTATGATGTGTGACTTCAAAACTTCTAGCAACCCTATTGCTTTCAAGTTAATGGTCGATATTTCATTCTTAGACCATTGGTTATCGAATCACCATTCTAGCATTGATCATGCTACCTAAGCCCATATTTCAGGTGCACCTTGCAATCAATGTTTAATTGTGTATGTTTTCCTCAAGCATACATCATTATATCATTTGGTCTGACAAGTGTTACCTCCTTGTTCAGATAATTGTGGAAATCCATCTTTTGTTAATCTTGATGAAATGTCGCTGAGTCCATCAGCCACCCCCTCATCTTCTCCTTGGTTTAATGATGAACTCTTGTTTGGAACTTGCTTCCATAGCTCATTTCCCGAGGATCTTACACTGTCATCTCGTCAATTTGTGTTGCACATTTTCTTCTTAGGCATCCCGAGATTGAGGTATCCTGACACCAATCAGATCGGAATCTCGGTCGGATATGATGGTTGGGACATTTTCCAGGAGTCATAACATTGATCCTTATATGATCCGGTAAGGTGATGTCATGCCTAGCACACCTGGCCGGAGGACCTATTGTTATAGTTTCCCTTTTTAGCAAGGTCAGCCATTCTTCCACGAGGAAACTGTAAGACTTATTCTATAAGTTGTTCCTGGTGGACCCTTTGTGCATCCAAAGTCCGACCTTTGCTTGAAGACCATGCCAATGCTATCTTGAAGCATGTCTGTGGTACTCCGATTTTCAACAAGAACATTTGAAGCCCAATGCTAAATGCTTCCTGCTCAATTATCCCAAACACCATTGTATGGTAATGTCATGAAATTTATCTCCCCTACGTAAATATTTTTCTACATTATATCCTATCATGGATATCATGCTCTGCTTGTCCTTGGGAAGGATATACCCCTGTTAAACACATTTTCCTTTCCATTGTTCTGTTTAATTTGATAATCTTATTACCCTCTCCATTGTTTTGTTTAACCTTTCTTGTGATCTATATGATCCAAGCAGCAATATTCTTCTGCTTATGTAAACACCTTGGTGTACAACTGTGTTAGTAAGACCCTGTTACTTTTGTTGATGGCATTATGGTAACCACCGATGGATGAGAACTTTGCCTATTGGTCTGCATCGTTTCAACAAGCAGGAAAATGGTTCTCTTCGTCCCTCGCCCTTGGTACCAACGTTGTTTCCAACATAAATGATAGGCTATCCTCTGACATAACTTGCTTACATGATCGTGCAGGACGTCCACACTCTTCCTACTTTTAACCTACATGGTGGGCCCATAACCCATAGGTCCTAGGATCGAAACCTGACTCTCCTGTACACCCTGTTTCAAAGTTATCCCTTGCGCTTGGTTTCGTGTGTAATTCGTGAGCCACCTTCCTAGTGATCTATTCTGGCATCACACACAATACTTGGTCCCATTGCTCTGAAACCTTTCACACTCTGTTTCACGCAATGAACGATTGCCTATCCGCCCAAAACTTCACATGATACCTTCTTACTTTTCTCTCGATATTTTCTAAGGTTTCAATTCGAGAGCTACTTTCGCCCACCTTCCCCGATGTTATCTGCCAGATAGCCAACCTTGTAGAGGTCTGTTCTCTCAAAATGCCCACCCTTTATTGTTCGTAAGCACGATGGAGTTCCTGAATAAAGGATGTCAACTTCAGCATGATGACCTGAAGCAGAGAAATGAAGACATCAATGTATTGGACCGGCCTCTTCGAGAAGAGCAAGCCAGAATGAGAAGACCCGCTAGATTTGTGACCAAACCTTCCCCCCTTTCACTACCTCTTAAATCTCGGGACGAGATTTCTTGTAGTGGAGGAGAATTGTGACGCCCGGATAATTAGGATACAGTAATCCCACGTCAATGATCCCACGTCACCATGGTTACTATTGTTAATCTCGCGTTAGTTCAAAACCGATTCAAATTCAAATTTTAAAATAAAGTAAAAATAATATTTATTCAAACAACAAAACAAAAATGTTCAAATTATTCTATAATTCCCTCTGATCAGTTTTCATGTTGAAACTAACTCCATTTGACTCATGAATAAATTCCAAGTAAATTAATAAATGGTCTAGCAGCAAATAAAATGACCTTCTCAGAATAATCAATTACTTATTTAACTCCAGTTGCCTCCCAACTTTCTGGGTATGCTCAAAATAATGCCTAGTATTTATGTGACAAATTTCAACTACAACAAAATTCATTTGGTTCGAACTTCAAATAGAAACAGAGGAGAAATGCAGAATAGTAGTAGAATAAGATGATTGGATATGGCACTGTGAACTTTGGCCCATGTAGCAACAGCAGCTAGGCCAGCCCAACTCCCCCTCTCCTTCTACCTCTCTGTTCACTGAACAGAGGCGTTGCAGCCATCCACGGCCATGGCTGCGCCTTGGTGTGCGTGGCGGCCATTCGTGCCCCCTTTACCTATAAAGGAGCCCACCGAAAACCCTGGACCCCTCTCGTCCAGTTCCCCCTCGATCCCCCTTCACCCCCTCCTCTTTGGATCGATTTTGTGCTCGGAAGCTCGCACGGTGACCGCACGCCTCGCCACCATTGCCATGGCCAACGTGTGCCTCACCACATGGGAAGACCTCCAGGAGAACCGTCGTGCTCGGCTGCATCTACCCCGAGCATCGAATCAAGTCGGGACGCATCGTACATTCGCCATCGACATCGTCATCTCCGTGTACATCGCCGCCCTTGCCAGCGATTGGCCTCGCTCCGGTCCTCCCCGCGTCCACCCGAGCTCACTGTCGTCTCCCTCGCTGTGAGCACCACTGCAATTCCCCCTGTCATTAAGCTCGGTTTCGAGTTGTAGCTAGGTAGAGCCATAGTCCCGCTGTCCTCTTCGTCTTGCTCCGGCCGCACCTGGGGCCGCTCCTCCCCTGCTCCTATCTACTGCGCCATTTCTGCTCCGCAACGCGCGCTCACCCGCCTGAGTCCGTCGCTCCCCTCGCCCGCGGCCATGCTCTGCCTTGCCCCGCTCACCCGGCTCCGGCGCCCGCCCGTGCAGTCCCGCAGCCGCAGCTGCCTGCCAGTCGCCGGCATACGCCCGCCACTCCTCGCGCTCGCCAGGGCCGCCACAGCCAACCGCGCCAGGCCGGGCCTGCTCCGGTCGTCCGCCCCCGCTCCTGACTGCTGTTGCTGCATTCGCCTGTTGCTGCTGCCATTCCTAGACGCTGCCGCTGCTGATTCTGCTTCTGCCGCTACTAGGCCCCACCGCCTCCGATCGCCCTTGGCCTCGCCGCTGCAAGCCGCGCCTCCTGCCGCCCGCCTGCAACCGCGCCTGACCGCACCCGGCGCCGCCCGCCGCGCTCCGTCGTTATTGGCCGCGCCCGCCTCTGCCATTGGCCCCGCGCAAGCTCGCCCCTCCAATTGCGCAGCCCCGTGCCCATCCCTCATGCTCCCATGCCGCGTCGCTTGCCACCGTTCCGGCTGGCCGGCCGGCCTGCCGCGCCGGCAGCCCCCGTCTGTGCGCGGGCGTAGCCCCTACTGACTGCGCCTCTGCCAGATTGGGCAGGCCCCTATTGATTCGGGGTCAGATTAGCACTAACGCCCTCCTAGTCAGCCACTAACAGTGGGCCCTGCCCCTATTTAAATAAATAATAAAAAAGATATTTTCAAGCATAAATAAATAAACAAATAGTTTATTAATTTAATTAACTCAACCTAAATTAGTCTAATTAATTTGTTAATTAAATTAGACAGACAGTGACAGGGGGCCCCTACCCTAGTTGACCAGTCAAAGTTTGACTGGTCAACTGGTCCCCCTGGTCCCACACATGTCAGCCCCTCTAGTAAACTTCTGTGTACTAGAATTGGGTGCACCTAGCATTTCACATTTAATTTCGAATTAAAACAATTTAGAAAATGATTTAAATCTTTAGAAATTAATATAAAATAATCCGTAGCTCGGATGAAAAAACTGTGTACATGAAAGTTGCTCGGAACGATGAGAAGAATCCGGATACGTAGCCCGTTCGTCCGCCACACATCCCTAGCATAATAAACACACAACTTTCCCCCTCCGATTCATCTATCCAAAAATGCGAAAACACCGGGGATACTTTCCCAGATGTTTCCCCCCTTTGCCGGTATCACTTAGTACCACGTTAGGTCACCTCTAGCACCGCGTATTGTCTTGTTATGCTTTGTGATACTTTGATTTCTCTATTATTTATTGTATTCCCCCTCCGTTACTTCTTTCCAGTAGACCCCGAGACTGCCGGCGACCCTAGTTCGACTACGGTGTCGATGACCCCTCCTTCTTGCCAGAGCAACCAGGCAAGCCCCCCCCCCTTGATCACCAGATATCGCCTATTCTTCTCTCTACTGCTTGCATTAGAGTAGTGTACTATGCTACTGCTTTCCGTTAAACCTATTCTGATGCATGCCCTGTCTTTGCTACTACTGTTATTACCTTTACCTGCAATCCTAAATGCTTAGTATAGGATGCTAGTATTCCATCAGTGGCCCTACATTCTTGTCCGTCTGCCATGCTATACTATCGGGCTGTGTGTCGGTGTCAAAACCGGCAGATCTCGGGTAGGGGTCCCGAACTGTGCGTCTAGGGCTGATGGTAATATGAGGCGGGGGACACAATGTTTACCCAGGTTCGGGCCCTCTTGATGGATGTTACACCCTACTTCTTGATTGATCTTGATGATGAGTATTACAAGAGTTGATCTACCACGAGATCGTAGAGGCTAAACCCTAGAAGCTAGCCTATGATTATGATTATTGTTGTCCTACGGACTAAACCCTCCGGTTTATATAGACACCGGATGGGGCTAGGGTTACACAGAGTCGGTTATAGATAAGGAGATCTACATATCCGAATCGCCAAGCTTGCCTTCCATGCAAAGGAGAGTCCCACCGGGACACGGGACGAAGCCTTCAATCTTGTATCTTCATAGTCCTACAGTCCGACCAAAGTATATAGTCCGGCTGTCCGAGGACCCCCTAATCCAGGACTCCCTTAGTAGCCCCCGAACCAGGCTTCAATGACGACGAGTCCGACGCGCAGATTGTCTTCGACATTGCAAGGCGGGTTCCTTCTCTGAATACTCCATAGAAGATTTTGAACACAAGGATTTTGTCCGGCTTTGTAAAACAAATTCCACATACCACCGTAGAGAGTATAATATTCCACAAATCTAATCTGCTGACAACTTTTCATAACGTGACATCCTGCCGTGGTCCGGTCATTACGAACCGTTTTTCCCAGCCTGCCACTGCACGTGTTGCGAGGCGGTTTTATTGGCATGTCTTGTCGAAGCAGAGATCGTGTTCCCCTTATCATGGGATTCTCATCAACACGGGTGTGGGTAACCCAATCGTGCTTGTTAGTATGACTCCTCGATTTTAGGCAAGTTCCAGACGGCCACGTGGAGGACGCTTGGTATTCACCCTTTTTATAAAGGGGCCAAGGCCTATCCTTTTCTTCTCGCGCTCGATCCTTCCCTTCCCCCACCTTGAGTTCCAACACCCAAGGCTCAGGCGTAAGGGAAGCCAGGTATCTGACCCCCGAAATCTCGCACAGGCTGCCTGCTCAAGGGCAGGTCATCCCCACTCCCGATGTTGGTGTACTAGAATAGGGGTACCCTAGTACCCCGAACTTGTGCACGGGCAGTTGCAGTACCCCGCGGCAAGGCTTACCGGGCGAGCGCCAAGATCCTCCGTGGTTCCCTTGAAGCCATTCAAGAACAAAGTATTTAAGCTCACGAGACAAGGCCCCGGCAAGAGGAGCTTGCCGGGAAGGCCAACCAAGGCACTCCAAGGAACTTGCCGCGACGCGCCACGCGCTCCGGCAAGGCAACAAGGCCCCGGCAAGAGGAGCTTGCCGGGAGGACCAACCAAGATACCTCGAGGCCCGATGAGCGACAAGCTTCCGGACCCGACAAGATAACAACAGCGGCAAGGCGCTTGCCGCGGCAGGCGGCCACTCTGTGCCCGCGCTCCAGCGCATCCACCAACGTGTCGCTCTGGGGGCCTCTCCAGGCGCGCGTGGCGGGAGGCTGTGCAGCCAGCAGTGCGCAGTGGCATGCGAAGCTGACAAGATCACCATCGTGGCGAACGGTGGCGCCCCTAGCAGTCCTTTTCTGCACTGTTTGGGCGACCCAGACGGGAATTTAATGCCCTTGTCCCCTGCCGTCAGGGTTAGGTAGGGTGCACTGTACAAGCAACTGTACCAACCACCTCACTTTTTACATTTGTACCCTTCTTTGCGTTGCCACCTGTCGGTGACCCCTTTAGCGTATAAAAGGAGGCCCATGCGCAACGTAGAGGAGGTTGGGGCTCCGGTTCGATTCATTCGTGAGCCAGAAAACACTACGCCCTCTCTCTAGAGCAAGAACATAATAGAACCAGACAAGCAGCAGTAGGAGTGTTATCTCTCCGGAGAGCTCCGAAGCTGGGTAAACTGCTCGTGTGCTTCACCTCGATCTACTCTTTGTGCGATCTCCGCCCCCCGCCGAACCGAAAGGGGCCCGGTCCGCCGGCCCCATAGGTGTTCGTGGATCAGTTTCCCCGACATCTTTGGAGCGCCAGGTAGGGGGCGTCGAGATTGTGTGAACCTGATCCGGCGTTCACACGAGCGACATCTTTGGCGCGATCCCTTTATCCTGGCCATTTTCGGTCTGGGGGCTCGATATCCTCGGCCCTTTCCCCCGAGCTGTCGGGGGCTTTGAGTACTTGTACGTCGCAATCGACAAGTTCACAAAGTGGCCGGAAGTGCAGCCAGTGAGGAAGGTGACAGCACAGTCAGCAGTCAAGTTCTTCAGGTCAATTATTTGCCATTTCGGGATCCCTAACAGGATCATCACCGACAACGGCACGCAATTCACGAGCCGCACCTTCATGCAGTATGTCCAAGACCTTGGGGCCAAGGTCTGCTTCGCTTCTGTTGCTCATCCGAGAAGCAACGGTCAAGCAGAGAGGGCAAATGCTGAAGTGCTGCGCGGGCTCAAGACCAGAACTTTCGACAGGCTGCGCAAGTGCGGAAGAAACTGGATCGAGGAGCTGCCGGTGGTTCTTTGGTCGATCAGAATGACGCCAAATCGAGCCACTGGCCAGACACCTTTCGCTCTAGTCTATGGAGCAGAGGCAGTTCTCCCCACGGAATTCGTATACGGATCGCCTCGAGTGCTCGCTTATGATGAGCTTGAGCAAGAACAGCTGCGACAAGACGACGCGCTGCTCCTCGAGGAAGATCGTCTTCAGGCTGCTGTACGAGCTGCTCGATACCAGCAAGCTTTGCGCTGCTACCATAGCCGCAAAGTTAAAGCCAGAAGCTTCGAGGAAGGCGACCTTGTTCTTCGGCGCGTTCAGTCCGCCAAGAATTCCAACAAGTTGACGCCGAAGTGGGAAGGCCCTTATCGGGTGAAACGAGTCACAAGGCCCGGCACTGTCTGCCTTGAGATCGAAGATGGCATTCCGGTGAGCAACTCCTGGAACATAGAACATCTTCGTAAGTTTTTCCCGTAGGGCGCGGTTGCCGGAACCCCGTTCCAGCAACCACCTTTTGTACAAGTCTTGCCGCTGTTGCATGTAATCCTTTGTACAAAGCCGGGCGCAGATCCCGTGCATAAATAGAACCCCATGTGCTCCGCACAACTTGTCCATTTCATGCATTAGTTTTTTTCTTGCATGTGTTATCTGATACTTTGTGCAGCACCTACATCCGGTAAGCAATAACGAGCCGAAGGGCTCCATATTATTATTTTCTCTTCTTTCTTCTTTTCAACAAAGGAAAAGAAGGTTCCCTCGCACACAAGTTTGCCGAGGGGGAAGGAGAAGATTGTGGTATGGACCAGGCGTCGTTCAAGCAAAGTTTTGCCTTGCCGGGAAGCAAACGACAGAAAAGCTAAGTTGCCAAAGTTTGAGCAATTAGTTTTTAAATTTTTGAGTTATTTTCCTCGAACAACCCTGCTTTGTATGGAAAACCTGTGCGCGGAGGAACCAACTCGTGGCTAGTTGCGCCCTTACTTTGTTTCGAGTCCGCTCAACAACTTAAGTGTGCTGCATCTAGTCGCGACAAGGTTTCTTGTCGGAAGCAGCGCCGCCAGCAGGCTGCTGAAGTTCCGCACTCAGCGCTCGCGGCTCGGGCGCTTGCGCCGACAAGTTCCCTAGAAGCGTAGGGTAAAAACATACAAGGGAAGGAATCTAGTAGAGGAAATAACATACCAATTGATAACAGAAATAAAGTTATATTACAAGATAACTTGTCGCAACTCTAACAGACTATTTTCATAACATGATTAGCAGCGACAAGGGAAAAGAAGAAATGAGCGGCCTAGTCTACGCGTCCGCCCTCGACCCTCTTGATCTCGCTCACCTTGTCCACAATGGGTGCGACAAGGGCCTTGAGTGCGTCCCGATCAGCGTCTGGCGGCAAGGACTTGAGGACATTGGTGAAGCTGAGGCCTGGATTGTGGAAGGCCACCTTCATCAGCACCTTCTGGAGAACCCCAGTGCAGATTTTGTGCGACTCGTCGGCCAGCTGCTTTGGGATCCTTTCTCGGAGCCGCTGGAGTGCCGTCGCCACGCCCTTGAAGAACAGGCTGAGCTTGGCGCTAGGTTGAAGATTCTCGTCGGAGGTGGTGGGGGAGGTCGACGGCGTTGGTGATGCTGGTGGCAATGGGGGGCGGAGCGCTGCTCTCTCAGCTTCGAGAAGAAGGGTGGGGAGCGGCGGAGGTTCGTGAAGATGGAGTAGTAGCAACCAGCGAGGGGGAACGAACTGCCCCTGTTTCCTCTGCTTATAAAGAGGGACGGGGCGGACGTTTCGCCCTTCTGAATAAAGAACCACCCACGATCTCTCCCACGACGCCGCATTAAACGCGTGCCGTTAGGGGAGAGCGCGGTGGATACGGAGCAGGATTTGGCGTGGCCCAGTCCGCGTGTGCCCGTGCCCTGTCTTGGGCCTGGCCCAACAGCGCTCGGCACCGTGTCTGGCCCAGGCCCGGGGGCTCATGTTGGTGTACTAGAATAGGGGTACCCTAGTACCCTGAACTTGTGCACGGGCAGTTGTAGCACCCCGCGGCAAGGCTTGCCGGGCGAGCGCCAAGATCCTTCGTGGTTCCCTTGAAGCCATTCAAGAACAAAGTATTTAAGCTCAGGAGACAAGGCCCCGGCAAGAGGAGCTTGCCGGGAAGGCCAACCAAGGCACTCCAAGGAACTTGCCGCGACGCGCCACGCGCTCCGGCAAGGCAACAAGGCCCCGGCAAGAGGAGCTTGCCGGGAGGACCAACCAAGATACCTCGAGGCCCGATGAGCGACAAGCTTCCGGACCCGACAAGATAACAGCAGCGGCAAGGCGCTTGCCGCGGCAGGCGGCCACTCTGTGCCCGCGCTCCAGTGCATCCACCAACGTGTCGCTCTGGGGGCCTCTCCAGGCGCGCGTGGCGGGAGGCTGTGCAGCCAGCGGTGCGCAGTGGCATGCGAAGCTGACAAGATCACCATCGTGGCGAACGATGGCGCCCCTAACGGTCCTTTTCTGCACTGTTTGGGTGACCCAGACGGGCATTTAATGCCCTTGTCCCCTGCCGTCAGGGTTAGGTAGGGTGCACTGTACAAGCAACTGTACCAACCACCTCACTTTTTACATTTGTACCCTTCTTTGCGTTGCCACCTGTCGGTGACCCCTTTAGCATATAAAAGGAGGCCCATGCGCAACGTAGAGGAGGTTGGGGCTCCGGTTCGATTCATTCGTGAGCCAGAAAACACTACGCTCTCTCTCTAGAGCAAGAACATAATAGAACCAGACAAGCAACAGTAGGAGTGTTATCTCTCCGGAGAGCTCCGAAGCTGGGTAAACTGCTCGTGTGCTTCGCCTCGATCTGCTCTTCGTGCGATCTCCGCCCCCCGCCGAACCGAAAGGGGCCCGATCCGCCGGCCCCATAAGTGTTCGTGGATCAGTTTCCCCGACACCCGAACCCAACGAGGGTGTCATATTTGTTTCCCACTTCCTCCGAGGGCTAGGCTTTAGTCTTGATCCCTTTGTTAGAGGGATTATGTTCTATTATGGGCTTGATTTCCACGATCTAGCCCCAGATTCCATCCTTCACATCTCGTCGTTTATCGTCGTGTGTGAGCCCTTCCTCCACATCACCCACACTTCGGCTTATGGCTCAAGACCTTCAATGTGAAGCCGAAGACGATAGATGGGTGACACGCAGAATGCGGAGGTGCCATAATAAGAAAAGGCGCCGATGCTCTATGGCCATATGGTTCCTTCCCGGAGGTGTCCAACTTATGGCAGCGGGAGTGGTTTTTCATCACAGCTCCCCGAAGTACAAAGTGGGCAGCTGCCCCCGCCTTCCGCTCGGGTCCCCCGCCGCAACTGGCATCATGGGTCAACAAGGGGCTGGACTGGGGGCCAGTTAATGACGTGCTGACATTGCAAAGTCGCATCCGAGATCTCCTCAAGAGGGATGTCAGTCTTGTCAAGGTAATGCAAGTTATGCTAGCTCGTCGGGTCCTGCCATGCCAACATCATCTCTCCATATGTGGGAGTTCAACCCGAAAGGACCGCGAACTATTCAGAAATTCTTCAGCGTGACGCTTGAAGAGATGTATGGATTGTTCTTCGGATCACGAATAAAGTGTCCGGACACCATCGAGGATGCGGGTCTCAACTGCAACCGTTTAGATACCCACGTAAGTAATTTTGCAGCCGAACATGCTGTCTTTTTATTTGTCATAACATCATTCTGAAAAAATCACTCTCGGCCAGGACTGGATAAGAAAGGCGGAGATGATCAGGTGTTCGGCCCCCCATCCCGATGGCTCACCAGATCCTGTACTAGCCAGGATGCTTGAGCACGCACCTTATCGTGCCATCAGGGGAAGATAAAAGGGAGGAATAAAGAAGCCGAAAGTGGGCTTCACGCATTACTCATCCAAACCGGGGGAATTAGTGTCTCCGCGAAGGAGGATAATCGGGGAGAAGAATCTAGAATCCCCTCTCCCCAAGGAAGGAAATGAACTGCCTCTGTAGACTTGGAAATGAAGGCTTCCAAACGAGGGAATAAACCCTCGCCAGGGGGCCCTGCCCCAGAGGGTGTCCTTACTGCACAGCGCCCGCAAGGGGGCCAGCCCTCCACCGAGCTGTAAGTGAACAAGAGTACTTTTGGTAAATATATCCTGCTTGATCTCCGAGGACAATAACCGGGACATATATCTTGCAGTCCGGCTCATAGCCCTTCTTGACAGAGTTCGTCTTCAGGGGATCTTCTTTCGGAGATGAAGGAGAGCGAAACACCTCCCCCTGTCTCCCCGCCTCCTGGGGCGGACGACCTTGAGGTGTCATCACGGAGGATTTCTCCTGATCCGCCAAGGCCAGAAGGTAACCCTTCAGCCACCCGAAGTCCGGAGTATTTGGCTCCTAAGGAGAGCAACAAAAAGAGTCTGGGATTGTCCGGTGCACAACCAGACGCACTGATGGGTCTTTTGGAGCAAGCGACTATCTCAGAGGCGCATCGCACTTTAATGGGTACGGTGGTTGAGAGGATTTCATCCGCTAAAAGTGGGTTGCATGAGGCTTTTACGAGCCTGCTAAGAGGATTTGAGGTACGCAAAGTAATATATATTTTTTTTGATAGTACCACACATGCTAGGTGTGCTCTATACAGATAGTAGCCCCTGAGACTCTGGTTGTTGACCAGAGGTGGCAAACAGAGGATCATAGTCCCAGGTAATGATCGCTTTGCTTTCATGTGTGGGTGGCTGAGGGTCCGGTGGCTGGCCGGACTGCTGAGTTTGCCGGACTGAGGCAGCAACTTGATGCGGCAGATGCCGACATTGCGCTTGTGAACAAGCGGATTGGGGAGGCACAGGGTATGTATTTTCGGGTGGTCAACAAATATTAAGAGGAGCATGATTGCTAGTATCTATAATATGTCGTGACTGCAGATGGAGCTGCCGCCGTGGAGACCCTACGGGTGGAACTTGCCCGAGCCAAGGAACAAGCCGGGAGAAGTGATGCGGCCTCCCTAAAGGCGGCCGAAGACTTAAGAGCCGAACATGCTGCTCATCGCCAGAGCAAAGATAAAATAGCCAAGATGGCTGTTGAGCTGAAAGATGCCGCCGACCGATATGAGATTCTTGAAAAGGAAAGCCAAGCGAAAGCGGCTGACCTGAAGAAAGCTGTGGAAGCAGCCAAGGAAACCCGCTCTCAAATCAGAGCGGCGAAGGAGGAGCTCCGTCAAGCCGGAGATATCACGGCTGGGAAGCCCTTTTTGTTGCGGACGAAGTTCGGAGATCCGAAGTATGCCCCTCTGGATCAATTATGGAGTGCTGCAGACGTGTACTTGGACTTGGCAATGAGTGCTGCTGATGCGACTGAGTTTTTCAAAGATCGGAAAGATCATGAAATGGAAAGATTGTTCTGGTCGCAGTTCAGTGGTCCAACGCGTCCGCTGCTATTAAATGAACAAATGGCTGAGTGGGCCGAGCTCCATAGGCTGTCCGGACTTGCCATGAGGTATGTCGTGGATCATCTTTGGCCGAAGGGACCAATGCCGAATAGTTATTTTGGTCTAGTGCAATGATTCCTTGGTGTTGTGCCGCATATCGATGCTGTAAAGAGGTTGACATGCATAGAGGGTGCACGGATGGCTCTTGCCCATGTTAAGACATACTGGGAAGAGATGGAGGCCACCGCTGTTGCAACCCAGGATCCTGCCGCAGGCCAGGTCACGACTGAGCACTATTTTGAAGAAGTCCTAGAAGGCGCTCGTTTAATAGAGGCTCAGTGCTCGAAGAGTATCATGTTCGAGTGACATGTATCCCAATTGTAAAAACAATGCTATTTGGATTATAAAGGTTGTGTTTATACTTTTGCCTGAAAGTATTATGATGCCTCTTGTGTGGTCGTTTATCTATGTATATAACCTGAAAGTTTGTAGTCGTCGGCTTCAGCCCCCACACACATAATGCGGGGGTGTTCAGAAAAGCGCGTATTCACACTTGACCCAACGTCTTGGTCCATTAAGGAGGTGATAGCGCGGCGAACAAGGCAATCGGACTATATAGCTTTAACACTTTCACTTAGCCATAGGAGTTTGAGGTGGGGCTACTATATAGCCCCTGGTACTTCTGCGCTCATCCGAATATGGTGCGTGTACATACATGACCGGGAAACCGGTCCTTCATTAATGCCGAGGGATCGCGAAGATTCCTCTGAGTCATCGAGTGGTTGACCAGTCTCGCGCTTTATCATGACAGTCAGTTTTCGGCTTTCTCTACTGAGGTGCTCATCCAGATGAACCAGGGCAGAATCGCAGTAGTTCTCCCGGTGCCGCCTTAGCCGATAGAGCGGAACGTAAGGTAGCAAAACATGAGAGCCGGGCAAACCCAACTATTGACCAAAGACATGATTCGGAGCTGATGCATATAAGGCCAAACTCGCGATGCCGAACACTCCCTAAGGTATTCGGACTTTACAACATATACTGGGCTGAGTAACGCCCTCGATTATGAGCCCTGAATTTCCAGGTACTTGCATTAGTCTGACGTGACGAAATGCCAATAACGCCAACATCCCTTTTGGTTGTGTTGAGTATCCGGAGGGAGTGAAGCAACAAGAGACAGTAAAAAAAGTTTACACAGGGTCTTAATCTAAAAAGAAGCCTTTGAGCGGGGCCCTGCTGCACGTCTGCGCCTATGTCTCCGTTGTGTCATATTTTGGAAGGGTGTAGCACGATGATCATCTGTAAAAGAGTAAAACGCAGGTGAAAGTATTTGTGCGAAAAATTGGTTATTCTTAATGAACCATTAAAATGCAATCTAAATAGGGTCAAGCCGAACTGTAGCCCTTTTTACATGCGGGAAGCCCCTAGCACCACCTATTGGGGTATATCCATCGACCCAATCTCAAGTTTATCTGAGCTATTACAGCTAGTGGTGCACCGGACTCGTCTAACCGTGTCCGTGGTCTTGACGACCGATCATTTCATCTGGTTGGAGAGGCCGTTCAGTGATTGGCTGCTAGAGCCACCACGTCTTCCTCCGTACGTGAGGAACGCTCTGTGTTTCTGCTAACTATGATGATGCCACGTGGACCGGGCATCTTAAGCTTAAGATAAGCGTAATGTGGTACTGCATTAAAACGAGCGAAGGCCGTTCTTCCGAGTAGTGCGCGATGGCCGCTTCAGAATGGAGCGATGTCGAAGGTTAATTCTTCGCTTCGGAAGTTGTCGGGAGAACCGAATACAACCTCTAGTACTAGAGAGCCCGTTCAGCGGGCCTCTGGGCCTGGTATTACTCCTTTAAAGGTAGTATTGCTTTGGCTGATTCTTGTCGGGTCTATCCCCATTTTGCAGACGGTGTACTGATATATTAGATTAAGACTACTGCCGCCGTCCATAAGGACTCGGGTGAGATGGTATCCGTCAATTATTGGGTCTAGCACCAAGGCAGCAGATCCTCCATGCCGGATACTAGTCGGGTGATCCCTGTGATCAAAAGTGATCAGGCAGGCCGACCAAGGGTTGAACTTAGGGGTGACGGGCTCTATGGCGTATACGTCTCGGGGTGCACGCTGGCGCCTCCTCTTCGGTATGTGAGTTGCTTAAATCATGTTCACTGTTTTGACCTTTGGTGGGGATTTTTTTCCTGTCCCTCAATGTTCGGCTGGCGAGGCTCATCCTCGCCTTCGCTTGGTGTCTCCCTCCCCTTGTGTTCGGCGTTTAGCTTTCCGGCCTGCTTGAAGACCCAGCATTCTCTGTTGGTGTGATTTGCAGGTTTGTCGGAGGTGCCATGAATCTGACATAATCTGTCTAGAATCTTGTTTAGACTGGACGGTCCATCTCTGCTGCCTTTAAATGGCTTTTTCCGTTGACCGGGCCGAGAGCCCCTAAATCCGGCGTTTACCGCCATGTTGTCTGGGCTGTCTTTGTTGTTTCGATGCTTGCTTTTATTGTGTCGCGGTTTCTCGTAGCCATCCCTGACTTCGGATGTGCTTGGGTTGCTGGTGCCGCTATGGGCCAGCCAACTGTCTTCGCCCGCGCAAAAGGGGGTCATAAGGCTTGTTAGGGATGTCATTGTCCTTGGTTTTTCCCGGCCGAGGTGTCTAGAGAGCCATTCGTCCCGGACATTGTGCTTGAAAGCCTCTAAGGCTTCGGCATCCGGACAGTCAACGATTTGATTCTTCTTCGTGAGAAATCTATTCCAAAGCTTTCGGGCTGACTCTCCGGGCTGTTGAATGATGTGACTTACATCGTCTGCGTCCGGAGGTCGGACATAGGTCCCTTGAAAATTGGCCCTAAAAGCATCCTCAAGCTCTACCCAGCTTCCAATTGAGTTTTCGGGGAGGCTTTTCAGCCAGTGCCGAGCTGGTCCTTTCAACTTGAGGGGCAGGTATTTGATGGCGTGGAGATCATCTCCGCGAGCCATGTGGATGTGAAGGATAAAGTCCTCAATCCAGACCCCAGGGTCTGTCGTTTCGTCGTATGCCTATATGTTCATGGGTTTAAATCCCTCGGGAAATTCATGGTCCAGCACCTCATCGGTGAAGCATAGGGGGTGCGCGACACCCCTGTATTTGGATGTGTCATGGCATTCTTCAGACGGTTGTAGCATTTGGTTTTGATACCGAGCTGTTATTCGGTCAGTATAATCGTTTGGGCAGCCATGATTCTGTGCCGGAGCGCGCTTTCTAGATCCGTAGATGGACCTGGCCATACTGGCTTTTTGTGCAGGTCTTCACGTAAATTGTGCGCTGACTTGTGTGCGACGTCATTAGCCGCCCTGTCGCAGCCACGGGGTGGTCGATCCGGCTAATCGGCCGTTTTATTTTTCGGCTGAATGGGATCTAAAGCCTCATCGTCGAATTCAGGCAGCAGCTTGCACTTTGGATAGCTCTTTGTGTGGCGACTGCCGCCGTACTTTTCTTTAGTGTCAAGCACTTTATTCCATCTGCTGTTGAGCATATTCTGCGCGGCCTTAAGCCTTTGCTTCTGCTTCTTCAGGCTCCTCGCGGTGGCAATAAGCCTTCTATGGAGGTTCTCTTGTTCCAAGTGCCTTTCCGGGATGATGTGTGCATCGTCGTCCGGACTATTCTCCTCTCTAGAGACAGGTTGATGAGTTTTACCCTCGGCGTCGCCATGATCGGACAATGGCTCCGTACTATGTTCGCCGTCCACTGGCTCATCCTGCTCCATCGCTGGGTCCATATGGTTGTCGTTTCCTTTGGAGTCGACCGGGGTATTATTCTTTCTTGCACTGTTATCGCTGTTTTTGCTGAGGCGGGATTTGGGGCGGCGCCTACGTCGTCGCTTTGGTTGCTTCTCGAGGGGACTGTCCTTCGCTGCATCCTCCCGTTCCTCGTCATTGTTTTCTTTGGGTGTATCCACCATGTTTATATTGTGTGATGAAGTGGCTGTCCAGCGCCCTGTGGGCGGTGGTTCCTGTTCCTCTCCTGCATCATCGTCCATACCGTCGCTGTCTTCGGAGTCAAAATCAAGCATGTCGGTTAAGTCATCGACAGTGGCTATTAAGTGGGTGGTGGGTGGGGAACGAATTCCTTCGTCGTTCGCTTCCCACTTGAGCCGGACATAGTTCGGCCCAGGGTCTCCTGACAAGGAGAGAGACCTCAATGAATCTAGCACATCGCCCAAGGGCGAGTGCTGAAAAATATCCACGGAGGTAAACTCCATGATCGGTGCCCAATTAGATTGGATAGGTACGGACGCAGGCGGTTCAAAGCCTATGGCCGGGGACGAATCCAAGGGTCTGGTAACACAGGTCTCATAGGAAGTGAAGTCAGTATTCAGCTCTATCGCCACTGAGTGTGCGGCCTCCGTGGCGGGGTCCATCCACCTGTCCTCGGATGGCACGATCTGCTTCGGATTAAGGGCCAGAGTAACCGCAGGTGCGATCTCCCGAAGACCATCCGATGGCAGAGCTAAGTCATGCTTGTCGTGACTGTTTGGCGCGCCTGACATGAGCTCGAATCCATCGAAGATCAAGTCTCCACGGATATCGGTAGTGTAGTTCAAGCTTCCAAATCTGACCTAATGGCCAGGGGCGTAGCTATCGATCTGCTCTTGATGGCCAAGAGAGTTGGCCCACAGTACGAAGCCGCCGAATACGAAGATCTGTCCAGGAAGAAAAACCTCACACTGGATCACATCGTTGCCGATGATCGAAGGAGCCATCAAGCCTTTATCATGACAACACAGTGGAACTCTCAATGAAAGCACCAATGTCAGTGTCAAAACCGGCGGATCTCGGGTAGGGGGTCCCGAACTGTGCGTCAAGGGCTGATGGTAATAGGAGGCGGGGGACACAATGTTTACCCAGGTTTGGGCCCTCTCGATGGAGGTAATGCCCTACTTCCTGCTTGATTGATCTTGATGATATGAGTATTAAAAGAGTTGATCTACCACGAGATCGTAGAGGCTAAACCCTAGAATGTAGCCTATGATTATGATTGTTGTTGTCCTATGGACTAAACCCTCCGGTTTATATAGACAACGGAGGGGGCTAGGGTTACAGAGAGTGAGTTACAGAGAAGGAGATCTACATATCCGAATCGCCAAGCTTGCCTTCCACGCAAAGGAGAGTCCCACCCGGACACGGGACGAAGCCTTCAATCTTGTATCTTCATAGTCCAATAGTCCGACCAAAGTATATAGTCCGGCTGTACCAGGACCCCCTAATCCAGGACTCCCTAACCGTGATCACTCGGGAGGTTATCACAGGTATATACATACATACTTACATACTATACAGGTGGTGACTACACTCGGGTCGGCTCGTAGAGTACCCGCATGTGATTCCGATGTGGGGGCTGAAGGGGCAGGTGGTTCCATCCCGGTAGAGGTGGGCCTGGGTTCCCGACGGCCCCCGACTGTTACTTTGTGCGGAGCGATAGGGCATGTTGAGACCACCTAGGAGAGAGGTGGGACTGGCCCTGGTCGGCGTTCACAGTTACTTCAAAATAACACGCTTAACAAGATCTTGGTATTTGATCTGAGTCTAGCCACTGGCCTATACGCACTAACCAACTATGCGGGAACAGTTATGGGTACCATGTCGTGGTATCAGCCGAAGCCTTCGTGACATCAGCGACTGAGCGGCGCGCGCCATATTGGACTGGAATGCCTGCTCTTGTATTAGGGAGGCTAGGTCTGCTTCCGGCCGCCCACGCAACGTGCAGGTGTGCAATGAGCGATGGGCCCGGACCCCTGCTCCATAGGATTTAGACCGGCGTGCTGACCTCTCTGTTGTGCCTAGGTGGGGCTGCGACGTGTTGATCTTCCAAGGCCGGGCATGACCCAGGAAAGTGTGTCCGGACAAAGGGGATCGAGTGTGTTGGGAAATGTGGTGCACCCCTACAGGGAAGTTGATCTATTCAAATAGCAGTGTCCCTCGGTAAAAGGACGACCCGGAGTTGTACCTTGACCTTATGACAACTAGAACCGGATACTTAATAAAACACACCCTCCCAAGTGCCAGATACAACCCGGTGATCGTTCTATAACAGGGCGACGAGGAGAGGATCACCGGGTAGGGTTATGCTATGCGATGTTACTTGGTGAACTTACTATCTACTCTCTTCTACATGCTGCAAGATGGAGGCGGCCAGAAGCGTAGTCTTCGACAGGACTAGCTATCCCCCTCCTATTTCGTCATTCTGCAGTTCAGTCCACATATACTACCCCCTTTCATTGATACCAATGCATATGTAGTGTAGCTCCTTGCTTGCGAGTACTTTGGATGAATACTCACGGTTGCTTTGCACCCCCTTTTCCCCCTTTCTATATCCGATTGTTGTGACCAGACGTTGGAGTCCAGGAGCCAGACGCCACTATCGATGACGACTGCTACTACCCGGGAGGTGCCTACTACTACGTGTAGGCCGCTGATGACGGCCAGGAGTAGTTTAGGAGGATCCCAGGCAGGGGGCCTGCGCCTCTTTCGATCTGTATCCTAGTTTGTGCTAGCCTTCTTAAGGCAAACTTGTTTACTTATGTCTATACTCAGATATTGTTGCTTCCACTGACTCGTCTATGATCGAGCTCTTGTATTCGAGCCCTCGAGGCCCCTGGCTTGTAATATGATGCTTGTACGACTTATTTTATTTGTAGAGTTGTGTTGTGATATCTTCCCGTGAGTCCCTAATCTTGATCGTAGACGTTTGCGTGTATGATTAGTGTACAGTCAAATCGGGGGCGTCACAGGGAGAGGGGAATCCATCGCCATCGTCATCATCAACCTTCCTCCATCACCAATTTCATGATGCTCACCGCCGTGTGTGAGTAATTCCATCGTAGGCTTGCTAGACGGTGATGGGTTGGATGAGATTTATCATGTAACCGAGTTAGTTTTGTTAGGGTTTGATCCCTAGTATCCACTATGTTCTGAGATTGATGTTGCTATGACTTTGCTATGCTTAATGCTTGTCACTAGGGCCCGAGTGCCATGATTTCAGATCTGAACCTATTATGTTTTCATGAATATATGTGAGTTCTTGATCCTATCTTGCAAGTCTATAGTCACCTATTATGTGTTATGATCCGTTAACCCCGAAGTGACAATAATCGGGACCATTACCGGTGATGGTCGTAGTTTGAGGAGTTCATGTATTCACTATGTGTTAATGCTTTGGTCTGGAACTCTATTAAAAGGAGGCCTTAATATCCCTTAGTTTCCAATAGGACCCCGCTGCCATGGGAGGGTAGGACAAAAGATGTCATGCAAGTTCTTTTCCATAAGCACGTATGACTATATTCAGAATACATGCCTACATTACATTGATGAACTGGAGCTAATTCTGTGTCACCCTATGTTATAATTGTTGCATGATCGATCGCATCCGACATAATTCTCCATCGCCGATCCAATGCCTACGAGCTTTTCATATATTGTTCTTCGCTTATTTACTTTTCCATTGCTATTGTTACAATCACTATAAAACCAAAAATATTACTTTTGCTACCGTTACCACTACTATCATATTACTTTGCTACTAAACACTTTGTTGTAGATATTAAGTTTCCAGGTGTGCTTGAATTGACAACTCAGCTGCTAATACTTGAGGATATTCTTTGGCTCCCCTTGTGTCGAATCAATAAATTTGGATTGAATACTCTACCCTCGAAAACTATTGCGATCCCCTATTGTCGTGGGTTTGTCACGACAGATGTCCTCGTGAAAGGACTTAGTCGTGGAGCCATCGCTACGGGTTAGCGCAAAGGGGTTCACAACCCAGTCTTGGGTTAATGAACAAGCTCTCAGAGGTTCAACATGAAAGAAATATGCCCTAGAGGAATGATAAAGTTGTTATTTATATTTCCCTATATCATGATAAATGTTTATTATTCATGCTAGAATTGCATTAACCGGAAACTTAGTACATGTGTGAATACATAGACAAATAAACTGTCACTAGTATGCCTCTACTTGACTAGCTCGTTAATCAAAGATGGTTAAGTTTCCTAGCCATAGACATGAGTTGTCATTTGATGAACGGGATCACATAATTAGAGAATGATGTGATTGACTTGACCCATCCGTTAGCTTAGCACTTTGATCCTTTAATTTATTGCTATTGCTTTCTCCATAACTTATACATGTTCCTATGACTATGAGATTATGCAACTCCCGAATACCGAAGGAACACTTAGTGTGCTATCAAACTTCACAACATAACTGGGTGATTATAAAGATGCTCTACAGGTGTCTCTGATGTTGTTTATTGAGTTGGCATAGATCAAGATTAGGATTTGTCACTCCCATTGTCGGAGAGGTATCTCTGGGCCCTCTAGGTAATGCACATCACTATAAGCCTTGCAAGCAATGTGACTAATGAGTTAGTTGCGGGATGATGCATTACGAAACGAGTAAAGAGACTTGCCAGTAACGAGATTGAACTAGGTATTGACATACCGACGATCGAATCTCGGGCAAGTAACATACCGATGAGAAATGGAACAACATCTGTTGTTATGCGGTTTGACCGATAAAGATCTTTGTAGAATATGTAGGAACCAATATGAGCATCTAGGTTCCGCTATTGGTTATTGATCGGAAGTGAGTCTCGGTCATGTCTACATAATTCTCGAACCTGTAGGGTCCACACGCTTAACATTCGATGATGATCAGTATTATGAGTTTATTTGTTTTGATGTACCAAAGTTAGTTCGGAGTCCCGGATGTGATCACGGGCATGACGAGGAGTCTCGAAATGGTCGAGACATAAAGATTGACATATTGGAAGGCTATGTTTGGACATCAGAATGGTTCCGGATGAGTTCAGGCATTTACCGGAGTACCGGGGGGTTACCGGACCCCTCCCCCCGGGGAGTCAATGGGCCTTATTAGGCCTTAGTGAGGGAGAGAGGAGGAGGCGGCCAGGTGGAGGGCGCGCCCCCAAGCCCAATCCGAATTGGGTGGGGGGCCGGCCCCCCTTTCCTTCCCTCTCTCTCCATCTTCCTTCTTCTCCTACTCCAACTAGGGAAGGGGGGAACCTACTCCTACTGGGAGTAGGACTCCCCCTTGGGCATGCCATAGAGAGGGCCGGCCCTCCCCGCCTCCCCTCCTTTACATACGGGGGAGGGGGGAACCCCATAGACACACAAGTTGACAGTTGTCTTAGCCGTGTGCGGTGCCCTCCTCCATAGATTTCCACCTCGATCATATCATTGTAGTGCTTAGGCGAAGCCTTGCATTAGTAACTTCATCATCATCGTCATCACACCGTCGTGCTGATGGAATACTCCCTCAGCCTCAGCTGGATCAAGAGTACGAGGGACGTCACTGAGCTGAACGTATGCAGATCGCGGATGTGTCGTGCGTTCGGTACTTGATCGGTTGGGTCACAAAGACGTTCGACTACATCAACCGTGTTTCTTAACGCTTCCGCTTTCGGTCTACGAGGCGTAGACACACTGTCCCCTCTCGTTGCTATGCATGTCCTAGATAGATCTTGCGTGATCGTAGGAATTTTTTTGAAATACTGCGTTCCCCAACAGTGGCATCCGAGCCAGGTATATGCGTAGATTTTATATGCACGAGTAGAACACAAAGGAGTTGTGGGCGCGGGTATATACATATTGCTTGCTGTCACTAGTTGATTCTTGATTCAGCGGTATCGTTGGATGAAATGGCTCAGACCGACATTACGCGTACGCTTACGCGAGACTAGTTCTATCGAGGTGCTTCGCACACAGGTGGCTAGTGGGTGTCTGTTTCTCCAACCTTAGTTCAATCAGATTCAATGAACATGGTTCTTTCTGAAGATCAAAAAGCAATCACTACACCGTGTTGTGGTTTTTGATGCATAGGTAAGAACGGTTCTTGCTAAGCCCGTAGCAGCCACGTAAAATTTGCAACAACAAAGTAGAGGACGTCTAACTTCTTTTTGCAGGGCATATTGTGATGTGATATGGTCAAGACGTGATTATATAAATTATTGTATGAGATGATCATGTTTTGTAACACGGTTATCGACAACTGGCAGGAGCCATATGGTTATCGCTTTATTGTATGAAATGCAATCACCATGTAATTGCTTTACTTTATCACTAAGCGGTAGCGATAGTCGTAGAAGCAATAGTTGGCGAGACGACAATGATGCTGCGATGGAGATCAAGGTGTCAAGCCGGTGACGATGGTGATCATGACGGTGCTTTGAAGATGGAGATCAAAGGCACAAGATGATGATGGCCATATCATATCAATTATATTGATTGCATCTCATGTTTATCCTTTATGCATCTTATTTTGCTTAGTACGGTGGTAGCATTATAAGATGATCTCTCACTAAATTTCAAGGTATAAGTGTTCTCCCTGAGTATGCACCGTTGCTACAGCTCATTGTGCTGAGACACCACGTGATGATCAGGATGAGCCTAGCATATGCATATATGTCCTTGGAACACTGAGACCGAAAGGTCGAGCATTAATCATATAGTAGATATGATTAACAAGTGATGTTCCACATTGAAAACTACTCCATCTCACGTGATGATCGGACATGGTTTAGTTGATATGGATCACTTAGATGATTAGAGGGATGTCTATGTAAGTGGGAGTTCTTAAGTAATATGATTAATTGAACTTTAATTTATCATGAACTTAGTACCTGATAGTATTTTGCATGTCTATGTTGTTGTAGATAAATGGCCCATGTTGTTCCGTTGACTTTAATTGCGTTCCTAGGAAAGCTAAGTTGAAAGATGATGGTAGAAATTACACGGATTGGGTCCATAACTTGAGGATTACCCTCATTGCTGCGCAAAAGAATTATGTCCAGGAAGCACCGCTGGGTGCCAAACCCGCTACAGGAGCAACACTAGATGTTATGAACACTTGGTAGAGCAAAGTTGATGACTACTCTATAGTTCAGTGTGCCATGCTTTATGGCTTAGAACCGGATTGAGAGATATGAAGTCTCCAATAAGTTCTATAGCTGCCAAATGGAGGAGAATAGTTTTGTCAGTGAGCATATACTCAGAAAGAACCCTTTTCATTGACTCAGGTAGGAGTTAATCTTCTAGTTGATAGTGTCATTAACAGAGTACTTCAATCACTGTCACCAAGCTACAAGAGATTTGTGATGAACTATAATATGCAAGGGATGGATAAGACAATTCCCGAGATCTTCGCAATGCTAAAGGCTGCAGAGGTAGAAATCAAGAAGGAGCATTAAGTGTTGATGGTTAACAAGATCACCAGTTTCAAGAAAAAGGGTGAAGGGAAGAAGGGGAACTTCAAGAAGAACGGCAAACAAGTTGCTGCTCAAGTGAAGAAGCCCAAGTCTGGACCTAAGCCTGAGACTGAGTGCTTCTACTGCAAAGGGACTGGTCACTGGAAGCGGAACTGCCCCAAGTATTTGGCGGAGAAGAAGGATGGCAAAGTGAAAGGTATATTTGATATACAAGTTATTGATGTGTACCTTACTAATGCTCGCAGTAGCACCTGGGTATTTGATACTGGTTCCGTTGCTAATATTTGCAACTCGAAACAGGGGCTACGGATTAAGTGAAGATTGGCCAAGGACGAGTTGACGATGCGCGTGGGAAATGGTTCCAAAGTCGATGTGATCGCCGTCGGCACGCTACCTCTACATCTACCTTCGGGATTAGTTTTAGACATGAATAATTGTTATTTGGTGCTAGCGTTAAGCATGAACATTATATCTGGATCTTGTTTGATGCGAGACGATTATTCATTTAAATCAAAGAATAATGGTTGTTCTATTTATATGAATAATATCTTTTATGGTCATGCACCCTTGATGAGTGGTCTATTTTTACTAAATCTTGATAGTAGTGATACACATGTTCATAGTATTGAAGCCAAAAGATATAAGTTTAATAATGATAGTGCAACTTATTTGTGGCACTACCGTTTAGGTCATATTGGTATAAAGCACATGAAGAAACTCCATGCTAATGGTCTTTTGGAATCACTTGATGCTTGCAAACCATGCCTCATGGGCAAGATGACTAGACTCCGTTCTCCGGAACAATGGAGCGAGCAACAGACTTGTTGGAAATAATACATACTGATGTATGCGGTCCGATGAGTGTTGATGCTCGCGGCGGGTATCGTTATTTTCTGACCTTCACAGATGATTTAAGCAGATATGGGTATATCTACTTGATGAAACATAAGTCTGAAACATTTGAAAAGTTCAAAGAATTTTAGAGTGAAGTGGAAAATCATCGTAACAAGAAAATAAAGTTTCTATGACCTGATCACGGAGGAGAATATTTTAGTTATGAGTTTGATCTTCATTTGAAACAATGCGGAATAGTTTCGCAACTCACGCCACCTGGAACACCACGACGTAATGGTGTGTCTGAACGTTGTAACTGCACTTTATTAGATATGGTGCGATCTATAATTTCTCTTACTGATTTACCGCTATCATTTTGGGGTTATGCTTTAGACACGGCTGTATTCACATTAAATAGGGCACCAACGAAATCCGTTGAGACGATACCTTATGAGCTGTGGTTTGGCAAGAAACCCAACTTGTTGTTTCTTAAAGTTTGGGGCTGCGATGCTTATGTGAAAAAGCTTCAACCTGATAAGCTCGAACCCAAATCGGAGAAATGTGTCTTCATAGGATACCCAAAAGAGACTGTTGGGTACACCTTCTGTCATAGATCCGAAGGCAAGATATTCGTTGCTAAGAGTGGATCCTTTCTAGAGTAGGAGTTTCTCTCGAAAGAAGTGAGTGGGAGGAAAGTAGAACTTGATGAGGTAACTGTACCCGCTCCCTTATTGGAAAGTAGCTCATCACAGAAATCAGTTCCAGTGATTTCTACACCATTTAGTGAGGAAGCTAATGATGATGATCATGAAACTTCTGATCAAGTTACTACCGAACCTCGTAGGTCAACCAGAGTAAGATCCGCACCAAAGTGGTACGGTAATCCTGTTCTGGAAGTCATGTTACTTGACCATGATGAACCTACAAACTATGAGGAAGCGACGATGAGCCCAGATTTCGCAAAATGGTTTGAGGCCATGAAATCTGAGATGGGATCCATGTATGAGAACAAAGTATGGACTTTGGTTGACTTTCCCGATGATTGAGAAGCCATAGAGAATAAATGGATCTTCAAGAAGAAGACTGACGCTGACGATAAAATTGTTGGAAATATGCCCTAGAGGCAATAATAAAATGGTTATTATTATATTTTCCTTGTTCATGATAATTGTCTATTGTTCATGCTATAATTGTGTTATCCGGAAATCATAATACATGTGTGAATACATAGACCATAACATGTCCCTAGTGAGCCTCTAGTTGACTAGCTCGTTGATCAATAGATGGTTACAGTTTCCTGACCATGGACATTGGATGTCGTTGATAACGGGATCACATCATTAGGAGAATGATGTGATGGACAAGACCCAATCCTAAGCATAGCACAAGATCGTGTAGTTCGTCTGCTAAAGCTTTTCTAATGTCAAGTATCAATTCCTTAGACCATGAGATTGTGCAACTCCCGGATGCCGTAGGAATAATTTCGGTGTGCCAAACGTCACAACGTAACTGGGTGGCTATAAAGGCACACTACGGGTATCTCCGAAAGTGTCTATTGAGTTGGCATGAATTGAGACTGGGATTTGTCACTCCTTGTGACGGAGAGGTATCTCTGGGCCCACTCGATAAGATATCAACATAATGAGCTCAATGTGATCAAGGAGTGGATCACAGGATGATGTGTTATGGAACGAGTAAAGAGACTTGCTGGTAACGAGATTGAACAAGGTATAGGGATACCGACGATCGAATCTCAGGCAAGTATCATACCGGTAGACAAAGGGAATTTTATACGGGATTGATTAAATCCCCAACATCGTGGTTCATCAAAAGAGATCATAGTGGAACATGTGGGAACCAACATGGGTATCCAGATCCCACTGTTGGTTATTATCCAGAGAGATGTCTCAGTCATGTCTGCACGATTCCCGAACCCGTAGGGTCTACACACTTAAGGTTCGGTGACGCTAGAGTTGTTATGGGAAATAGTATGCAGTTACCGAATGTTGTTCGGAGTCCCGGATGAGATCCCGTACGTCACGAGGAGTTCCAGAATGGTCTGGAGGTGAAGATTTATATATGGGAAGTCATCATACTGTCACCGGAAGTGTTCGAGGGTTTATCGATATTGTACCGGGACCACCGAAGGGGTTCCGGGGGTCCATCGGGAGGGTCCACCTGCCCCGGAGGGCCCTATGGGCTGTATGTGGAAGGGAACCAGCCCCTAAGTGGGCTGGGCACCATCCCCCCTAGGGCCCATGCGCCTAGGGTTGGGGGGGGGGACCCTAAAGGGGGCGCCCCCCTTGGCTTGGGGGGGGGGGGGAAGCCCCCTCCCCTTGGCCGCTGCCCCCTCTCTAGATCTCATCTAGAGGGGGCGGCCCCCTTCCCCCTTCACCCTATAAATAGAGGGGTGGAGGGAGGGCAGCAGGACCACATCCAAGGCGCAGCCCTCCCCCTCTCCAACACCCCTCCTCCTCCGTTGAGCTTGGCGAAGCCCTGCCGGAGAACTGCAAGCTCCACCACCACGCCGTCGTGCTGCCGGAGCTCTTCCCCAACTTCTCCTTTCCCCTTGCTGGATCAAGAAGGAGGAGACGTCCCCGAGCTGTACGTGTGTTGAACGCGGAGGCTCCATTGTTCGGCGCTTAGATCGGAATCAACCGCGATCTGAATCGCTGCGAGTACGACTCCTTCATCCGCGTTCTTGTAACGCTTCCGCATCACGATCTTCAAGGGTATGAAGATGCACTCCCCTCTCTCTTGTTGCTAGTCTCTCCATAGATTGATCTTGGTGATGCGTAGAAAATTTTAATTTCTGCAACGATCCCCAGCGGTGGCATCATGAGCTAGGTCTATGCGCAGTTTCTATGCATGAGTAGAACACAAGTTGTTGTGGGCGTCGATTTTGTCAATTTACTTGCTGTTACTAGTCTTATCTTGATTCGGCGGCATCGTGGGATGAAGCGGCCCGGACCGACCTTACACGTACGCTTACGTGAGACAGGTTCCACCGACTGACATGCACTGGTTGCATAAGGTGGGTAGCGGGTGTCTGTCTCTCCCACTTTAGTCGGATCAGATTTGATGAAAAGGGTCCTTATGAAGGGTAAATAGAAATTGGAATATCACGTTGTGGTTTTGGTGTAGGTAAGAAACGTTCTTGCTAGAAACCTATAGCAGCCACGTAAAAAACTTGCAACAACAATTAGAGGACGTCTAACTTGTTCTTGCAGCATATGCCATGTGATGTGATATGGCCAAAGGGATGTGATGAATGATATATGTGATGTATGAGATTGATCATGTTATTGTAATAGGAATCACTACCTGCATGTCGATGAGTATGACAACCGGCAGGAGCCATAGGAGTTGTCTTAATTTATTGTGTGACCTACGTGTCACTGAAAACGCCATGTAATTACTTTACTTTATTGCTAACCGTTAGTCATAGTAGTAGAAGTAATAGTTGGCGAGACAACTTCATGAAGACACGATGATGGAGATCATGATAATGGAGATCATGGTGTCACGCCGGTGACAATGATGATCATGGCGCCCCGAAGATGGAGATCAAAAGGAGCAAAAAATATTGGCCATATCATGTCACTATTTGATTGCATGTGATGTTTATCATGTTTTTACATCTTATTTGCTTAGAACGACGGTAGCTTAAATAAGATGATCCCTGGCAATAATTTCAAGAAAGTGTTCCCCCTAACTGTGCACCGTTGCTAAGGTCCGTTGTTCCGAAGCACCACGTGATGATCGGGTGTGATAGGTTCTAACGTTCACATACAACGGGTGTAAACCAGATTTACACACGCAATACAGTTAGGTTGACTTGACGAGCCTAGCATGTACATACATGGCCTCGGAACACGGAAGACCGAAAGGTCGAACATGAGTCGTATAGAAGATACGATCAACATGAAGATGTTCACCGATGATGACTAGTCCGTCTCAAGTGATGATTGGACACGGCCTAGTTGTCTCGGATCATGTATCGCTTAGATGACTAGAGGGATGTCTATCTGAGTGGGAGTTAATGACCCACAAGTATAGGGGATCTATCATAGTCCTTTCGATAAGTAAGAGTGTCGAACCCAACGAGGAGCAGAAGGAAATGATAAGCGGTTCCCAACAAGGTATTCTCTACAAGTACTGAAATAAGTGGTAACAAATAGTTTTGTGATAGGATAGTTTGTAATGAGCAACAAGTAACAAAAGTAAAATAAAGTGCAGCAAGGTGGCCCAATCCTTTTGTAGCAAAGGACAAGCCTGGACAAACTCTTATATGATGTAAAGCGCTCCCGAGGACACATGGGAATATCGTCAAGCTAGTTTTCATCACGTTCATATGATTCACGTTCGGTACTTTGATAATTTGGTATGTGGGTGGACCGGTGCTTGGGTGCTGCCCTTACTTGGACAAGCAACCCACTTATGATTAACCTCTATTGCAAGCATCCACAAATACAACAAAAGTATTAAGGTAAACCTAACCATAGCATGAAACATATGGATCCAAATCAGCCCCTTACGAAGAAACGCATAAACTAGGGTTTAAGCTTCTGTCACTCTAGCAACCCATCATCTACTTATTACTTCCCAATGCCTTCCTCTAGGCCCAAATAATGGTGAAGTGTCATGTAGTCGACGTTCACATAACACTACTAGAGGAGAGACAACATACATCTCATCAAAATATCGAACGAATACCAAATTCACATGACTACTAATAGCAAGACTTCTCCGATGTCCTCAGGAACAAAAGTAACTACTCACAAAGCATAAACATGTTCATAATTAGAGGGGTATTAATGTGCATATAGGATCTGAACATATGATCTTCCACCAATTAAATCAACTAGCATCAACTACAAGGAGTAATTAATGCTACTAGCAACCTACTAGCACCAATCCTGGACTTGGAGACAAGAATTGGATACAAGAGATGAACTAGGGTTTTGAGATGAGATGGTGCTGATGAAGATGTTGATGGAGATTGCCCTCTCCCAATGAGAGGAGCGTTGGTGATGACGATGTCGATGATTTCCCCCTCCGGGAGGGAAGTTTCCCCGGCAGAACAGCCCCGCCAGAACCCTAGATTGGCTCCGCCAAGGTTCCGCCTAATGGCGGCGGAGTTTCGTCCGAGAAGATGGCTTATGATTTTTTTCCCATCAAAAGAGTCCATATAGCAGAAGATGGTCACCGGAGGGCCACCTGGGGGCCCACGAGGTAGGGGGCGCGCCCAGGGGGTAGGGCACGCCACCACCCTCATGGGCAGGGTGTGGCTGTTGGAAATATGCCCTAGAGGCAATAATAAAAGCATTATTATTATATTTCTTTGTTCATGATAATTGTCTTTATTCATGCTATAATTGTGTTATCCGGAAATCGTAATACATGTGTGAATAACAGACACCAACATGTCCCTAGTAAGCCTCTAGTTGACTAGCTCGTTGATCAATAGATAGTCATGGTTTCCTGGCTATGGACATTGGATGTCATTGATAACGGGATCACATCATTAGGATAATGATGTGATGGACAAGACCCAATCCTAAACATAGCACAAGATCGTATAGTTCGTTTGCTAGAGTTTTTGCAATGTCAAAGTATCTCTTCCTTCGACCATGAGATCGTATAACTCCTGGATACCGTAGGAGTGCTTTGGGTGTATCAAACGTCACAACGTAACTGGGTGACTATAGAGGTGCACTACAGGTATCTCCGAAAGTATCTATTGTTTTATATGGATCGAGACTGAGATTTGTCACTCCGTATGACGGAGAGATATCATTGGGCCCACTCAGTAATGCATCATCATAATGAGCTCAAAGTGACCAAGTGTTTGGTCACGGGATCATGCATTACGGTACGAGTAAAGTGACTTGCCGGTAACAAGATTGAACGAGGTATTGGGATATCGACGATCGAATCTCGGGCAAGTAACATATCGATTGACAAATGGAATTGCATACGGGGTTGATTAAATCCTCGACATCGTGGTTCATCCGATGAGATCATCGTGGAGCATGTGGGAGCCAACATGGGTATCTAGATCCCGCTGTTGGTTATTGACCGGAGAGCGATCTCGGTCATGTCTACATGTCTCCCGAACCCGTAGGGTCTACACACTTAAGGTTCAGTTACGCTAGGGTTGTAGGGATATGTATATGCAGTAACCCGAATGTTGTTCGGAGTCCCGGATGAGATCCCGGACGTCACGAGGAGTTCCGGAATGGTCCGGAGGTAAAGATTTATATATGGGAAGTCCTGTTTCGGGCATCGGGACAAGTTTCGGGGTTATCGGTATTGTACCGGGACCACCGGAGGGGTCCCGGGGGCCCACCGGGTGGGGCCACCCATCCCCGGGGGCCACATGGGCTGTAGGGGGTGCGCCTTGGCCTGTTTGGGCCAAGGGCACCAGCCCCACATAGGCCCATGCGCCTAGGGTTTAAGGGGGAAAGAGTCCTAGGAGGGTAAGGCACCTCCTAGGTGCCTTGGGGGGAGGGAAACCCCCCTTGGCCGCCGCACCCCCTAGGAGATTGGATCTCCTAGGGCCGGCCACCCCCCCTTGGCACCCCTATATATAGTGGGGGAGAGGAGGGACTTCATACCTTGAGTCCTTGGCCTTTGGTTGCCTCCTTCTCCCTCCCCAACACCTCCTCCACCTCCTTATTGCTTAGCGAAGCTCTGCCGGAGTACTGCAGCTCCATCAACACCACGCCGTCGTGCTGCTGCTGGTGCCATCTCCCTCAACCTCTCCTCCCTCCCTTGCTGGATCAAGAAGGAGGAGACGTGGCTGTTCCGTACGTGTGTTGAACGCGGAGGTGCCGTCCGTTCGGTGCTAGGATCTCCAGTGATTCGAATCACGTCGTGTTCGACTACATCATCCCCGTTCTTTGAACGCTTCCGCTCGCGATCTACAAGGTATGTAGATGCATCTATTCACTCGTTGCTAGATGAACTCCTAGATGATCTTGGTGAAACGAGTAGGAAATTTTTTATTTTCTGCAACGTTCCCCAACAGTGGCATCATGAGCTAGGTCTATGCGTAGTTCTTCTTGCACGAGTAGAACACAATTGGTTGTGGGCGTAGATTTGTCAACTTTCTTGCCGCTACTAGTCTTATCTTGCTTCAGCGGTATTGTGGGATGAAGCGGCCCGGACCAACCTTACACGTACGCTTACGTGAGACCGGTTCCACCGACTAACATGCACAAGTTGCATAAGGTGGCTGGCGGGTGTCTGTCTCTCCTACTTTAGTTGAAGCGGATTCGATGAAAAGGGTCCTTATGAAGGGTAAATAGAAGTTGACAAATCACGTTGTGGTTTCACGTAGGTAAGAAAACGTTCTTGCTAGAACCCTACTTCAGCCACGTAAAACTTGCAAACAACAATTAGAGGACGTCTAACTTGTTTTTGCAGCAAGTGCTTTGTGATATGGTATGGCCAAAGTTGTGATGAATGATGAATGATCTATATGTCATGTATGAGATGTTCATGCTATTGTAATAGGAATCACGACTTGCATGTCGATGAGTATGACAACCGGCAGGAGCCATAGGAGTTGTCTTTATTTTTTGTATGACCTGCGTGTCATTAAAGAACGCCATGTAAACTACTTTACTTTATTACTAAACGCGTTAGTGATAGAAGTAGAAGTAGTCGTTGGCGTGACAACTTCATGAAGACACGATGATGGAGATCATGATGATGGAGATCATGGTGTCATGCCGGTGACAAGATGATCATGGAGCCCCGAAGATGAAGATCAAAGGAGCTATATGATATTGGCCATATCATGTCACTACTTATATAATTGCATGTGATGTTTATTATGTTTTATGCATCTTGTTTACTTAGAACGACGGTAGTAAATAAGATGATCCCTTACAAAATTTCAAGAAGTGTTCTCCCCTAACTGTGCACCGTTGCTACAGTTCGTCGTTTCGAAGCACCACGTGATGATCGGGTGTGATAGATTCTTACGTTCACATACAACGGGTGTAAGACAGTTTTACACAGCGAAAACACTTAGGGTTAACTTGACGAGCCTAGCATGTACAGACATGGCCTCGGAACACGGAGACCGAAAGGTCGAACATGAGTCGTATGGAAGATACGATCTACATGAGAATGTTCACCGACGATGACTAGTCCGTCTCACGTGATGATCGGACACGGCCTAGTCGACTCGGATCGTGTAACACTTAGATGACCAAAGGGATGTCAAATCTGAGTGGGAGTTCATTATAATTTGATTAGATGAACTTAATTATCATGAACTTAGTCTAAATTTTTTACAATATGTCTTGTAGATCAAATGGCCAACGTAGTCCTCAACTTCAACGCGTTCCTAGAGAAAACTAAGCTGAAAGACGATGGCAGCAACTATACGGACTGGGTCCGGAACCTGAGGATCATCCTCATAGCTGCCAAGAAAGATTATGTCCTACAAGCACCGCTAGGTGATGCACCTGTTCTCCCTGCAGAACAAGACGTTATGAACGCTTGGCAGGCACGTTCTGATGACTACTCCCTCGTTCAGTGCGGCATGCTTTACAGCTTAGAGCCGGGGCTCCAAAAGCGTTTTGAGAGACATGGAGCATATGAGATGTTCGAAGAGCTGAAAATGGTTTTCCAAGCTCATGCCCGGGTCGAGAGATATGAAGTCTCTGACAAATTCTTCAGCTGTAAGATGGAGGAAAATAGTTATGTCAGTGAGCACATACTCATTATGTCTGGGTTACATAACCGCTTGTCTCAGCTGGGAGTTAATCTCCCGGATGATGCGGTCATTGACAGAATCCTCCAGTCGCTTCCACCGAGCTACAAGAGCTTTGTGATGAACTTCAATATGCAGGGGATGGAAAAGACCATTCCTGAAGTATTTGCTATGCTGAAATCAGCAGAGGTAGAAATCAGAAAGGAACATCAAGTGTTGATGGTCAATAAAACCACTAAGTTCAAGAAGGGCAAGGGTAAAAAGAACTTCAAGAAGGACGGCAAGGTAGTTGCCGCGCCCAGCAAGCAAGCTGCCAGGAAGAAGCCAAGGAATGGACCCAAGCCCGAGACTGAGTGTTTTTATTGCAAGGAAAGTGGTCACTGGAAGCGGAACTGCCCCAAATACTTAGCGGACAAGAAGGCCGGCAAAACCAAAGGTATATTTGATATACATGTAATTGATGTGTACCTTACCAGTAATCGTAGTAACTCCTGGGTATTTGATACCGGTGCCGTTGCTCATATTTGTAACACACAACAGGAGCTGCGGAATAAACGGAGACTGGCGAAGGACGAGGTGACGATGCGCGTCGGGAATGGTTCCAAGGTCGATGTGATCGCCGTCGGCACGCTACCTCTACATTTACCTACGGGATTAGTTTTGAACCTCAATAATTGTTATTTTGTGCCAAGTTTGAGCATGAACATTGTATCAGGATCTCGTTTAATTCGAGATGGCTACTCATTTAAATCCGAGAATAATGGTTGTTCTATTTATATGAGAGATATGTTTTATGGTCATGCTCCGATGGTGAATGGTTTATTCTTTATGAATCTCGAGCGTAATGCTACACATATTCATAGTGTAAGTATCAAAAGATGTAAGATTGATAGTGATAGTCCCACATACTTGTGGCACTGCCGCCTCGGTCACATAGGTGTCAAACGCATGAAGAAGCTCCATGCTGATGGACTTTTAGAGTCTCTTGATTACGAATCATTTGACACGTGCGAATCATGCCTCATGGGTAAAATGACCAAGACTCCATTCTCAGGAACAATGGAGAGAGCAACCAACTTATTGGAAATCATACATACTGATGTGTGCGGTCCAATGAGTGTTGAGGCTCGCGGTGGCTATCGTTATGTTCTCACCCTCACTGATGACTTGAGTAGATATGGGTATGTCTACTTAATGAAACACAAGTCTGAGACCTTTCAAAAGTTCAAGGAATTTCAGAGTGAAGTTGAGAATCAACGTGACAGGAAAATCAAGTTTCTACGATCAGATCGTGGAGGAGAATACTTGAGTCACGAGTTTGGTACACACTTAAGAAAATGTGGAATAGTTTCACAACTCACGCCGCCTGGAACACCTCAGCGTAATGGTGTGTCCGAACGTCGTAATCGCACTCTATTAGATATGGTGCGATCTATGATGTCTCTTGCCGATTTACCACTATCTTTTTGGGGCTATGCTTTAGAGACTGCCGCATTCACTTTAAATAGGGCCCCGTCGAAATCCGTTGAGACGACACCGTATGAATTATGGTTTGGGAAGAAACCTAAGCTGTCATTTCTAAAAGTTTGGGGATGCGATGCTTATGTCAGGAAACTTCAACCTGAAAAGCTCAAACCCAAATCGGAAAAATGCGTCTTCATAGGATACCCTAAAGAAACTGTTGGGTATATCTTCTACCTCAGATCCGAAGGCAAGATCTTTGTTGCCAAGAATGGGTCCTTTCTGGAGAAAGAGTTTCTCTCGAAAGAAGTAAGTGGGAGGAAAGTAGAGCTTGATGAAGTATTACCTCTTGAACCGGAAAATGGCGTAACTCAAGAAAATGTTCCTGAGGTGCCTGCACCGACTAGAGAGGAAGTTAATGATAATGATCAAGATACTTCTGATCAAGCTCCTACTAAAATTCGAAGGTCCACGAGGACACGTTCCGCACCAGAGTGGTACAGCAACCCTGTCTTGGAAATCATGTTGTTAGACAACGGTGAACCTTCGAACTATGAAGAAGCGATGGCGGGTCCGGATTCCGACAAATGGCTAGAAGCCATGAAATCCGAGATAGGATCCATGTATGAAAACGAAGTATGGACTTTGACTGACTTGCCCGTAGAACGGCGAGCCATAGAAAATAAATGGATCTTTAAGAAGAAGACAGACGCGGATGGTAATGTGACCATCTATAAAGCTCGGCTTGTCGCTAAGGGTTATCGACAAGTTCAAGGGGTTGACTACGATGAGACTTTCTCACCGGTAGCGAAGCTGAAGTCCGTCCGAATCATGTTAGCAATTGCCGCATTTTATGATTATGAAATTTGGCAAATGGACGTCAAAACGGCATTCCTTAATGGTTTCCTTAAGGAAGAATTGTATATGATACAGCCGGAAGGTTTTGTCGATCCTAAAAATGCTGACAAGGTGTGCAAGCTCCAACGCTCGATTTATGGGCTGGTGCAAGCATCTCGGAGTTGGAACATTCGTTTTGATGAGATGATCAAAGCGTTTGGGTTTACACAGACTTATGGGGAAGCCTGTGTTTACAAGAAAGTGAGTGGGAGCTCTATAGCATTTCTCATACTATATGTAGATGACATACTTTTGATGGGAAATGATATAGAACTTTTGGACAGCATTAAGGCCTACTTGAATAAGAGTTTTTCAATGAAGGACCTTGGAGAAGCTGCTTATATATTAGGCATCAAGATCTATAGGGATAGATCAAGACGCCTCATAGGTCTTTCACAAAGCACATATCTTGATAAGATTTTGAAGAAGTTCAAAATGGATCAGTCCAAGAAAGGGTTCTTGCCTGTTTTGCAAGGTGTGAAATTGAGCTCAGCTCAATGTCCGACCACGGCAGCAGAGATAGAAGAGATGAGTGTCATCCCCTATGCCTCAGCCATAGGTTCTATTATGTATGCCATGCTGTGTACCAGACCTGATGTAAACCTTGCCGTAAGTTTGGTAGGAAGGTACCAAAGTAATCCCGGCAAGGAACACTGGACAACGGTCAAGAATATCCTGAAGTACCTGAAAAGGACTAAGGAAATGTTTCTCGTTTATGGAGGTGACGAAGAGCTCGTCGTAAAAGGTTACGTCGACGCTAGCTTCGACACAGATCTGGATGACTCTAAGTCACAAACCGGATACGTGTATATTTTGAATGGTGGGGCAGTAAGCTGGTGCAGTTGCAAGCAGAGCGTCGTGGCGGGATCTACATGTGAAGCGGAGTACATTGCAGCCTCGGAGGCAGCACATGAAGCAATATGGGTGAAGGAGTTCATCACCGACCTAGGAGTCATACCCAATGCGTCGGGGCCGATCAAGCTCTTCTGTGACAACACTGGAGCTATTGCACTTGCCAAGGAGCCCAGGTTTCACAAGAAGACAAGGCACATCAAGCGTCGCTTCAACTCCATCCGTGAAAATGTTCAAGATGGAGACATAGAGATTTGTAAAGTACATACGGACCTGAATGTAGCAGATCCGTTGACTAAACCTCTCCCAAGAGCAAAACATGATCAACACCAGAATTCCATGGGTGTTCGATTCATCACAATGTAACTAGATTATTGACTCTAGTGCAAGTGGGAGACTGTTGGAAATATGCCCTAGAGGCAATAATAAAAGCATTATTATTATATTTCTTTGTTCATGATAATTGTATTTATTCATGCTATAATTGTGTTATCCGGAAATCGTAATACATGTGTGAATAACAGACACCAACATGTCCCTAGTAAGCCTCTAGTTGACTAGCTCGTTGATCAATAGATAGTCATGGTTTCCTGGCTATGGACATTGGATGTCATTGATAACGGGATCACATCATTAGGATAATGATGTGATGGACAAGACCCAATCCTAAACATAGCACAAGATCGTATAGTTCGTTTGCTAGAGTTTTTGCAATGTCAAAGTATCTCTTCCTTCGACCATGAGATCGTATAACTCCTGGATACCGTAGGAGTGCTTTGGGTGTATCAAATGTCACAACGTAACTGGGTGACTATAAAGGTGCACTACAGGTATCTCCGAAAGTATCTATTATTTTATATGGATCGAGACTGGGATTTGTCACTCCGTATGACGGAGAGATATCACTGGGCCCACTCAGTAATGCATCATCATAATGAGCTCAAAGTGACCAAGTGTTTGGTCACGGGATCATGCATTACGGTACGAGTAAAGTGACTTGCCGGTAACAAGATTGAACGAGGTATTGGGATACCGACGATCGAATCTCGGGCAAGTAACATATCGATTGACAAAGGGAATTGCATACGGGGTTGATTAAATCCTCGACATCGTGGTTCATCCGATGAGATCATCGTGGAGCATGTGGGAGCCAACATGGGTATCCAGATCCCGCTGTTGGTTATTGACCGGAGAGCGATCTCGGTCATGTCTACATGTCTCCCGAACCCGTAGGGTCTACACACTTAAGGTTCAGTTACGCTAGGGTTGTAGGGATATGTATATGCAGTAACCCGAATGTTGTTCGGAGTCCCGGATGAGATCCCGGACGTCACGAGGAGTTCCGGAATGGTCCGGAGGTAAAGATTTATATATGGGAAGTCCTGTTTCGGGCATCGGGACAAGTTTCGGGGTTATCGGTATTGTACCGGGACCACCGGAGGGGTCCCGGGGGCCCACCGGGTGGGGCCACCCATCCCCGGGGGCCACATGGGCTGTAGGGTGTGCGCCTTGGCCTGTTTGGGCCAAGGGCACCAGCCCCACATAGGCCCATGCGCCTAGGGTTTAAGGGGGAAAGAGTCCTAGGAGGGTAAGGCACCTCCTAGGTGCCTTGGGGGGAGGGAAACCCCCCTTGGCCGCCGCACCCCCTAGGAGATTGGATCTCCTAGGGCCGGCCACCCCCCTTGGCACCCCTATATATAGTGGGGGAGAGGAGGGACTTCATACCTTGAGTCCTTGGCCTTTGGTTGCCTCCTTCTCCCTCCCCAACACCTCCTCCACCTCCTTATTGCTTAGCGAAGCTCTGCCGGAGTACTGCAGCTCCATCAACACCACGCCGTCGTGCTGCTGCTGGTGCCATCTCCCTCAACCTCTCCTCCCTCCCTTGCTGGATCAAGAAGGAGGAGACGTGGCTGTTCCGTACGTGTGTTGAACGCGGAGGTGCCGTCCGTTCGGTGCTAGGATCTCCGGTGATTCGAATCACGTCGTGTTCGACTACATCATCCCCGTTCTTTGAACGCTTCCGCTCGCGATCTACAAGGTATGTAGATGCATCTATTCACTCATTGCTAGATGAACTCCTAGATGATCTTGGTGAAACGAGTAGGAAATTTTTTATTTTCTGCAACGTTCCCCAACAGTGGCATCATGAGCTAGGTCTATGCGTAGTTCTTCTTGCACGAGTAGAACACAATTGGTTGTGGGCGTAGATTTGTCAACTTTCTTGCCGCTACTAGTCTTATCTTGCTTCAGCGGTATTGTGGGATGAAGCGGCCCGGACCAACCTTACACGTACGCTTACGTGAGACCGGTTCCACCGACTAACATGCACAAGTTGCATAAGGTGGCTGGCGGGTGTCTGTCTCTCCTACTTTAGTTGAAGCGGATTCGATGAAAAGGGTCCTTATGAAGGGTAAATAGAAGTTGACAAATCACGTTGTGGTTTCACGTAGGTAAGAAAACGTTCTTGCTAGAACCCTACTTCAGCCACGTAAAACTTGCAAACAACAATTAGAGGACGTCTAACTTGTTTTTGCAGCAAGTGCTTTGTGATATGGTATGGCCAAAGTTGTGATGAATGATGAATGATCTATATGTCATGTATGAGATGTTCATGCTATTGTAATAGGAATCACGACTTGCATGTCGATGAGTATGACAACCGGCAGGAGCCATAGGAGTTGTCTTTATTTTTTGTATGACCTGCGTGTCATTAAAGAACGCCATGTAAACTACTTTACTTTATTACTAAACGCGTTAGTGATAGAAGTAGAAGTAGTCGTTGGCGTGACAACTTCATGAAGACACGATGATGGAGATCATGATGATGGAGATCATGGTGTCATGCCGGTGACAAGATGATCATGGAGCCCCGAAGATGAAGATCAAAGGAGCTATATGATATTGGCCATATCATGTCACTACTTATATAATTGCATGTGATGTTTATTATGTTTTATGCATCTTGTTTACTTAGAACGACGGTAGTAAATAAGATGATCCCTTACAAAATTTCAAGAAGTGTTCTCCCCTAACTGTGCACCGTTGCTACAGTTCGTCGTTTCGAAGCACCACGTGATGATCGGGTGTGATAGATTCTTACGTTCACATACAACGGGTGTAAGACAGTTTTACACAGCGAAAACACTTAGGGTTAACTTGACGAGCCTAGCATGTACAGACATGGCCTCGGAACACGGAGACCGAAAGGTCGAACATGAGTCGTATGGAAGATACGATCTACATGAGAATGTTCACCGACGATGACTAGTCCGTCTCACGTGATGATCGGACACGGCCTAGTCGACTCGGATCGTGTAACACTTAGATGACCAAAGGGATGTCAAATCTGAGTGGGAGTTCATTATAATTTGATTAGATGAACTTAATTATCATGAACTTAGTCTAAATTTTTACAATATGTCTTGTAGATCAAATGGCCAACGTAGTCCTCAACTTCAACGCGTTCCTAGAGAAAACCAAGCTGAAAGACGATGGCAGCAACTGTACGGACTGGGTCCGGAACCTGAGGATCATCCTCATAGCTGCCAAGAAAGATTATGTCCTACAAGCACCGCTAGGTGATGCACCTGTTCTCCCTGCAGAACAAGACGTTATGAACGCTTGGCAGGCACGTTCTGATGACTACTCCCTCGTTCAGTGCGGCATGCTTTACAGCCTAGAGCCGGGGCTCCAAAAGCGTTTTGAGAGACATGGAGCATATGAGATGTTCGAAGAGCTGAAAATGGTTTTCCAAGCTCATGCCCGGGTCGAGAGATATGAAGTCTCTGACAAATTCTTCAGTTGTAAGATGGAGGAAAACAGTTCTGTCAGTGAGCACATACTCACTATGTCTGGGTTGCATAACCGCTTGACTCAGCTGGGAGTTAATCTCCCGGATGATGCGGTCATTGACAGAATCCTTCAGTCGCTTCCACCAAGCTACAAGAGCTTTGTGATGAACTTCAATATGCAGGGGATGGAAAAGACCATTCCTGAAGTATTTGCTATGCTGAAATCAGCAGAGGTAGAAATCAGAAAGGAACATCAAGTGTTGATGGTCAATAAAACCACTAAGTTCAAGAAGGGCAAGGGTAAAAAGAACTTCAAGAAGGATGGCAAGGTAGTTGCCGCGCCCAGCAAGCAAGCTGCCGGGAAGAAGCCAAAGAATGGACCCAAGCCCGAGACTGAGTGTTTTTATTGCAAGGAAAGTGGTCACTGGAAGCGGAACTGCCCCAAATACTTAGCGGACAAGAAGGCCGGCAAAACCAAAGGTATATTTGATATACATGTAATTGATGTGTACCTTACCAGTAATCGTAGTAACTCCTGGGTATTTGATACCGGTGCCGTTGCTCATATTTGTAACACACAACAGGAGCTGCGGAATAAACGGAGACTGGCGAAGGACGAGGTGACGATGCGCGTTGGGAATGGTTCCAAGGTCGATGTGATCGCCGTCGGCACGCTACCTCTACATTTACCTACGGGATTAGTTTTGAACCTCAATAATTGTTATTTTGTGCCAAGTTTGAGCATGAACATTGTATCAGGATCTCGTTTAATTCGAGATGGCTACTCATTTAAATCCGAGAATAATGGTTGTTCTATTTATATGAGAGATATGTTTTATGGTCAAGCTCCGATGGTGAATGGTTTATTCTTTATGAATCTCGAGCGTAATGCTACACATATTCATAGTGTAAGTACCAAAAGATGTAGGATTGATAGTGATAGTCCCACATACTTGTGGCACTGCCGCCTCGGTCACATAGGTGTCAAACGCATGAAGAAGCTCCATGCTGATGGACTTTTAGAGTCTCTTGATTACGAATCATTTGACACGTGCGAACCATGCCTCATGGGAAAAATGACCAAGACTCCATTCTCAGGAACAATGGAGAGAGCAACCAACTTATTGGAAATCATACATACTGATGTGTGCGGTCCAATGAGTGTTGAGGCTCGCGGTGGCTATCGTTATGTACTCACCCTCACTGATGACTTGAGTAGATATGGGTATGTCTACTTAATGAAACACAAGTCTGAGACCTTTGAAAAGTTCAAGGAATTTCAGAGTGAAGTTGAGAATCAACGTGACAGGAAAATCAAGTTTCTACGATCAGATCGTGGAGGAGAATACTTGAGTCACGAGTTTGGTACACACTTAAGAAAATGTGGAATAGTTTCACAACTCACGCCGCCTGGAACACCTCAGCGTAATGGTGTGTCCGAACGTCGCAATCGCACTCTATTAGATATGGTGCGATCTATGATGTCTCTTGCCGATTTACCACTATCTTTTTGGGGCTATGCTTTAGAGACTGCCGCATTCACTTTAAATAGGGCCCCGTCGAAATCCGTTGAGACGACACCGTATGAATTATGGTTTGGGAAGAAACCTAAGCTGTCATTTCTAAAAGTTTGGGGATGCAATGCTTATGTCAGGAAACTTCAACCTGAAAAGCTCGAACCCAAATCGGAAAAATGCGTCTTCATAGGATACCCTAAAGAAACTGTTGGGTATATCTTCTACCTCAGATCCGAAGGCAAGATCTTTGTTGCCAAGAATGGGTCCTTTCTGGAGAAAGAGTTTCTCTCGAAAGAAGTAAGTGGGAGGAAAGTAGAGCTTGATGAAGTATTACCTCTTGAACCGGAAAATGGCGTAACTCAAGAAAATGTTCCTGAGGTGCCTGCACCGACTAGAGAGGAAGTTAATGATAATGATCAAGATACTTCTGATCAAGCTCCTACTAAAATTCGAAGGTCCACGAGGACACGTTCCGCACCAGAGTGGTACAGCAACCCTGTCTTGGAAATCATGTTGTTAGACAACGGTGAACCTTCGAACTATGAAGAAGCGATGGCGGGTCCGGATTCCGACAAATGGCTAGAAGCCATGAAATCCGAGATAGGATCCATGTATGAAAACGAAGTATGGACTTTGACTGACTTGCCCGTAGAACGGCGAGCCATAGAAAATAAATGGATCTTTAAGAAGAAGACAGACGCGGATGGTAATGTGACCATCTATAAAGCTCGGCTTGTCGCTAAGGGTTATCGACAAGTTCAAGGGGTTGACTACGATGAGACTTTCTCACCGGTAGCGAAGCTGAAGTCCGTCCGAATCATGTTAGCAATTGCCGCATTTTATGATTATGAAATTTGGCAAATGGACGTCAAAACGGCATTCCTTAATGGTTTCCTTAAGGAAGAATTGTATATGATGCAGCCGGAAGGTTTTGTCGATCCTAAAAATGTTGACAAGGTGTGCAAGCTCCAACGCTCGATTTATGGGCTGGTGCAAGCATCTCGGAGTTGGAACATTCGTTTTGATGAGATGATCAAAGCGTTTGGGTTCACACAGACTTATGGAGAAGCCTGTGTTTACAAGAAAGTGAGTGGGAGCTCTATAGCATTTCTCATACTATATGTAGATGACATACTTTTGATGGGAAATGATATAGAACTTTTGGACAGCATTAAGGCCTACTTGAATAAGAGTTTTTCAATGAAGGACCTTGGAGAAGCTTCTTATATATTAGGCATCAAGATCTATAGGGATAGATCAAGACGCCTCATAGGTCTTTCACAAAGCACATATCTTGATAAGATTTTGAAGAAGTTCAAAATGGATCAGTCCAAGAAAGGGTTCTTGCCTGTTTTGCAAGGTGTGAAATTGAGCTCAGCTCAATGTCCGACCACGGCAGCAGAGATAGAAGAGATGAGTGTCATCCCCTATGCCTCAGCCATAGGTTCTATTATGTATGCCATGCTGTGTACCAGACCTGATGTAAACCTTGCCGTAAGTTTGGTAGGAAGGTACCAAAGTAATCCCGGCAAGGAACACTGGACAGCGGTCAAGAATATCCTGAAGTACCTGAAAAGGACTAAGGAAATGTTTCTCGTTTATGGAGGTGACGAAGAGCTCGTCGTAAAAGGTTACGTCGACGCTAGCTTCGACACAGATCTGGATGACTCTAAGTCACAAACCGGATACGTGTATATTTTGAATGGTGGGGCAGTAAGCTGGTGCAGTTGCAAGCAGAGCGTCGTGGCGGGATCTACATGTGAAGCGGAGTACATGGCAGCCTTGGAGGCAGCACATGAAGCAATATGGGTGAAGGAGTTCATCACCGACCTAGGAGTCATACCCAATGCGTCGGGGCCGATCAAGCTCTTCTGTGACAACACTGGAGCTATTGCACTTGCCAAGGAGCCCAGGTTTCACAAGAAGACAAGGCACATCAAGCGTCGCTTCAACTCCATCCGTGAAAATGTTCAAGATGGAGACATAGAGATTTGTAAAGTACATACGGACCTGAATGTAGCAGATCCGTTGACTAAACCTCTCCCAAGAGCAAAACATGATCAACACCAGAATTCCATGGGTGTTCGATTCATCACAATGTAACTAGATTATTGACTCTAGTGCAAGTGGGAGACTGTTGGAAATATGCCCTAGAGGCAATAATAAAAGCATTATTATTATATTTCTTTGTTCATGATAATTGTATTTATTCATGCTATAATTGTGTTATCCGGAAATCGTAATACATGTGTGAATAACAGACACCAACATGTCCCTAGTAAGCCTCTAGTTGACTAGCTCGTTGATCAATAGATAGTCATGGTTTCCTGGCTATGGACATTGGATGTCATTGATAACGGGATCACATCATTAGGATAATGATGTGATGGACAAGACCCAATCCTAAACATAGCACAAGATCGTATAGTTCGTTTGCTAGAGTTTTTGCAATGTCAAAGTATCTCTTCCTTCGACCATGAGATCGTATAACTCCTGGATACCGTAGGAGTGCTTTGGGTGTATCAAACATCACAACGTAACTGGGTGACTATAAAGGTGCACTACAGGTATCTCCGAAAGTATCTATTGTTTTATATGGATCGAGACTGGGATTTGTCACTCCGTATGACGGAGAGATATCACTGGGCCCACTCAGTAATGCATCATCATAATGAGCTCAAAGTGACCAAGTGTTTGGTCACGGGATCATGCATTACGGTACGAGTAAAGTGACTTGCTGGTAACAAGATTGAACGAGGTATTGGGATACCGACGATCGAATCTCGGGCAAGTAACATATCGATTGACAAAGGGAATTGCATATGGGGTTGATTAAATCCTCGACATCGTGGTTCATCCGATGAGATCATCGTGGAGCATGTGGGAGCCAACATGGGTATCCAGATCCCGCTGTTGGTTATTGACCGGAGAGCGATCTCGGTCATGTCTACATGTCTCCCGAACCCGTAGGGTCTACACACTTAAGGTTCAGTTACGCTAGGGTTGTAGGGATATGTATATGCAGTAACCCGAATGTTGTTCGGAGTCCCGGATGAGATCCCGGACGTCACGAGGAGTTCCGGAATGGTCCGGAGGTAAAGATTTATATATGGGAAGTCCTGTTTCGGGCATCGGGACAAGTTTCGGGGTTATCGGTATTGTACCGGGACCACCGGAGGGGTCCCGGGGGCCCACCGGGTGGGGCCACCCATCCCCGGGGGCCACATGGGCTGTAGGGGGTGCGCCTTGGCCTGTTTGGGCCAAGGGCACCAGCCCCACATAGGCCCATGCGCCTAGGGTTTAAGGGGGAAAGAGTCCTAGGAGGGTAAGGCACCTCCTAGGTGCCTTGGGGGGAGGGAAACCCCCCTTGGCCGCCGCACCCCCTAGGAGATTGGATCTCCTAGGGCCGGCCACCCCCCCTTGGCACCCCTATATATAGTGGGGGAGAGGAGGGACTTCATACCTTGAGTCCTTGGCCTTTGGTTGCCTCCTTCTCCCTCCCCAACACCTCCTCCACCTCCTTATTGCTTAGCGAAGCTCTGCCGGAGTACTGCAGCTCCATCAACACCACGCCGTCGTGCTGCTGCTGGTGCCATCTCCCTCAACCTCTCCTCCCTCCCTTGCTGGATCAAGAAGGAGGAGACGTGGCTGTTCCGTACGTGTGTTGAACGCGGAGGTGCCGTCCGTTCGGTGCTAGGATCTCCGGTGATTCGAATCACGTCGTGTTCGACTACATCATCCCCGTTCTTTGAACGCTTCCGCTCGCGATCTACAAGGTATGTAGATGCATCTATTCACTCGTTGCTAGATGAACTCCTAGATGATCTTGGTGAAACGAGTAGGAAATTTTTTATTTTCTGCAACGTTCCCCAACAGTGGCCCCCCTGGTGAAGTTCTTGTGCTCAATGTTTTTTTATATATTTGGAAAACATCATCCGTGAAGTTTCAGGACTTTTGGAGCTCTGCAGAATAGGTCTCTAATATTTGCTCCTTTTCCAGCCAGAATCCCAGCTGCTGGCATTCTCCCTCTTTATGTAAACCTTGTAAAATAAGAGAGAATAGGCATAAGTATTGTGACATAATGTGTAATAACAGCGTATAATGCAATAAATATTGATATAAAAGCATGATGCAAAATGGACGTATCAACTCCCCCAAGCTTAGACCTCGCTTGTCCTCAAGCGAAAAGCCAAAATCGAAAAATATGTCCACATGTTTAGAGATGAAGGTGTCAATAAAAATAAAATACGGACATGAGGACATCATGATCATTCTTAGAGCAGCAACTTATATAATTCTTGTCATATGATATCTTATGCTAGAGTAATAATTCAATCACAATATCAAGTATGAATCGTAAACTTCATTGAAAACTAACAAACTATAATCTCAGTCATTGAAGCAATTGCAATTTATCATAACATAGGAAAGAGTCAATGTATAAGAGCTTTTCAGCAAGTCCACATACTCAACTATCATATAGTCTTTCACAATTGCTGACACTCACGCAATACTTATGGGTATGGAGTTTTAATCGGACACAGAGAAAGATAGGGGCTTATAGTTTTGCCTCCCAACGTTTTACCTCAAGGGTAATGCCAACAGTAATAGTTCATGAAAACCCACATCCAATTAGCCATATATACCAGGATCTTTCCAACATATTGTGCTTGCCAAAGGATAAAATGTAAAAAGGAAGGGTGAAGATCACCTTGACTCTTTTGCAGTATAGGAGATAAAAGTAAAAGATAGGCCCTTCGCAGAGGGAAGCAGAGGTTGTCAAGCGCTTTTATGGTTGGATGCACAAAATCCTAATGCAAAAGAATGTCACTTTATATTGCCACTTGTGATATGGACCTTTATTATGCAGTCTATCGCTTTTATTACTTCCATATCACACGATTGTATAAAGCTTATTTCTACCACACCAATCAATCATACATATTTAGAGAGCAATTTTTCTTGCTTGCACCGATGAAAACTTACTTGATGGATCTTACTCAACCCGTAGGTAGGTATGGTGGACTCCCATGGCAAAACTGGTTTAAGGGTACTTGGAAGCACAAGTAGTATCTCTACTTGGTGCAATGAATTTGGCTAGCATGAGGGGGAAAGGCAAGCTCAACATGTTGGAGGATCCAAGACAATATAATTTATCTCAGATGTAAGAAAACATAACCCATTACGTTGTCTTCCTTGTCCAATGTCAACTCTTTAGCATGTCATATTTTAATGAGTGCTCACAATCATAAAAGATGTCCAAAATAGCATATTTATATGTGAAGACCTCTCTTTCTTTATTACTTCCTATTAATTGCAACGATGACCAAAACTATGTTTGTCAACTCTCAATAACTTTTATTCATCATACTCTTTCTATGTGAGCTCATTACTCTCCATAAGAGTCACATGATCTCTTTGTTTCTTTTTATTTCTTTCTCTTTTCTTTTATTCACTTGGGATCATGGAAAAAATAATCAACCCCTTGACTCAACACTAATTTTTATTATATAGCTCACGAACTCGATTACATAGAAGGATAATAAAGCAAATCTCACAACTAGATCATACTAAGAACTTTTATTCTACTAGATCAAGATATTAACAAAAGGATCGAACTAAGAAAAACGGTAAAGATAAAAGTGATGGTGATACGATACCGGGGCACTCCCCCAAGCTTGGCGGTTGCCAAGTGGAGTGCCCATACCAGATACTCAATTCTTCTTTGTTGGTGAAGAAGGTGGAGTTGTTGACGATGGATAGTCGCACATCGAGCGTAGGAGGTCTTCCAGCTTGCGAATAATGCCCTTGAGTGCGATGGTATGCTCCTTCAACAAAATATTTTCACGTGTGAATACTTATTTTGTATACGAGCCAACTCAATCATCTTGAAAGCTTCGATTTCTGTTGGGGTACGAAGATTGTGATCCAGTTGAAGGGTGTCCTCTGTTGCTGGAACTTGGTCCTCCAGGGCCTTCTTGATCCCTTCATCCTTGTTGATCTCCATAGGTTCTTCTCTCTTCAGCTCTATCTTCATTAGCCAAGCATCATTGCCCTCATGGTTAGAGGAGGAGGGAGACGACATAGTGCCTGGCCTTGAGAACCCTGACAGAAAATAGCTCGAAACAAAGACAGGAGATTTTTGCGTGATACGGGAGTCAAAACCCCCGGGAGGTTATATAATGAATTTTTACCGACCAAAATACGTGTCCTGTAAGAAAACAGAGTCCGGAGAGCACACAAGGTGCCCACGAGGTAGGGGGGCGCACCTAGGGGGGTAGGGTGCGCCCTCCACCCTCATGGGGCCCTCATGTCCTTTCCGGGCTGCTGCTTATTTTTCTATTTTTCTAAATATTCCAAAACGGAGAAATATTGCCTTAAAAACTGTTTTGGAGTCGGTTTACTTACCGTACCACATACCTATTCCTTTTCGGAGTCTGAAACATTCCGAAAAGTGTCCTTTATGTATTCCTCCGGGGTTACGGTTTCAATAACATTGGTTTCAACATTTATGGGATTACCTGAGATATAGTGTTTGATTCTTTGACCGTTCACCACCTTCATATTTGTGCCTTCGAAGTTGTTGATTTTTATGGCACCAGAATGATAGACCTCCTCAATAACGTAAGGGCCTCCCATTTAGAGAGAAGTTTTCCTGCAAAAAATCTTATTCGAGAGTTGTATAGCAATACATAATCACCTACATTAAACTCACGCTTTTGTATCCTTTTATCATGCCATCTTTTAACTTTTTCTTTAAACAACTTGGCATTTTCGTAAGCTTGGGTTCTCCATTCATCAAGTGAGCTAATATCAAATAACCTCTTTTCACCGGCAAGTTTAAAATCATAGTTAAGTTCTTTAATAGCCCAATAAGCCTTGTGTTCTAGTTCGAGAGGTAAGTGACATGCTTTTCCATAGACCATTTTATACGGAGAGATACCCATAGGATTTTTTATATGCAGTTCTATAGGCCCATAATGCATCATCAAGTTTCTTGGACCAATTCTTTCTAGACCTATTAACAGTCTTTTGCAAAATTAATTTGAGTTCTCTATTACTCAATTCTACTTGACCACTAGACTGGGGGTGATAAGGAGATGCAATTCTATGATTAACATCATATTTAGCAAGCATTTTACGGAAAGCACCATGAATAAAATGTGAACCACCATCAGTCATTAAATATCTAGGGACTCCAAATCTTGGAAAAATAACTTCTTTAAGCATTTTAATAGAAGTGTTATGATCAACACTACTAGTTGGAATAGCTTCTACCCACTTAGTAACGTAATCAACAGCAACTAAACTATGTGTATAACCATTAGAGGAAGGAAAAGGTCCCATATAGTCAAAGCCCCAAACATCAAATGGTTCAATAACAAGTGAATAATTCATAGAGATTTCTTGACGTCTACTAATATTACCAATTCTTTGACATTCATCACAAGATAAAACAAACTTACGGGCATCCTTGAAGAGAGTAGGCCAATAAAAACCAGATTGCAGTACCTTATGTGCAGTTCTATCTCCAGCATGGTGTCCTCCATAAGCTTCAGAGTGACACTTGCGTAGGATCTCTTCTTGTTCATGCTCAGGTACACAACGTCTAATAACACCATCTACTCCTTCTTTATAAAGATGTGGGTCATCCCAAAAGTAGTGCCTCAAATCGTAGAAGAACTTTTTCTTTTGCTGGTATGTGAAACTAGGTGGTATAAAGTTAGCAACAATGTAATTAGCATAATCAGCATACCAAGGAGCAGTGTGGGAAGTATTTATGACATTTAATTGCTCATCAGGAAAGCTATCATCAATAGGGAGTGGGTCATCAAGCACATTTTTTAACCTAGACAAGTTGTCTGCAACGGGGTTCTTAGCTCCTTTTCTATCAACAATATGTAAATCAAATTCTTGTAGCAAGAGAACCCATCTAATAAGTCTAGGTTTAGCATCTTTCTTTTCCATAAGATATTTAATAGCAGCATGATCAGTGTGAATAGTTAATTTAGAATCAACAATATGAGGCCTAAACTTATCACAAGCAAATACAACTGCTAAGAATTCTTTTTCAGTAGTGGCATAATTTCTTTGAGCATTGTCTAGATTTTTACTAGCATATTGGATAACATTTAGTTTCTTATCAACTCTTTGTCCTAGAACAACACCTACAACATAATCACTAGCATCGCACATAATTTCAAAGGGTAAATTCCAATCAGGTGGCTGAACAATAGGTGCAGAGATCAATGCTTTCTTAAGTATTTCAAATGCTTCTACACAATCATCATCAAAGACAAATGGTATATCTTTTTGTAATAAATTAGTCAGAGGCCGGGAGATTTTTGAGAAGTCCTTGATGAACCTCCTATAAAAACCGACATGACCAAGAAAACTTCTTATACCTTTGATGTCCTTAGGACATGGCATCTTTTCAATAGCATCAACCTTGGCTTTATCAACTTCAATACCTCTTTCAGAAACTTTATGCCCCAAGACAATACCTTCATTAACCATAAAGTGGCACTTTTCCCAATTCAAGACAAGATTAGTTTCTTCACATCTCTGCAAAACTCGATCAAGGTTGCTCAAGCAATCATCAAAAGAAGATCCATAGACAAAAAAGTCGTCCATGAAAACCTCACAAATCTTTTCACAAAAGTCAGAGAATATAGCCATCATGCATCTTTGAAAGGTAGCGGGTGCATTACATAAACCAAAAGGAATACGTCTATAAGCAAAAGTACCAAAAGGGCATGTAAAAGTAGTCTTTGATTGATCTTTGGCTGACACAGGTATTTGAGAGAAACCAGAATAACCATCTAGAAAACAAAAATGTGTATGTTTGGATAATCTTTCTAGCATTTGATCGATAAAAAGGTAAGGGGTAATGATCTTTTTTAGTAGCCTTATTTAATTTGCGGAAATCAATTACCATCCTATAACCAGTAATAATTCTTTGAGGGATCAATTCATCTTTATCATTAGGAACAACAGTAATATACCTCCCTTTTTAGGGACACAATGGACATGACCTACCCACTTACTATCAGCAACGGGATAAATTATACCTGCCTCAAGGAGCTTTAGTATCTCCTTTCTTACCACTTCTTCCATTTTAGGATTCAGACGGCGTTGATGATCACGAACTGGTTTAGCATCTTCTTCCAAATTAATTTTATGTTGACATAGAGTGGGACTAATGCCCTTAAGATCATCAAGAGTATACCCAATAGCAGCGCGGTGTTTCTTCAGAATTTTTAATAATCTCTCTTCTTCATGTTCTAAAAGGTTAGCACTAATAATAACAGGGTATATCTTTTTCTCATCAAGATAAGCATATTTAAGAGTACCAGGTAACGGTTTAAGCTCAAACACGGGATCACCCTTGGGTGGAGGAGGATCCCCTAGGATTTCAACAGGTAAATTGTTTTTCAGAATAGGTTCCTGTTTAAAGAATACTTCATCTAATCCCCTTCTTTCATTCATAAACATATCATTTTCACGATCTAGCAAATATTGTTCTAAAGGATCACTAGGAGGTACGGCAATAGAAGCAAGACCAATAATTTCATCCTTACTAGGTAATTCTTCTTCACGGTGTTGTCTACTAAATTTAGAAAAATTAAATTCATGAGTCATATCATCTAAACCGACAGTAACAACATCCCTTTTGCAATCTATGGTAGCATTAACAGTATTTAAGAAGGGTCTACCAAATATAATGGGACAAAAACTATCTTGTGGGGAACCAAGAACAAGAAAATCAGCAGGATATTTAGTTTTCCCACACAAGAATTAGACATCTCTAACAATTCCCATTGGTGAAATAGTATCTCTATTAGCAAGTTTAATTGTGACATCAATTTCTTCTAACTCAGCGGGTGCAATGTCATGCATAATTTCTTTGTATAAGTCAATAGGTATTGCACTAGCACTAGCACCCATATCACATAAGCCATGATAGCAATGATCTCCTATTTTAACAGAAATAACAGGCATGCCTACCACAGGTCTAGGTTTATCTGTATCACGAGGTTTAGCAATTCTAGTAGTTTCATTACAAAAATAAATAACATGCCCATCTATATTATCAGACAAGAGATCTTTAACAATAGCAATATTAGGTTCAACTTTAACTTGTTCAGGAGGTGTATATGTTTTAATATTGCTTTTACGAACCACAGTTGAAGCTTTAGCATGATCCTTTATCCTAACAGGGAAACGCGGTTTCTCAACATAAGAAGCAGGAACAATAGGATCATTATAAGTAATAGTCTTTTCTTCAACTTCAATAGGTGCAGCTACTTTTACTTCTATGGGAGGATGATATTTAAACCACTTCTCCTTGGGGAGATCAACATAGGCAGCAAAAGATTCAAAAAAGAAGCTACTATCTCAGAGTCAAGTCCATATTTAGTGCTAAATTTACGAAAAATATCGGTATCCATAATAGATTTAACACAATCAAAACTAGGTGTCATACCTGACTCCTTACCATTGTCGAGGTCCCAATCTTTGGAGTTGCGTTTAATTATTTCCAATAAATCCCATTTGAATTCAATAGTCTTCATGATAAAAGAGCCATCACAAGAAGTATCAAGCATGGTGCGATTGTTACCAGAAAGCCGAGCATAATTTTTTTGAATAATCATTTCTCTTGAGAGATCATGATTGGGGCATGAATATAACATTTATTTAAGCCTCCCCCAAGCTTGAGCGATGCTTTCTCCTTCGTGAGGCCAAAAATTATATATATATATATATAATTGCGATCACGATGAACAAGATGCATAGGATAAAACTTTTGATGAAATTCCAATTTCAATCGTTTGTAGTTCCAAGACTCCATATCATCACATAGCCTATACCATGTCGATGCATCTCCCCTCAAAGATAAAGGGAAGACCTTCTTCTTAACAACATCTCCGGGTACACCTGCAAGCTTAAATAATCCACAAACCTCATCCACATATATTAGATGCTCATCAGGATGTTTTGTTCCATCTCCTAAAAAAGGATTAGCTAGCATTTTTTCTACCATACCCAAAGGAATTTCAAAGCAAGCATTTTCATTTTCAGTAGGCTCGGTAGGTTGAGGAACAAATCTTTTCTCTAATGGTCGGGGTGAAGATACCCTGAGCAAGCCTCTCAGAGGATTACTTTCCATAGTAACAAGTGACAGTAAATTTCAGCACACTATATAAATTTTTCCTTACCAAATTCCACCTACCAAAGGCGCTTCACTCCCTGGAAACGGCGCCAGAAAAGAGTCTGGATGACCCACAATTATAGGGGATCTATCGTAGTCCTTTCGATAAGTAAGAGTGTCGAACCCAACGAGGAGCAGAAGGAAATGATAAGCGGTTTCCAGCAAGGTATTCTCTACAAGTACTGAAATACGTGGTAACAGATAGTTTTGTGATAGGATAGTTTGTAACGAGCAACAAGTAACAAAAGTAAAATAAAGTGCAGCAAGGTGGCCCAATCCTTTTGTAGCAAAGGACAAGCCTAGACAAACTCTTATATGATGTAAAGCGCTCCCAAGGACACAAGGGAATATCGTCAAGCTAGTTTTCATCACGTTCATATGATTCGCGTTCGGTACTTTGATAATTTGGTATGTGGGTGGACCGGTGCTTGGGTGCTGCCCTTACTTGGATAAGCATCCCACTTATGATTAACCTCTATTGCAAGCATCCGCAAATACAACAAAAGTATTAAGGTAAACCTAACCATAGCATGAAACATATGGATCCAAATCAGCCCCTTACGAAGAAATGCATAAACTAGGGTTTAAGCTTCTCTCACTCCAGCAACCCATCATCTACTTATTACTTCCCAATGCCTTCCTCTAGGACCAAATAATGGTGAAGTGTCATGTAGTCGACGTTCACATAACACCACTAGTGGAGAGACAACATACATCTCATCAAAATATCAAACAAATACCAAATTCACATGACTACTAATAGAAAGACTTCTCCCATGTCCTCGGGAACAAAAGTAACTACTCACAAAGCATAAACATGTTCATAATCAGAGGGGTATTAATGTGTATATAGGATCTGAACATATGATCTTCCACCAATTAAACCAACTAGCATCAACTACAAGGAGTAATTAACACTACTAGCAACCTACTAGCACCAATCCCGGACTTGGAGACAAGAATTGGATACAAGAGATGAACTAGGGTTTTGAGATGAGATGGTGCTGATGAAGATGTTGATGGAGATTGCCCTCTCCCGATGAGAGGAGCGTTGGTGATCACGATGTCGATGAATTCCCCCTCCGGGAGGGAAGTTTCCACGCCAGAACAACCCCGCCAGAACCCTAGATTGGCTCCGCCAAGGTTCCACCTCATGGCGGCGGAGTTTCATCCGAGAAGATGGCTTATGATTTTTTTCCCATCGAAAGAGTCCATATAGCAGAAGATGGTCACCGAAGGGCCACTAGGGGCCCACAAGGTAGGGGGGCGCGCCCCCCACCCTCGCGGGCAGGGGGTGGCCCCTGGTGAAGTTCTTGCGCTCGATGTTTTTTATATATTTGGAAAACATCATCCGTGAAGTTTCAGGACTTTTGGAGCTGTGCAGAATAGGTCTGTAATATTTGCTCCTTTTCCAGCCAGAATCCCAGCTGCAGGCATTCTCCCTCTTTATGTAAACCTTGTAAAATAAGAGAGAATAGGCATAAGTATTGTGACATAATGTGTAATAACAGCCTATAATGCAATAAATATTGATATAAAAGCATGATGCAAAATGGACATATCAGGAGTTCATTAAATAATTTGATTAGATGAACTTAATTATCATGAACATAGTCTAAAGATCTTTGCAATATGTCTTGTAGATCAAATGGCCCACGCTAATGTTGCCCTCAACTTCAACGCGTTCCTAGAGAAAACCAAGCTGAAAGACGATGGTAGCAAATACACGGGGTGGGTCCGTAACTTGAGGATTATCCTCATAGCTGCCAAGAAAGCATATGTCTTTGAAACACCGCTAGGTGAAGCACCTGTTTTCCCAGCAACTCAAGACGTTATGAACACCTGGTAGTCGCGTAGTGATGATTACTCCCTGGTTCAGTGCGGCATGCTTTACAGCTTAGAACCGGGGCTCCAAAAGCGTTTTGAGCAGCACAGAGTATATGAGATGTTCCAAGAGCTGAAAATGGTTTTCCAAGCTCATGCCTGGGTCGAGAGATATGAAGTCTCCGACAAGTTCTACAGTTGTAAGATGGAGGAGAATAGTTCTGTCAGCGAGCACATACTCAAAATGTCTGGGTTGCACAACCGCTCGTCTCAGCTGGGAGTTAATCTCCCGGATGACATGGTCGTTGATAGAATCCTTCAGTCGCTCCCACCTAGCTACAAGAGCTTTGTGATGAATTTCAATATGCAGGGGATGGAGAAAACCATTCCTGAGGTATATTCAATGCTGAAATCAGCGGAGGTGGAGATCAAAAAGGAACATCAAGTGTTGATGGTCAATAAAACCACTAGTTTCAAGAAAGGCAAGGGTAAGAAGAACTTCAAGAAGGACGGAAGGGAGTTGCCACGCCCGGTAAGCCAGTTGCTGGGAAGAAGCCAAAGCATGGACCCAAGCCTGAGACTGAGTGCTTTTATTGCAAGGGAAACAATCACTGGAAGCGGAACTGCCCCAAGTACTTAGCGGATAAGAAGGCCGGCAATACCAAAGGTATATATGATATACATGTTATTGATGTGTACCTTACCAACACTCATAGTAGCTCCTGGGTATTTGATACCTGTGCGGTTGCTCATATTTGTAACTCAAAATAGGAGCTGCGGAATAAGCGGAGACTGGCGAAGGACGAGGTGACGGTGCGCGTCGGGAATGGTTCCAAGGTCGACGTGATCGCCGTCGGCACGCCACCTCTACATTTACCTACGGGATTAGTTTTAAACCTCAATAATTGTTATTTAGTGCCAGCTTTGAGCATGAACATTGTATCTGGATCTCGCTTAATGCGAGATGGCTACTCATTTAAATCTGAGAATAATGGTTGTTCTATCTATATGAGAGACATGTTTTATGGTCATGCCCCGCTGGTCAATGGTTTATTCTTATTTAATCTCGAACGTGATGTTACACATATTCACAGTGTGAATGACAAAAGATGTAAGGTTGATAATGATAGTCCCACATACTTGTGGAACTGCCGCCTTGGTCACATTGGTGTCAAACGCATGAAGAAACTCCATGCAGATGGACTTTTCGAGTCTCTAGATTATGAATCATTTGACACATGCGAACCATGCCTCATGGGCAAAATGACCAATACTCCGTTCTCCGGAACAATGGAGCGAGCAACCAAATTATTGGAAATCATACATACTGATGTGTGCGGTCCAATGAGCGTTGAGGCTCGTGGTGGTTATCATTATGTTCTCACCCTCACTGATAACTTAAGTAGATATGGGTATGTCTACTTAATGAAACACAAGTCTGAGACCTTTGAAAAGTTCAAGGAATTTCAGAGTGAGGTTGAGAATCAACGTGACAGGAAAATAAAATTCTTACGATCAGATCGTGGAGGGGAATATTTGAGTCACGAATTTGGCACGCACTTAAGGAAATTTGGAATTGTTTCACAACTCACGCCGCCTGGAACACCTCAGCGTAATGGTGTGTCCGAACGTCGTAATCGCACTCTATTAGATATGGTGTGATCTATGATTTCTCTTACCGACCTACCGCTATCATTTTGGGGTTATGCTTTAGAGACTGCCGCATTCACTTTAAATAGGGCTCCGTCGAAATCCGTTAAGACGACACCGTATGAATTATGGTTTGGGAAGAAACCTAAGCTGTCGTTTCTGAAAGTTTGGGGATGAGATGCTTATGTCAAGAAACTTCAACATGAAAATCTCGAACCCGAGTCGGAAAGATGCGTCTTCATAGGATACCCTAAGGAAACTATTGGGTATACCTTCTACCTCAGATCCGAAGGCAACATCTTTGTTGCCAAGAATGGATCCTTTCTGGAGAAAGAGTTTCTCTCGAAAGAAGTAAGTGGGAGGAAAGTAGAACTTGATGAAGTACTGCCTCTTGAACAGGAAAGTAGTGCAGCTCAAGAAAATGTTTCTGTGGTGCCTGCACCGACTAGAGAGGAAGTTAATGATGATGATCAAGGAACTTCGGATCAAGTTACTACTGAACTTCATAGGTCCACAAGGACACGTTCCACACTAGAATGGTATGGCAACCCTGTCCTAGAAATAATTTTGTTAGACAACGATGAACCTTCGAACTATGAAGAAGTGATGGCGGGCCCAGATTCCAACAAATGGCTTGAAGCCATGAAATCCGAGATAGGATCCATGTATGAAAACAAAGTATGGACTTTGACAGACTTGCCCGATGATCGGCAAGCCATAGAAAATAAATGGATCTTTAAGAAGAAGACGGACACAGATGGCAATGTGACCATCTATGAAGCTCGACTTGTCGCTAAGGGTTATCGACAAGTTCAAGGGGTTGACTACGATAAGACCTTCTCACCCGTAGCGAAGCTGAAGTCCGTCCGAATCATGTTAGCAATTGCCGCATTCTATGGTTATGAGATATGGAAAATGGACGTCAAAACAGCATTCCTTAATGGTTTCCTTAAGGAAGAATTGTATAAGATGCTGCCGGAAGGTTTTGTTGACCCTAAGAATGCTGACAAGGTATGCAAGCTCCAACGCTCAATCTATGGGCTGGTGCAAGCATCTCGGAGTTGGAACATTCGCTTTGATGAGATGATCAAAGCGTTTGGGTTTACGCAGATTTATGGAGAAGCCTATGTTTACAAGAAAGTGAGTGGGAGCTCTGTAGCATTTCTCATATTGTATGTGGATGACATACTATTGATGGGAAATGATATCGAACTCTTGGAAAGCATAAAGGCCTACTTGAATAAGTGTTTTTCAATGAAGGACCTTGGAGAAGCTGCTTATATATTAGGCATCAAGATCTATAGAGATAGATCGACACGCCTCATTGGTCTTTCACAAAGCACATACCTTGACAAGATATTGAAGAAGTTCAATATGGATCAGTCCAAGAAGGGGTTCTTGCCTGTATTGCAAGGTGTGAGATTGAGCACGGCTCAATGCCCGATCACGACAGAAGATAGAGAAAAGATGAGTGTCATCCCCTATGCCTCGGCCATAGGGTCTATTATGTATGCCATGTTGTGTACCAGACCTGATGTAAACCTTGCCGTAAGTTTGGTAGGAAGGTACCAAAGTAATCCCAGCATGGAACACTGGACAACGGTCAAGAATATCCCAAAGTACCTGAAGAGGACTAACGATATGTTTCTCGTTTATGGAGGTGATGAAGAGCTCGTCGTAAAGGGTTACATCGATGCTAGCTTCGACACAGATGTGGATGAATCCATGTCACAAACCGGATACGTGTATATTTTGAATGGTGGGGCAGTCAGCTGGTGCAGTTGCAAGCAAAGCGTCGTGGCGGGATCTACATGTGAAGCGGAGTACATGGCAGCCTCGGAGGCATCACATGAAGCAATCTGGATGAAGGAGTTCATTACCGACCTAGGAGTTATTCCCAATGCGTCGGGCTCGATGGCTCTCCTCTGTGACAACACTGGAGCTATTGCCCTGGCCAAGGAGCCCAGGTTTCACAAGAAGACCAAGCATATCAAGCGTCGTTGCAACTCCATTCGTGAAAATGTTCAAGATGGAGACATAGATATTTGTAAAGTGCATACAGACCTGAATGTCGTAGATCCGTTGACTAATCCTCTTCGTGAGCAAAACATGATCAACACCAGAACTCTATGGGTGTTCGATTCATCACAATGTAACTAGATTATTGACTCTAGTGCAAGTGGGAGACTGTTGGAAATATGCCCTAGAGGCAATAATAAAATGGTTATTATTATATTTCCTTGTTCATGATAATTGTCTATTGTTCATGCTATAATTGTGTTATCTGGAAATCGTAATACATGTGTGAATACATAGACCACAACATGTCCCTAGTGAGCCTCTAGTTGACTAGCTCGTTGATCAATAGATGGTTACATTATCCTGACCATGGACATTGGATGTCATTGATAACGGGATCACATCATTAGGAGAATGATGTGATGGACAAGACCCAATCCTAAGCATAGCACAAGATCGTGTAGTTCGTCTGCTAAAGCTTTTCTAATGTCAAGTATCAATTCCTTAGACCATGATTGTGCAACTCCCGGATGCCGTAGGAATACTTTGGGTGTGCCAAATGTCACAACGTAACTGGGTGGCTATAAAGGCACACTACGGGTATCTCCGAAAGTGTCTGTTGAGTTGGCACGAATCGAGACTGGGATTTGTCACTCCGTGTGACAGAGAGGTATCTCTGGGCCCACTCGATAAGACATCATCATAATGAGCTCAATGTGATCAAGGAGTTGATCATGGGATGATGTGTTATGGAACGAGTAAAGAGACTTTCCGGTAACGAGATTGAACAAGGTATAGGGATACCGACGATCGAATCTCGGGCAAGTATCATACCGGTAGACAAAGGGAATTGTATACGGGATTGATTGAATCCCCGACATTGTGGTTCATCCGATGAGATCACCGTGGAACATGCGGGAACCAACATGGGTATCTAGATCCTGCTGTTGGTTATTGGCCGGAGAGATGTCTCGGTCATGTCTGCATGATTCCCAAACCCATAGGGTCTACACACTTAAGGTTCGGTGATGCTAGAGTTGTTATGGGAAATAGTATGTAGTTACCAATGTTGTTCGGAGTCCCGGATGAGATCCCGGACGCCATGGGGAGTTCCAGAATGGTCCGGAGGTGAAGATTTATATATGGGAAGTCATCATACGGTCACCGGAAGTGTTCGGGGGTTTATCGGTATTGTACCCGGACCACCGAACGGGTTCCGGGGGTCCACCGGGAGGGTCCACCTGTCCCGGAGGGCCCTATGGGCTGTATGTGGAAGGGAACCAGCCCCTAAGTGGGCTGGGCGCCATCCCCCCTCGGTCCCATGCGCCTAGGGTTGGGGGGGAACCCTAAAGGGGGCGCCCCCTTGGCTTTGGGGGCAAGCCCCCTCCCCTTGGCCGCCGCCCCCTCTAGATCTCATCTAGAGGGGTTGGCCCCTTCCCCCTTCGTCCTATAAATAGAGGGGTGGAGGGAGGGCAGAAGGACCACATCCAAGGTGCAGCCTTCCCCCTCTCCAACACCCCCTCCTCCCCCATTGAGCTTGGCGAAGCCCTGCCGGAGAACTGCAAGCTCCAGCACCACGCCGTCGTGCTGCCGAAGCTCTTCCCCAACTTCTCCTTTCCCCTTGCTGGATCAAGAAGGAGGAGACGTCCCCGGGTTGTGCGTGTGTTGAACGCGGAGGCGCCGCTGTTCGGCACTTAGATCGGAATCAACCATGATCTGAATCGCTGCGAGTACGACTCCTTCATCTGTGTTCTTGTAACGCTTCCGCATCACGATCTTCAAGGGTATGAAGATGCACTCCCCTCTCTCTCGTTGCTAGTCTCTCATCTTGGTGATGCATAGAAAATTTTAATTTCTGCAACGATCCCCAACAAATATTACTGGCTAAAAAGCTCGACTTGTTGCGAAAGGTTTTCGACAAGTTAAAGGAGTTGACTACGATGAGACTCTCTCACCCGCAGCGATGCTTAAGTCCATTCGAATCATGTTAGCAATTGTCGCATTTTATGATTATGAAATTTGGCAAATGGATGTCAAAACTGCATTCCTTAATGCATATCTTAAAGAAGAGTTGTATATGATGCAACCAGAAGGTTTTGTCGATCCAAAAGGTGCTAACAAAGTGTGCAAGCTCCAGCGATCCATTTATGGACTCGTGCAAGCCTCTCGGAGTTGGAATATACGCTTTGATAGTGTGATCAAAGCATATGGTTTTATACAGACTTTTGGAGAAGCCTGTATTTACAAGAAAGTGAGTGGGAGCTCTTTAGCATTTTTGATATTATATGTTGATGACATATTGTTGATTGGAAATGATACTGAATTTCTGAATAGCATAAAGGGATACTTGAATAAGAATTTTTCAATGAAAGACCTTGGTGAAGCTGCTTATATATTGGGCATCAAGATCTATAGAGATAGATCGAGACGCTTAATTGGACTTTCACAAGGAAAAAATCTTGATAAAGTTTTGAAGAAGTTCCAAATGGATCAAGCAAAGAGAGGGTTCTTGCCTATGTTACAAGGTGTGAAGTTGAGTCAGACTCAATGCCCGACCACTACAAAAGATAGAGAGAAAATGAAAGTCATTCCCTATGCTTCAGCCATAGGTTATATCATGTATGCAATGTTGTGTACCATACCTGATGTGTGCCTTGCTATTAATTTAGCAGGGAGGTACCAAAGTAATCCAGGAGTGGATCACTGGACAGCGGTCAAGAATATCCTGAAATGCCTGAAAAGGACTAAGGATATGTTTCTCGTTTATGGAGGTAACAAAGAGCTCATCGTAAACGGTTACGTTGATGCAAGCTTTGACACTGATCCGGATGACTCTAAGTCACAAACCGGATACATATTTTTATTAAATGGTGGAGCTGTCAGTTGGTGCAGTTCCAAGCAGAGCATTGTGGCGGGATCTACGTGTGAAGCGGAGTACATAGCTGCTTCAGATGCAACAAATGAAGGAGTCTGGATGAAGGAGTTCATCTATCCGGTCTAGGTGTCATACCTAGTGCATCGGGTCCAATGAAAATCTTTTGTGACAATACTGGTGCAATTGCCTTGGCAAAGGAATCCAGATTTCACAAGAGAACCAAGCACATCAAGAGACACTTCAATTCCATCTGCGATCAAGTCAAGGAGGGAGACATAGAAATTTGCAAGATACATACAGATCTGAATGTTGCAGACCCGTTGACTAAGCCTCTCTCACGAGCAAAACATGATCAGCACCAAGACTCCATGGGTGTTAGAATCATTACTGTGTAATCTAGATTATTGACTCTAGTGCAAGTGGGAGACTGAAGAAAATATGCCCTAGAGGCAATAATAAAGTTTTTATTTATATTTCCTTATATCATGACAAATGTTTATTATTCATGCTAGAATTGTATTAACCGGAAACTTAGTACATGTGTGAATACATAGACAAACAGATTGTCACTAGTATGCCTCTACTTGACTAGCTCGTTAATCAAAGATGGTTAAGTTTCCTAGCCATAGACATGAGTTGTCATTTGACGAACGGGATCACATCATTAGAGAATGATGTGATTGACTTGACCCATCCTTTAGCTTAGCACTTTGATCGTTTAGTTTATTGCTATTGCTTTCTCCATAACTTATACATGTTCCTATGACTATGAGATTATGCAACTCCTTAATACTGGAGGAACACTTAGTGTGCTATCAAACGTCACAACATAACTGGGTGATTATAAATATGCTTTACAGGTATCTCCGATGGTTTTTGTTGAGTTGGCATAGATCGAGATTAGATTTTTCACTCCGATTGTCGGAGAGGTATCTCTGGGCCCTCTCGGTAATGCACATCACTATAAGCCTTGAAAGCAATGTGACTAATGAGTTAGTTGCGGGATGATGCATTACGGATTGAGTAAAGAGACTTGCCGGTAACGAGATTGAACTAGGTATTGAGATACCGACGATCGAATCTCGGGCAAGTAACATACCGATGACAAAGGGAACACCATATGTTGTTATGTTGTTTGACCGATAAAGATCTTCGTAGAATATGTAGGAACCAATATGAGCATCCAGGTTCCGCTATTGGTTATTGACCGGAAATGAGTCTCGGTCATGTCTACATAGTTCTGGAACGCGTAGGGTCCGCACGCTTAACGTTCGATGACGATCGGTGTTATGAGTTTATGTGTTTTGATGTACCGTAGGTAGTTCGGAGTCCCGGATGTGATCACAGACATGACGAGGAGTCCCGAAATGGTCGAGACATGCATAAAGATCAATATATTAGAAGGCTATGTTTGGACATCGAAATGGTTCCGGATGAGTTCGGGCATTTACCGGAGTACCGGGGGGTCACCGGAACCCCCCGGGGAGTCAATGGGCCTTAGTGAGAGAGAGGAGGAGGCGGCCAGGTGGAGGGCGCCCCCCCAAGCCCAATCCGAATTGGGTGGGGGGGGGCGCCCCCCCTTTCCTTCCCTCTCTCTCCCTCTTCCTGCTTCTCCTACTCCAACTAGGGAAGGGGGGGGGCTACTCCTACTGGGAGTAGGACTCCCCCTTGGGCGCGCCATAGAGAGGGTCGGCCCTCCCCTCCTCCCCTCCTTTATATACGGGGGAGGGGGCACCCCATAGACACACAAGTTGACAATTTTCTTAGACGTGTGTGGTGCCCCCTCCACAGATTTCCACCTCGGTCATATCGTTGTAGTGCTTAGGCGAAGCCCTGCATCGGTAACTTAATCATCACCGTCATCACGCCGTCGTGCTGACGAAACTCTCCCTCGGCCTCAGCTGGATCAAGAGTACGAGGGACGTTGCCGAGCTGAAAATGTGCAGATCGCGGAGGTGCCGTGCGTTCGGTACTCTATCGGTTGGATCACAAAGATGTTCGACTACATCAACCACGTTTCTTAATGCTTCCGCTTTCGGTCTACGAGGGTACGTAGACACACTCTTCCCTCTCATTGCTATGCATCTCCTAAATAGATCTTGCGTGATCGTAGGAAAGTTTTTGAAATACTGCGTTCCCCAACACAACATTCACCTACCCTACAATTGATGAGTGGTGGGATGAGGCCTCCTTTGGTTCATAGGGTTGGAATATCATAGGAATAGAAAAATCATAGGAATTGAGGTGGCATGCATCTCACTTCCTATAGGGAAAGATATGTCACTTGATTCATAGGATATGATTTTTTTCATTGAGTCTAGGCAAATGTTCTTTTTCCCTTTGAAATGTGAAGGATTGATTCCTATCCTATATAGGAATAGGAATCCATTCCTACAAACCAAAGGGCTCCATAGGAATTTTTCCGACAAAAATCCTATCCTCTAGAAATCCTACAAGATTCCTTCAAACCAAAGGAGGCCTGAATTTTTGCGTATCAACGATAACCACAAATGAAGGTTTAGTGGGTTCAGTATCTACATCATGTGGAATGCTTGTAAAAGCGAGGAAGCCTCGAATATTCAATGACACAAAATTAACGTAATCGAGGTGGCACACCTGACAGTTGAGGATATCCGATATCATGCAGGGGGAGATGGCCTTTCGGCCAAGAGTTGACGCCCACCATGAAGTGTTGCTAACATGTTTGGCTGGCGGCTGGATGGGGTTCTACGGAAGTTTTGCATGTTTATTAGGTGAGGACATTAGTCTTGATTTGGTTGCTACGGATATGTAGAGATGATTTTGTTTTCAATGGTAAAAAATCCTCTTCAATGCATGTTATCTACCAATGTACGCACAAGTCCGTTTATGGTCTTCTCTGCGAAGACATGATGGACTTTCGGCCAAGAGTGGACACCCATCACGAAGTGTTGCCAACATGTTTGGCTGGTGGCTGGATGAGGTTCCACACAATTTTTGCGTGTTTATTAGGTGAGAACGTTAGCCTTGATTTGGTTGCTATGGATATGTAGAGATGATTTTGTTTTCAATGGTAAAAATTCCTCTCCAATGTATGTTATCGCACGGCTCCGTTTATGGTCTTTTCTGTGAAGACATGAACATCAATCGTTGTTTGTGGCGGTGCATATGCGGCTGTACTAGACAACACATGTCTTGTATCTCACATGGGGCGTGGCCTCGTCTTTGGATAGGTCTCCCACCCTCTATACATTTGGCTTAGTCTTGGTCTGCCACGACTTTGCTTGCAGGGCGTGTTTTTGGGTGTGTGCACATTTGAATTTAACCGTGCACATCTTAGTTATGCAGAAATCATATGTGTACGTATTATACGTTGTATGCTTTTGATTGAATTAATAAAATATGCTCTTTATAAAAAAAATCGCAACCATGAGTAGCTAGAATAAGAAGATTATTAAGAGTTCCTTCGTGTCCGTGTTTTAGAACATGTCCACTTTGTAAATATTCTATTTCTTCTTAACGAAAAGGAAACACTCGGGCCAGTTGCTTGAAAGAAATATGTTATGCAGAAATATAAATACCTAGCTTTTGCTAATTTTCTTGTATACACTCTCCGTTGATTAACATGTTTAGTTATTCTGGACCATGACTACCATTTCAGACTGAAATTCTATACTGAACATTCGGATCTTCTCCGTGAGCCAGCTTCATTGGCTCCGTGAAGAATCCACCCCGAACGCTCCATCTCCTGGAAGCCAGCTTCGCGGAGACACGTCCCCGGCCAGTGTATTTTCGTGGAGCACCGGAAGCCCAGCTCCTAGAAAAGCGGAAGGAGAAGTTGAGGCGAATTTACAGGGCATGCCATCCCGAAGTGAGGTTGCGTACCGATTCGATCTACAGAAACCCACCCGAGCTATAGAGCGACAGCAGAAACCACCCGCACGGGCTTTATTCTTGATTCCTGGGCTGCCAGCCCATGCAAATGGGAGCCGGCGCTGCGTTCAAGCTGGCTTGCGCTGGCTCCACAAAAAGCTGGCCACTTTGGGAAGCAAGCGAACTTCCGAACACGAACGGGCCCTTAGATCACGCTTTTAGAGTAACTTCTATGGCTTCTCAACGGAAATGATGGAATGGATTTTTCTCTCTCCCAGTTAATTAATCCTAATCTGGACATTTGATAAATCATTTCTACAGTATCAGATCACGTCTTTGCACTGTAGTTTCTTGCTGCTATGAGGAGTTTTGGGTTCTTGGCGCCAAGTGACTTTTGTTTCAAGTTCAACTGGAATCGACATTATGCCGCAGAAGCAAAATCCATCTCCAATGGAGCATTTTCCATGGTTGTAATGTTATCTTGGTTTTATCTATAAAGCGGCTCCAAAGACTTTTCTCTGACAGCAGCAGGCGGATCCAAAGACTTTTTCTCTAAGAGCGGCAGGTCTGACAACAGTGTGACGAAAAACAAAGCCAAACTTAGGTGCGACCGGGAAGTTTGAGATGAGAGTCGGATGAGAGAGACAATACCATGCCTAGTGTGACTTTTAACATCCTAGATTTATTATTGAGAATGATAAATCACGTGGATCCAAAAATACCCCCAAACTTGACTTCCTTGAGCGGTGGAAATAGGAGGAAGTGACGTGTTCACAATGTATACAGTACACAGCGAATACGATTTCTGCTTAGACACGTAGCATTCAACTTTTTGATCTGGCTTTCTATTGTTGGGTCGGTTAGGACATCTTCAACCCCTAAAATGTACGAACAGTATTTGTCCGCAGACACGTGTGTGGATAGGATATAAGAGCACGCCATTCAACCATATCCTCTAAACGTTCACCCTAAGTCTTGTCTTCTTCATTTCAAATGCAAAATAATATGAGTAAATTAAAGTGCAATGTACTTTGTGTCAAAAAAGAAGCGAATGTTTATAGTTCTTACATGCATCCTATCACAAAAATTTCAATCTGATAATCCATGAAAAAAAAAGACATTTTGCACTGCCAGACTGGTTGTCCGTGCCTCCTCGCTCCCTTTTTCAATGACTTCTCCGCATTAGCTGCCTCCTTCTCAGCGCCTCCCATCTCGGCCGTCAAATGCTTCAACATCCTAACACGGACGGCTTGCCCGATCATCGCTGCATCAGGATCCAACTTGTCCATATTCATGGCAACATTTTGGTATGCTCCAAAGCGGCCGCAGAACTCGACCCTCCTCTTTTCGAGCTTGGTCTTCTTTTCTTCAATGTTGATCTTTTTCCTGGATGCCGCCATCCAGATGTTAAATCTCCCCGTTTTATTTTTCTCCTTCCAGTCATAGTGCTTGACACATGCCTCCTCCTCGCCAAGATGTCCTTGAACCTCTCCGTCATCTTGGCCGCCGCCCCTTCTCGCATCTCCTTCTCCTCCTCACACTTCTTTCCCCGGAACCCCCTTCTAACCTTGTTGGGCGGCTCTTTTGTTGGGTCGGTTGGAGCCTCCGCTTCATCCTCATTGGCGACGATGACAATCCTGATGGAATTGACAATGGATAGTTGTCACTTGGTTTGGCCATTCATCTTCAGCCAACAATGCATGAGGAGGAAGCTCTTCTTATACAGCTTCAAATACAATGTGCACGCATGAGAGGGCTAGCAAAAAAGACATTGTCAATAAGGTGCATATCCGGCCAAATGACCAACACATAGAGCATATGCAGCCAACAAGTTGCATATCCGATCAAATGACCAACACATAGAACAACTTACTTTCTCGGCGATTTGCGCACCACTTGGCCACCCAACCAATTAGTTGTTTGTAGTGGCCGCAATACTTGCTCAGAAACTCTTCGATGATGTACCATTGATGGTTGATTGACTTTGTCCCATGATTTCTGTGCTGCAGGGCTCGAAATTCTTGTGCTTGTGGAACCAAGAATGAATATTGGACCAAAATGTTATGCCCTTTTGCTCCGTGCCATGGATCGGATCGATGCTAGTGGACAACCACGCATAGCACAACAATTTGTCCTCCCTCTTCTCTACCCCTCTTCTTTGGATCAGCCAACAAATCCTCCAGATCAAGGTTCGTCACGTCGGCGTACATGTCCTGCTCTGGCTGATGGGTATACACCTCCGACTGGGATTCATCCACTGGTATGTCCTCGAAGCCGCCTCCGCTTCCATCGTGAATCATCTCCATCATCTCTTTGTCCGCGTCATCAGACGCACTCGCACCCGGTTGAGACAAACCGGTGAAAAGAGAGTGGGCACCCAGTTGATTCACGCCCGCCGCCCGTGACCGGACAAGCTGCAACGATGACGAGTCAACATAATGGAGTGGCGCCGCGTTGAGGTCGACGCAATACATCACATACCCGACGGCGGAGGCCAGGTGTAATGTTGACGACCGAGCTACTTGGAGGCGTAGAAGTAGCACAATGTGTGCGTGGACAGCGTCGGTGGCGTCCCCCATCCATGCCCAACACCCTTCTTTTTACTGGCTGTCGCCTCCTCTTGCTCTGTTGCCTTCCTTTTGAGGCCACGGGTTTGCCGTGTCACTGAGTTGATCTTGCAGGCGGTCACCTTGGTGAATCCTTCGCCTCCGGCAGCTCTTCGTATGGGTCCTTGCGGCGGTGAAACGCGAAAAGCACGGAGTTGGGACGGAGGACGCTGGCGATCGAAATGGGGAGGGTGAAGAAAGCGCGGGCTTTGGCGCGAAAACAGTGCGGACCGTTCCAAATGTGTGGACTCTGCCTTGGTTTTTGGTGGGCAAGGGATGTTATAGTCCTATATGGCGGAGGTCCAGACTCCCGCAAAACCCCTTGATTTGCATCTGGTTTGTGAAAAAACAGATGCGTCCGTGGACAAATATAGATCCATATTGAATGACAAAGTATGCTGTACAACTTGATCCACACACTTATGGACTATTTAAGGGTCCAGGTTGAAGATGCCTTTAACGTTGAACATATGTGAAGTTGGAGAACGCACAAAATATCTGCCTGAAAGGAAACACCCAGCGGATTGGTTAACCTTGAACATACGTGAGGTTGAAGAACACAAAATATCTGTAGTGCGCAATCCCCAATTGCCCATCGTTGGGTTTCATCACCTTAGCTTTCGTAGCACGCCGATGACACGTGACTATCACTACGCTGTTTTCGTACATGTACATGCGATCAAGCCCGTGCAATCAACTTGTGTCGAGGACAAAGAAAACTTTTCAATGCATCTATTTGTCCACCCCTACCCCTACCCCCTAGACACTAACTAAAGTAGGCATGAGTCATTTTCTTTGTACTTACGCCGTTTCAAAATAATTGAAATTCTAGGATTTTTCTAAGTTAAACTTTATTAAAGTCCATTTAAAAAAAACATCACCATAATTTATTTCATTATTAGATTTATTATATATTTGATATTGTATAGTTGTTTACAAATGTTCTATATAGATAAGATCAAAATTAAAAATGATTGACTTAGGAAAATCCTGAACTTAAATTATTTTGGAATGAAGGGAGTAATGTTTATCCCTTGATTGCATATTTGCTCGTGGGCTCTTCTCTGTCGTTGTTTTCAAGTTTTTGCTGGGACCGCTTGCAGTGTGAGATCAATCGAAAGCTGTGGGCATGGTTGAACAGCTTACATTTTCATGCGTGTGGACATCCGTCACTAACTTCGGCCTAGTTAACATGATTGGACCCTCAAAAAAAGTTAACATGTCTGGTTTGGCCTAAGCAACCCTCATTCAGTGCCGTAGTCAGGATTGTGCCAAGCCCCGAGCAAGTCCCAGGTCAAATACTAGCTACAGTGCTAAATAGTGTTCAAACCGCTACAGTAACCAAAGTAATAGTATAGCCTCACGACCCAGGCCATGGCCCTAGCTGCCTTGGGCTTGTCTACTCCCCTGCCCTCACTCACGGCAAGAGGGAATATATTTTGTATACTGTCGTGAAAGTACCTTCAATAGCGAGCACAACAATCATGGACCTCACACGCACCGTCCATACCGTCCGTCAACCTTTCGGCCCAGAACACCACATATGAGTAATTAAGAGGTGTAGACTAAGATAATAGTAGTAAAAGATACTCCACTTACTCATTCATTTGACCCTTTAAAACACTAGGAGAGCCTTTAAAACAGCCACCCTTTAAAAGAAATTATACCAATATAAAGGGTAGGGAACGAAAACCACACTCTAACAAATTCCCTCTGCTAATCACCCCGTGCTCGTGTACACGGGAGCCGCACCGCCCGCTAGTTTGGCCTGACGGTGAACAGGAGTTCCTCTCTCATTCCTCAACCTGCCAATGTCATCCCACCTCGTCGTGCGCCCCGTCCCACCTCCCGCGAATCCAATGATGAATTGATTGGGACTATCCCATGGAGTCCTAGAGCTCTAGGGGCGTATTTGGTTGCCTGCATATGGCTCAGCCTGGCCCGTGCGGGAAAGATTGAGCCCATTTGGTAGCCTGCGTTCACTGTGCAAGCCCAGGGGAAACGCTTGAATCGGCAGTAACTCGCGAGTCTGGCTCAGGCGAGGCAGGGGAGGGTGACGCGCTTCTCCCCTCGTGCGAGCAGGGAGATGGCGCGAGCTCTCCCGCGTCGTCGAAAAATCGACGGGAGGATTACGGCTCATCTCCCGCCGAGTCCACCCCTATTTAGCCCCTCCCTCACCGCCCCAACTCCCGCCATCATTCTCCCTTCGTTCGAGCTTTCCCGCCGACGCGCATCGGCACCGACGAGCAGGTAAGCGTCGCATCTTCTTCGGCCGGTGGTCCACGGCGCCGTCACTCCTTCACCGGTCAGCGTTGATCTTCCACGACCGCCCCCTCGTCCTCGAGCTGCAGCCATGGCCTTTGTGAGTTCAATCCCCATTTCTCTCTGTTTCTTCTAGCTAGATCTGAGCTGCAACTAGGCTTAGACCTAGATGCATGGTTGATTAGTTGTCTGATCTGTGAGCTCATATGGTTGATTGCTATGCTGCGGTTGCAATTTATGGTAGGGCTAGATGTTCAGGCATGTGGTAGGCTAGATTAGTAGTAGAGTTTGAAGTTGAACCTTGTGCTTGTGTTGATTCGTGCTTAGATCTGTGATTTGTAGCTATTGATGGTCCATTTGTAGCATGTTGTTTGTTGTAGATGTATGATAGCAATGAAGCATGTGCTTGCTATGATAGTGATGAATCATGTATATGCTCCTGCTTTCATGGATTGTCCGGTATGTTGTGTGTTATGCTTACTGTCAATGTGTGCTACGATTGTAGGACATGACCACACAGATGCAAGATCTTAGTCAGGCCCTTGTCCCGTCCGACAACCAGTTTGCTCCATCGTTTGTCGAGGACTCACAACCTATGTCCGAGATGGCACCTGATTTAGAGGTGTTCGCGCCTAATTCCCTCGATGTGCCAGTAGTGCTCGTTGAGCCAACTCCTATTGCTGCTGCTGCTACACTCAAGGTAGGAGCAGCAAAGGCAAAGAAGGATGGTAGGTCCAACAACATGAAGTGGCAGCAGTTCATGTCCACGTTCGTGCTGAACAAGATGTGTGAGCTCATCTCTAGTGGAGTTAGGACTGACTAGGGCTTCAAGGAGGTGCACTTGAACACCGCTGCAAAGCAGGTGTTCGAGTTCTGTGGGCAGGAGGTGTCTGCCACCCAGGTGTACAACCACCTGAGGAAGTGGAGAGGTCGATGGATCCAAGTGTCCAAGCTGAGAGACCTTAGCGGCGCCTCATGGGATGAGAACACTTGCTCCATAGTTCTGGAGGCAGAGCACTACGCCGGCCATGTCGCGGCTAGCTCACAACCCTCTTCCTTTTCATACTATCCACCATTGCCTACTCCTAATCGCAACTAACAACACTTGTGTTTCATTCTTAGGACCACCCAAGGGACGCTGAGTTCCTCAACACACCCATACAGAACTACAACCATATGCAACACATCTTCTCCTTCGGGCTAGCAACTGCTAAGCATGCCATGGGCTCGGGGAGCCTCTTGGTTCTCCCATGCTAGACTTCCCTGGGACCCCGGACGTCAAGGTCCTTGATGGCCCTGACAAGCCCTTCGCGTGAAGCCCTTCGACAAGCCATTTGACCCCGTCCATGATAGGAAGAGGAAGAGAGGAGGCCTGATGGAGGAGGAGATCAATGTATTTTGCAGCATGACTGAGGTGGTGAAGAAGGTGGCAACAGCCATCAGGGAGTGCAAGCCCCTCGACGTCCACCCTGACCTGTATGGCGCTGTCATGACCCAGGGTGGCTTCAGCGACGAGGATCTCATGGCAGCTCTCAGCCACCTGCTTGACAACAAGGCCCAGGGTGTTGGGTTCATTGCCATGGCCGACGCTCACAGGGTGTTGTGGCTCCAGAGCTGGCTGGGCAAGCACTACTACTAGAGTAGTGTTGCCTATGAGCGTGCATGATCCCCGACGGCGATGATGGTGGCGACGACGACGACGATGACGATGACGACGTATATTTTGTGTAGCTAGGGCTCAAAAACTATTTGATGGTCTGTATATTTTGGTGAGGTGGTATATACCAACCCCTCATGCTGATGGTGAACTTGCGGTGGTAGGGTGACACCCTCTTTTGGATGTGGTGGTAGGTTAACACCAAGGTAGTGCTAGGTAGAACTTGCTATGCCGTATGATCATGCATACTTTACTTCTTCTCTTCTGCTCCATTGTTGTTTGTGTGCTACTTTGCTTGCTACTTGTGTGCTCCATTGATTTGCTGCTTCAACTCTTCCTCTTGTGCATTGCTAGGGCAAGTGGTATGCCGTGTTCATCGGTAAGGTTCCAGGGGTTTATAGTTCGTGGGAAGAAGCCAGTGCACAAGTGGCATCGTATAGCAACAGCAGCCATAGAGGGTTCCAGACTAGGCAGGCAGCAGAACAAGCTTACTCCGACTGGCTGCGAAAGCATGGAGGCAGCAGTGTTGATAGTGGCAAGGTTGGAGGTATCAAGGTGGATCGTCAGTTTGGGCTGAAGCTGAAGAACTTCGTCATCTTTGCCCAGTTCATCGCCATTGCTGTGCTATGACGTTGGTGTGCTAGGTGTGGGTAAGCTCACCAACTAGGATACAAGGTTATCACAACATGTTCGTCGTATGCAACCAAATGCCGTGTTCATGTGCCGCTTGGGCCAATGCAGGCAACCAAAGAAAGTGCACTTGCGTATTACCTAATGCAGGGACACTAGATGCAGGCAACCAAACAAGTTACATATGGCATATTAGGACCTGTTTTTGCTCACCCAGGCTAGGTTGGGAAGTGTATGCGATGCAGGAACTGTAGCAAACGGCAACCAAACACGTCCTAGGAGAATGAGGCTATCCCCGCTAAAGTGGAGCGGATGAGCTAGTAAATAGTAGATGTTGTGGAGGCCAGAACCGTGACCGATGGCGTCACTCATGAGGAGTGCATGCTCAAAATGGACACATATGTTTCTGCCACCATGGCGGCGGGGGAGGAGCAGATGCTCAAGGCGGCGGAGGATGCTTCCGTCGCTAAGATCGCCGCCGGGGCTGAGAGTGGGGCCCGAAGGAGGGGTGCCGAGGAGTCTGGCATCGTCGTGATGGAGATATCTTCAAACAATGACAATGATCCTTGCTATGTCATGCAGTTGCATTATCTTTAAATTATGTTGTTGGTGTAGTCTCACTTGGACCGTTATTATCATTGTTTATGTTATAAACTAGTGGTTGGTGCGCCACCGTATGGCGCCGTTTAAGACGAAGTTGTGCGCACATTTTCATTTTTAAAAAGGCGGTACTAGGCGCCGGCATGCCGGCCTAATTTTTCGGCCGGACGCGTAGCAACTGTTTGATGCAAACTCTTTTAGCTGTCAGATCATGCCCTTTCCTCCCCACCACATCATTTACTTTTTTGCTTTTCAACATGAATATCAAGCGGGGGCGCACAGGGGACGCGAGCGACATGACCGGCATCGAAGGTCGCTGGATCTCGGCCGCTCGCCGCCCTCGCTCTCGGGCAACCGCGGTGATCGTCGCGGCCAGCCGCGACCACAGGTTCCTCGTCGGGGGTTGCAGCACCGTCATCCGTGGTTGTAGCAAACCGTGCAGCAAGTCACCACTCTCGCCGGATGTCCTCGTCGTCGAGCGTCGGTCGCTGCCCGCACTTCTCGCTAACTCCACGCCGTATGTCCTTGTCACCGAGCGCTCCCGGTCGCTGCCTGCATTTGTCGCTGACTCCATGCCGGATGTCCTTGTCGCCGAGCGCTGCCGGTCGCTGCCTGCACTTGTCGCTGACTCCATGCATGCAACAACTGTGGCCTGCGGTTGCAGCTCCAGTGGCAACGGCCCCCATCCCTCGCCGTCGACGCTCACCACCGACACGCTTGCCATCATCAAATCGCAATCAAAAAGGTGCTTTGGTTCCAGCAAAACGGAAGAACAGTTGTACTAAGAAAATACGCTGGTTCCAGCAAAAATCCAAGACGATGGTAACAAAAATAATGGATGTTTGTTCCAACAAAAATCAAAATGATGATAACAAAAGAAATTATGCTTGCAACAAAAAAATGGTTTCAGCCAAAGTACTTGTCGTTTCGTGAAAAACTATGAATCATTGTTACTGGGTCGTATAAAAAAAGCGCCGCTTCCAGCAAAATTTTTTGCTGGTTCCAGCAATGATGTATCGCCGCCGTGGCCGTCGCGGCACGGCTGTCGCCGGTTCCAACATTTGTTTTGCTTGCTTTAACTCCACCGGCTTACGGTTGTAACTCCGCTGAACTACGGTTGCAGCTCCGCCGTGCCGGGTAGCAGCATCTCTGCCAGTGTGGTCACCGTTGGAAGTTGTGGCTTCCAGCATCTCCTGCCCATGGTTACAACATCTGCGCGCCATGGATCCAGCATCTGCACTCCACGGTTGCATCACCCCCGTCCCCTCCTGTGGGCGCCGTGGAAGCTCGCGCGCGACTCATGGTCGCAGCAACTGCCGGCCCTTGTGAGATGTAGCTGCGAATGGCCCCCGGCGACAACGATGGAGAAGGAGGGGGGAAAGGATACAGACGTGCTGCTGCGCTTGGGACCAACAATAACGTGGTGCGTGTGCTGCGCGTGGGACCAACAATAACGTGGGAACATATGACCAGTAAGAGCATCTCCAACAGGTTGTATGTTAGTCTTGTTGGTAAAATGTTCATGTCATCAACCAACAAGCTATCATACAACTACTCCAATGGGTTGTATGTAAGCTATCCAATAGATGGTGAGAAAATAAATGTGATTGCTCTCTATTTTACCTTGGAGTTTGTGCAAAGGTTGTTGGTTAAGGCTAGTCATAGTGGGAGTAACTTAGCTAGTAACATAACGCACTTCGAAAAAATTCGGCTTATGTGGCAAGTAATTAATGAGAGGTGGTAACATAATATGTTAATGTAACATAACACTTTCCAAGACAAGATAAGTCCACGAGTTAATAAATGAAGCCATCTATGATACTACTAATATGTTACTTTGCATTATGAAGGTAATAACTTAGACTAGTGTCATATGCATGACACTAGTCTAAGTTACTCCCCACTATGACCAGCCTAACCTACATATAACTTTGCTCTCTCTTCACATTTAATACATGCCATATCATCGCTATGTTCTAGTTAGCAAATTTACCAACATTTATCTTACAATTGTTGAAGATGCCCTAAACAGAGTTGTTGTTTCTACTTGCATGGAGGTGATCATACCCTCATTATTGACTCGGTGTAGTGTACGTGTCCGTCTCCCCAATATAAATAGCTTCAGCTGCTAGACCACCTCCAAGTCCTACAATACTGCAGTCGCTGAAACCTCGTGCGACTCACACTCTCAATATGGCCTTCGGGCAAGAGGCCATAGAACAACTATCTCAGGAGCTCGTCGGAGGGTATAATCTCAACGCGAGGCTCCTGGCATTGCTGCGCCGCAGCCCTCTCGACGGACGTGGACAGGAGAGGGCCGCAGCGATGAGCCAGGAACTCTCCCGGGTGTTCATGGTGTCTCTGTTCATGCTCAGTTCTCGAGAGAGCAGCAGACCGGTGGTAGACAGGATGGCATCGCCAGCGGCAACGATCACTGAGGGTAGCATCGATGAGCGGGCTCCGGCGAAGGACATGCGTATCTGGTACGCCACTGATGACTCTTGTCATTTTTCCTGGCTATATGTACTCTTGTGATTTCTTCATTTACCAGATGTGTATTCCTGTGCTGTTGTCTCCATGGAACAATATAGTGGTGGAGAGGTTGCTCCCCCCAGGAAGGGCCGAGAAAACGAGGTTACCAAGAAGGAGATTACAGCCTCGCCTCACAGTGATGGTTACCAATGGAGAAAATACGGACAAAAGAACATTCACAAAAGAAAATTTGCAAGGTGAAGTGCTAAGACTTCCAGCGCTCCTATATATGTGGTACCATTCCTTATTTATGAAAAAAAGGGGCTATAAACTTTCTCTTTAGTCAAACGATACATAGTTTGACCAAGTTTATAGGAAAAACTATCAATAACTACAATCTAAAATTGATATAATATGAAATTTTATTTTAATGACTATCTAATGATATCAAATTTGGTAGCATAGGTCTTAATAATTTTTGCTACAAAATTGGTCAAATTTTACAATATTTGACTTCAGAAAGAAGTTATAGACCCTCTTTTCAGAGATGGGGGAGTATCTAATTAGACTCATATAGTCATCCATAGGTCTACTATAAGATACATCCATAGGTCAAATTTTAGAAGGTGCACACCTTTGATGATGAGTAGCCCAAACCCATGATTTTTATAAAAGGTATGCACACTTTGAAATAAAAACCGAAGGGATGCTGGATAAATATGTTAGACTAGAAAACTGGTTAGTCGAGTCAGGCAAACATTCCATTTAAGAAATTCAACTCCTGGTCAAACTGCACATTTTTGGTAACTTTTAGAAATTCCAGCACCAACTTTGTTCATGGTGTAACTTTCAAAGTTTGAAATTTTGAGAAACTCAATTTTTAGAAGTTAAACCTTTTCAAATATTTGAAATTCAGAAATTTAAGGGAACATTAAAATTTTTAAATTCAAACTTTAAAAATTCATACTTAGTAAAATGTTAAAGATCTGGTGGTGCTACCGGAAGGCTTTTTTTTTGCGGGGAGTGCTACCTGAAAACTTAAATGAATAGCCATCGCAGGATTTCGCTCCACCCATGGTTGGAACTAGTGATTTGTTGGGTCTACACCAATTTGAATTTTCTTAAATGTCAAAAACTTTTTGTTTACTAGTTCATATAAAATTGTCCAACTCTTATAAGACCATCTTTGCTTTGCAAAAAACAGAAATAAATTTATAAAAAACACATGGTCAGATTTTCTACTTTTTGAGGAGTCTCTAACTTGTTTCCTTTCTTCTAGTTGACCATAACTATTTTGTTTACTATTTCCAACATTCTAGTACCAACAATGTATTTATTTGTTTTTGGAATTGGACCAACTATGTATTTCTAGTGTCCACCCCGCCCCCAAGTTCCAAATTAAAAGGTGTATAAATTTCTGAGCTTTGTCGATCAAAATAAATGAATTAAACACAGGTGTATAAATTTGTTCAGAAGTCAACCTTCTTTTACCCCTGATCAAATTTATAGAAAAACTCAACATCTATAATACTTCAAATGTATTACCATTAGATCCACCATGAAATGTATTTTCGTATTTTATTTATTTTTAGTATTATAGATACTGATATTTGATCAAACTTTACAAATGAAAGTTAATAGACAGTAATCTAGACATGAACCTTTGTCTTACCCACAATCCAAAGAGGGCGTTCTGTTTCTGCTCTCGAGCTCAAATGCTCCCTCATAGATAGTAAGATTGAAATGACCGCAGCCTCTCTAACTGTATATGCATGCAGGTCCTACTACAAATGCATGTTTAGCCATGACCGCGGCTGCAGGGCGAAGAAGACGGTGCAACAGCACGATAGTAGCAGCGGCCATCGTCCTATGTTCCAGATCACCTACATGCACGAGCACAAGTGCCAGCAACAAACAGTGCCTCCCGGAGAAGCTACAAGGAGCGGCCACTTCGATCCTCAACCTCAACACGCCGAATTGGATGACGACACCATGGCCTCGTGCCTGGCCATGGTGATCGGAGGAGCTGCGCCTGCAGCTCCGTCGTCCTCGTCCTTGTCGCCGCCGCCCGTCGGAGCGAGCCCGAGTGACCCTGACGGCGGGCGTACGCCGAGCCCGCTGGACGTGAGCACGGGCCTGGACACGGGGATCTCGTGCGGCTTGCCATGTGCTCCCGTGAAGGCTCCATCGTCGTCGTCGTCGTCGTCCTTGCTGCTCGTGGAAGCGATCAGCTCGAGTGATCGCGCGGTGTACTTGCCGGCCGGCGGCGGACTCTCCCCGAGCACGGACGCTATAGCGATGGATGATACTTACTTCCCGTGCAGCCCGCTGTTTTCTCCCGTCGCTGCTCGGTCCATCAGTCGTTCGGACGATGAGCCCATGGCTGTTGCTGGGTTTACAGACACAACGTCAGCGTGGCCACACTACTCGTGAATACGTCGTCCGGCACCGTCATCACTCACCACCATTCAAAAAGCATGTGTACACGTGTGCACACAATGTCACTGACGAACATCTTGCGCACATGGTATTTCGTTATTTTATCTGTTCACTGGCACATGTGGGGATTTCAGTCTTATCAGGCACCCTGGCAAGAGCAATTCGCTGATTAACTTCCCTATGATGCATTGTTGTACGCATGGCGGACCTAGGATTGAAGAAACTAGATGATACTCTACACGTTATTGCGAGAATATTATTCAATATATTGTAAGGAGATTTTGTTGTACGAACATGAATATTTTGAGTAATAATATGATAGAAGGAAAATACACTGGGGTGCCTAAACTTGCGTTGGATAGGTACTTTGCTATCTGAACTTGCAAAATACATGAAATTGGTGCTCGAACTTGACTAAACATGTAAATATGGGAGGAAGCACCGTGTTTGCATGCACAACCAAGTTTCATATATTTTACAGCTTTAGGAGCCAAAGTGACCGCCCAGTACAAGTTTAGGCACTCTGGTTTGTTTACCTCATATGATAACAAAAAGTGGAAATACATATGATTTATTGTGTTTGATCATTTTTATAATTGCAAAATATTTATTAAATACAAATAGCATAATAGAGCGGAAATGATCATGCATGTTTGCTATGTTGGTGGATTTGTTACTATATATGATATGCATGGTTGCATGTTAAGGTGGGTCTTTTTCACGCATGTTTCATGTTGCGATGGCACGTTTACATGTTAAGAAAAATAGATTAGTGGCTGGTAGCTGTTTAGATATAAAAGATTAAGGAGGCGTCATCAGACACTCTTATCAACCTGCATCATCAGAGCCACCACATGCACTAGATTCGGCCCGCTCGGGCCTGGCTAGCTAGAAACAACCAATTCGAGCGTTCCTCCTAAGCCAGGCCGAGCACTGTTTTAAGTTCCATGTTGTGCAAGTCCAACAGTGCTCACGGGCAACCAAATGGGCCAAACTGCATCCCCATGGCCTAGCTCGAGAGGATGCAGGCAACCAAACACATCCAACGTCTTCTCCCATCTTTCTTGTGTCATCTATTCCGTGGGATTTTACCTGCCATGGATGGTCTTCTCGAGCTCCTCCAAGCGAACCCCAAGGAGAATAAGGGGCAGAACTGCCAGATGGGGGCACAACCACGTTGCCAAAAGCCAGCCACAAGTGCACACACATGAGGTGCTCCAAAGACCAACAACAGAGTGGCTGCTGCATACAAGGGTAGTCGCGTTGCAAGTCGATAAGATAGTGTTGCACTACGAGGCATGTTGCGACGGTGTCTTGTCTGCTTTGACGATGTTGGGACGGTGGCCTGGCTGCTCTGGTGATGATGCGATGGCATGCTTCAATGCATGCTGGGACAGTGTCTCGGCTGCTTTGATGATGTTGCTCCAGCACGCATCGACGGCAGTAGCGATGTTGCGATGGCATCCCAGCTGCTCGGCGTGCTTTAATGTCAGCGGCGATGCACAATGGCATGCTTTGATGGTAAATGCAGTGTCGTGATGACGTGATTCGATGGTCAAGGTGATGGGTGTGAGGCATACTGCAATGCTAGCTCAGCTGCTTTGACGATGTTGTGATGACGTACTTTGATGGCAGCGGCGATGCTGCGATGGTGGCCTGGCTGCTCCAACGATGTTGCAATGGCATACTTAAAAGGTCATGACGATGTTGTGATGCATGCTACGGCTATGCCAAGGACGCGATTCCAAGCACTACTAGAGGGGGCTTTTTTGCACATGCGCTTCTTTGGGGAGGACGAGTGGTATGTGTTGTGGAGAGGAGAAGAGGAGAACAAGTGGGTGTGATCAGACACATTGAACAGCAGGGGAGGTGGCTGGTTATTTCTTCTATATATAGCCATTGGCGGCTAGCACTGTTAGAATAATTGTATAGGAGACAGGGGAGGCTGTTTAACTTGTATCTAAACTCTATCTCTTCTTCTCCTTTATCTCCTGTAACGACCTCCTGGTCGATCTCTCTCCTCCTGGTCAATCTCTCTCTCTCTCTCGATCTCTCTGTAACTTATGCATCAAGGCTTTGCCTAATAATGCGGCCCGAGACAAAGGGTTCTACGCTTCCCAAACTATTTTACATGGTAACAGAGCCTCTTCCTCATTAGATTGAAAGAGATCGCATCTAGCTACCTTCGCGACCGAGCCATGTCTACCACCTCCGCCGCCATGTCGCCCAGCACCATGGGCGCGATCACCACCACCTCCTCCGCCTCCACCTTTGCCTCCTCATCCACATCCACCAATACTTTCCTCGGATCGCCACCATAGGAGAAGCTGACAAGGGGGAACTTCCTGCTATGGAAGGCCATCGTGCTCCCCCAGATCAAGGGTGCCCAGATGAAGCACCACCTCGACGCGACAAGCTCGCCACCGCCGGCCGCTCTCACCATCACCAAGGATGGCAAAGAAGAGCAAGTCGTCAACTTCGCGCGCACTCTCTGGTATGCACATCAGCAACAACTTCAAGGGTTCTTGATGGGTTCCTTTTCCCGTGAGATCCTTTCCCAGGTGTCCATGCTCCAGACGCCGGCCGAGGTGTGGCGCGCCATCAACGACATGTTCGCTGCCTAGAGCCAAGCGCAGGCGATCAACACCTGCATCGAGCTCACCAACCTTAAAAATGGTAACATGTCCATGGCAGGGTACCTTGGCAAAATCAAGACCCTCACTGATGAAGTCGCGTGCACTTCTTCAGCGCTCTCCGATCCGGAGATCATCTCCAAGATCCTTGCTGGACTTGACATGGAGTACAATCCCATCGTCTCCGCTCTTGCTACCCGGGTGGAACCCATCACGGTTCTAGAGCTGCACAGTCAGCTGCTCAGTTTTGATGCCCGCCTCACCCTCCTCCATGGCAGCGATCTCCGGCAATCCTCTGCATACTCCACTTCACGGGGTCGTCACCATGGTCGTGGTCACCAGGGCGCCAACCGTGGCGGTGGCCGCGGACGTGGTGCTTCTTCGGGCGATGGTGCCCGCTCTGGTGGCAACTATGGCCACAACAACGAGAGTGGCAGCCATGGCAACAACAATGGGGGTGGCGGCTTCAACTCCAACAGTGTCCGTCGCAACTCCACATCACGTGGCCGCCCTCGGTGTCAGCTCTGCAAGAAGGCCGGTCATGAGGTTATTGACTGTTGGCATTGGTTTGATGAAAACTTTGTCCTGGATGCTCGTTTGGTTGCAGCTGCTATGCGCGAGCAAGGCGGGGATGGCGTCTGGTATGTTTACTCCGGTGCTATGGACCACGTCACCAATGAGCTAGAGCAACTTGCTCTTCACGAGACGTATCACGGCAACGACCAGATCCACACCGCCAGCGGTAAAGGTATGGATATTTGTCACATCGGTCAAGGTTCACTTAATTCCCTCATCTTCAACGTGATCTAGTTCTTAAGGATGTTCTCCATGTTCCTCAAGCTAATAAAAATCTTGCCTCTATGTCTCGTTTAGCCACCGATAACAATGTTTTCTTTGAAACTCACCCTCGCTATTTTTTCATCAAGGATCGGGTAACGAGGGCACTTCTCTATCACGGTAGATGCATTGGAGGTCTCTACCCCATCTCATTCGGAGCACTTAGACGCAAGCATCGTCGAGTCTATTCCGTCATCAAGCCCTCTTTGGCGAGGTGGCATCAAAGATTAGGACATCCCTCATCAGTCATAGTTAGGCAAGTAGTCAATAAAGACAATCTTCCTTTCTCACATAGTTCAAATAATGAGTCTGTTTGTGAAGCCTGTCAATGTGCCAAGAGCCATCAGCTTCCTTATCCTAAGTCTAAAAGTGTGTCTCATGCTCCCTTAGAACTGATTTTCAGTGATGTATGGGGTCATGCCACAGATTCTTTTGGTCGAAAAAATATCATGTTAGTTTCATTTATGATTACAACAAGTTTACATGGATTTATTTGCTTAAGTATAAATCTGAAGTCTTCTCCATCTTCCAAGAATTTCAGAAACTTGTTGAGAGACACTTTGATAGGAAAATTATATCACTCCAAAGTGACTGGGGAGGGGAGTGTGAAAAACTTAACTCCTTTTTCTGTAGCATTGGGATTACTCACTATGTGTCTTGCCCTCATGCTCATCAGCAGAATGGCTCTGCTGAACGCAAACACCGTCATATCATTGAAGTTGGTCTCTCCATTTTAGCTCATGCGTCCATGCCCCTCAAGTATTTGGACGAGGCCTTTATCACAGCTCCATATCTTATCAATCACCTTCCCAGTCAGGTGATTGGCAACTCCACTCCTTTAGAACAATTGTATCATCACAAGCCAGATTACAATTATCTCAAAAAATTTGGGTGTGCTTGTTATCCCAATTTACGTCCATACAATCGTCACAAGCTCGAGTTTCGCTCAACACAATGTGTCTTTATTGGATACAGTAATCTTCATAAAGGATACAAGTGTCTTGAACTATCTACTGGACGCATCTATATCTCTCGTGATGTTATCTTTGATGAGACACTCTTTCCTTTTTCCAAACTTCATCCCAATGCGGGCGCTTTGCTTCGTGCAGAAATCACACTTCTACCAGACTATGCCACACATCCTGATCACGGGGGTGAATTAACTGATCATGATCATGTGAAAAATCCGAAGAAAATTGTGTTTCTAATGACTTTTGTGCAGATTCCAGTCGTCAATTTATGTGCACACAGGACAAACCAGGCATGGCTCCCGGTGCTGATCATGCTGACGGCGCACGATCCCAGACGGATTCGCGACAGACTGCAGCGCTGGGCGGCGCACGATCCCGCACATATTCGCCCCTGCTGCGCCCCCTGGTGGCCGACATCGCGGCAGACCAGGTGGGCCGCACCGGTCTAGGCGCGTCACGCCAACCCTCGCCCGCACACCGGAGATGCCCATCGAGCGAGGCGCGCGGGGGGAAGCGAGTCTTTGGCCGCCACGTCACCTGGGGACCCAACAACCGACCACACCACGAGAGCGCGGGACCCATCGGATGGTTCCGATTCGCCAGTCGATCCTGGCTGCGCGTCGGACGAGGAGCAGCGCTAATCTTCCTCGGATCAGGAGCCCCATCAGCCTGGACCTTCTGTGGACAACGATGAAACAGCCGGATCTTCTGCGTCACAGTCAACTGCAGCTGTTCCTATGGCTCCTTCACCTCCTCATCAACACACAAGGTCTCGGTCAGGTATTGTCAAGGAAAAACAATACAATGATGGTACAATAAAGTATAATCCAACTAAGCGTGCTTTTCTTGCCACTACTGGTGAAGCTATCAATCTGCATGATGCGCTTGCTAACAAGGATTGGAAGGAAGCAATGGATAATGAATATAATGCACTTATAAAAAAATCAGACCTGGCATTTAGTACCATTGCAACGTGGTGCTAACGTAATTGATTGTAAGTGGGTATACAAGATTAAAAGAAAAATCTGATGGAAGTATAGACAGGTACAAGGCAAGGTTGGTTGCAAAGGGTTTTAAGCAGAGGTTTGGAATTGATTATGATGATACCTTTAGCCCCGTTGTTAAAGAAACTACTATTCATCTTGTTTTGTCCATTGCTATTTCCATAGGTTGGAGCTTAAAACAGCTAGATGTTCAGAACGCGTTGCTTCATGGTGTTCTTGAGGAAGAAGTGTTCATGCGGCAACCACCAGGTTATGAAAATCACAACACACCACATTATGTATGTAAGTTGGATAAAGCCTTATATGGTCTAAAGCAGGCTCCAAGAGCATGGTATTCTAGGTTGAGCATGCAGCTACAACATCTTGGGTTTACATCATCCAAGGCAGATACATCCTTGTTCTTTTATAGCAAAGGCAATATCTGATGCGGAGCATCCTATGGACATCACCATGTCAAGAGTTTATTCAGCAAGTGACATGTGCGACATCTACTTCACATACATAAAGGTGAATCCTCTCCTTTACACGTGCTCACTTGACCCCTTCGAGGATGGTATACTACTTGACCCTCCATCGTGCATGCATAGGTATTGTTGGAGCTTCACGGATGATGAGGAGGAGTGCAAGCACCAAGGATCACCTACACCACCCGCGAGGGAAGCGTAGAAGAGAAGGAAGAAGAAGCCTGGACAAGCTTCTGGAAAGCCCGGAACTTCCGGCCACCGGAACCTCCGGCCATCCTGGAGCTTCCGGCCCTGCTACACCGAAGCCGTCCGAGAGTGTGCCAACTCTCTAGATAGCCCGGACCCTGCCCGGACCTTTGCCCGGAACCTCCGGGGCCCGGACCTTCCGGTCGTCCCCGGAACTTCCGGCCCTGCCTGCGTGCAGACACTCGGGCCGAAGCCCATGTACCCTTTCGCCCCTCACTTACCCCTTTGTGGACCTAGACTATATATACTCCTCCACCTCCTCCTTTCTAGGGTCAGCGTTATGATAGCTCATTTGAGAGATAGAGCTACACTCATCCATATCGGATCTCCTCCGTGCGAGAGACCGCGGCCTCTTCGGAGAAGATCCCTTTGGATTCAAGCCCCCTTTCTAAGGGAAGATCCCCCCGTGGATTCAAGACCTCCTCACAGAGAAGACCGGTTACCTCTTGTATCGTCCGTTGTTGACTTTGGATCTTGTATCTCCCTTTGTGTTCATGGATCTAGCGCATGTGTGATCATTCTTGTTGGTTTGAGTGTTCTCTTGTGTTCCCCTCGTGATTTCCCCTCATTTCCCTCCTCGTGTTCTTCGTGTTCATCGCGGGATTCACTCCTTTCATGAAAGATCGGGCCACTAGGGTTCTACCCTACATCATCTTGGTATCAGAGCCAAGTTGATCACGATTTCGGAGCCTCCCTCTTTGTTTTCTAGCCTTCTTTTGCTTGATTTCGTCCTAAATTCGAAAATCCCCACAAAAATAGCCTCAGTTTTTTTGATTTGTTGGTTTGGATGATGTTTTGTTGATTTTGATCCATGAATTCGTTGTGTCTCAAGTGGATCTAGCATTCCCCATCTTTTCCCCCATTTCTATCCATGAAATATCCCCAATTTTGACCCTGAAAATCGAGTTTTTTCGCCCCCATTCTTAGATCTAGAATTTAGGGTTCGTCCCGGAAGAAATTCCACGACCCCCGGAACTTCCGTCCTAGCCCCGGAACTTCCGGGCTAAACAGAGAGTTTACCCAAAATCCCCCGGCTTCCCCGAGACTTTTTCCGCGACTCCTGGAACTTCCGGCCACCTCCCTTGTCGTGGAATTGTCACGGCAGATGTCCTAGAGAAAGGACTTAGTCGTGGATCCATCGCGACGGGTTAGCTTGAAGGGGTTAAAGCGGACACAGGGACGCAAGAGAGTTTATACTAGTTCGGCCCCTTCGATGAAGGTAAAAGCCTACGTCTAGTTGTGATGGAATTGATGGGGTTTCGATGACTAGGGAGCAAACAAGCTTCGCCTATGTCTCGAGTTGTTGTCTGTTGTCCTTGAACCGCCGCCGGGTCGTCCCCTTATATACATGGGTGACGCCCATCGGTTCACAGAGTCCCAATACCGGCTCATAGATGTGTCCGGTTTGGTCTCTACTTATTCCTAACTTACAGTACAAGTTAAATACCAACGCCGGTTTACGGCTACAGGCCTTGAACCGACTATGGGCCTTGAGCCCTCACCTGCCTTCTTGGGCTTTAACATACTTAACTACTGATGAAGTTAACCCGGCCCAGATAGGCCGGTTTATGCCCAGTAGTGATATCCCCAACACCCCTGGAACTTCCAGAGCCCGGAACTTCCGGCCTAACCAGAAACTTTCCCCGAAATTTCAGCATCAACCTCTTTCACCGATTTCATCAAAACTTTTCACTCTGAACTCCGATTTGAGTGTTCTTTGGCTCGTTTTGAAGCTATCGACCTGCCCGAGGACCTCACCTTGGTTTAGCCACCTTTTGACCCCATCATTTTTTTGGATTTTTGGCATCTTTGCCTAGGCCTTCCACCATATCATCCACTACACCATCACCGACTTCTGCAACCTAACCAATTTTGTTCCCTATTGCATTAGTGGTTGCTTGAGGAGTGATTTGAGTCTCCTAAGGTGTCTAGGCTACTTAGGGACGATTGCTTCTTCATCAACCTCCACCACCACTTCCGCATAGGCTTACCAACCATACACTTCTTCCACACCGACTTAACCCAATTTTGTTTGTGTTGTGAGTTGTGTCTCCTAAGGTGTTTCGGCTACTTAGGGACCGTGCTTCCAACTCCGACACCGTATATAGTACACAACCATAACCTCCACTTCTGCATTGCCTACTCGCAAAACCCATTGCAACCACCACCACATCCCAATACCACCATTTGACATTTGAGATTTTGAGTTCGCGGTTTTTCTGTTTCCTAAGGTGTTTCGCCTACTTAGGGACGAGTCTCCATCATCTTGGTATCTCCATCAAGATCACCGCCACTCATCATCACCACGGACGGTAACCTCCATATCATCTTGGTATCGTGGTACCCCTCCATTGTATATTCCCTTGCCATTGCATTTATAACCCCTAGCCCATCTTGCGTTACTTGCCTATCGAGACTAGCCATTTGAGTATTGCCGGCAACGTTACTTGTGCACATTAGTGGTCTACACCTTCCATTACATACATACCATACCATATTGGTATCATATCATCTCGTGTGCCTCAAGTTTGTTCCCACATATATACAATTGCTATCTTGGTTTGTGCATTTCGCAAAGTGGCCATACATATAAAAAAAGAATAAGCTTTTAAGCAAAGAAAAAGAGAGAGCAAGAAGCTTGTAAGCAAGTGCCATAGCATCATACCACATTGCATAAGATTGTCATATCCGATCATCTTGGATCATACCACCGGAACATCATATACATAGCATACTTGGGATAGAAGTCGTTCCATTTTGCATCTTATAGGTTGTGCACAAGTGCCGTGTCCGCCTATTGAGCAATCGTGCTAGCGTCTCTCTTGAGTTGTGCAACACGAGCGTTTTCCATGGATTTCACATTTTGTGCTCATCCTTGGTTGCACGACCCCATTTATATATCAGTGTGTGTGTTTCCGTGTGCCATTCATTGCTATTGGTCTACTTGTTACACTTGTGAATTTGTGAATCTATTTCAACATTATTGACTCTTGCTAACATTTTGCACCAAATTTTTGTGCTACTATCCTCACTGAGCTGCACCATAAGCCTTATTTTTGTAGGTGTGAGAAACCGACAAGAATTGGTACCAATTGTGCTATTTCCTTGTCCACATTGGAGTGATCATTGATCCACTTTCAACTTCGGTCAAGGTACATTTGGTATTCGTTCTTCTCTTTTTACCACTCACATTTTTCTCTTGGAGTGATGGATAGGCAAGGCATTTCACCTTCGGTCTACAACAACAATGATGAGTTCGATGCCACGAACAACTCCAACAACACCAACATGCAAGCTCAAATGGAGGAGATCAAGGCCCTCATCAAGTCCTACAAGCGGTCTTCCTCATCTTCGAGAAGACGCTCCAGAACACATGCCTCCGAGCTACCATCTCCAGCAAGATCACATCGGCATCGACACCATCACCAACAAGGACGTGAAGGTCAAGAGCTCAACACCAACAACCGCTCAACGACTTCACCATCCCCCTTGGCATCTTCACCAAGCGACTTCAAGGCATCTTCACCTACGGAGATACGGCATCTTTGCCAACAAGCACCTCAAGACTATTCTCAAGAGAAGCTCCCCAAGCTCAAGTCTGTGACTTCCACAAGCTACTACGACCTCGACACCGACCACGAGATTCCTTTCTATGGAACTCAAGAACCCGAGGAGTATCTCGAGTGGGAGCACCTCATGGACGACTACCTCAAGCTACATCAAGTTCATCCCGAAGATCAATTGAAGTGCGCCACAAGGAACTTCCATGACTACGCGTACACATGGTGGCTTCACACACCTTCGGAGAGCTACAACATGAGTTGGCCCAAGACGAAGAAAGCTTTGCGGCGAGAGTTCGTGCCTCCAACCTACACGGAACAACTTCTACACCAATTGGATAACACCATCCAAGGATCCAAGTCCATCGACGAGTACTTCAAGGAGATGAAGATTGCCTTACGACGAGCCGACGTGGAGGACCCCATTTCGATGAAGTACCACTTCATGATGGGATTGCACAACGACATCTCCAAGACGATCTTCCTCACGAACTACAAGTCCCTCGACGACAACTACATTGGTGCTCTCAAGGCAGAAGAAGAACTCATGAAGGTCAATGCTTCTCCACCCCAAGCTCACTTCATGATGACCAAGCTCCATGAGAACAAGCATGAGGCTAGTACCACCATGATGTCCAAGCCCGACAAGCTCCAAGACGATGCTCCCAAGTTCGACTTCACCGCCATCCCTCTTTATGGCATTGATGGTGCCAAGTCTACTTCGACTCTTTGTCAAGACGGTGCGGCGACGACTACAACTACGAAGCCATTTGAGGACCAAGCTTTGAAGGCAAGCGACAAGGTGGCGAGCAAGGATGATGCTTCCATCTTAGGAGGCGAGAGTGATGATGTGCCATCTTCGGACTTCATCATTGCGACGACGATGAGATGGTTGAGCATGGGATTTTCCCTTCGACCACGGCGACATATGATGACTTAAGTGACTTTTGCCACCATATTGAGAGTGAGAGTGACTTCACCACTAGCCCCATATATGATGTGTTACCACAATTGCCATATGAGGAGAGTCACAACCCCCACCACTTGAGTGAGATGAGTGACTCCACCATATGTGAGTTTGAGTGCACCTATTTTGAGGGAGTGAGTGAACCACCACATAGAGAGAGTGAGATAGTTGATAGGTCATGAAAGGCCACTTTCAACACTAACGACTTGACCTCTACTTCTATTGTGTCTTCTCATTTGGTGCTAGGTCCCTTATATGATGACGTGCCGATTCTCGACGACATCGTCCTACCTTTGGACAAGACGATGGCCATGGTGGAATATGATGCACCCCCAACATGGTTCCATCAAGATGATGATATTGACCACCATTTGGTCTTTTCCACCTCACCTACACCACTTGAGTGGAATGAAAACGGTAACATAGGTGACGGTAATGCTCTAGTCCCACTAGTGGACATTCTTGACACTGATTTCTTGCATGATATTGATCCACCTATTTACATGCTTCATGCTAGTGCGACTTCCTCATGTGATGATTTCTTGCTCATTTATGATGAGTATGATGATTTCCATGTGGAGTCTATTAGTTGTGATGCCATGTTACATAGGATTTCTTGTGATAATTCTCTCGGTCACATCATGTTTGCCCATTCGCTTGACTTGTCATATGCTATGCATGAGATCCATCATATGTCATATTTGCAATCTCATCGTAGTGACTATGCATATGCCATTAAAATGAACCCAATTTGCACATATGGCATATATGACAATCCCATGGTTATTGGCATTTGTTTTTCTTGTGATGATATTGATATGCTCCCTTTGCATCATTTATCTCATATGCCATGCCATGACCACCTAGCATTGGATATGCGTTGTTTTGGATGTTGTCCATTTTCTCCATATGATGTTTCCAATATTTCTGATGAGGAGACCCCCATAGTTTCCTCATACATTTTAGGAGATTTTGATTCATCCCATTCATTGCATGATCCCGATACTTGTGTGCACAAGATGCTCCCCATGAATAAACATGCTATTGATGTGCCATATACTTGTATGCTAAATTTGCATCCCCATCGTGTCATACACAATAACTATTCTTTCATGATGGATGACATGTTCTTATACCATGCATCAAATTTCTTTGAGCGGTGCTTATCTTGTGCTAACTTCCACGTGCAAATACACATCATGATGGATGATGTGTACATTTACCATGCGCACAATTCCTTTGGTTTGTGTCTCTTTTGTGTAGGTACCCATGAATACTTGTCAACCTCGCAATCCCACGAGTTGACAAAACGAGCTCTAGATAGCAATGATGACTTGGGACCCCATGGATTGTCTTTCCCACCGCTCTCTTCGCGCATTTCTTCTACATGACCCTCACTTGGCTATGGGTTATTGTTCATTACATATTCTATGCCCATCTTGCCATGTTCACTTTGCATGATATACTCATTCTTATGCTTTTGCCATGCATTTGTGACCCATGCTTTGCATTACACATGATGATTGATTCTAATACTTGTATGTGTATTTGCAAGTTTGGTGGAGATATCACTTGTTATTGCCATATTTGCTTTGTGCCCCATGCCTATGATTCTACTATGATCTTGCTTTGTGTTCGTGCTTGCGATATGTCATGTATTATTATTGCTTCTTGTCATATATCTCCATATGTTGCCTCTCTCATGCTAGATGATTTGCCATGTATTGAGTGCAACTATGCCTTTAGTCTTGCTAATGAGATTGCCCCCATAGCATTCTCGCATATATTTGGAGATTTGGACATATTTTTTGTGAAGCATGCTTGTCTTACCTCTTTGCACCATATACCTAGTGCCATGAATATTGCCATTGTTGCATCATATTATTCACGCACTTGTGCTTCTAATGGTTATGTGCAAGAGAAGAACCATCATGATGGATGATGTGTTTATCTACCATGCGCATATGTTCTTTGTTTTGTTATGTGCATGTGTAGGATACTTGGACCTTGTGTCAACTTCCACGTCATGTGAGTTGACAATCCGAGCTCTTGAGAGCGAACCACCTCCTACCACGACGATTCTACATCGCACTTGCTTGTACTTCGGCATTGTGAAGGACGCACAAGGACATGCTTTCAAGGTGATATCCTTCTCTTTTTGAGAACCCCCAAACCATGAGACTTGGACCACTTGATTGCACACTTGTTAGAGATCTTGCTTCGACTTGTCATTTTCACCATTCCATGCATCATGATATATATGCCTTGTGTGTTGCATCCAATTCTTGGATTACTTGCTCCTCTCATATGTTTGGTTGCAACAATGTCATCACTTCACATATGCCATGTCCCATTGATTGCTACATGCTTGCCTCGATTGCCTCACACATGATGAACAATTGCTCTTTCCATTGTGTTGAGTGCCACACGATGTTCATTACACCCCATGCACATTATGCTTGGATTGTCTTGCACTTGACCCATGTGTTCAGACACTTCATTTTATTTGGTGTTGTGAATGATTCATATGCCTACCATAGACCTTTCATTGAGTAATTTGTGAATGCTTGCTATGAACTTGAGGTAGATGCTTCTTCTCTTGTTACACATATTTGCATCACTACCTCACATTTACATGCTTGTTTCCATGATGTCCTTCTTTGTGCTCAATTTATGTGCTTACATGCCATGTCACAATCCTTTGTCACACCATATGCTATGCTTGATGACAACACTTGTTCGGTGAATCACCTCTTGAATGCTTGGTTTTGCACTAACGCTATCCGCATTTGTTTTTCCAAGTGTTTGCTCTCCTTGCTCCTTTTGAAGGAATCACGAGACGGTGCGACATTGGAGAGTGCCCATTTCAAGCTTCAAGATGACGAGAACTTGGTGATCGACCACTACTACACGGCGACACCATCTCTTTCCCATGGTGATTTGGATTTCGATCCGAGGTCAGATCTTTCCCAAGGGGGAGGGGATGATGCGGAGCATCCTATGGACATCACCATGTCAAGAGTTCATTCGGCAAGTGACATGTGCGACATGTACTTCACATACATAAAGGTGAATCCTCTCCTTTACACGTGCTCACTTGACCCCTTCGAGGATGGTATACTACTTGACCCTCCATCGTGCATGCATAGGTATTGTTGGAGCTTCACGGATGATGAGGAGGAGTGCAAGCGCCAAGGATCACCTACACCACCCGCGAGGGAAGCGTAGAAGAGAAGGAAGAAGAAGCCTGGACAAGCTTCTGGAAAGCCCGGAACTTCCGGCCATCGTGCATGCATAGGTATTGTCAGAGCTGCACGGATGAAGAGAAGGAGTGCAAGCGCCAAGGATCACCTACACCATCCATAAGGGAAGCGTGGAAGAGAAGGAAGAAGAAGCCTGGACAAGCTTCTGGAAAGCCCGGAACTTCCGACCGCTGCCCGGAACTTCCGGCCACCGGAACCTCCGGCCATCCCGGAGCTTCCGGCCCTGCTGCACCGAAGCCGTCCGAGAGTGTTCCAACTCTCTAGATAGCCCAGACCCTGCCCGGACCTTCTGTTGGGGAATGTAGTAATTTCAAAAAAAATTCTACGCACACGCAAGATCATGGTGATGCATAGCAACGAGAGGGGAGAGTGTTGTCCACGTACCCTCGTAGACCGAAAGCGGAAGCGTTAGCACAACGCGGTTGATGTAGTCGTACGTCTTCACGATCCGACCGATCCAAGTACCGAACGTACGACACCTCCGAGTTCTGCACACGTTCAACTCGATGACGTCCCTCGAACTCCGATCCAGCCGAGTGTTGAGGGAGAGTTTCGTCAGCACGACGGTGTGGTGACGATGATGATGTTCTACCGACGCAGGGCTTCGCCTAAGCACCGCTACGATATGATCGAGGTGGATTATGGTGGGGGGGGCACCGCACACGGCTAAGAGATCAAGAGATCAATCGTTGTCTTTGGGGTGCCCCCTGCCCCCATATATAAAGGAGTGGAGGAGGGGGAAGGCCGTCCCTCTCTATGGCGCGCCCTAGGGGAGTCCTACTCCCACCGGGAGTAGGATTCCCCCTTTCCTAGTAGAACTAGGAGCCCTTCCAAGTAGTAGGAGTAGGAGGGAAGGAAAGGGAAGGGAAAAGGAGAAGGAAGGAAGGGGGCGCCTCCTCCCTAGTCCAATTCGTACCAGCCCATGGGGAGGGGTGCGGCCACCCTTTGAGGCCTTTCTCTCCTTTCCCGTATGGCCCATTAAGGCCCAATACGAATTCTCGTAACTTCCCGGTACTCCCGAAAATACCCGAATCACTCGGAACCTTTCCGATGTCCGAATATAGTCGTCCAATATATCAATCTTTACGTCTTGACCATTTCGAGACTCCTCGTCATGTCCCCGATCTCATCCGGGACTCCGAACTCCTTCGGTACATCAAAACACATAAACTCATAATATAACCGTCGTCGAACTTTAAGCGTGCGGACCCTATGGGTTCGAGAACTATGTAGACATGACCGAGACACGTCTCCAGTCAATAACCAATAGGGGAACCTGGATGCTCATATTGGCTCCTACATATTCTATGAAGATCTTTATCGGTCAAACCGCATAACAACATACGTTGTTCCCTTTGTCATTGGTATGTTACTTGCCCGAGATTCGATCGTCAGTATCTCAATACCTAGTTCAATCTCGTTACCGGCAAGTCTCTTTACTCGTTCCGTAACACATCATCCCGCAACTAACTCATTGGTTGCAATGCTTGCAAGGCTTATAGTGATGTGCATTACCGAGTGGGCCCAGAGATACCTCTCCGACAATCGGAGTGACAAATCCTAATCTCGAAATACGCCAACCCAACAAGTACCTTCAGAGACACCTGTAGATCACCTTTATAATCACCCAGCGTTGTGACGTTTGGTAGCACACAAAGTGTTCCTCCGGTAAACGGGAGTTGCATAATCTCATAGTCATAGGAACATGTATAAGTCGTGAAGAAAGCAATAGCAACAAACTAAATGATCAAGTGCTATGCTAACGGAATGGGTCAAGTCAATCACATCATTCTCTAATGATGTGATCCCGTTAATCAAATGACAACTCATGTCTATGGCTAGGAAACTTAACCATCTTTGATTCAACGAGCTAGTCAAGTAGAGGCATACTAGTGACATACTGTTTGTCTATGTATTCACACATGTATTATGTTTCCGGTTAATACAATTCTAGAATGAATAATAAACATTTATCATCATATAAGATAATAAATAAATAACTTTATTATTGCCTCTAGGGCATATTTCCTTCAGTCTCCCACTTGCACTAGAGTCAATAATCTAGTTCACATCGCCATGTGATTTAACATCAATAGTTCACATCACCATGTGATTAACACCCATAGTTCACATCGTCATGTGACCAACACCCAAAGGGTTTACTAGAGTCAATAATCTAGTTCACATCGCTATGTGATTAACACCCAAAGAGTACTAAGGTGTGATCATGTTTTGCTTGTGAGAGAAGTTTAGTCAACGGGTCTGCCATATTCAGATCCGTACGTATTTTGCAAATTTCTATGTCAACAATGCTCTGCACGGAGCTACTCTAGCTAATTGCTCCCACTTTCAATATGTATCCAGATTGAGACTTAGAGTCATCTGGATCAGTGTCAAAACTTGCATCGACGTAACCCTTTATGACGAACCTTTTGTCACCTCCATAATCGAGAAACATATCCTTATTCCACTAAGAATAATTTTAACCAATGTCCAGTGATCTACTCCTAGATCACTATTGTACTCTCAGGGCAGGGTATACAATAGGTCTGGTACACAACATGGCATACTTTATAGAACCTATGGCTGAGGCATAGGGAATGACTTTCATTCTCTCTCTATCTTCTGTCGTGGTCGGGTTTTGAGTCTTACTCAACTTCACAACTTGTAACATAGGCAAGAACTCCTTCTTTGACTGTTCCATTTTGAACTACTTCAAAATCTTGTCAAGGTATGTACTCATTGAAAAACTTATCAAGCGTCTTGATCTATCTCTATAGATCTTGATGCTCAATATGTAAGCAGCTTCACCGAGGTCTTTCTTTGAAAAACTCCTTTCAAACATTCCCTTATGCTTTGCAGAATAATTCTACATTATCTCCGATCAACAATATGTCATTCACATATACTTATCAGGAAAACTGTAGTGCTCCCACTCACTTTCTTGTAAATACAGGCTTCACCGCAAGTCTGTATAAAACTATATGCTTTGATCAACTTATCAAAGCGTATATTCCAACTCCTACAACAATTGTTATGGAAATTATAATAAGGTGCCCTCTTATTTTGAATCTAATATTAAAGAATTTATTACTTCGCAAAAGAATTTTAATGCTATGATTGAAGAAAAATTGCTTAAGATTGATGATTTGGCTAGGAACGTTGATAGAATTGCTCTTGATGTTGATTCTTTGAAACTTAGATCTATTCCACCTAAGCATGATATAAATGAGTCTCTCAAAGCCATGAGAATTTCCATTGATGAGTGCAAAGAAAGAACCGCTAGGATGCGTGCTAAGACAGATGCCTTTATAAAAGCGTGTTCTTCTAGCTCCTATGAAAATAATGATGAAGTTCTAAAAGTTATTGATGTGTCCCCTATTAAATCTTTGTTTTGCAATATGAATCTTGATAATGATGGGACTGAATATGATCACCTTTACCTACAAGGCGTTCCAATAATTCCGAATCTTTTGATCTTGATGCTAAATTTGATAAAAGTGGGATTGAAGAAATTAAAACCCTAGATGTTGCTAAACCCACTATTATGGATTTCAAGGAATATAACTATGAAAATTCCTCTTTGATTGATTGTATTTCCTTGTTGCAATCCATGCTAAAAACTCCTCACACTTATAGTCAAAATAAAGCATTTACTAAACTATAGTTGATGCCTTGATGCAATCTTATGAAGAAAAACTTGAATTGGAAGTTTCTATCCCTAGAAAACTTTACGATGAGTGGGAACCAACTATTAAAATTAAATTTAAAGATCATGAGTTTTATGCTTTGTGTCATTTGGGTGCCAGTGTCTCTACTATTCCCAAAACTTTGTGTGATTTGCTAGATCTCCGTGATTTTGATGATTTCTCTCTAATTTGCATCTTGCGGATTCCACTATTAAGAAACCTATGGGAAGAATTAATAATGTTCTTATTGTTGCAAATAGGAATTATGTGCCCATAGATTTTATCATTCTTGATATAGATTGCAATCATTCTTGCCCTATTATTCTCGGTAGACCTTTCCTTAGAACTGTTGGTGCAATTATTGATATGAAGGAAGGGAATATTAGATTTCAATTTCCATTAAAAAAGGGCATGGAACACTTCCCTAGAAATAAAATAAAATTACCATATGAATCTATCATGAGGGCCACTTATGGATTGCCTACCAAAGATGGCAATACCTAGATCTATTCTTACTTGTTATGCCTAGCTAGGGGCGTTAAACGATAGCGCTTGTTGGGAGGCAACCCAATTTTATTTTTATTCCTTGCTTTTTGCTCCTGTTTAGTAATAAATAAATTATTTAGCCTCTTTTTGGTTGTGTTTTTTGTGTTTAATTAGTGTTTGTGCCAAAAAACAGAAACTTTAGCGCTCACGAGAACTGCTCTCGTTTTTATTTGGAGAGTGCTATTTAGTTAATTCTTTTTGAATATGATTAATAGATAAATTCCTCACGTCCAGCAATTTATGTTAGAATTTTTGGGGTTCCAGATCTTGCGCTAGCTACAGATTACTACAGACTGTTCTGTTTTTGACAGATTCTGTTTTTCGTGTGTTGTTTGCTTATTTTGATGAATCTATGGCTAGTAAAATAGTTTATAAACCATAGAGAAGTTGGAATACAGTAGGTATAACACCCATATAAATAAATAATGAGTTCATTACAGTACCTTGAAGTGGTCTTTTGTTTTCTTTCGCTAACGGAGCTCACGAGTTTTCTACTTTAAGTTTTTTGTTGTGAAGTTTTCAAGTTTTGGGTAAAGATTTGATGGATTATGGAACAAGGAGTGGCAAGAGACTAAGCTTGGGGATGCCCATGGCACCCCCAAGATAATATAAGGACACATAAAAGCCAAAGCTTGGGGATGCCCCGGAAGGCATCCCCTCTTTCGTCTACTTCTATCGGTAACTTTACTTGGAGCTATATTTTTATTCACCACATGATATGTGTTTTGCTTGGAGCGTCTTTTATGATTTGAGTCTTTGCTTGTTAGCTTACCAAAATCATCCTTTCTGTACACACCTTTTGAGAGAGCCATACATAATCTGGAATTTGATAGAATACTCTATGTGCTTCACTTATATCTTTTGAGTTATATAATTTTGCTCTAGTGCTTCACTTATATCTTTTAGAGCACGGTGGTGGATTTGTTTTATAGAAACTATTGATCTCTCATGCTTCACTTAGATTATTTTTGAGAGTCTTAATAGCATGGTAATTTGCTTAATAATAATATGCTTGGTATTCAAGATTTGTAAAACTTTCTTTTGAGTGCGTTGAATACTAAGAAGAAATTGATGCTTGATAATTGTTTTGAGATATGAGGATGGTGATATTAGAGTCATGCTAGTTGAGTAGTTGCGAATTTGAGAAATGCTTGTGTTATAGTTTGTGATTCCCGTAGCATGCACGTATGGTTAACCGTTATGTGATGAAGTCGGAGCATGATTTATTTATTGATTGTATTCCTTATGAGTGGCGGTCGGGGACGAGCGATGGTCTTTTCCTACCAATCTATCCCCCTAGGAGCATGCGCGTAATACTTTGCTTTGATAACTTCTAGATTTTTGCAATAAGTGTATGAGTTCTTTATGACTAATGTTGAGTCCATGGATTATACGCACTTTCCTTCCTTCCACCATTGCTAGCCTCTCTAATACCGCGCACTTTTCGCCGGTATCATACACCCACCAAATACCTTCCTCAAAACAGCCACCATACCTACCTATCATGGCATTTCCATAGCCATTCCAAGATATATTGCCATGCAACTTTCCACCGTTCCATTCACTATGACACACTCCATCATTGTCATATTGCTAGCATGATGATGTAGTTGACATCGTTTTGTGGCAAAGCCACCGTTCATAATTCTTTCATACATGTCACTCTTGATTCATTGCATATCCTGGTACACCGCCGGAGGCATTCATATAGAGTCATATTTTGTTCTAAGTATTGAGTTGTAATTGTTGAGTTGTTAGAAAAATAAAAAGTGTGATGATCATCATTTTTAGAGCATTGTCCCAAGTGAGGAAAGGATGATGGAGACTATGATTCCCCCACAAGTCGGGATGAGACTCCGGACGAAAAAAAGGAGGCCATAAAAAAGGCCCAAACAAAAAAATGAGAGAAAAAGAGAGAAGGGACAATGTTACTATCCTTTTACCACACTTGTGCTTCAAAGTAGCACCATGATCTTCATTGTAGAGAGCCTCTCATTCTGTCACTTTCATATACTAGTGGGAATTTTTCATTATAGAACTTGGCTTGTATATTCCAATGATGGGCTTCCTCAAAATGCCCTAGGTCTTCGTGAGCAAGCGAGTTGGATGCACACCCACTTAGTTTCTTTTGTTGTGCTTTCATATACTTATAGCTCTAGTGCATCCGTTGCATGGAAATCCCTACTCACTCACATTGATATCTATTGATGGGCATCTACATAGCCCGTTGATACGCCTAGTTGATGTGAGACTATCTTCCCCTCTTTTTGTCTTCTCCACAACCACCATTCTATTCCACACATAGTGCTATATCCATGGCTCATGCTCACGTATTGCGTGAAGATCGAAAAAGTTTTGAAAATGTCAAAAGTATGAAACAATTGCTTGGCTTGTCATTGATAACCCACAAGTATAGGGGATCGCAACAGCTTTCGAGGGTAGAGTATTCAACCCAAATTTATTGATTCGACACAAGGGGAGCCAAAGAATATTCTCAAGTATTAGCAGCTGAGTTGTTAATTCAACCACACCTGGAAACTTAGTATCTGCAACAAAGTGTTTAGTAGCAAAGTAATATGATAGTGGTGGTAGCGGCAACAAAAGTAAAGACAGCAAAAGTAATATTTTTGGTTTTTTGTAGTGATTGTAATAGTAGCAATGGAAAAGTAAATAAGCGTAAACCAGTATATGGAAAACTCGTAGGCACCGGATCAATGATGGATAATTATGCCGGATGCGGTTCATCATGTAACAGTCATAACATAGGGTGACACAGAACTAGCTCCAATTCATCAATGTAATGTAGGCATGTATTCCGTATATAGTCATACGTGCTTATGGAAAAGAACTTGCATGACATATTTTGTCCTACCCTCCCGTGGCAGCGGGGTCCTATTGGAAACTAAGGGATATTAAGGCCTCCTTTTAATAGAGAACCAGAACAAAGCATTAGCACATAGTGAATACATGAACTCCTCAAACTATGGTCATCACCGGGAGTGGTCCCGATTATTGTCACTTCGGGGTTGCCGGATCATAACACATAGTAGGTGACTATAGACTTGCAAGATGGTATCTAGAACTCACATATATTCATGAAAGCATAATAGGTTCAGATCTGAAATCATGGCACTCGGGCCCTAGTGACAAGCATTAAGCATAGCAAAGTCATAGCAACATCAATCTCAGAACATAGTGGATACTAGGGATCAAACCCTAACAAAACTAACTCGGTTACATGATAAATCTCATCCAACCCATAACCCTCCAGCAAGCCTACGATGGAATTACTCATGCACGGCGGTGAGCATCATGAATCGGTGATGGAGGATGGTTGATGATGACGACGGCGACGAATCCCCCTCTCCGGAGCCCCGAACGGACTCCAGATCAGCCCTCCCGAGAGGTTTTAGGGCTTGGCAGCGGCTCCGTATCGTAAAACGCGATGATTTCTTCTATCTGATTTTTTTCTCTCCGAAAGCAAATATATAGAGTTGGAGTTGGCGTCGGAGGGTCTCCAGGGGGCCCACGAGGTAGGGGGGAGCGCCCTAGGGGGGCCCACCCTCATGAGAAGGGTGTGGGCCCCCTGGTCTTCATATTTGGCGAGGATATTTTATTAGTTTTTCTAAGACCTCCCATGGAGTTTCAGGTCATTCCGAGAATATTTGTTTTCTGCACATAAAACAACACCATGGTAATTCTGCTGAAAACAACGTCAGTCCAGGTTAGTTCCATTCAAATCATACAAGTTAGAGTCCAAAACAAGGGCAAAAGTTTTTGGAAAAGTAGATACGACGGAGACGTATCAGTCATCGGGGTTGTGCATGATTTAAATACTTTGTGTGGTGAATATAGAGCATAGCCAGACTATATGATTTTGTAGGGATAGCTTTCTTTGGCCATGTTATTTTGAGAAGACATAATTGCTTTGTTAGTATGCTTGAAGTATTATTATTTTTATGTCAACATGAACTTTTGTCTTGAATCTTTTGAATCTGAATATTCATACCACAATTAAGAACATTTACATTGAAATTATGCCAACTAGCACTCCGCATCAAAAACTATCTTTTTATCATTTACCTACTCGAGGACGAGCAGGAATTAAGCTTGGGGATGCTTGATATGTCTCCAACGTATCTATAATTTTTGATTGCTCCATGCTATATTATCTACTGTTTTAGACATTATTGGGCTTTATTATCCACTTTTATATTATTTTTGGGACTAACCTATTAACCAGAGGCCCAGCCCAGAATTGTTGTTTTTTTGCCTATTTTAGGGTTTCGAAGAAAAGGAATATCAAATGGAGTCCAAACAGAATGAAACCTTCAGGAACATGATTTTCTCACCGAATACAACTCAGGAGACTTGGACCCTACGTCAAGGCACGTAACAGGAGGCCACGAGGTAGGGGGCGCGCCCTACCCCCCCAGGCGCGCCCCCACCCTCGTGGGCCCCCTGTTGCTCCACCGATGTACTTCTTCCGCCTATATATACCCACGTACCCCCAAACGATCAGATACGGAGCCAAAAACTAATTCCACCGCCGCAACTTCTTGTATCCACGAGATCCCATCTCGGGGCCTCTTCGGAGCTCCGCCGGAGGGGGCATCGATCACGGAGGGCTTATACATCATCATCCAAGCCTCTCCAATGAAGTGTGAGTAGTTTACTTCAGACCTACGGGTCCATAGCTAGTAGCTAGATGACTTCTTCTCTCGTTTTGGATCTCAATACAATGTTCTCCCCCTCTCTCGTGGAGATCTATTCGATGTAATCTTCTTTTTGCGGTGTGTTTGTTGAGACCGATGAATTGTGGGTTTATGATCAAGTCTATCTATGAATAATATTTGAATCTTCTCTGAATTCTTTTATGTATGATTGGTTATCTTTGCAAGTCTCTTTGAATTATCAGTTTGGTTTGGCCTACTAGATTGGTCGTTCTTGCCATGGGAGAAGTGCTTAGCTTTGGGTTCGATCTTGCGGTGTCCTTTCCCAGTGACAGAAGGGGCAGCAAGGCACGTATTGTATCGTTGCCATCGAGGATAACAAGATGATTTTTTATCATATTGCATGAAACTATCCCTCTACATCATGTCACCTTGCTTAAGGCGTTACTCTGTTTTTAACTTAATACTCTAGATGCATGCTGGATAGCGGTCGATGAGTGGAGTAATAGTAGTAGATGCAGAATCGTTTCGGTCTACTTGTCTCGGAGGTGATGCCGATATACATGATCATACCTAGATATTCTCATAACTATGCTCAATTCTGTCAATTGCTCAACAATAATTTGTTCACCCACCGTAGAATACTTATGCTCTTTAGAGAAGCCACTAGTGAAACCTATGGCCCCCGGGTCTCTTTCTCATCATATTAATCTCCATCACTTTATTATTTCTTTGCTTTTACTTTGCTTTTACTTTTTACTTTGCATCTCTATACCAAAAATACCAAAAATATTATTTATCATCTCTATCAGATCTCACTTTCGTAAGTGACCGTGAAGGGATTGACAACCCCTAAATGCGTTGGTTGCGTTAAGCTATGGTTTTTGTGTAGGTACAAGGGACTCGTGCGTAGCCTCCTACTGGATTGATACCTTGGTTCTCAAAAACCGAGGGAAATACTTACGCTACTTTGCTGCATCATCCTCTCCTCTTCGGGGAAACTCAACGCAATGCTCAAGAGGTAACAACTGCCGCCGCGCTGCCCGAACCGGAGTTCGACTCGGACTCCGCTTCCCCGCGCCGTGCCCCCTCCCCCAAGCTGACCCCGCCGACACAAGCCGCCGCCCCGCCATCCTTTGCCCGCTGCCGCGCCGCCCCTCGTAAGAGCCGCCGCCGCCGCCCCGCGCTGCCCACCGATCGCCGGAGCCGCCGCCGTGCCGGACCTCGCTGGAGGTATAGCGTCGTTCATTTTTCTAGAAAACCGGTTCGGTTTTCGTTAGAAAACCGATTCCGTTTTTGTTAGAAAACCCTAGCTTGTTTTTTCTTCGGTTCGCCAGTTTTTTCTGGTTTTTCTTTTTAGCGGACGTTCGTCCGTATGTTCGTTTTAACGAACGGTTTTCGCTTGTTAGTTACAGATAACGAACGCTTGTTCGTTAGCCTGTTCGTCAGTTTTCTTTTATCGGATTATTCCGCAATTATTTCTGATCGCGATTTCTGATCCGATTTTCGTTCTAGTATATCTTTTCGCTCGTTAGTCGGAATCAGGCGATTCAAGCGCCTAGATCTTCGTCTAGAGACCCTCTTTCCGTTTAATCAGCTCGCGCAAGTTTTTGCTATTGTAAAAATTGACCTGGGTCCATATTAGTAAACGGATCTTGTTTCTTTCGCCATTTGAGTTTCGTTGCTCCATTCGATTTGATTCTTTTTGCAAACTGGAGTTCTGAAGTTGAACTTTCTGGTTAGATCTTCTTATTTGAGATTTACCTAGTTTTTATGCATTAGTACCAATCCTCAAATATTGCATGGTTAGTATGTCATTAACATGTGGGTTGGGAAGTAGTTGTTGAGGTAGAACCTATTACCATGTTACATTCAAACCCTTGGGAGTTACTTCTACGCGTTGCTTATATTGCTATGCTATGCTCGCAGACGAGGTTTGGGTGAGTGAAATCCATGACAGATGTGAGATTTAGAATTCATGGTTCAACTTAAGGTGGCAACTTAAATACACATCTGGGTGGATTGAGGCACCTGGAGTACCCAGTGTTGCCTGTATTTTTTTGGAAATCCCGGAGTACCCGTGTGATCTTCCTATGGACCGCCACCAAGGCTCAAAGGGAACTGAGATTAGTCATGCTAGAAACTTCCGTGTGCAGCCACAAGCTATTACGGGCTCTAGCATAGCTGAGTAAGTTACGTGAAGCTCTTGAAGAAGTGGATCAGCAGGTAGTGGGATTGTAGGTTTGGTATGGTCTTCCCAGAGTAGAGAGTTAATGTTTCTGAAAGACTGTGTCTCGGTCATCCGTTTCTCAAACACCTTGTAGTGCAAGAAAACCAACAGAGGAGATCGAGTCTTGTGGGGAAAAGTGCGCAAACCTTTGCAGAGTGTATAAACTAATCATGGTTAGCCGTGTCCCTGGTTATGGACAATCTTGAGTATCTAGTACTTGGAGTATCTTAAGTATCTCATCACTCTAAATTAATATTGTTGGGTTGATAATTACTTTAATTGGGATTGAGTTGGAGGAACCTTCTCAATGATGTTTCAACTACCATGATAGTTAAATTAAAATCTATTCCTTTGTTGTAGGGAAAAATTGGCTTCTCGCAAAACTGTAACAATAGAGCTTTCCACCAGCCAAATATGCATATAGTGATAGCATTATTCTGTTCTTGCTCTACTGTGTTATTTTGCCAGCATATTCCATGTGCTGACCCGTTTTTGGGCTGCAACGTATTATGTTGCAGACTTTTCAGACAAGGAGTAAGGTTCGTTAGGTCGTTGCCATGCAGCTCAGCTATGCCGTTGGAGTTGATGGACTCACTTTATCTTCCAAGCCTTTCGCTGTTATCGTATTAGATGGCCTTAAGCCATATTTATTGTAATAAGTTCTCTTTGGAGACATTCGATTTAATAAGTGTGTGATTGCTACTCTGTTATAAATCCTCGAGTACTGTGTGTGTCAGCATTACCGATCCAGGGATGACACTGAAGCACAGAGACTTGACCATTTGAGGTCGGGTCACTACAAGATGGTATCAGAGCACATGCTGAGTGTAGGACACGACCACTAAGCTAAAAGCCATAGATCACTATTATCTTGTCATTTCCGACTCCTCTCCATTTTCTACTCTTTAGGATGGCGGATGCAAGGAACAAGTTTGCACAACCGGATGAAGAAGCACCTTTTGGATGACACTTGAAGGAAGTCACTAGGTACCTGAACATAGGAATACCAAGCTTCACCGGCACCTACAACGCCACCTTACCAGAAGAGGAGCGATGGATGATTCAAGTTCAACTTCCAGGAAGGACCTTCACGCCAGTCACTAAACCCATAAAGTTTTCCTTTGATGCACCAACCTGGAGTCTAGGAAGGAGTATGGTAGCTCACATCACCATGGGACCCATTGGAGAAGTTTATCACAAGGATCTTAAAACACTATCTACCAGATCTGTGGGCACCGAGATGAGCAATGGGAGATGATCAACACCAGGAAGGATAGATCAATTGCAGCTTTCATCCATGAACTAAACCAGCACATTCGACGCCAGGAGAATCAGATGTGTGCATGCATGATAGATCTGAAGAAGGCAATGACTAGGATTGCGGAACTGGAGGAAGAACTCAAGGCTACACATGAAGATTATGAGGAGGAAATCGTCGTACTAGTGGAGAAGAATGACGACCTGATTAAGAAGATCGGAATATTCATGGGAGACCCCACACCAGTAGAAGAAGACAAAGAACCCAAGGAGATTCGCCGGGAAGACTACATCATCATCGACGACACTGACTCTGACTTGTGCGATGATGACTTTGAAGACGAAGCTGGAGCAGATATCATGGAGTCTGCAACCGAGGAATTTTTCTAGTAGACCACCACATTAGTAGTAGTATTCCACCATGTAAATATAGTCATTTACCGCTCTTGTTCTTTTCGATACTGGTGCATCACATTCATACATATCAAGGGAATTTGTGGATAAGTTTAAACTACCGACCCAAACCCTTAGGACCCCTCTGTTAGTAAGCTCACCCGGAGTAGAATATATGGCTAGTCGATGGTGTGACCAGATATCCTTAACCATTGGCAACCATGTTTCTACGTCCGACCTAATTATCTTGGAGTCACAAGGATTGGATGTGATATTAGGAATGGACTGGATGTCAGAGTAAGGAGGAAGCATTGACTGTGTTAGTAAGTAAATTTGTCTCACCACCCCGGAGGGAAAAAGGATCAAGTATATATCTAGGCATGCGCCAAGAAGTAGCTAAGTAAATACCATCACGGGAGTTGTTCAGGAGGAAGTGCCTGTAGTAAAGGATTACCTAGATGTTTTCCTAGAGGAATTACCAGGCATGCCACCGGACCGGGATATTGAGTTTTTGATAGAGCTATTGCCAGGCACAGGGCCAATATCCAAGAGACCCTATAGGATGCCCGCGAATGATCTGGAGGAGATTAAGAAATGGATCAAGGAGTTATTGGAGAAAGGTTACATTCGATGGAGTTCATCACCATGGGGAGCTCCAGTGCTTTTGGTTGAGAATAAGGATAAGTCCCTAAGAATGGCTGTTGATTATCAGGCTTTGAACGAGGTAACGTTTAAGAACAAGTACCCATTGCCGATGATCAATGATCTATTTGACCAGCTGCAAGGAGCTAAGGTGTTTTCAAAGATCGATCTGTGATCAGGATATCATCAGTTGAAGATACGAGAGAAGGATATACCAAAGACAGCCTTCACCACACGGTACGGGTTATACGAATATACGGTCATGTCATTTGGACTGACTAACGCCCCTGCCTATTTCATGAGCATGATGAACAAGGTGTTCATGAAATATTTGGATAAGTTTGTTGTGGTGTTCATTGATGATATAATGGTATATTCGAAGAATGAAGAGGAACACAAGGAGCATTTGCGTTTAGTTCTCGAGAAACTCAGGGAACATCAGTTATATGCCAAGTTCAGCAAATGTGAGTTTTGGTTGAAGGAAGTCGGATTCCTTGGACATGTTATATCAGGAGAAGGCATAGCAGTAGATCCCACCAAGGTTCAGTCAGTCACTGAATGGTTGGCACCCACTTCAGTTAGCGAGATCCGCCGTTTTCTTGGACTCGCAGGATACTACCGTAGATTCATTGAATTTTTTTCAAAGACTGCAAAGCCCATGACAGAATTATTGAAGAAGGATACCAAGTTTAAATGGATGGAAGATTGCGAGGCAAGTTTGCAGGAGCTGAAGAAATGTTTGACTACAGCCCCCGTGCTGACACTGCCAGATATACGTAAGGATTTTCAAGTGTATTGCAACGCCTCTCGCTTAGGACTTGGAAGTGTGCTTATGCAGGACGGAAGAGTTGTTTCGTATGCCTCACGACAACTAAAACCACATGAGTTAAATTATGCCACGCATGATTTGGAGCTAGCAGCCGTAGTGCATGCGTTGAAGACTTGGAGACATTACCTTATTGGAAACCATTGTGATGTGTACACGGATCATAAGAGTTTGAAGTACATTTTCACCCAGAAGGAGCTGAACCTTAGGCAGAGAAGATGGTTGGAGCTTATAAAGGATTATGAAATGAAGCTTCATTCTCATCCAGGAAAGGCCAATGTCATAGCAGACGCTTTGAGCCGAAAGAGCTATGCCAATACCCTAATAAGCCCCGGATTGCCAAAGGAGTTAGCAGAGGATCTCCAGGAACTTCGATTGGAGATTGTTCCTAGAGGTTTTGTTGCAACAATGGAGGTGCAGTCTACATTGTTGGGAAAGATTTGAGAAGCTCAGAAGGATGACAAAGAGATTTCCGAGATAAATGAGAAAATGAGCGAAGGAAAGGCCAAAGGTTTTCGTGAGGATGAGCACGACACCCTGTGGTTTGAGGACCATGTTTATGTGCCCAATAACACAAAGATCAAGAAGTTAATACTTCAGGAGGCACATGACTCACCATACTCGATACACCCTGGAAACACCAAGATGTATTTGGATTTAAAGGAACGTTTCTGGTGGACAGGGATGAAGAAGGATATTGCCGAGTATGTGGCCGTATGTGATGTTTGTCAGAGAGTAAAGGCAGAGCATCAGAAGCCAGCAGGATTGTTACAGCCTATGCCGATACCCGAATGGAAGTGGGATAAACTTGGCATGGATTTTATCACCGGATTGCCCAGGACCAAATCAGGATATGATTCTATATGGGTAGTAGTTGACCATTTGACCAAAGTGGCACACTTTATCCCAGTGAAAACAACTTATACCAGTGCAAAGTTGGCCAAGATATATATGACCAGGATCGTATGTCTGCATGGAGTTCCAAGGACCATCTTATCAGATAGAGGAACACAGTTTACTTCAAAGTTTTGGCATCAGCTGCACCAGACTTTGGGAACGAGATTGGAGTTCAGTACAGCATTTCACCCGCAGACGGATGGACAGACCGAGAGAGTCAGTCAGATTCTGGAGGACAAGTTGAGAGCCTGTGAGCTAGATTATGGATCTAGTTGGGATGACAATCTGCCTTACGTAGAGTTCTCATACAACAACAGTTACCAAGCCAGTTTGAAGAGGGCACCGTTCGAAGCCCTGTATGGACGAAGGTGCAGGACATCATTGATGTGAGATGAAGTCGGAGACCGATAGTTGTTTGGACTAGACTTGATCAAAGAGTCTGAGGAGAAGGTTAAACTGATCCGGGATAGACTGAAGATAGCTCAATCCAGACAAAAGAGTTAAGCAGATTCGAAACGCAAGGAGGTAACCTATGAAATTGGAGATAGAGCATACCTACGAGTATCACCTCTGCGAGGAGTGAAACGTTTCGGAGTCAAGGGAAAGTTAGCCCCGAGATTTGTGGGACCATATCGTGTTTTGGAACGGGTGGGAGAAGTTGCCTACAAGCTGGAGTTACCTGAAGGACTGTCAAGAGTTCACGATGTGTTTCACGTTTCCCAGTTGAAGAAGTTCCATGCTGAGATGGCCGACATACCGCTAAGAGATACCGTACCCTTGGAGGCGATTCAGTTGGACAATGACTTGACTTATGAGGAGAAGCCAGTCAAGATTTTGGAGTTTTCTAGTCGAGTCACCCACAGCAAGGTCATCAAGTTTTGCAAAGTTCGGTGGAGCCACCATACAGAGGACGAAGCCACGTGGGAATGAGAGGATGATCTCCGCAAAGACCACCCACACCTATTTTTTTGCCAACCCAAATCTCGAGGGCGAGATTCATCTTAAGGGGGGTAGGTTTGTAACACCCCAAATTTTCAATTTGGAATGTTATACATAGATCATTCTTACATAGATTCGTCTCGCGATACTCGAAATCCTAAGCAACTCAAGGACCCTCGGAGAGAGTTGGGGATTCCCCCGGTTTTCAAATTTGATTTTTATCAAATTTTGAAACGAGGATTATGGTTTTAATTATATTTCTCTCCGAAAATATTTCATATTAAAATATATGAGAGGAGATAATATGACTTCTCCAAAATAAATGAAATATTGGACGAAAAATATTAAAATCAATTTTTGTTTATTTTGTATTTTATTTGCAATTTTGTTTGCATTAGAAAAATTGCACGTTTTCAAAATTGCATTTTAGGGCCAAGAAAATGTTCGTTCTAAATATTTTATTTAGACGGAGAAAATTTGTTTTGGCATTTTTAGAATTTTATTTTATTTTCTACGATTTTTTTAAGTTTCGGCGGAATTATTTAACAAAACACCAGGGCTAAGTGGGCCGAAGCCCAGCCACCAGGCCCACCTCCCCGCGCCGCCGTCTCCTAGCAGGAGACCGCCGCCGCGCCGCCCGAACCGGAGTCCCGCTCGGACTCCGCTTCCCCGCGCCGTGCCCCCTCCCCCAAGCCGAGCCCCCCTCCTTAAAAGCCGCGCCCTGCCGCTCCTTGGAGCAGCCGACCCTGCCGCCGCGAGCCGCCCACCCCGCTGCTGCAAGCCGCCGCGTCACCGGAGCCGCTGCCGCGCCGCCCCGCCGTCCTTTGCCCGCTGCCGCGCCGCCCCTCGCCGGAGCCGTCGCCGCCGCCCCGCGCTGCCCGCCCTCGCCGGAGCCGCCGCCGCCGCCCTGCGCTGCCCGCTGCTCACCAGAGCCACCAATGTGCCGGACCTCGCCAGAGGTATAGCGCCGTTCGGTTTTATAGAAAACCGGTTCGGTTTCGTTAGAAAACCCTAGCTTGTTTTTTTGGTTCGCCGGTTATTTTTCCCGGTTTTTCTTTTTAGCGGATGTTCGTCCGTATGTTCGTTTTAACGAACGGTTTCCGCTCGTTAGTTACAGATAACGAACGCTCGTTCGTTAGGCTGTTCATCAGTTTTCTTTTATCGGATTATTCCGCAATTATTTCTGATCGCGATTTCTGATCCGATTTTCGTTCTAGTATATCTTTTCGCTCGTTAGTCGGAATCAGGCGATTCAAGCGCCTAGATCTTCGTCTCGAGACCCTCTTTCCGTTTAATCAGCTTGCACAAGTTTTTGCTATTGTAAAAATTGACCTGGGTCCAGATTAGTAAACGGATCTTGTTTCTTTCGCTGTTTGAGTTTCGTTGCTCCGTTCGATTTGATTCTTTTTGCAAACCGGAGTTCTTAAGTTGAACTTTCTGGTTAGATCTTCTTATTTAAGATTTACCCATGTTTCTTTGCTTGATTGCTTATGTAAGTTATTGTTTGTTTGCGATAGAATTCCCGGAGTGCGAAGCGTGTTATCTGGAGTCTCTAGGTTACGCGGATCGTCAGCAAGGCAAGTAACACTTTGTTCGTACCCCTTTATCACCCAGTTTTTATGCATTAGTACCAATCCTCAAATATTGCATGGTTAGGATGTCATTAACATGTGGGTTCGGAAGTAGTTGTTGAGGTAGAACCTATTACCCTGTTACATTCAAACCCTTGGGAGTTACTTCTACGCGTTGCTTATATTGCTATGCTATGCTCGCAGACGAGGTTTGGGTGAGTGAAATCCATGACAGATGTGAGATTTACAATTAATGGTTCAACTTAAGGTGGCAACTTAAATACACATCTGGGTGGATTGAGGCACCTGGAGTACCCAGTGTTGCCTATATTTTTTGGAAATCCCGGAGTACCCATGTGATCTTCTTACGGACCGCCACCCAGGCTCAAAGCGAACTGAGGTTATTCATGCTAGAAACTTCCATGTGCAGCCACAAACTATTATGGGCTCTAGCATAGCTGAGTAAGTTACGTGAAGCTCTTGAAGAGGTGGATCAGCAAGTAGTGGGATTGTAGGTTTGGTATGGTCTGCCCGGAGTAGAGATTTAATGTTTCTGAAAGACCGTGTCTCGGTCATCCGTTTCTCAAACACCATGTAGTGCGAGAAAACGAACGGAGGAGACCGAGTCTTGTGGGGAAAAGTGTGCAAACCTCTGTAGAGTGTATAAACTAATCATGGTTAGCCGTGTCCCGGGTTATGGACAATCTTGAGTATCTAGTACTTGGAGTATCTTAAGTATCTCATCACTCTAAATTAATATTGTTGGGTTGATAATTACTTTAATTGGGATTGAGTTGGAGGAACCTTATCAATGATGTTTCAACTACCATGATAGTTAAATTAAAATCTATTCCTTTGTTGTAGGGAAAAATTGGCTTTTCGCAAAACTGAAACCATAGAGCTTTCCACCAGCCAAATATGCATATAGTGATAGCATTATTCTGTTCTAGCTCTACTGTGTTATTTTGCCAGCATATTCCATGTGCTGACCCGTTTTCGGGCTGCAACGTATTATGTTGCAGACTTTTCAGATGAGGAGTAAGGTTCATTAGGTTGTTGCCGTGCAGCTCAGCTATGCCGTTGGAGTTCATGGACTCACTTTATCTTCCAAGCCTTCCACTGTTATCGTATTAGATGGCCTTAAGCCATATTTGTTGTAATAAGTTCTCTTTGGAGACATTCGATGTAATAAGTGTGTGATTGCTACTCTGTTATAAATCCTCGAGTATTGTGTGTGTCAGCATTACCGATCCAGGGATGACACTGAAGCACAGAGACTTGACCGTTTGAGGTCGGGTCGCTACAGTTTCCCTCCTCATGTTCTTCGTGTTCATCGCGGGATTCACTCCTTTCATGAAAGATCGGGCTACTAGGGTTCTACCCTACATCAATATCATTGTTTTTGTGCTTGTTTATGTTGATGATATAATTGTTGCTAGTTCAAGTCAAGAGGCCACTGTTTGTTTTCTTAAGGATTTAAAACTTGAATTTGCTCTCAAGGATCTAGGTGATCTTCACTATTTTCTCGGCATAGAGGTAAAGCAAATCAAAGATAGCATACTTATTTCACAAGAGAAATATGCAACTGATGTTCTAAAGAGAGTGGGATTGGAGAATTGCAAACCGGTCAGCACACCAATTTCCACCTCAGAAAAGCTTACAGTTGATAGTGGAGAAGCTCTTGGCCCAGAGGATGCAAGAAATTATAGAAGCATTGTAGGTGCTTTGCAGTATTTGACACTTACACGTCCTGATATCTCTTACTCAGTGAACAAGGCATGTCAATATTTGCATGCTCCTAGAACTACTCATTGGACAACAGTTAAAAGAATTCTAAGGTATCTCCAGTATTCTCAAGGGCTTGGACTTCAGATTGTCAAGTCCTCTTCCTTGCTTGTTACTACATATTCTGATGCAGACTGGGCAGTGTGTGCTGATGATAGGAGATCTACTGGTGGTTTTGCTATGTTTCTGGGATCAAATCTTGTGTCATGGAGTGCAAGAAAGCAAGCTACCGTTTCAAGGTCAAGTACATAGGCTGAATATAAGTCTTTGGCAAATGCTACAGCTGAAGTGGTGTGGATACAAACATTACTGTATGAGCTTGGAATTAAAGCTCCAAAGGCTACAAGGTTATGGTGTGACAATATTGGTGCAACTTATCTTTCAGCAAATCATGTTTTTCATGCATGAACGAAAGATATTGAAGTGAATTTTCATTCTGTCAGAGAGAGAGTAGCTCGAAAGCTGCTTGAAATTCGGTTTATCCCCACAGGGGATCAACTTGCGGATGGGTTTACTAAACCTCTTACTGAGAGAAGGTTAGACGAGTTCAAATACAATCTCAAACTTGGCAAGGCTTCTTGAGGTTCAGATTGAGGGGGAGTGTTAGAATAATTGTATAGGAGATAGGGGAGGCTGTTTAACTTGTACCTAAACTCTATCTCTTCTTCTCCTTTATCTCCTGTAACGACCTCCTGGTCGATCTCTCTCCTCCTGGTCAATCTCCCTCCTCCTGGTCAATCTCCCTCTCTCTCTCGGTCTCTCTGTAACTTGTGCATCAAGGCTTTGCCTAATATATACAATGCGGCCCGAGACAAAGGGTTCTACGCTTCCCAAACTATTTTACAAGCACTGGCTAGAAAAAAATAGACAATAATGAAAATATGCCTACTAGCTAATTGTATGTGCATTGCAACGGTGGCATACACATTGTAATGGTTTTACATAAATCATATCTAACATATACCTTTACAACAGGCATGTACATTAGACGGTATTGTTGATTCAATTTACCGTTAAATAGTTTCTCCTCCACCAATCCCTCTTTCTTTCTCTAAAAAACAAAGAATTGATTGACCTTGAAGAAATAAACCAGTGTATAGTGGGAATAGAGGGGATAACAAACATGTGTGTGTGCGTTGTAGTTGGTCAGGCTTCCCCTGGTTTTCTTGGCGTGCTAAGCATGGAACGGAGGCAGGTGAAGGCTGAGCTAAATGGGAATGCTATGTATTTTTTAGGTAGTGTAGATAGATAGATTTGTCGTGTATAGTAGTGAATCGGTTGGGACTGGTAGAGCGAATTAGTGATTGATGATTGATTTGTTTGTCATGGCAGTGGATCTATTGGGGAGACACGTGAGTGTCAACCTGGCAATGATTAACCATTACCCGCATCCCTATGGGTAATTACTCTATTAGGGGACATGGATGGGCTAGTTTTACTGCCCACTGGGAAGTTGTTGGGTAAAATACCTTATACATCAGGTAGCAGGGACAAGGATGGAATAGCATTACCCATACCTGCAGTGACAGTGTCAGGATTGAGCAATCACCCGGGCAAGCCCCTGTTGGGGAACGTAGTAATTTCAAAAAAAAATCGTACGCACACGCAAGATCATGGTGATGCATAGCAACGAGAGGGGAGAGTGTTGTCCACGTACCCTCGTAGACCGAAAGCTGAAGCGTTAGCACAACGCGGTTGATGTAGTCGTACGTCTTCACGATCCGACCGATCAAGTACCGAACGCACGGCACCTCCGAGTTCAGCACACGTTCAACCCGATAACGTCCCTCGAACTCCAATTCAGCTGAGTGTTGAGGGAGAGTTTCGTCAGCATGACAGCGTGGTGACGATGATGATGTTCTACCGATGCAGGGCTTCGCCTAAGCACCGCTACAGTATTATCGAGGTGGACTATGGTGGAGGGGGGCACCGCACACGGCTAAAAGATCAAACGATCAATTGTTGTGTCTCTAGGGTGCCCCCTCCCCGTATATAAAGGAGCAAGGGGGGAGGTGCGGCCGGCCTAGAGGGGGCGCGCCATGAGGAGTCCTACTCCTACCGGGAGTAGGACTCCTCCCTTTTCCTTGGTGGACTAGGAGTGGAGGGGGAAAGAGGAGGGAAAGAGGAAGGAAAGGGGGGCGCCGCCCCCCTCTCCTTGTCCTATTCAGACTAGGGGGGAGGGGCGCGCGGCCCTGCCCTGGCCGCCTCTCCTCTTCTCCACAAGGCCCACTATGACCCATTAAGCTCCCGGGGGGTTCCGGTAACCTCCCGGTACTCCGGTAAAATCCCGATTTCACCCGGAACACTTCTGATATCCAAACACAGGCTTCCAATATATCAATCTTCATGTCTCGACCATTTCGAGACTCCTCATCATGTCCGTGATCACATCCGGGACTCCGAACAAACTTCGTTACATCAAAACATATAAACTCATAATATAACTGTCATCAAAACTTTAAGCGTGCGGACCCTATGGGTTCGAGAACTATGTAGACATGACCGAGACACGTCTCCGGTCAATAACCAATAGCGGAACCTGGATGCTCATATTGGCTCCCACATATTCTACCAAGATCTTTATCGGTCAGACCGCATAACAACATACGTTGTTCCCTTTGTCATCGGTATGTTACTTGCCCGAGATTCGATCGTCGGTATCTCAATACCTAGTTCAATCTCGTTACTGGCAAGTCTCTTTACTTGTTCCGTAATACATCATCCCGCAACTAACTCATTAGTTGCAATGCTTGCAAGGCTTAAGTGATGTGCATTACCGAGAGGGCCCAGAGATACCTCTCTGACAATCGGAGTGACAAATCCTAATCTCAAAATACGCCAACCCAACAAGTACCTTCGGAGACACCTGTAGAGCACCTTTATAATCACCCAGTTACGTTGTGACGTTTGGTCGCTGATAACCCACAAGTATAGGGGATCATAACAGTTTTCGAGGGTAAAGTATTCAACCCAAATTTATTGATTCGACACAAGGGGAGCCAAAGAATACTCTGAAGTATTAGCAGCTGAGTTGTCAATTCAACCACACCTGGAAACTTAGTATCTGCAACTAAGTATGTAGTAGCAAAGTAATATGATAGTAGTGGTAACGGTAACGAAAGGTAACAGTAGTAAAAGTAATGTTTTTGGTATTTTGTAGTGATGATAGCAATAGCAACGGGAAAGTAAATAAGCGAAGAACAATATATGGAAAGCTCGTAGGCAATGGATCAGTGATGGAGAATTATGCCAGATGCAGTTCATCATGTAACAGTCGTAACCTAGGGTGACACAGAACTAGCTCTAGTTCATTGATATAATGTAGGCATGTATTCCGAACATAGTCATACGTGCTTATGGAAAAGAACTTGCATGACATTTTTTGTCCTACCCTCCCGTGGCAGCGGGGTCCTTACGCAAACTAAGGGATATTAAGGCCTCCTTTTAATAGTGTACCGGAACAAAGCATTAACACATAGTGAATACATGAACTCCTCAAACTACGGTCATCACCGGTAAGTATCCTGATTATTGTCACTTCGGGGTTAACGGATCATAACACATAATAGGTGACTATAGACTTGCAAGATAGGATCAAGAACACTCATATATTGATGAAAACATAATAGGTTCAGATCTGAAATCATGGCACTCGGGCCCTAGTGACAAGCATTAAGCATAGCAAAGTCATAGCAACATCAATCGCAGAACATAGTGGATACTAGGGATCAAACACTAACAAAACTAACTCGATTACATGGTAGATCCCATCCAACCCATCACCGTCCAGCAAGCCTACGATGGAATTACTCACGCACGGCGGTGAGCATCACAAAATTGGTGATGGAGGATGGTTGATGATGACGATGGCCATGGATTCTCCTCTCCGGAGCCCCGAACGGACTCCAGATCAGCCCTCCCGGGAGGTTTTAGGGCTTGGCGGCGGCTCCATATCATAAAACGCGATGAATTCTTCTCCTTTATTTTTTCTCCCCGAAACACAATATATAGAGTTGGAGTTGGAGTCGGAGAGGCACCAGGGGGGCCATGAGGTAGGGGGGCGCGCCCCCCACCCTCGTGGACAGGTGGTGGGCCCCTGGCCTTTATCTTTTGCAGATATTTTTTATATATTCCAAAAAGTTGCTCCGTGAAGTTTCAGGTCATTCCGAGAACGTTTGTTTCTGCACATAAATAACACCATGGTAATTCTGCTGAAAACAACGTTAGTCCGGGTTAGTTCCATTCAAATCATGCAAGTTAGAGTCCAAAACAAGGGCAAAAGTGTTTGGAAAAGTAGATACGACGGAGACGTATCAACTCCCCCAAGCTTAAACCTTTGCTTGTCCTCAAGCAATTCAGTTGACAAACTGAAAGTGATAAAGAAAAACTTTTACAAACTCTGTTTGCTCTTGTTGTTGTAAATATGTAAAGCCAGCATTCAAGTTTTCAGCAAAGATTATAACTAACCACATTCGCAATATTGCTTAGGTCTCAAGTTTTACTCATATCAATGGCATAATCAACTAGCGAGCAATAATAATAAATATCGGATGACAACACTTTCTCAAAACAATCATAATATGATATAACAAGATGGTATCTCGCTAGCCCTTTCTGAGACCGCAAAACATAAATGCAGAGCACCTTTAAAGATGTCACGACCGGTTTTCCAATAAAAATATTTATTGAGAAACCAATCTTTTGAGTCCAGTATGAGAGAAATCCTCCTCACTGGTAGACAATTTCTTGATACAATAAGCCAGTAGCATAAAATATATTACAGGGTTGAACTGCGGTTGCTCAACCAAATTATTACAAGCACGCCAATAATTATACATAATGGCGGACATGACACAGTGGTGTGGAGGCATACTACTGACTCGAGGATAGGGCGGTGGTGGAAAAACACAGCGGGGAGAGGAATACAAGACTCTAAGTCTGTCATCTCATCGAACGTCGAGGTGAGGCTCGATGAATTTATTTGGTAGCGGAAGCGGATGTAAAACAGTGACCAAATCCAGGGTCGCACGAGACTGACTGGGACTCCTCTAGGTGTCGGACTCGCTATCAAACTCTTCATCCATGAGATCGCCTTCGTCAGCATCTGGCCAAATCAACAAGCCAATGAGTACTTTGAAAGTACTCGCAAGACAGTTCGGACGTAAGATATAACAAATGCATGCATGGATGCGTCATGAATAATTCACCAATGTACATTTCAAAAATTAGCATAACAAGGTAAGTAAAAAGGGAAACGGCGGTAGTCCGCCTGAAATCCCAACAGAACATAAATAACTACCGATCGGGTGTCTGAAGCGATGCCTCGAAAGGTGAACAAATAAATATAAGGAAATGATGCCACAGTCGGGCGTCTTAGCGACACCACATAAAGGGCTTTAAAAGAAATACCACAGACGGATGTCGGGGCGACATCACAGAAAGGGCTTTAAAAGAAATGCCACAGTCGGACGTCGGGCGACATCACAGAAGGGGCTTGAAAAGAAATGCCACAGTCGGACGTCGGGGCGACATCACAGAAAGGGCTTGAAAAGAAACACCACAGTCGGACGTCGGGCGACATCACAGAAGGGGCTTGAAAAGAAATGCCACAGTCGGACGTCGGGGCGACATCACAGAAAGGGCTTGAAAAGAAATGCCACAGTCGGACGTCGGGGCGACATCACAGAAAGGGCTTGAAAAGAAATGCCACAGTCGGATGTCGGGGTGACATCACAGAAAGGGCTTGAAAAGAAATGCCACAGTCGGACGTCGGGGCGACATCACAGAGAGGGCTTTAAAAGAAAAGTAAAATACAACAATGCCACAGTCAGACGTCTGAGCGACATCGCAGAAAGGGCTTTTATTCACAGGTAAATAATACTCATAATAAACATTTAATTCATAAGAATAAATGGGTTAGTCCATCCACAGGGATAATCATTTAACCGGAATTAGCACTCAAGCGAATCACCGGAGTCTCTGCCATCAAAACTGATATTTGATTAGGATAAGATAATATCGATCTGGGACAGGGAATAGATGATTTGGAGGAATATAAGACTCTGCAGAGTTTGTACAAAATTATTCCCACAGCCAACGGATTTCCGTAGTCACGAAGGACTAGTTCCGTTTACGGTATTTCGGAAGAAAACACAGCTAACCAGTACACACCCATCCTACCTCTCGATGCTAGGAATCACCCTAGACATCGTCCAAGAAAAACTTTTGAGACGGGGAGATCACAATCTCGAATAGCATGGGATCAAATTTATATACGCGCGCTCTAAGGGGTGCCCCCCTCTCGGTCCCAACCGGAAACACCCATGCCCCCTGACCGGATGACTGGCTTTAATCCAGGGCCATGGAACCATCATCACGGCCTCTCCTTTTGGTGTGTACCAGAAAAGCGGTTTGCAACTTACTAAACCATATTCCTTGCGGAAAACATGTGGTAGTACAGGGAAGGAAATGAGAGGAACTGGACCGATACGGTTTGACACTGAAGTCACATAGTCTGGCATAAGACTGGCATGCTACAACACTGCCATCTCACCCATCCTCATGCCAACACATGGCCATTCATCCTCACATCCATTCACATATGGATCATCGAACTCACTTACCTCATTATCACATAAAAATAACGATCATCGATATGCTTCTCAATATGCCATCAAACTAACTAAGTGCAAAACATGCCAAGACACTCATCATATCAAAAGTTCAAACATGCTTGCCTGGTTCAGAGTAGTCGGAGCCTAGCTCGGTGAAGTTCGCGGCTCCGTCACCTCCTTCGGTATCTACGGTATAAAGAAAATATATGCGCTATCGTAAATACCAAGGAGTGCACAGAAAGTAAACCAAATATTTTTTCAAATAAATCTGATAAAAAACTAGACAAAATTTTAAAGAGAACAGAAAAAGAATCAATCAAAAATACTTTTCTGCTTAAAAGTTATAAGGGTTTTTGCCCAGGGACTCATCTGTAATGAAACAGAAAGTTTCCAGGGGCTAGCTTATAAAAACAGAAACGCTTCGGCAGAAACTACGCCAGCTCAAAGGGAAAACGTACTTTGCCCGAAGGCGCTTCCAGAAAACGTTTCAACAGAGAGAGCAGAGAGGCTGACGGTGGGGTCCCACGCGTCAGGTTTGAATTTCAAAAAAAAGGCAAACGGAGCTCGTCGGCGCCCGAGAGCCGCGGTGGTCGCCGGCGGCGATCCACGGCGAGGCAGGGGGATCGGAGGGTACCTCCGTGCTCAGGGCGCCATTCCGCGTCGGTTGGTGGTGGTGGTGGTCGCCGGCGAGTACCACGTCGACGGCGAGCTTTGCTCCGGCGGACGGCGGCTCGGGTGGTCGAGGAACTCGTCGGAGAGGGCTGCAGAGATCAAATTGACGAGGGGGTTAGGCTTCTGGTGGCTAGAGAGGGTAACGGACGGGGTTTGGGCGCCGGAGATGGCCTCACCGGAGCGAATCGTGGTGGAGGCCGAGGCGGATCGGGGCGGCCGGAGTTGGGGAAGGAGACCTCCTCGAGGTCCTCCGAGTGGCCTGGCGTGGTGTTGGTGAGGAGTGGGGATGAGGTGTGCACGAGGGTGAGCTCGGGAGCCCTTTTTATAGGCGGTCCGAGGCGGTTGCCGTGAACGGGGATCTCCGGCGAGTGATTACGGCGGTGCCGTGGATGTGCAGGGGGATTAGGGGCTTGGGCAGCGCCGTTGAGGTCCACCGGTCCCATTTAGGCGCTAAACGGGCTGGGGTTTGGCGTTATGGGTGAGCTCGACGGAACGGGGGTGGCGCGGCCCGTCGGCGGCAGGGAGCACGTTCCGTGCTTGCCGGGCCACGGCGACGGTGCCACGGGCGTGCGCTGGCACGGCAGGGACACGCGGAGAGCCAAGGGGCTTTGGGCGGCGCTGAACGGCGTTCTGCCGTGGTGTGCCTTCTGTCGGCCGCCACGGGAGGTCACGACGCCGCAGAAGACGCCGGCGAGGGCGGGCCAGCGCGCCACCGACGCCAGGAAGGCTCCACGCACGCGTGTGAAGCTCCGGACAAGAGGGAGGGGCTACGAGGAACGTGCCAAGTGCACTGTGAACGCGTGAGTGAAACTGACGAACGCAAGATGACACTGAAACTGAATTTTTTCTGAATTTTGAACAGCAACAGTGCATGCAAGGTGTTCGACATAATGAATTTGGCCTCTGGGGATTTTTCCTTGAGCTGAAACTTGGTGGCGTGGCTTCTCATTGCTCAAATAGGTTGCCTGAATTTTGGTGGAATTTTTGGAGTAGTGTAGATATGAATTTCATCAAATTTGGCAAATCTGGTCCAAACTTGCAGAGACTGAATTTTGAAAAATTTGAAAAGAGGAGGAGTGGATCAAGATGGTTCTGGATTGTGGGTACCAAGGACTATCCAGGAGAGTTGGTTTGAGGTCAAAACTCAAATGCAATAGGGTACTTGCTTTGAAAATCACTCAGGCTCCAAATAATTTTCAGAATTGATTTGAGAGGAAAAATAATTAGAATAAAATTCAAAACTTGTTTGGATTAGTTGGGACAGAGAACTTAGGTTGATCACAAGGTGTAGGGGAGGTTTTGGAGGGGTTTTACCACATGGGCAAAAATGCCAAGTCATGGGTGGTTCCAAGATATGAAAATCTCAAATTTTCATAGAGTTTCATTTTAAAAGAAAACAAATTAAACTCCCAAAAATGAATTTGAGAGGGAACCAACAGAGAAGAAGTTTTCAAAAGATCAAACACCAAAGTTTGAAAAAATAAAATCCTTGCCAAAGCAAAGGAAGTTTTTAAGTGGAAGGTTTTTCTGAAAAAGAAAAATTTTAAATGGCCTCTCCTCAAAAACCACAAAGTTTTTGATAAAAACCAAATAAAATTTTGGAGTGTCACAACACCTACCCCCTTAGGAAAAATCTCGTCCCCGAGATTTCAGCTGATCCTTAAATAGGTGTGGATGCTCTGTCCGAAGAAAATCCTCGCTTTCCCAAGTTGCTTCACTGTCGGTGTGATTGCTCCACTGGACTTTGAAAAACTTGATGGTCTTCTGTCGGGTCCTTCTTTCAGACTCCTCTAATATTCTTATGGGACGTTCCCGATAAGTGAGGTCTGGCTGCACGTCAATGTTTTCATGGGATACTTGTTTCTCTGGGTTGCTTACGCACTTCCTTAATTGAGAGACGTGGAACACGTCGTGAATATCGGATAAATCCTCGGGTAAGTCTAGCTGGTAGGCTACAGTGCCTCTTCGTGCCACTATGCAGAATGGTCCAATGAATCTTGGTGCTAACTTTCCTTTAATCTTGAATCGTTGCAATCCTCTCATAGGGGATACTCTCAGGTATACGAACTCACCGGGTTCGAAGCTGACCCTTCGATGTTTCTGATCATAATAACTCTTCTGTCGACTTTGAGCGGTCTTAAGTCGGTCTCTGATTAGCTTGACCTTTTCCTCGGCTTCTCTGAGCATGTCTGGTCCGAAGATGCGGCTGTCTCCGGTCTCTGACCAATTTAACGGGGTACGACATCTTCGTCCATATAAAGCCTCAAATGGTGCCATTTGTAGGCTGGTCTGGTAGCTATTGTTATACGCGAACTCGGCGTATGGCAGGCTTTCTTCCCAACTGGTTCCATATGTGAGGACACATGCTCTCAGCATGTCTTCTAAAATTTGGTTTACGCGTTCAGTCTGTCCATCAGTCTGTGGGTGGTATGCGGTACTGAAGGCTAGTTGGGTTCCCAGGGCCTGTTGTAAATGCTCCCAAAATCTTGAGACGAACTGAGTGCCTCTGTCGGATATTATAGTCTTCGGGACACCGTGCAGACAAACTATGCGGGAAAGATAAATCCTGGCAAGCCTCTGAGTGTTGTAGGTCGTCTTCACTGGAATAAAGTGTGCCACTTTGGTCAACCTGTCAGTGATGACCCATATGGCATCATTCCCGTGTCGTGACCGAGGTAGTCCGACAATAAAATCCATCCCTATTTCATCCCATTTCCACTCAGGTATTTTGTTTGGTTGCAGTAGTCCGGCTGGTCTCTGATGTTCAGCTTTTATGCGTTGACATGAGTCGCAACATGCAATGAAGGTGGCTATGTCCCTCTTCATACCGTGCCACCAAAATCTTTCCTGAATATCTTTATACATTTTGGTTCCTCCAGGGTGAATTGAATATGGAGTGGTGTGTGCTTCAGCTAAAATTTGCTGCTTAAGGTCTTCTATGTTTGGCACGCAGAGTCTTTCTCCGTACCATAATATTCCTTCATTGTCTATTACGAATTCCGAGGCCTTGCCCATACTCAACTTTCTTTTGATGCCTTCGATGCTGGTGTGACCGGGCTGAGCTTCTTTAATTTTCTCCACAAGGTTGGGTTGTATTTCCAAGTTTGATATGGTGCCTTCTGCTACCATTATCAAGTTGAGCTTGGCAAATTCTTGTTGGAATTCGGGCCTCAAGCTGTGCAGATTGTTTTCGTCGGAGCTGGGGTTCCGACTAAGGGCATCGGCCACTACATTTGCTTTCCCTGGATGGTAATGGATACCAACATCATAATCCTTTACCAATTCCAACCAGCGTCGTTGCCGTAAATTTAGTTCTGGCTGCGTGAAAATATATTTGAGACTTTTGTGATCCGTATATATTTCACATCGATTCCCAAGTAAGAAATGCCTCCATTCCTTGAGTGCATGAATAACTGCTGCCATTTCTAAGTCATGAGTGGGATAATTTTCCTCATGCTTGCGAAGTTGCCTTGAAGCGTAGGCGACAACCTTGCCTTCTTGCATCAACACGCATCCGAGACCCTTTCTGGACGCGTCACAATATACTTCAAAATTCTTGTGTATGTCGGGTACAATCAATACCGGTGCTGTTGTTAACTTCCGCTTTAGCTCTTGGAAACTTTTCTCGCAGGCTTCTGTCCATTCAAACTTCTTATCTTTCTTGAGCAACTGTGTCATAGGCTTGGCTATGGTGGAAAATCCTTCAATAAATCTGCGGTAATATCCTGCCATTCCCAAGAAACTCCGTATGTCCGTTACGCTGGCCGGTGACTTCCAGCCAAGTACGGCCTTGACTTTCTCTGGGTCCACTGCGATACCGTCTTGGGTCAGTACGTGGCCTAGAAAGCCTACTTGTCTTAACCAAAATTCGCACTTGCTGAACTTGGCATACAATTGGTGTTTTCTTAGCTCTCCTAGCACAATCCTGAGATGTTCTGCGTGCTCTTCTGGTGTCTTGGAGTATACCAGAATATCGTCGATGAATACCACGACGAACTTGTCCATAAACTTCATAAATACTTTGTTCATGAGGTGAACAAAATATGCTGGGGCGTTAGTTAATCCAAATGGCATCACTGTGAACTCGTACAGTCCATATCTGGAGGTGAAGGCTGTTTTGGGGATATCTTCCGTTCGTACCTTCAATTGATGGTATCCTGACCTTAAGTCAATTTTTGAGAATACCTTGGCCTGAGCGAGTTGATCAAACAAATCGTTTATCCTTGGCATCGGGTATTTGTTTTTGACTGTGACCATGTTAAGTGCTCGATAGTCAATACACAATCTCAGCGTTCCATCCTTCTTTTTGGCAAATAAAATTGGTGATCCCCAAGGTGAGGAGCTGGCTCGAATGTATCCTTTTTCCAGTAATTCCTTTATTTGCTTCTTCAACTCGATCAACTCGGATGGTGCCATTCTGTATGGTTTCTTGTATATGGGGGTGGTTCCTGGTGCTAGCTCAATGCGGAATTCTATTTCCCGGTCTGGTGGCATGCCTGGTAGTTCTTCAGGGAATACATCTGGAAATTCACACACTACTGGAACCTTGTTTAGCTCAGAAACGTCCACCTTATTTAATCTCGGTTGCCGGGGTATTTTTCCTTCCTTGGCTGATACTCTTATTGTCTTCCCTTGGTGGTGTGTGAGAATTACGGTCCTGTTGAAACAGTCGATAAAACCCTTATTGGTGGTTAGCCAATCCATCCCTAGGATGACATCCAGTCCTTTATTTTCCAACACAATAAGATTTGCGTGAAACTCCAATCCTTCGAACTCAATGACCACATTCTGACAGTAATTCTGAGTAACTTGCTGAATCCCAGGGGACTTGATGGTCATGGATTTCTCCAAAGGAAGCATCGAAAAATTATTTTGCAAAGCAAAACTTTTCGAAATGAAAGAGTGAGAAGCTCCAGAATCAAACAAAACCATTGCAGGTATTGTGTTGACAGGAAACGTACCGAGTACGATATCCGGAGCATTTTGTGCCTCCTCTTTGGTTACGTGATTCAGATGACCCTTCCTGTGGTTATTGTTGGGATTGAAATTGTTTCGCTTGGGCGCGGAATTGTTGCCGCCGTTGTTCGGCTTTGGGGTTGAATTCCTTGGCTTGGGGCACTGTTTGGCATAGTGCCCTTCTTCTCCACAAGCGTAACAAGTAACGCCGGGGCGATAGGTGAATTCCTTGTCCCTTGCATGAAAATTCTTGATTGGGCGTGAGACATTGGATGAGGATTTGTGTGTCCCACCCTTTTGAAAATCTGTCTTGCTTCGGTGATTGCGAGCATGATTAGTCTGGTCCCTTTTTCGCTTGCGGATATCTTCCAGACTGCGTCTCTCATTTTCCAGAGTAATGGCTTTGTCCACCAGTGTTTTAAAATCAGGAAAAGTGTGCACGACCAGTTGACATTTAAGCGCGGGCGCCAGACCGTCAAGGAATTTCTCCATCTTCTTGCTTTCAGTCATACGCTCTTCATTGGCGTAGCGGGACAATAGAGTAAATTGACTGTTGTAATCTGACACTGTCATGTTCCTTTGTTTGAGGTCATCGAATTCTCTCTTCTTGATTTTCATAATACTCTTAGGAATGTGTGCACCACGGAAACCTTCCTTGAAATCATCCCAGGTTATGTCATTTTCGTTGGGATGCATGTGCAGAAAATTCTCCCACCACGATGCGGCTGCTCCTGTGAGATAGTGCGGAGCATATAATACCTTCTCGGGGTCTGAACATTTTGCAATAATTAATTTTCTCTCCATATCTCGAAGCCAGTCCTCGGCTTCAAGAGGTTTGTCAGTGTGAGAAAATGTTTGAGGACGTGTCTTCTGTAGCTCAGATAACTTGGAATGCTGCTGATACTGTCCATGGTGATTTCCCATGTTGATGACTTGGTTCATCATTTCCCGATGTTGTTGCTGACTCTGCTCATAAAGGCGGCACATTTGTGAAAGTGCCGATTCACTGCCCTGTTGGTTTGACTGTCCCTGAGTGAACTCGTTGCTGGGTTGTGTATCATAATTCCCCTCTGGTGGAGTTGGCATGGAGCGAGTCCAAGGACGAGACATTTTTCACTCTGGGGATATATTTTTGTAAAACTCATAAGAAAAGCGGAAAGAGTCGCAAAAACAAATCCATAAATGCATAAAGCTGGCAGATATAATTAAATATCCAAGCTTACTTAAGAAAAACAAATCGACTTGCGCATGGAGAAGGACTGCTCATTACATATCTTACACGCGGGCGGTAATTACAATACATCACTCAGGATATGCGTACATAATCCTGACATGTTATTTAGGCTAGTGCACTTCTCCAGATCCTACATGATGCGCAAACAGGCTACTTCTCACAACCTATGTACATATCTTACAAAGCGGTACAATACATGGCAGCTAGGCGTACTCAGGCAGAGATGTTGACGACCTCCTTTGCCCTGCCGAGGGCGAGGCGTAGCGAGGTTGGGGACTCGACTTCCTCCTCGCTAATGGGCTCCATACGCGTGGTGTTGCGCAGAGTGGACGGAACGGTTGCCAGGGGCGGAGCAACACGTACAGGAGTGGGCGCGAAGGGTGGTGCAGTGCGCGCTGGAGTGGGCGCAATGACTTGGTTGAATTCTTCGGTAGAAGGCAGGCGACGAGTAGGCGTAAAAGATGCTGAGGACGAGACCAAAGTCAGTGGCGGTGCGATGGGTAGGAGCTCCCTCCTGTTGGCAGCACAGCCATGAACTGAGTCCATGCGGGTAGCTACGAAGTCGTCCACCAGGTTGTCGAAGGCTGCCTCCAGGGCCCGGAGATACTCAATGAGCATCTCAAAAGCCTCGTCTCGTTCTCCTCTGGGGCAGGAGTATGCGTAGTGACAGGTGTAAGGCACATGGCATGGAAGATAACGGTAACGACGAGTCTTCATCACGGGAAGGACATCCCTGAGACGAGCTATCGCCTCGCGGGCTGCCATCTGCATAGCATGCCTCTCCGTAGGCATGGCTCTTCCCACGAACCGGAAGCGGCGTAACTCACCACGCCCTCCCTTGAACTGCACCGCGGCCTGGTGCATGGTCAGACTGTCGTTGACTCGGTGCTGGTAGAGTGTGAAGACTGGGCGCACAGATGGCCCCATCGCGACCTGAACGATGAAAGAAAGAAGCTTGACGAACCCATCGGGCACGTTGGCGAAGGTCTGAGACTCGCAGCTGTTGTCGGCCATCTACAAAAGTAGGCAAAAATTCTGCAGGGTCAGATCATAAATTTATGCTGACTGACAGAAAATGACTACAATTGCAAAAATATAATTTAGCTCTATCATGCTAATAACCAATTAGCGATCGCACCTAGTGGCTTCCTACAGTCAGCCTGGCTCTGGTACCAAGCTTGTCACGACCGGTTTTCCAATAAAAATATTTATTGAGAAACCAATCTTTTGAGTCCAGTATGAGAGAAATCCTCCTCACTGGTAGACAATTTCTTGATACAATAAGCCAGTAGCATAAAATATATTACAGGGTTGAACTGCGGTTGCTCAACCAAATTATTACAAGCACGCCAATAATTATACATAATGGCGGACATGACACAGTGGTGTGGAGGCATACTACTGACTCGAGGATAGGGCGGTGGTGGAAAAACACAGCGGGGAGAGGAATACAAGACTCTAAGTCTGTCATCTCATCGAACGTCGAGGTGAGGCTCGATGAATTTATTTGGTAGCGGAAGCGGATGTAAAACAGTGACCAAATCCAGGGTCGCACGAGACTGACTGGGACTCCTCTAGGTGTCGGACTCGCTATCAAACTCTTCATCCATGAGATCGCCTTCGTCAGCATCTGGCCAAATCAACAAGCCAGTGAGTACTTTGAAAGTACTCGCAAGACAGTTCGGACGTAAGATATAACAAATGCATGCATGGATGCGTCATGAATAATTCACCAATGTACATTTCAAAAATTAGCATAACAAGGTAAGTAAAAAGGGAAACGGCGGTAGTCCGCCTGAAATCCCAACAGAACATAAATAACTACCGATCGGGTGTCTGAAGCGATGCCTCGAAAGGTGAACAAATAAATATAAGGAAATGATGCCACAGTCGGGCGTCTTAGCGACACCACATAAAGGGCTTTAAAAGAAATACCACAGACGGATGTCGGGGCGACATCACAGAAAGGGCTTTAAAAGAAATGCCACAGTCGGACGTCGGGCGACATCACAGAAGGGGCTTGAAAAGAAATGCCACAGTCGGACGTCGGGGCGACATCACAGAAAGGGCTTGAAAAGAAACACCACAGTCGGACGTCGGGCGACATCACAGAAGGGCTTGAAAAGAAATGCCACAGTCGGACGTCGGGGCGACATCACAGAAAGGGCTTGAAAAGAAATGCCACAGTCGGACGTCAGGGCGACATCACAGAAAGGGCTTGAAAAGAAATGCCACAGTCGGACGTCGGGGCGACATCACAGAAAGGGCTTGAAAAGAAATGCCACAGTCGGACGTCGGGGCGACATCACAGAAAGGGCTTTAAAAGAAAAGTAAAATACAACAATGCCACAGTCGGACGTCTGAGCGACATCGCAGAAAGGGCTTTTATTCACAAGTAAATAATACTCATAATAAACATTTAATTCATAAGAATAAATGGGTTAGTCCATCCACAGGGATAATCATTTAACCGGAATTAGCACTCAAGCGAATCACCAGAGTCTCTGCCATCAAAACTGATATTTGATTAGGATAAGATAATATCGATCTGGGACAGGGAATAGATGATTTGGAGGAATATAAGACTCTGCAGAGTTTGTACAAAATTATTCCCACAGCCAACGGATTTCCGTAGTCACGAAGGACTAGTTCCGTTTACGGTATTTCGGAAGAAAACACAGCTAACCAGTACACACCCATCCTACCTCTCGATGCTAGGAATCACCCTAGACATCGTCCAAGAAAAACTTTTGAGACGGGGAGATCACAATCTCGAATAGCATGGGATCAAATTTATATACGCGCGCTCTAAGGGGTGCCCCCCTCTCGGTCCCAACCGGAAACACCCATGCCCCCTGACCGGATGACTGGCTTTAATCCAGGGCCATGGAACCATCATCACGGCCTCTCCTTTTGGTGTGTACCAGAAAAGCGGTTTGCAACTTACTAAACCATATTCCTTGCGGAAAACATGTGGTAGTACAGGGAAGGAAATGAGAGGAACTGGACCGATACGGTTTGACACTGAAGTCACATAGTCTGGCATAAGACTGGCATGCTACAACACTGCCATCTCACCCATCCTCATGCCAACACATGGCCATTCATCCTCACATCCATTCACATATGGATCATCGAACTCACTTACCTCATTATCACATAAAAATAACGATCATCGATATGCTTCTCAATATGCCATAAAACTAACTAAGTGCAAAACATGCCAAGACACTCATCATATCAAAAGTTCAAACATGCTTGCCTGGTTCAGAGTAGTCGGAGCCTAGCTCGGTGAAGTTCGCGGCTCCGTCACCTCCTTCGGTATCTACGGTATAAAGAAAATATATGCGCTATCGTAAATACCAAGGAGTGCACAGAAAGTAAACCAAATATTTTTCAAATAAATCTGATAAAAAACTAGACAAAATTTTAAAGAGAACAGAAAAAGAATCAATCAAAAATACTTTTCTGCTTAAAAGTTATAAGGGTTTTTGCCCAGGGACTCATCTGTAATGAAACAGAAAGTTTCCAGGGGCTAGCTTATAAAAACAGAAAACGCTTCGGCAGAAACTACGCCAGCTCAAAGGGAAAACGTACTTTGCCCGAAGGCGCTTCCAGAAAACGTTTCAACAGAGAGAGCAGAGAGGCTGACGGTGGGGTCCCACGCGTCAGGTTTGAATTTCAAAAAAAAGGCAAACGGAGCTCGTCGGCGCCCGAGAGCCGCGGTGGTCGCCGGCGGCGATCCACGGCGAGGCAGGGGGATCGGAGGGTACCTCCGTGCTCAGGGCGCCATTCCGCGTCGGTTGGTGGTGGTGGTGGTCGCCGGCGAGTACCACGTCGACGGCGAGCTTTGCTCCGGCGGACGGCGGCTCGGGTGGTCGAGGAACTCGTCGGAGAGGGCTGCAGAGATCAAATTGACGAGGGGGTTAGGCTTCTGGTGGCTAGAGAGGGTAACGGACGGGGTTTGGGCGCCGGAGATGGCCTCACCGGAGCGAATCGTGGTGGAGGCCGAGGCGGATCGGGGCGGCCGGAGTTGGGGAAGGAGACCTCCTCGAGGTCCTCCGAGTGGCCTGGCGTGGTGTTGGTGAGGAGTGGGGATGAGGTGTGCACGAGGGTGAGCTCGGGAGCCCTTTTTATAGGCGGTCCGAGGCGGTTGCCGTGAACGGGGATCTCCGGCGAGTGATTACGGCGGTGCCGTGGATGTGCAGGGGGATTAGGGGCTTGGGCAGCGCCGTTGAGGTCCACCGGTCCCATTTAGGCGCTAAACGGGCTGGGGTTTGGCGTTATGGGTGAGCTCGACGGAACGGGGGTGGCGCGGCCCGTCGGCGGCAGGGAGCACGTTCCGTGCTTGCCGGGCCACGGCGACGGTGCCACGGGCGTGCGCTGGCACGGCAGGGACACGCGGAGAGCCAAGGGGCTTTGGGCGGCGCTGAACGGCGTTCTGCCGTGGTGTGCCTTCTGTCGGCCGCCACGGGAGGTCACGACGCCGCAGAAGACGCCGGCGAGGGCGGGCCAGCGCGCCACCGACGCCAGGAAGGCTCCACGCACGCGTGTGAAGCTCCGGACAAGAGGGAGGGGCTACGAGGAACGTGCCAAGTGCACTGTGAACGCGTGAGTGAAACTGACGAACGCAAGATGACACTGAAACTGAATTTTTCTGAATTTTGAACAGCAACAGTGCATGCAAGGTGTTCGACAGAATGAATTTGGCCTCTGGGGATTTTTCCTTGAGCTGAAACTTGGTGGAGTGGCTTCTCATTGCTCAAATAGGTTGCCTGAATTTTGGTGGAATTTTTGGAGTAGTGTAGATATGAATTTCATCAAATTTGGCAAATCTGGTCCAAACTTGCAGAGACTGAATTTTGAAAAATTTGAAAAGAGGAGGAGTGGATCAAGATGGTTCTGGTTGTGGGTACCAAGGACTATCCAGGAGAGTTGGTTTGAGGTCAAAACTCAAATGCAATAGGGTACTTGCTTTGAAAATCACTCAGGCTCCAAATAATTTTCAGAATTGATTTGAGAGGAAAAATAATTAGAATAAAATTCAAAACTTGTTTGGATTAGTTGGGACAGAGAACTTAGGTTGATCACAAGGTGTAGGGGAGGTTTTGGAGGGGTTTTACCACATGGGCAAAAATGCCAAGTCATGGGTGGTTCCAAGATATGAAAATCTCAAATTTTCATAGAGTTTCATTTTAAAAGAAAACAAATTAAACTCCCAAAAATGAATTTGAGAGGGAACCAACAGAGAAGAAGTTTTCAAAAGATCAAACACCAAAGTTTGAAAAAATAAAATCCTTGCCAAAGCAAAGGAAGTTTTTAAGTGGAAGGTTTTTCTGAAAAAGAAAAATTTTAAATGGCCTCTCCTCAAAAACCACAAAGTTTTTGATAAAAACCAAATAAAAATTTTGGAGTGTCACAAAAGACCAAGGACTGAACAGACATTGTAATTCATGGTAAAAGAGATCCAGTCAAGTCATACTCAATGTAAACTAACAGTAATGAATGCAAATGACAGCGGTGCTCTCCAATTGGTTCCTTTTAATTAGAGGATGATGACTCAGCATAAAAGTAAATAGATAGGCCCTTCGCAGAGAGAAGTAGGGATTTGTAGAGGTGCCAGAGCTCGGTTTTGAAATAGAGGTGAATAATATTTTGAGCGGTATACTTTCATTGTCAACATAACAACGAAGAGATGGCGATATCTTCCATGCTACACACATTATAGGCGGTTCCCAAACAGAATGGTAAAGTTTATACTCCCCCTTCCACCAACAAGCATCAATCCATAGCTTGCTCAAAACAACGAGTGCCTCCAACTAACAAGAGTCCCAGGGGGAGTTTTGTTTGCAATTATTTTGATTTAGTTTGCATAAAGCATGGGACTGGGCATCCCGGTGACCAGCCATTTATCTCGTGAGTGAGCAGCGTAGTCCACTCCTCCTGGGAATAACCCGCCTAACATGGAAGATACAGACAGCCCCAGTTGATACATGAGCTATTAGAGCATACAAAACAGGATATTTATTCGAAGGTTTAGAGTTTGGCACACACAAATTTACTTGGAACGGCAGGTAGATACCATATATAGGTAGGTATAGTGGACTCATGTGGAATAACTTTGGGGTTTAAGGGATTGGATGCACAAGCAGTATTCCCGCTTAGTACAGGCGAAGGCTAGCAAAGGACTGGGAAGCTAGCTAGAGAGCGACAACAGTCATGAACATGCATTAAAATTAATCAACACCGAATGCGAGAATGAGTAGGATATAATCCACCATGAACATGAATATCGTGAAGGCTATGTTGATTTTGTTTCAACTACATGCGTGAACATGCGCAAAGTCAAGTCACTTAAATCATTCAGAGGAGGATACCACCCTATCATACCACACATAACCATCTCAATAGCATGTTGGCACGCAAGGTAAACCATTATGACACATAGCTAATCAAGCATGGCACAAGGAACTATGATCTCTAGTTGTCATTGCAAACATGTTTATTCATAATAGGCTGAATCAGGAATGATGAACTAATCATATTTACAAAAACAAAAGAGGTCGAGTTCATACCAGCTTTTCTCATCTCAGTCAGTCCATCATATATCGTCATAATTGCCTTTCACTTGAACGACCGAATGATGTGAATAATAATAATAGTGTGCGTGCATTGGACTAAGCTGGAATCTGCAAGCATTCAATAAACAGGAGACGACAAGACAATATGGGCTCTTTTTTCAGATCAACAATAATGCATACAAGAGCCACTTCAACAATTTAATTATGGTCTTCTTCTATCGACCCCCAAAGGAGAGAAAATAAATAAAACTATTTACACGGGAAAGCTCCCAACAAGTAAAAGAAGAACAGGAAATCTTTTTGGGTTTTCTTTTTAATTACTACTACAAGCATGGAAATTAAACTAACTAAAAGCTACAACTTATTTTTTTGTTTTTCTTAAGGTTTATTAAACACACAAGAAGACAGCATAAAAAGGAAAATAAACTAGTATGGATGATATAATGAAGAAGTATGAGCACCAACATCTAGCAATGAGTGTGTGAACATAAATGTAATGTCGGTGGGAAATACGTACTCCCCCAAGCTTAGGCTTTTGGCCTAAGTTGGTTTACGGCCACGGCTGGCCTGGTGGATATCCATAATAATAGTTGGGGTCGTGCTGAGAAGAAGAAGAAGACTCCGATTCCCACTGGCTGGCAATCATCTCTGGATCCCACTGGTAATTAGACTGTCATGAAGGATCAACTTGTGGTTCCGGCTCTGGCTCCATGGCTAGTGCAGGGTTCTGGTAGGCGTGAATAGCCTTTAACGGAACAAGGTACTGGCCTGCAGATAAATCAAACAAAGAAGGAGCAGGCAACGTAATAGTCTCAGGATGATGTTTATCAAAGAACAATTTATATTTAAGCTCTCCTTCCCTATTCTTAACAATAAAATCATGTGCCACCATACTTTTATAATCTAAATAAACACGAGGCAACACTTTTTCCTCCTTCTCATAATGCCTAATAGGTATGTTAAAATGTGCAGCTAGGCGTGAAGCATAGATGCCTCCAAAGATGGGGCCCTTGGTACGGTTCAGACTTAACCGTTTAGCAATAATAATAATATCAGGGATACTAAGGTTTCCACAGTTTCCGCGACCAATTAAACAACGACTAGCAAATAATGCAAAATAGCGTAAAACAGGGAAATGTATGCTAGTGATTCGTGCATCGGAAACCTTCCTTGTTTCCCCTACAGTGATAGTATCAATAAACCCATCCACATCCTCGCGATGTGGTTCTTCTGTCTTGCCCTCGAAAGGGACCAAACAAACCCGACAAAAATCATAAAGTGACATCTCCTTATGCTTATCATATAAATAAAACTCCATCGTAGGTGGTGAGCTCCTAGAATGGAAATGAAAGTTTTGCACAAAGATAATTGTGAGTAAGAGATAATGATCGCATTGGTCGTGCAGGAAAGCGGTGAGGCCTGCATTCTTAGCCAATTCATGAAAATCTTCATAAATCTCGGCTGCTCTCAAGAAATCATCGGAAGGCCATTCACACGACCGAACCTCCGTGGTACGAGGCAGATTATACTTAGCCTTCAGTGCCTTTTCCTTCGAGCTTCGGCTCGATGAGCCCCTCAAAAGTCTCTTCATCATTTTCTGAAAAATTCGGAAATTTTTAGTAACTTCAAAATAAAAGTAAAGCAAACTCAATAATATTGATAGCAACTACTACAAATGCCTAGCGCCTATATCATGCATCAAAACTACTTTTGACCATATAAATTTGACATGCAAGCTCAAGAACAGGGTCACCTAAGAAGCAAAAATTCACAATGAATAAAGCACTAGAACAAAAACTAATTGGACCAATGGAGGAGTCACATACCAAGGAACAATCTCCCCAAGCAGTTTTGTGAGAGGTGCTTTGAGAAAGGAGATCGAAAATGGTAGAAAAATGAGCTTGGACTCGAGTTTGAGTTGGATATTCGTGTTTGGGGGAGGAAGAAGGAGTGTGTGGGTGAAAGGATAAGTGGAGGAGGGCCACTGTGGGCCCACGAGGCAGGGGGCGTGCCCAGGGGGTAGGGCGCACCCTCCACCCTCGTGGGCAGGTGGTTGACCCCCCCCCCCCCCCCCGCTGTGTTCTCGGTGCCAAATATTCTCAAATATTCTAGAAAAAAATCATATTTAAATTTCAGGGCATTTGGAGAACTTTTATTTTCGGGGTATTTTTATATTGCACGGATAATCAGATAACAGACAGAAAAATATTTATTTTTATTTTATTTAATATAAATAACAGAAAGTAAAAGTGGGGTACAGAAGGTTGTGCTTCTAGTTTCATCCATCTCATCATCATCAAAAGGAATCCACTAACAAGGTTGATCAAGTCTTGTTAACGAACTCATTCCGAATAACATGGAACTGGAGAAATTTTGAATAACACTATGTTACCTCAATGGGGATATGCACATCCCCAATAATAAGAATATCATATTTCTTCTTGACAGTAGGAAGAGGAAATTCAAAACCTCCAAATATAATCGATGGAATTTTTCCAATAGAGTTGATACTATGAACTTGAGGTTGTTTCCTTGGAAAGTGTATCGTATGCTCATTACCATTAACATGAAAATTGACATTGCCTTTGTTGCAATCAATAACAGCCCCTGCAGTATTAAGAAAAGTTCTTCCAAGAATAATAGACATACTATCATCCTCGGGAATATCAAGTATAAAAAAGTCCGTTAAAATAGTAACGTTTGCAACCACAACAGGAACATCCTCACAAATACCGACAGGTATAGCAGTCGATTTATCAGCCATTTGCAAAGATATTTCAGTAGGTGTCAGCTTATTCAAGTCAAGCCTAGGATATAAAGAGAGAGGCATAACACTAACACCTGCTCCAAGATCACATAAGCAGTTTTAACATAGTTTCTTTTAATAGAGCATGGTATAGTGGGTACTCCTGGATCTCCTAGTTTCTTTGGTATTCCACCCTTAAAAGTATAATTAGCAAGCATGGTGGAAATCTCAGCTTCCGGTATCTTTCTTTTATTAGTAATGATATCTTTCATATATTTAGCATAAGGATTCGTTTTGAGCACATCAGTTAATCTCATACGCAAAACGACAGGCCTAATCATTTCAGCAAAGCGCTCAAAATCCTCATCATCCTTTTTCTTGGATGGTTTAGGAGGAAAAGGCATGGGTTTCTGAACCCAAGGTTCCCTTTATTTACCATGTTTCCTAGCAACAAAGTCTCTTTTACCATAACGTTGATTCTTTGATTGTGGGTTATCAAGATCAACAGCAGGTTCAATTTCTACATCATTATCATTACTAGATTGAGCATCATCATGAACATCATCATTAATATTTTTACTAGGTTCATGTTCATTACCAGATTGTGTTTCAGCATCAGACATAGAAATATCATTTGGATTATCAGGTGGTTCAGCAATAGGTTCACTAGAAGTTTTCATAGTTCTATCATTTTTCTTCTTCTTCTTTTTAGAAGAACTAGGAACATCAATATTATTTCTTTGAGAATCTTGCTCGATTCTCTTAGGGTGGCCTTCAGGATACAAAGGTTCCTGAGTCATTCTACCAGTTCTAGTAGCCACTCTAACAGCATAATCATTTTGCTTACTGTTCATTTCATTAAGCACTTCTTTTTGAGCTTTAAGTACTTGTTCTACTTGGGTGGTGACCATAGAAGCATGTTTGCTAATAAGTTTAAGTTCACCTTTAATATCAGCCATATAATCACCCAACCGTCTAATCATATAAGCATTTTCTTTTAATTGTCTACCAAAATAAGCATTGAAGTCATATTGCTTATACATAAAGTTATCAAGCTCATCCAAGCACTGACTAGCAATTTTAGTAGGAGGGACTTCAGCTTTATCATATCTATAGAGAGAATTTACCTTTACTACATGTGTCAGGATATCGGGATCAGGAGGTTCTTCAATAAATAAATAATTAAGATCATAAGTTTCTTCAACAGGCGGTGAACTAAGACCATGTATTTCTTCAATAGGAGGTAAATTCTTAACGTCTTCAGCTTTAATACCTTTTTCTTTCATAGATTTCTTTGACTCTTGCATATCTTCGGGACTGAGAAATAGAATACCTCTCTTCTTCGGAGTTGGTTTAGGAATAGGCTCGGTAATTGGAGCAGGAATTGGCTCAGGAGGTGGCTCAGGAGGTGCCCAATTATTTTCATTTGTTAACATATTATTCAATAGAATTTCAGCTTCATCCGGTGTTCTTTCCCTGAAAAGAGAACCAGCACAACTATCTAGGTAATCTCCGGAAGCATCGATTAGTCCATTATAAAAGATATCAAGTATTTCAGGTTTCTTAAGAGGATGATCAGGCAAAGCATTAAGTAACTTGAGAAGCCTCCCCCAAGCTTGTGGGTGACTCTCTTCTTTAATTTGCACAAAGTTGTATATTTCCCTCAAAGCAGCTTGTTTCTTATGAGCAGGGAAATATTTAGCAGAGAAGTAATAAATCATATCCTGGGGACTACGCACACAACCAGGATCAAGAGAATTAAACCATATCTTAGCATCACCCTTTAATGAGAACAGAAATATTTTGAGTAAATAGGTAACGTGATCTCTCATTATTAGTGAACAGGGCAGCTATATCATTTAACTTAGTAAAATGTGCCACAACAGTTTCAGATTCATAGCCATAAAACAGATCAAATTCAACCAAAGCAATTATATCAGGATCAATAGAGAATTCATAATCTTTATCAGGAACACATATAGGTGAAGTAGCAAAAGCAGGATCGGGTTTCATTTTATCTCTAAGTGATTCTTTGTTCCATTTAATTAATAACCTCTTAAGCTCATATCTATCTCTGCAAGCTAAAATAGCTAAAGAAGCATCTTGATCAAATAAATAACCCTCAGGAATAACATGCATATTTTCATCATCACTATCATCATCGTATTCAGATTCAATAATTTTTTTCTCTAGCCCTAGCAATTTGTTCTTCTAGAAAATCACTAAGTGGCACAGTAGTATCAGGCATAGAAGCAGTTTCATCATAAGTATCATGCATAGCAGAAGTGGCATCATCAATAACATGCGACATATCAAAACGAATAGCAGAAGTAGATGTAGGTGTAGGTGTCGCAAACTTACTCATAACAGAACGTGAATCAAGTGCAGAGCTAGATGGCAGTTCCTTACCTCCCCTCGTAGTTGAGGGATAGATCTTGGTTTTTGGATCTCTCAAGTTCTTCATAGTGTCCAGCAGATATAAATCCCAAGTGACTCAAAGAATAGAGCTATGCTCCCCGGCAACGGCGCCAGAAATTTGTCTTGATAACCCACAAGTTTAGGGGGATCGCAACAGCTTTCGAGGGTAGAGTATTCAACCCAAATTTATTGATTCGACACAAGGGGACCAAAGAATATTCTCAAGTATTAGCAGATGAGTTGTCAATTCAACCACACCTGGAAACTTAGTATCTGCAGCAAAGTGTTTAGTAGCAAAGTAATATGATAGTGGTGGTAGCGGCAACAAAAGTAAAGACAGCAAAAGTAATGTTTCTGGTATTTTGTAGTGATTGTAACAGTAGCAACGGAAAAGTAAATAAGCGTAAACCAGTATATGGAAAACTCGTAGGCACCGGATCAGTGATGGATAATTATGCCGGATGCAGTTAATCATGTAACAGTCATAACATAGGGTGACACAGAACTAGCTCCAGTTCGTCAATGTAATGTAGGCATGTATTCCGTATATAGTCATACGTGCTTATGGAAAAGAACTTGCATGACATTTTTTGTCCTACCCTCCCGTGGCAGCGGGGTCCTATTGGAAACTAAGGGATATTAAGGCCTCCTTTTAATAGATAACCGGAACAAAGCATTAGCACATAGTGAATACATGAACTCCTCAAACTATGGTCATCACCGGGAGTGGTCCCGATTATTGTCACTTCGGGGTTGCCGGATCATAACACATAGTAGTGACTATAGACTTGCAAGATAGGATCTAGAACTCTCATATATTGATGAAAACATAATAGGTTCAGATCTGAAATCATGGCACTCGGGCCCTAGTGACAAGCATTAAGCATAGCAAAGTCATAGCAACATCAATCTCAGAACATAATGGATACTAGGGATCAAACCCTAACAAAACTAACTCGATTACATGATAAATCTCATCCAACCCATCACCGTCCAGCAAGCCTACGATGCAATTACTCACACACGGTGGTGAGCATCATGAAATTGGTGATGGAGGATGGTTGATGATGACGACGGCGACGAATCCCCCTCTCCGGAGCCCCGGACGGACTCCAGATCAGCCTTCCCGAGAGGTTTTAGGGCTTGGCGGCGGCTCCGTATCGTAAAACGCGATGATTTCTTCTCTCTGATTTTTTTCTCTCCGAAAGCAAACATATAGAGTTGGAGTTGGCGTCGGAGGGTCAACAGGGGGCCCACGAGGTAGGGGGCACGCCCCCACCCTCGTGGAAAGGGTGTGGGCCCCCTGGTTTTCATATTTGGTGAGGATTTTTTATTGTTTTTTCTAAGATCTCCCGTGGAGTTTCAGGTCATTCCGAGAATATTTGTTTTCTGCACATAAAACAACATCATGCTAATTCTGCTGAAAACAGCATCAGTCCGGTTAGTTCCATTCAAATCATACAAGATAGAGTCCAAAACAAGGGCAAAAGTGTTTGGAAAAGTAGATACGACGGAGACGTATCATCCAGCAAGCCTTTGATGGAATTACTCATGCACAGCGGTGAGCATCATGAAATTGGTGATGGAGGATGGTTGATGATGACGATGGTGACGGATTCCCCTCTCCGGAGCCCCGAACGGACTCCAGATCAGCCCTCCCGAGAGGTTTTAGGGCTTGGCGGCGGCTCCGTATCGTAAAACGTGATGAATTCTTCTCCTTTATTTTTTCCCCGAAACGCAATATATAGAGTTGGAGTTGGAGTCAGAGAGGCACCAAGGGGCCCACGAGGTAGGGGGCACGCCCCCCACCCTCGTGGACAGGTGGTGGGCCCCCTGGCCTTCATCTTTTGCATGTATTTTTTATATTTTCCAAAAATTTGCTCCGTGAAGTTTTAGGTCATTCCGAGAACGTTTGTTTCTACAAATAAATAACACCATGGTAATTCTGCTGAAAACTGTGTCAGTCCGGGTTAGTTCCATTCAAATCATGCAAGTTAGAGTCCAAAACAAGGGAAAAGTGTTTGGAAAAGTAGATACGACGGAGACGTATCAGTAGCACACAAAGTGTTCCTTCGGTAAACGGGAGTTGCATAATCTCATAGTCATAGGAACATGTATAAGTCATGAAGAAAGCAATAGCAACATAATAAACGATCGAGTGCTAAGCTAACGGAATGGGTCAAGTCAATCACATCATTCTCCTAATGATGTGATCCCGTTAATCAAATGACAACCCATGTCAATGGCTAGGAAACTTAACCATCTTTGATCAATGAGCTAGTGAAGTAGAGGCATACTAGTGACACTCTGTTTGTCTATGTATTCACACATGTATTATGTTTTCAGTTAATACAATTCTAGCATGAATAATAAACATTTATCATGATATAAGGAAATAAATAATAACTTTATTATTGCCTCTAGGGGATATTTCCTTCAGTCTCCCACTTGCACTAGAGTCGATAATCTAGATTACACAGTAATGATTCTAACACCCATAGAGCCTTGGTGCTGATCATGTTTTGCTTGTGGAAGAGGCTTAGTTAACGGGTCTGCAACATTCAGATCCGTATGTATCTTTCAAATTTCTATGTCTCCCACCTGGACTAAATCCCGGATGGAATTGAAGCATCTCTTGATGTGCTTGGTTCTCTTGTGAAATCTGGATTCCTTCATTCGCTGCTTCCGAAGCAGCTATGTACTCCGCTTCACACATAGATCCCGCCACGACGCTTTGTTTAGAACTGCACCAACTGACAGCTCAACCGTTCAATGTAAACACGTATCCGGTTTGTGATTTAGAATCGTCCGGATCAGTGTCAAAGCTTGCATCAACGTAACCATTTAGGATGAGCTCTTTGTCACCTCCATAAACGAGAAACATACCCTTAGTCCTTTTCAGGTATTTCAGGATGTTCTTGACCGTTGTCCAGTGATCCACTAATGGATTATTTTGGTACCTCCCTGCTAGACTTATAGCAAGGCACACATCAGGTCTGGTACACAGCATTGCATACATGATAGAGCCTATGGCTGAAGCATAGGGAACATCTTTCATTTTCTCTCTATCTTCTGCAGTGGTCGGGCATTGAGTCTTACTCAACTTCACACCTTGTAACACAGGCAAGAACCCTTTCTTTGCTTGATCCATTTTGAACTTCTTCAAAACTTTGTCAAGGTATGTGCTTTGTGAAAGTCCAATTAAGCGTCTTGATCTATCTCTATAGATCTTGATGCCCAATATATAAGCAGCTTCACAAAGGTCTTTCATTGAAAAACTCTTATTCAAGTATCCCTTTGTGCTATCCAGAAATTCTATATCATTTCCAATCAACAATATGTCATCCACATATAATATCAGAAATGCTACAGAGCTCCCACTCACTTTCTTGTAAATACAGGCTTCTCCAAAAGTCTGTACAAAACCAAATGCTTTGATCACACTATCAAAGTGTTTATTCCAACTCCGAGAAGCTTGCACCAGTCCATAAATGGATCGCTGGAGCTTGCACACTTTGTTAGCTCCCTTTGGATCAACAAAACCTTCCGGTTGCATCATATACAACTCGTCTTCCAGAAATCCATTCAGGAATGAAGTTTTGACATCCATTTGCCAAATTTCATAATCATAAAATGCGGCAATTGCTAACATGATTCAGAAAGACTTAAGCATCGCTACGGGTGAGAAGGTCTCATCGTAGTCAATCTCTTGAACTTGTCGAAAACCTTTCGCAACAAATCGAGCTTTATAGACAGTAACATTACCGTCAGCGTCAGTCTTCTTCTTGAAGATCCATTTATTCTCAATTGCGTGCCGATCATCGGGCAAGTCAACCAAAGTCCACACTTTGTTCTCATACATGGATCCCATCTTAGATTTCATGGCCTCAAGCCATTTCGCGGAATCTGGGCTCACCGTCGCTTCTTCATAGTTCGTAGGTTCATCATGGTCTAGTAACATAACTTCCAGAACAGGATTACCGTACCACTCTGGTGCAAATCTTATTCTGGTTGACCTACAACGCTCAGTAACAACTTGATCTAAAGTTTCATGATCATCATCATTAACTTCCTCGCTAATTGGTGTAGGTGTCGCCGAAACCGGTTTCTGCGATGAACTACTTTCCAATAGGGGAGCATGTATAGTTACCTCATCAAGTTCTACTTTCCTCCCACTCACTTCTTTCAAGAGAAACTCCTTCTCCAGAAAGATTCCGAATTTAGCAACAAAAGTCTTGCCTTAGGATCTTTGATAGAAGGTGTACCCAACAGTCTCCTTTGGGTATCCTCTGAAGACACATTTCTCCGATTTGGCTTCGAGCTTATCAGGTTGAAGCTTTTTCACATAAGCATCGCAGCCCCAAACTTTCAGAAACGACAACTTTGGTTTCTTGCCAAACCACAGTTCATAAGGCGTCATCTCAACGGATTTCGATGGTGCCTATTTAATGTGAATGCGGCCGTCTCTAAAGCATAACCCCAAAATGATAGTGGTAAATCAGTAAGAGACATCATAGATCGTATCATATCTAGCAAAGTACGATTACGATGTTCGGACACACCATTACGCTGTGGTGTTCCGGGTGGCGTGAGTTGCGAAACTATTTCGCATTGTTTCAAATGAAGACCAAACTCATAACTCAAATATTCTCCTCCACGATCAAATCATAGAAATTTTATTTTTCTTGTTATGATGATTTTCAACTTCACTCTGAAATTCTTTGAACTCTTCAAACGTTTCAGACTTATGTTTCATTAAGTAGATATACCCATATCTGCTTAAATCATCTATGAAGGTGAGAAAATAACGATATCCGCCACGAGCCTCAACATTCATCAGACCACATACATCTGTATGTATGATTTCCAACAAATCTGTTGCTCTCTCCATAGTTCCGGAGAACGGCGTTTTAGTCATCTTGCTCATGAGGCACGGTTCGCAAGTACCAAGTGATTCATAATCAAGTGGTTCCAAAAGTCCATCAGTATGGAGCTTCTTCATGCGCTTTACACTGATATGACCTAAACGGCAGTGCCACAAATAAGTTGCACTATCATTATCAACTCTTCATCTTTTGGCCTCAATATTATGAATATGTGTATCACTACTATCGAGATTCAACAAAAATAGACCACTCTTCAAGGGTGCATGACCATAAAAGATATTACTCAAATAAATAGAACAACCATTATTCTCTGATTTAAATGAATAACCGTCTCGCATCAAACAAGATCCAGATATAATGTTCATGCTCAATGTTGGCACCAAATAACAATTATTTAGGTCTAGTATTAATCCCGAAGGTAGATGTAGAGGTAGTGTGCCGACCGCGATCACATCGACTTTGGAACCATTTCCCACACGCATCGTCACCTCGTCCTTAGCCAATCTTCGCTTAATCCGTAGCCCCTGTTTCGAGTTGCAAATATTAGCAACAGAACCAGTATCAAATACCCAGGTGTTACTGCGAGCATTAGTAAGGTACACATCAATAACATGTATATCACATATACCTTTGTTCACCTTGCCATCCTTCTTATTCGCCAAATACTTAGGGTAGTTCCGCTTCCAGTGACCAGTCTGCTTGTAGTAGAAGCACTCAGTCTCAGGCTTAGGTCCAGACTTGGGTTTCTTCTCCTGAGCAGCAACTTGCTTGATGTTCTTCTTGAAGTTCCCCTTCTTCTTCCCTTTGCCTTTTTTCTTGAAACTGGTGGTCTTATTGACCATCAACACTTGATGCTCCTTTTTGATTTCTACCTCCGCAGCCTTTAGCATTGCGAAGAGCTCAGGAATCGTCTTATCCATCCCTTGCATGTTATAGTTCATCACGAAGCTCTTGTAGCTTGGTGGCAGTGATTGGAGAATTCTATCAATGACGCTATCATCCGGAAGATTAACTCCTAGTTGAATCAAGTGATTATTATACCCAGACATTTTGAGTATATGCTCACTGACAGAACTATTCTCCTCCATCTTACAGCTATAGAACTTATTGGAGACTTCATATCTCTCAATCCGGGCATTTGCTTGAAATATTAACTTCAACTCTTGGAACATCTCATATGCTCCATGACGCTCAAAACGTCGTTGAAGTCCCGGTTCCAAGCCGTAAAGCATGGCACATTGAACTATAGAGTAGTCATCAGCTTTGCTCTGCTAGACGTTCTTAACGTCGTCAGTTGCATCAGCAGCAGGCCTGGCACCCAGCGGTGCTTCCAGGACGTAATTCTTCTATGCAGCAATGAGGATAATCCTCTAGTTACGGACCCAGTCTGTGTAATTGCTACCATCATCTTTCAACTTTGCTTTCTCAAGGAACGCATTAAAATTCAATGGAACAACAGCATGGTCCATCTATCTACAATTAACATAGACAAGCAAGATACTATCAGGTACTAAGTTCATGATAAATTTAAGTTCAAATAATCATATTACTTAAGAACTCCCACTTAGATAGACATACCTCTAATCCTCTAAGTGATCACGTGATCCATATCAACTAAACCATGTCCGATCATCACGTGAGATGGAGTAGTTTCAATGGTGAACATCACTATGTTGATCATATCTACTATATGATTCACGCTCGACCTTTCGGTCTCCGTGTTCCGAGGCCATATCTGTTATATGCTAGGCTCGTCAAGTTTAACCTGAGTATTCCGCGTGTGCAACTGTTTTGCACCCGTTGTATGTGAACGTAGAGCTTATCACACCCGGTCATCACGTGGTGTCTTGGCACGATGAACTGTAGCAACGGTGCATACTCAGGGAGAATACTTATACCTTGAAATTTAGTGAGGGATCATCTTATAATGCTACCGTCAACTAAGCAAGATAAGATGCATAAATGATAAACATCACATGCAATCAATATAAGTGATATGATATGGCCATCATCATCGTGTGCTTGTGATCTCCATCTCCGAAGCACCGTCATGATCACCATCGTCACCGGCTTGACACCTTTGATCTCCATCGTAGCATCGTTGTCATCTTGCCAACTATTGCTTCTACGACTATCGCTACTGCTTAGTGATAAAGTAAAGCAATTACATGGCGATTGCATTGCATACAATAAAGCGACAATCATATGGCTCCTGCCAGTTGCAGATAACTTCGGTTACAAAACATGATCATCTCATACAACAATTTATCATCATGTCTTGACCATATCACATCACAACATGCCCTGCAAAAACAAGTTAGACGTCCTCTACTTTGTTGTTGCAAATAACGTGGCTGCTACGGGCTTAGCAAGAACCGTTCTTACCTACGCATCAAGACCACAATGATATTTTGTCAAGTTGGTCTTGTTTTAACCTTCGCAAGGACCGGGCGTAGCCACACTCGGTTCAACTAAAGTTGGAGAAACTAACACCCGCCAGCCACCTGTGTGCAAAGCACGTCGGTAGAACTAGTCTCGCGTAAGCGTACGCGTAATGTCAGTCCGGGCCGCTTCATCCAACAATACCACCGAACCAAAGTATGACATGCTGGTAAGCAGTATGACTTATATCGCCCACAACTCACTTGTGTTCTACTCGTGCATATGACATCTACGCATAAAACCTGGCTTGGATGCCACTATTGGGGAACGTAGTAATTTCAAAAAAATTCCTACGCACACGTAAGATCATGGTGATGCATAGCAACAAGAGGGGAGAGTGTTGTCCACGTACCCTCGTAGACCGAAAGCGGAAGCGTTAGCACAATGCGGTTGATGTAGTCGTACGTCTTCATGATCCGACCGATCAAGTACCGAACGCACGTCACCTCCGAGTTCAGCACACGTTCAGCCCGATGACGTCCCTCGAACACCGATCCAGCCGAGTGTTGAGGGAGAGTTTCGTCAGCACGACGGCGTGGTGACGATGATGATGTTCTACCGACGCAGGGCTTCGCCTAAGCACCGCTACAGTATTATCGAGGTGGACTATGGTGGAGGGGGCACTGCACACGGCTAAAAGATCAAACGATCAATTGTTGTGTCTCTAGGGTGCCTCGTGCCCCCGTATATAAAGGAGAAAGGGGGAGGTGCGGCCGGCCTAGAGGGGGCGCGCCATGAGGAGTCCTACTGCTACCGGGAGTAGGACTATCTCCCTTTTCCTTGTTGGACTAGAAGTGGAGGGGGAAAGAGGAGGGAGAGAGGAAGGAAAGGGGGGGCACCGCACCCCTCTCCTTGTCCTATTCGGACTAGGGGGAGGGGCTCGTGGCCCTGCCCTGGCCGCCTCTCCTCTTCTCCACAAGGCCCACTATGGCCCATTAAGCTCCCGGGGGGTTCCGGTAACCTCCCGGTACTCCGGTAAAATCCCGATTTCACCCGGAACACTTCCGATATCCAAACATAGGCTTCCAATATATCAATCTTCATGTCTCAACCATTTTGAGACTCCTCATCATGTCCATGATCACATTCGGGACTCCGAACAACCTTCGGTACATCAAAACATATAAACTCATAATATAACTGTCATCGAAACGTTAAGCATGCGGACCGTACGAGTTCGAGAACTATGTAGACATGACCGAGACACGTCTCCGGTCAATAAACAATAGCGGAACCTGGATGCTCATATTGGCTCCCACATATTCTACGAAGATCTTTATCGATCAGACCGCATAACAACATACGTTGTTCCCTTTGTCATCGGTATGTTACTTGCCCGAGATTCGATCATCGGTATCTCAATACTTAGTTCAATCTCGTTACCGGCAAGTCTCTTTACTCGTTCCGTAATACATCATCCTGCAACTAATTCATTAGTTGCAAGGCTTGCAAGGCTTAAGTGATGTGCATTACCGAGAGGGCCCAGAGATACCTCTCCGACAATCAGAGTGACAAGTCCTAATTTCGAAATACGCCAACCCAACAAGTACCTTTGGAGACACCTGTAGAGCACCTTTATAATCACCCAGTTACGTTGTGACATTTGGTAGCACACGAAGTGTTCCTCCGGTAAACGGGAGTTGCATAATCTCATAGTCATAGGAACATGTATAAGTCATGAAGAAAGCAATAACAACATACTAAACGATCGAATGCTAAGCTAACGGAATGGGTCAAGTCAATCACATCATTCTCCTAATGATGTGATCCCGTTAATCAAATGCCAACCTATGTCAATGGCTAGGAAACTTAACCATCTTTGATCGACGAGCTAGTCAAGTAGAGGCATACTAGTGACACTTTGTTTGTCTATGTATTCACACATGTATTATTGTAACATCCCAAATTTTCAATTTGGAATGTTATACATAGATCATTCATGCATATCATATTTTATTGCATTTCGTTTGCGATCCTCGAAATCCTAAGCAACTCAAGGACCCTCGGAGAGAATTGGGGATTTCCCCGTTTTCATATTTGAGTTTTATCAAATATTGAAACGAGGATATTGGTTTTAATTATATTTCTCTCCGAAAATATTTCATATTAAAATACATGAGAGGAGATAATATGACTTCTCCAAAATAAAGGAAATATTGGAGGAAAAAGATTAAAATCAAATATTTGTTTTTATCCGAAGTTTATTGCTATTTTATTTGAATTAGAAAAATTGCACATTTTTCAAAGTTGCATTTTAGGGCCAAGAAAATGTTCATCTCGTTCAACATTTTATTTAGAAGGTGAAAATTTCTTTTGGCATTTTTAGAATTTTATTTTATTTTCTAGGATTTCTTTTTGTTTTGGCAGAATTATTTAAAAAAACGCGCAGTGGCTAGTTGGGCCAAAGCCCAGCCGCCGGCCAACCTTCCCCGCGCCGCCGTCTCCCCGCCGCCGCAGCCCGCCTCCCCGCCGCCGCAACCCCGCCTCGTCGGAGGTAACGCGTCGTTGCCGCTGCTGGTTCTTTTTAAATCGATCCGGTTTTTTTAGAAACCCTAGTTTGTTTTTTTAGATCGGTTCACCGGTTTTCCTCGGTTTAGTTACTTTGCAGATGTTCGTCCGTACGTTCGTTTTAACGAACGGAGTTTACTCGTTAGTAACACACAATGAACGCTCGTTCGTTAGCCTATTCGTCAGTTTTCTTTTTCTCAGATTTTCTGCGATTATTTTAAATTGCGATTTCTGATCCGATTTTCGTTTTAGTTTATCTTTTCGCTCGTTTGTCGGAATCAGGTGATTCAAGCGCCTAGATCTTCGTCTCGAAACCCTCTTTCCGTTTAACCAACTTGAACGAGCTTTTGCTACTGTAAAATTTGACCTTAGTCCAGATTAGTAAACGGATCTTGTTTCTTTCGCCGTTTGAGTTTCGTTGCTCCGTTTGATTTGATTTTTTTCGCAAACCGGAGTTCTTAAGTTAAACTTGCTGGTTAGATCTTCTTATTTGAGATTTACCCATGTTTCTTTGCTTTATTGCTTAACATGTGGGTTGGGAAGTAGTTGATGAGGTAGAACCTATTGCCATGTTATATTCAAACCCTTGGGAGTTACTTCCACGTATTGCTTATATTGCTATGCTATGCTCGTAGACGTGGTTTGGGTGAGTGAAATCCATGACAGATGTGAGATTGTTAATTAATGGTTTAACTTAAGGTGGCAACTTGAATACACATCTGGGTGGATTGTTTGTTGGGCACCTAGGGAATCCAGTGTTCTCCTAGGATATCCCGGAGTACCCGTGTGATAATCCTATGGTTCGCCACCCAGGCTCAACGGGAACTAAGATATTTTCATGCTAGAAACTTCCGCGTGCAGCCACAAGCTATTATGGGCTCTCGCATAGTTGACTAAGTTCCGTGAAGCTCCCGAAGAGGTGGATCAGTAGGTAGTGGGATGTAGGTTTGGTATGGTCTGCCCGGAGTAAGGAGTGAATGCTTCTAAAAGACTGTGTCTCGGTCATCCGTTTCTCAAACACCCTGTAATGCGAGAAATACAACGGAGGAGATCAGGTCTTGTGGGGAAAAGTGCACAAACCTCTGCAGAGTGTATAAACTAATCATGGTTAGCCGTGTCCCCGGTTATGGACATCTTGAGTATCTAGTACTTAGAGTATCCTAAGTATCTCATTACTCTAAACTAATATTGTTGGGTTGTTAATTACTTTAATTGGGATTGAGTTGGAGGAACCTTCTCAATGATGTTTCAACTACCATGATAGTTAAATAAAATATATTCCTTTGTTGTAGGAAAAAATTGGCTTTTCGCAAAAACTATAACCATAGAGCTTTCCACCAGCCAAATATGCATGTAGTGATAGCATTATTCTACTCTTGCTCTACTGTGTTATCTTGCCAGCATATTCCATGTGCTGACCCATTTTCGGGCTGCAATGTATTATGTTGCAGACTTTTCAGACGAGGAGTAAGGTTCGTTAGGTCGTTGCCGTGCAGATCAGCTATGTCGTTGGAGTTGATGGACTCACTTTATCTTCCAAGCCTTCTGTTGTTATCGTATTAGATGGCCTTAAGCCATATTTACTGTAATAAGTTCTCTTTTAAGACATTCGATATAATAAGTGTGTGATTGCTACTCTATTATAAATCCTCGAGTACTGTGTGTGTCAGCATTACCGATCCAGGGATGACACTGAAGCACAGAGACTTGGCCGTTTGAGGTTGGGTCGCTACAAGATGGTATCAGAGCACACGCTGAGTGTAGGACAAGACCACTAAGCTAAAGCCCTAGATCACTATTCTCTTCTCATTTCTGACTCCTCTCCATTTTTTACTCTTTAGGATGGTGGATGCAAGGAACAAGTTTGCACAACCGAATGAAGAAACACCTTTTGGATGACACTTGAAAGAAGTCACTAGGTACCTGAACATTGGAATACCAAGCTTCATCGGGACTTACAACGCCACCTTGCCAGAAGAGGAGCGATGGATGATTCAAGTTCAAGTTCCAGGAAGGACATTCACGCCAGTCACTAAAGCCCATAGAGTTTTCCTTCGATGCACCAACCTGGAGTCTAGGAAAGAGTATGGCAGCTCACATCACCATGGGACGCATTGGAGAAGTTTATCATAAGGAGCTTAAGGATACTATCTATCAGATTTGCGGGCGCCAAGACGAGCAATGGGAGATAATCAGCACCAGGAAGGATAGATCCATTGCAGCTTTCATCCAGGAGTTAAATCAACATATTCATCGCCAGGAGAACCAGATGTGTGCAGGAATGATAGATCTAAAGAAGGCAATGACTAGGATCACGAAACTGGAGGAAGAACTTAAAGCTACTCGTGAAGATTATGAGGAGGAAATCGTCATACTGGTGGAGAAGAATGACGATCTAGAAAGGAAGCTAGCAATATTCTTGGGAGACCCCGCACCAGGAGGAGAAGACGAAGAACCCAAGGAGATTCGCCCGGAGGACTACATCATCATCGAAGACACCGACTCAAACCCCGACAATAGCGATGATGACTATGAAGAAGAAGATAGAGCAGACATCATGGAGTCTTCAACCGAAGAATATTTTTAGTAGACCACCACATCAGTAGTAGTATTCCACCATGTAAATAGTATAGTCCGAGCACTTTTGTAACGATACTTAGATCGATTGTATGCCCTTGCTTGATTGATTGAGTGAAATGTTTGTGTTTGTCTCATGTGCATACGGGTAGTGCTTTTCTCATTAGACCTCATTCTATTCTAATCTCTCCCCTCTAAACCCATCAGATGCCTCTGAGTCGTGACCCCGGATTTACCTTCCCACCGGAGCTCACTCAGTTGATCCAGTAGCAGAATACCCTGATGCAGTTGTTAGTTCAGAACCAAGGCAACAACAATAACAACAACAACAATCCGCCGCCACCACCACCAGTTGATAATTTAGCCCGCTTTCTAAGGTTGCAACTGCCGGTGTTTTCTAGTAGCACCGAGGCCATAGTAGCAGATGATTGGCTCCGCAGGATTGGAAGGGAGTTAATCACTACAGGATGTACCGATGCTGAGAAGGTGCGTTTTGCCGCACATCAGTTGGATGGACCAGCAGCCTCATGGTGGGAGAATTACACTGTCACCTACCCTATAGCCATGGTGACATGGGATCAGTTTTAGCAAGCTTTCCGTACAGCCCATGTATCAACTGGAGCTATGAGTATGAAGAAGCATGAGTTTCGCAACTTACGCCAGGGGAACCGTACTGTGGCTCAGTACGCGGATGAGTTTAGCAAGTTATCTCGCTATGCCCCTCATGATGTGGCCACAGATGCCGCAAAGCAGGAGAAGTTTATGGAAGGGCTGAATGATCAGATGAGCATGCAGTTGATGGTGGCAACATTCAACAACTACTAGGAGTTGGTAGATAAGGCTCTTATGATTGAAGGGAAGCAGCAGCAGATTGAGAGCCGTAAGAGGAAGTATGGACAAGGAAGGTATAATTCAGGAGCTCAGCAGAAGCCTCGCCTAACCCCGAACTCGGGAGGACTTGTTCATAACCATGGAGGCCACACCCACAATGGGGGAAGTAACCATAATCATACAGGCCCAAGGAATGGGAATGGAGCAAGAAACAATCAGAACCGCCCCAATCCAGCCACACCCGCCAAGAGAGACCTAAGCCACGTTACTTGTTTCAAGTGCGGGAGGACTGGACACTATGCCATGGAGTGCCTTGAAGCAAAGAATGGAAACGTCAATGGGAGCACTGGAAAGAAGCCCAATCCATTCAACAAAGGACAAGTGAACCACATCAATGTGGAGGAGGTTGAAGAGCAGCCAGACGCGGTTATTGGTAAGTTTTTGGTTAAGTCCTTTATCGCCCTTGTTCTTTTTGATACTGGTGCATCGCATTCATACATATCAAGGGAATTCGTGGATAAGTTTAGACTACCGACCCAAACCCTTAGGACCCATCTGATAGTAAGTTCACCTGGAGCAGAGTATATGGCTAGTCGATGGTGCAACCAGATACCCCTAACCATTGGTATCCATGTTTTTCCGTCTGACCTAATAATCTTGGAGTCACAAGGATTGGATGTGATATTAGGCATGGACTGGATGTCAAAGTATGGAGGAAGCATTGACTGTGTTAGTAAGTCAATTTGTCTCACCACCCCTGAGGGAAAAAGGATCAAGTATGTATCTAGGCATGCGCCAAGAAGTAGCCAAATGAATACCCTCACGGGAGTTGTTCAGGAGGAAGTGCCTGTAGTGAAGGATTACCCGGATGTTTTTCTAGAAGAGTTACCAGGCATGCCATCGGATCAAGACATTGAAGTTTTGATAGAGCTATTGCCAGGCACCGGGCCCATATCAAAGAGACCATACCGGATGCCCGCAAATGATCTGGAGGAGATTAAGAAACAGATCAAGGAGTTATTAGAGAAAGGATACATTCGATGGAGCTCATCACCATGGGGAGCCCCAGTGCTTTTGGTAGAGAAGAAGGATAAGTCTCTAAGAATGGTTGTTAATTATCGTGCGTTAAATGAGGTGATGATCAAGAACAAATACCCACTGCCGATGATCAATGATTTGTTCGACCAGCTGCAAGGAGCAAAGGTGTTTTCAAAGATCGATCTGCGATATGGATATCACCAGCTGAAGACATGAGAGAAGGACATACCAAAGACAGCATTCACCACACGGTACGGGTTGTACGAATATACGGTCATGTCGTTTGGACTGACTAACGCCCCTGCCTACTTCATGAGCATGATGAACAATGTGTTCATGGAATATTTGGATAAGTTCGTTGTGGTGTTCATTGATGATATAATGGTATACTCGAAGAACAAAGAGGAGCATGAAGAGCATTTGCGGTTAGTTCTCGAGAAACTCAGGGAACATCAGTTGTATGCCAAGTTCAGCAAATGCGAGTTTTGGCTGAAGAAAGTCGGATTCCTTGGACATGTTATATCAGGATAAGGTGTAGCAGTAGATCCTACCAAGGTTCAGTCAGTCACTGAATGGTTGGCACCCACTTCAGTTAGCGAGATCCATAGTTTTCTTGGACTCGCAGGATACTATTAGAGATTCATTGAGATTTTTTCCAAGATTGCGAAGCCAATGACGGAGTTATTGAAGAAGGATACCAAATTTAAATGGACGGAAGAATGTGAAGCAAGTTTTCAGGAGTTAAAGAAACGTTTGACTATAGCCCCAGTGCTAATTCTGCCAGATATACGTAAGGAGTTCCAAGTGTATTGCGATGCCTCTCGCCTAGGACTTGGAAGTGTGGTTATGCAGGACGGAAGAGTTGTTTCGTATGCCTCGCGACAACTGAAACCGCACGAGTTGAATTATGCCACGCATGATTTGGAGTTGGCTGCCGTAGTGCATGCGTTGAAGACCTGGAGGCATTACCTTATTGGAAATCGTTGTGATGTGTACACGGATCATAAGAGTTTGAAGTACATTTTCACACAGAAAGAGCTGAACCTTAGACAGAGGAGATGGTTGGAGCTTATAAAGGATTATGACATGAAGCTTCACTATCATCCTGGCAAGGCCAATGTCATAGCCGACGCTTTGAGTCGGAAAAGTTATGCTAATACCCTAGTGAGCACGGGATTGCCGAAGGAGTTAGCAGAGGATCTCAGGGAACTTCGATTGGAGCTTGTTCCTAGAGGTTTTGTTGCAACAATGGAAGTTCAGTCGACATTGTTAGGAAAGATTCGAGAAGCTCATAAGGAGGACAAAGAGATTGCCGAGATAAAAGAGAGAATGAGCGAAGGAAAGGCCAAAGGTTTTCGTGAGGATGAGCACGACACCTTATGGTTTGAGCACCGTGTTTATGTGCCCAATAACTCAGAGATTAGGAAGTTAATACTTCAGGAGGCTCATGACTCACCATACTCGATACACCCCAGAAACACCAAGATGTATTTGGATTTGAACGAACGTTTCTGGTGGACTGGTATGAAGAAGGATATTGCCGAGTATGTAGTTGTATGTGATGTATGTCAGAGAGTGAAGGCTGAGCATTAAAAGCCAGCAGGATTGTTACAGCCTATGCCGATACCCGAATGGAAGTGGGATAAAATTGGCATGGATTTTATCACCGGATTACCCAGAACCAAATCAGGATATGATTCTATATGGGTAGTAGTTGATCGCTTGACCAAAGTGGCTCACTTTATCCCAGTGAAAACCACCTATACAAGTGTGAAGTTGGCCAAGATATACATGACCAGGATAGTATGTCTGCATGGAGTTCCGAGGACCATCGTATCAGATAGAGGGACATAGTTTACTTCAAAGTTTTGGCATCAGCTGCACCAAACTTTGGGGATAAGGTTGGAGTTCAGTACAACATTCCACCCGTAGACAGATGGACAGACCGAGAGAGTTAACCAGATTCTGGAGGATATGTTGAGAGCCTGTGCGCTAGATTATGGATCTAGTTGGGATGACAATTTTCCCTACGTGGAGTTCTCATACAACAACAGCTATCAAGCCAGTTTGAAGATGGCACCATTCGAAGCCCTGTACGGACGAAGGTGCAGAACACCGTTGATGTGGGATGAAGTCGGAGACCGACAATTGTTTGGGCCGGATCTGATCAAAGAGTCTGAAGAGAAAGTTAAGTTGATCAGAGATAGACTAAAGATAGCTCAGTCCAGACATAAGAGTTATGCAGATTCGAAATGCAAGGAAATAACCTATGAAATTGGAGACAGAGCCTATCTGCGAGTGTCACCCCTGCGAGGAGTGAAACATTTTGGAGTTAAGGGGAAGTTAGCCCCGATATTTGTAGGACCGTATCGAATTTTGGAACGTATGGGAGAAGTTGCCTACAAGTTGGAGTTACCTGAAGGACTGTCAGGAGTTCATGATGTATTTCATGTTTCATAGCTGAAGAAGTGTCATGCTGAGATGGCTGATATACCGTTAAGAGATACAGTACCCTTGGATGCGATTCAGTTGGAAAGTGATTTGACCTATGAGGAGAAGCTAGTGGGGATTCTCGAATTTGCCAGCCGAGTCACCCGCAGCAAGGTTATCAAGTTTTGCAAAGTTCAGGGGAGCCACCATACCGAGGATGAAGCCACCTAGAAACGAGAGGATGATCTTCGTAAAGACCACCCACACCTATTCTCTAGCCAACCCGAATCTCGAGGGCGAGATTCATCTTAAGGGGGGTAGGTTTGTAACATCCCAAATTTTCAATTTGGAATGCTATACATAGATCATTCATGCATATCAAATTTTATTGCATTTCCTTTTGCGATCCTCAAAATCCTAAGCAACTCAAGGACCCTCGGAGAGAGTTGGGGATTTCCCCGTTTTAATATTTGAGTTTTATCAAATATTGAAACGAGGATTTTGGTTTTAATTATTTTTCTCTTCGAAAATATTTCATATTAAAATACATGAGAGATAATATGACTTCTCCAAAGTAAAGGAAATATTGGAGGAAAAAGATTAAAATCAAATATTTGTTTTTATCCGGAGTTTATTGCTATTTTATTTGAATTAGAAAAATTGCACGTTTTTCAAAGTTGCATTTTAGGGCCAAGAAAATGTTCACCTCATTCTAAATATTTTATTTAGATGGTGAAAATTTATTTTGGCATTTTTAGAATTTTATTTTATTTTCTAGGATTTTGTTTGTTTCGGCGGAATTATTATTTTTTAAATAAAAAAACGCGCAGTGGCTAGCTGGGCCGAAGCCTAGCCACCGGCCGACCTTCCCCGCGCCACCATCTCCCTCCTGGAGACCGCGCGCCGCCGACTCGGACCGCCACCTTGCCCCGTCCTGCAAGACGCCCCCTCCCCTCTGTAAATACCCCGGACCCCCCCCCCCCCCCGCCACCACCACCAACCCCGCCGCCGAGCCTCGTCGCCCGACCGCAGCCGCCGCCGCCTCCCTCGCCGCACCGCGCCACCGCCGCTGCAGCGCCGCCACCGCCGCCCCTCGCCGCGTAGCACCGCCGTCGCGCAGCCGCCGCAGCCCGCCTCCCCGCCGCCGCAGCCCGCCTCCCCGCCGGAGGTAATGCGCCGTTGCCGCCACCGATTTTTTTAAAACCGATCCGGTTTTTTTAGAAACCCTAGTTCATTTTTTAGATCGGTTCACCGGTTTTTCTGGGTTTAGTTACTTTGCGGACGTTCATCCGTACGTTCGTTTCAACGAACGGAGTTTACTCGTTAGTAACAGATAACGAACGCTTGTTCATTAGCCTGTTTGTCAGTTTTCTTTTTCTCAGATTTTTCCGCGATTATTTTCAATCGCGATTTCTGATCCAATTTTCGTTTTAGTTTATCTTTTCGCTCGTTTGTCGGAATCAGGCGATTCAAGCGCCTAGATCTTTGTCTCGAAACCCTCTTTCCGTTTAACCAACTTGAACGAGCTTTTGTTAAAGTAAAATTGACCTTAGTCCAGATTAGTAAACAGATATTGTTTCTTTCGCCGTTTGAGTTTCATTGCTCCGTTTGATTTGATTCTTTTCGCAAACCGGAGTTCTTAAGTTGAACTTTCTGGTTAGATCTTCTTATTTGAGATTTACCCGTGTTTCTTTGCTTGATTTCTTATGTATGCTTTTGTTTGTTTGCGATAGAACACCCGAAGTGCGAAGCGTGCTACTATGAGTCCCTAGGTTTTGCGGATCATCAGCAAGGCAAGTAACACTTTGATCATACCCCTTTATCACCCAGTTTTTATGCATTAGTTCCAATCCTCAAACATTGCATGGTTAGGATGTGATTAACATGTGGGTTGGGAAGTAGTTGATGAGGTAGAACCTATTGCCCTGTTATATTCAAACCCTTGGGAGTTACTTCCACGTATTGCTTATATTGCTATGCTATGCTCGTAGACGTGGTTTGGGTGAGTGAAATCCATGACAGATGTGAGATTGTTAATTAATGGTTTAACTTAAGGTGGCAACTTGAATACACATCTGGGTGGATTGTTTGTTGGGCACCTGGGGAATCCAGTGTTGTCCTAGGATATCCCGGAGTACCCGTGTGATAATCCTATGGTCCGCCACCCAGGCTCAAAGGGAACTGAGATATTTTCATGCTAGAAACTTCCATGTGCAGCCACAAGCTATTATGGGCTCTAGCATAGTTGAGTAAGTTGCGTGAAGCTCCCGAAGAGGTGGATCAGCAGGTAGTGGGATGTAGGTTTGGTATGGTCTGCCCGGAGTAAGGAGTGAATGCTTCTAAAAGACTGTGTCTCGGTCATCTGTTTCTCAAACACCCTGTAATGCGAGAAATCCAACGGAGGAGATCGGGTCTTGTGGGGAAAAGTGCACAAACCTCTACAGAGTGTATTGTTGGAAATATGCCCTAGAGGCAATAATAAAATGATTATTATATTTCCTTGTTCATGATAATTGTCTATTATTCATGCTATAATTGTATTATCCGGAAATCATAATACATGTGTGAATACATAGACCACAACACGTCCCTAGTGAGCCTCTAGTTCACTAGCTCATTGATCAAAGGATAGTCATGGTTTCCTGGCTATGGACATTAGATGTCATTGATAACGGGATCACATCATTAGGAGAATGATGGGATGGACAAGACCCAATCCTAAGCTTAGCTCGAAGATCATGTAGTTTGTTTGCTGTAGCTTTTCTAAATGTCAAGTATCATTTCCTTAGACCATGAGATTGTGCAACTCCCGAATACCGTAGGAGTGCCTTGTGTGTGCCAAACGTCACAACGTAACTGGGTGACTATAAAGGTACATTACAGGTATCTCCGAAAGTGTTTGTTGGGTTGGCACGAATCGAGACTGGGATTTGTCACTCCGTATGACGGAGAGGTATCTCTGGGCCCACTCGGTAATGCATCATCATAATGAGCTCAATGTGACCAAGGGGTTGGTCACGGGATCATGCATTACGGTACGAGTAAAGTGACTTTCCGGTAACGAGATTGAACAAGGTATTAGGATACCGACGATCGAGTCTCGGGCAAGTAACGTACCGATTGACAAAGGGAATTGAATACGGGATTGATTAAGTCCTCGACATCATGGTTCATCCGATGAGATCATCGAGGAGCATGTGGGAGCCAACATGGCTATCCAGATCCCGCTGTTGGTTATTGACCGGAGAGGCATCTCGGTCATGTCTGCGTGTCTCCTGAACCCGTAGGGTCTACACACTTAAGGTTCGGTGACGCTAGGGTTGTAGAGATATTAGTATGCAGTAACCCGAAAGTTGTTCGGAGTCCCGGATGAGATCCCGGACGTCACGAGGAGTTTCGGAATGGTACGGAGGTAAAGATTTATATATAGGAAGTCCAGTTTCGGCCAGCGGGAAGGTTTCGGGGGTTACCGGTATTGTACCGGGACCACCGGAAGGGTCCCGAGGGTCCACCGGATGGGGCCACCTATCCCGGAGGGCCCAATGGGCTGAAGTGGCGTGGGAACCAGCCCCTGATGGGCTGGTGCGCCCCACCCAAGGGCCCAAGGCGCCTAGGGTTGGAAACCCTAGGGGGTCGTTGCCCCCTGAGGGGGCATGCGCCCCCCTGGTTGGAAACCCTAAGGGGGCCGTTGCCCCTGGGGCCGCCGCCCCGCCCCCCTTTAGATGGGATCTCCAAGGGGGCATGCGCCCCCCCTAGCCCCTATATATAGTGGAAGGGAGGGAGGGCAGCCGCACCTTGCTCTTGGCGCCTCCCTCTCCCTCCGTAACACCTCTCCTCCCCGCTTGTGCTTGGCGAAGCCCTGCCAGGATCCTGCTGCATCCACCACCACGCCGTCGTGCTGCTGGATCTTCATCAACCTCTCCTTCCCCCCTTGCTGGATCAAGAAGGAGGAGACGCCTTCCCAACCGTACGTGTGTTGAACGCGGAGGTGTTGTCCGTTTGGCACTTGGTCATCGGTGATTTGGATCACGGCGAGTACGACTCCATCATCCCCGTTCACTTGAACGTTTCCGCTCGCGATCTACAAGGGTATGTAGATGCACTCCTATTCCCCTCATTGCTAGAATACTCCATAGATTGATCTTGGTGATGCGTAGAAAATTTTTAATTTCTGCTACGATCCCCAACATGTATAAACTAATCATGGTTAGCCGTGTCCCCGGTTATGGACATCTTGAGTATCTAGTACTTGGAGTATCCTAAGTATCTCATCACTCTAAACTAATATTGTTGGGTTGTTAATTACTTTAATTGGGATTGAGTTGGAGGAACCTTCTCAATGATGTTTCAACTACCATGATAGTTAAATAAACTCTGTTCCTTTGTTAGGGAAAAATTGACTTTTCTCAAAAACTATAACCATAGAGCTTTCCACCAGCCAAATATGCATGTAGTGATAGCATTATTCTATTCTTGCTCTACTGTGTTATCTTGCCAGCATATTCCATGTGCTGACCCATTTTCCGGCTGCAACGTATTATGTTGCAGACTTTTCAGACGAGGAGTAAGGTTTGTTAGGTCATTGCCGTGCAGCTCAGCTATGTCGTTGGAGTTGATGGACTCACTTTATCTTCCAAGCCTTCCGTTGTTATCGTATTAGATGGCCTTAAGCCATATTTACTGTAATAAGTTCTCTTTTGAGACATTCGATGTAATAAGTGTGTGATTGCTACTCTATTATAAATCCTCGAGTACTGTGTGTGTCAGCATTACCGATCCAGGGATGACACTGAAGCACAAAGACTTGGTCGTTTGAGGTTGGGTCGCTACAATTATGTTTCCGGTTAATACAATTCTAGCATGAATAATAAACATTTATCATGATATACGGAAGTAAATAATAACTTTATTATTGCCTCTAGGGCATATTTCCTTCAGCCCCAAGCTGACTGCATGCTACAATGTCAAACAGTGACCTGTATGCTACGGTACACAAAGAGATTTGAGGTCACGCAACAGGCCATGGCCCGCCTTCCCTGGGCCTGGCGCCACCATTGTGTACCCGTTATTTGCCTTATCTGTGAAGGCCTTATATGTGAGCCCTAAAATATTAGACCCTAGGTAATTCCACACATACCCACGGAAATTTCTACCATCTCCGTTATTTGGCCCAAAGAAGCCCAAAGAAAACCCTAAACTAACCACAACACATGGCCCCAAATGGCCTTACATGTTGTTTATTATGCAGAAATATTTTTTTCTTGTTGAAATGTTGTTGAGTGTTGTTGTTGATTGCAGATATGGGTTTACCCACGGGGATGAAAACCAGACAGGGCCAGGGATGGGATTTTTTTATCCCCGTAGGCGGGCACAGGGATGGAGATAGACGTGGGGAGCCTATCATGGGGATGGGAGTCCAATACCCGTATGGGTAATTCCCATTGCCAGCTTGACGTAAGTGCATCCTAAAAATGAAGGAGATGTGATTGAATTAGCACTTACCAAACTAGGTGGAGTTGCGGTCAGTAAAAGGAAATTGAGAATCATGGAAAGATCCTGCGATCGGTGAGGCTCGTGGGATGAACGACATACCCTTTTAATAGTAGAGATTATAGAGGGAGTAGAGGGGAGAATAAGTGTGTGTCGGTTTTCACCTAGTTTTCTTGCATGCTAAGCATGGAACGGAGGCGGGTGAAGGTTGATCAAAATAGGAACATTATGTCTTTTCTAGGTAGTGTAGATAGATTGATTTGTCATGTATGATAGTCAATAAGATTGGGACTAATGGAGATTTTTTTTGATTGATGATTGATTTATTTTATGATCGTGGATATGTTGGGCAGACACGTGAGTGGATCCTAAAAAGGAAGGAAATGTGATTGAATCAGAAATTGCACAACTAGGTGAGGGTTGCAGTAAGTGAATTAACAGGAAATGGAGAATTGTGGAAAGATCCTACAATCGGTGGGGCTCAGGGGATCGACGTATATACACCCTTTAATAGTAGAGATTATAGGGGAATAGAGGGGAGAAGACGTGCATGCCAGTTTTCCTCTGGTTTTCTTTGCGTGCTAAGCACGGAATGGAGCGGGATGAAGGTTGAGTGAAATGGGAACTTTATGTCTTATTTAGGTGTGTGGATGGATTGATTTGCCGTGCATAGTAGTGAATCGATTGGGGTTGCTGGAGACAATTTTGATTGGTGATTGATTTATTTTTTATGACAGTGGATGAGTTGAGGAGACACATGAGTGCATCCTAAAAAATGAAGGAGATGGATTGAATTAGCACTTGCCAAACTGTGTGGGGTTGCGGTCAGTAAAAAAACATAGATCAGTACAAGGAAATCAAGAATTGTGGAAAGATCCTTCGATTGGTGGGGCTCGGGGGATAAACGATGTATAAACTCCCTTTAATAGTAGAGGTTGTAGAGGGAATAGAGGGGAGAAGACATGCGTGCCGGTTTTCCCATGGTTTTCTTGGCGTGCTAAGCATGAAACAGAGGCGGATGAAGGTTGAGCGAAATGAGAATGTTATGTCTTTTTTAGGCAGTCAGATTGATTGATTTGCCGTGTATGGTAGTGAATCGGTTGGGGCGGCTGGAGACAATTTTTTGATTGATGAGCGATTTGTTTTTTTATGGCAGTGGATCTATTGGGGAAACAAGTCAGTGCATCATAAAAAAAAAGGAAGGCGATGTGATTGAATCAACATTTACCAAATTGGGTGGGGTTGCGCTCAGTAAAAGGAAATAGCATCATGGGAAGATGCTTCGACCGATGGGCTCGGGGATGAACGACGTACACACCTCCCCTTTAATAGTAGAGAGTATACAGAAAATAGAAGGGAGAAGGTGTGTGTGTGCCGGTTTTCACTTGGTTTTCTTGGCGCGCTAAGCATGGAATTGAGGCGGATGAAAATTAAGCGAAATGGGGACGTTATGTCTCTTTTGGTAGTGTAGATAGTTTGATTCGTCATGTGTGATAGTGAATCGGTTGGGGCTGCTGGAGACATTTTCTGATTGGTGATTGATTTGTTTTTTATGGGAGTGTCACATGTCTCCCCAGCAGATCCAGCATCCTAAGAAAGGAAGGAGATGTGATTGGATCGGCATTTACCAAATTGTCCCCTTAATAGCAGAGATGTTGTACAGTAGGGAAACAAAAGTCTACAGTGGGCATCCCCAGTTTGCCTATTATTGAATGACTTGCATTACGTGAGTTTTCGTAGCGTGACTTTCACTAGTAGGTTCTCTTGTCCATACGCCACCTACCATGCCAGATCAAGCCCCACCGATCAGCCTATCTCAAGGAGAATGAAAAGAAAATCTATCAGTGCATCCGTTTGTCTGACCGATGAAATGCCCGCCACCGTCAGACACAGATGACTGGCAAATTGGCAATCACAGAGTTTTATACGGAGGTGATCAGACTCTCAGCGTGACTGATCGCTGTAGCGTACGTAGGTGTCCGTCTCCCCTATATAACCACCTTCGGGCTTCGGCTGGACCAATATCAACCTCCCAAACTGACCATCACCTACAGTACCACAGTTTGAAGAGATGACGTCTGGGCAAGAGGCCATAGAAAAACTATCGCAGGAGCTCGTCGGCGGGCACGATCTCAACGCGAGGCTCCTGGCATTGCTGCGCCGCGGCCCCCTCGACGGACGTGGGCAGGAGGCGGCCGTCGCGATGAGCCAGGAGCTCTCCCGGGTGTTCATGGTGTCTCTGTTCATGCTCAGGTCGGGAGACAGTAGCAGAGTGGCGGCGCCAGGGGCGACCATCGCTCAGGGTGGCATCGATCAGCCGACTCCGACAAATGATATTCCTATCTGGTACACTGCTGGCCTACCTGCCTTTTTTTTGCTGGCCTATCCGCCTGTCACCTTTCCTGGCTAGTCTTTGATGTTTCCACATGTACGTGATTTGTCACCCTGCTGCTGTTTACATGCATGGAACAATGCAGTGGTGGAGAAGAGGTTACTCCTACAAGGAAGGGTAGACAAAACGGGGTTACCTGCAAGGAGATTACAGCCTCGCCTCATAGTGATGGTTACCAGTGGAGAAAATACGGGCAAAAGAACATTCAGAACAGAAAATTTGCAAGGTGAAGTGCTAATTAATTGAGACCTCAAATGATCTTACGTGGTGCCATCTCTTAATCATCGCGGATACAGTCCATTTGGATGATGATGAGTGGACCCAGGAATTCTTCACGGGATGTGCACACCTCAATTTTTTTGAAACTTTAAAAACATCCGAAATTTTAACTTTTGAATTTTGAACTTTCAGAAATTGCAAGCTTTCAAAATTTTGAACTTTCAACAATTTAATGTTTGCATTTTTGAACTTCAAAATTATGCAACTTTGAGTAATTTGGGATCGGGCGCAGGGGGGAATCCAAAAAGGAAAAAGCAACCACACACGTGGGCCTCACCCCTTGTTTTTCACCCACTAGTCTCCACCAAATAGTCACCAACATACTCCCTCTTTCCACAATATGGTGTATGTTAGGGTTTTCAAATGCAGACATGTTTGCCCGTGTTTACAGAATAAGCTATCGACATCTAAAATAATAAATAGATAAAATATAAAATACACTTTATGATGAATCGAATGATGCTAATTTTGCATTGTGGAAGTTGATATTTATAACCATGGTCAATTAGAGACAGCTTTTGACTTTTAAAACTCATGCATATTTCATAAATTCAATGTCGACACAACTAAACTCTACCAAACTTGAGCAACAGGCATCAATAACAAGAAAGAACTTGACTAACAACAAATATGACAGGAGGACACCAAAATAAGGGACACACACAAGATTTACATGGAAACCCCTTGTAGGAAAAAAAACAAGGGCAAGAACGAGCAAGATTCTAGAACTAGCATTTTTCTACTATAAAAATAGAGTTTTGCTAAAGCACATCTAGATGTGCCATAAGTGTTGCACATCTAAGTCATATGTCATTGATCTTACATTGAGATTCGTGTGAATATTTTCTTTCCCTTTTTTCTTTTTCTCTTTATGCTTGATTCACTCACTTAGATGTGCAATAACTAGAGCACATCTAGATGTGCCCTAGACACACCCAAATAAATAAATCGGGTATGAGGTGAAAGCCAACAAGTAAAGGGAGGCTTTGGATCTCTAATTTTCATACTTCAATTTTGAAGATTTGTAGATCAAATTGCCTCACTCCCTGGTACTCTAAACTCTCTCGAGAACATTAAAAACTCAACTCCATATATTAACACCTTTGCAGACTCAGGGGTAATGCTACATCTACAAAAGGTTACTTAAAACTTTTACAAGCAAGCTGATGTGGAGGATTTTGATTGGTAGGACCAACATTATTGTTATCCCAGATATCTACTAGTTCACCGTACACATGCCGAGCAACCTGACTTTTCAAATGATGAAATAAGAGCTGTATTTTATCACAAGTTTCTTTTTTTTGCGGGATTTATCACAAGTTTCAGCATGCCCTTTGTCTTCGGTTACTCATCACACACTAATTATGAGAGGACGTCTTCGTACCCGTTCTTAACTGAACCATGAGGTCCGTGTATACGCGTGCAGGTGCTACTACAAATGCATGTTTAGCCATGACCGCGGTTGCAGGGCGAAGAAGACGGTGCAGCAGCAGGATACCAGCGGCGGCCGGCGTCCCATGTTCCAGGTCACCTACGTGAACGAGCACAAGTGCCAACAAGAAGTAATGCTTCCCAGGGAATCTATCGGTGGGAACAAGCACACGACAAGGAGCGGTCATTTCGATCCTCAACGCGCCAAATTGGACGACGACGTCATGGCCTCGTGCCTCGCCATGGTCATCGGCGGAGCTGCGCCTGCAGGTCTATCGTCCTCATCCTCACCGCCGCCGGTCGTAAGAGCGAGCCCGAGTGATCCGGTCGGCGGGCGTACGCCGACCCTGCTGGACGTGAGCATGGGCCTGGATGAGACGACGGTGGCGGAGATCTTGTGCCGCTCGCCATTTGCTCCCGTGAAGGCACCTGCAGCTCCGTCTTCGTCGTCGTCGTCGCTGCCCGTGGAAGCGATCAACTTGAGTGATCCGATGCGGGCCGGCGGCGGACTCCCCCGGAGCACGGACGCTATGTCGATGGACGAAATTTACTTCCCGTGCGGCCCGCTGTTTTCTCCCTTCGCGGCTCAGTCGACCATCCATTCGGTCGACGTGCCTCACGGCTGTTGCCCGGTTCACGGACACCGACTCAGCGTGGCCATACTACTTGTGAATATATATCGTCGGGCACCGTCATCGACATTAGCAATAATATGTATTCCCACCGTCTCGTAACGTAAGACGTTTTTTGACATTATGGTGTCAAAAAGCGTCTTACATTATGAAATAGAGGAAGTATATGTATGCACAGAATATCACAGATGAACATCAACATGTGGTGGATTATACTATACTTATATTTTGCACACATGTATTTCAGTTATTTTATCTGTTCACTGCAACGCTCGTATACTAACTTGTATTTTTTCTTGAGGGGCTTGTATGTATATGTCAATAACTATTGTTTATTTACCTAAAACTTTGTTATCTATATAAAACATAATGTCAATCTGATTCTAGGAGCGTGAATTATGTCCATATTTACCTAACCATTGCTATTTATAAATTGGGCTCAGTATCCCTAAAAAATGATCTGAAATTTGAAACTTTGTCTTCCAAATTTCTGGTTGACAATGGGAAAAAAATCCGTACACCGAGTGGGAGTCCAAAACGGACATGGAGTATTTGCTACCGAGCTCAAATGCCTTTTAAAAAATTCTGAATTTTTTGGTAAACTTTGATAATACTTTTTGTGTTTGCAAAAATGTATCATGAAAGCCTTTAAAAAAATGTATCATCAAAGAACATTCGCGGAAGTCATGGCAGAAAAGAACAAAGTCAATGCTCCAAAAATAAGTTTGTCAAAGTTTGACTGGAAGAGGACTTTCGGTCCAAAACTAGTATTAGGATGAAATTAAGCCCATGCAATCAAGAGATGGTGACTATGATTAATTCTAACAAGAGTGCTATGTTCAATCAAACCAACATAAGTTTTTTCTCTTATCGAACACATGAATCATTGACTTTGTCACAAAAGTTAAAATGCAGAAAACAGGGGATCGGATTAAAGTTCACAAGTTTCTATGTCAGTGGGTATGCAGCAGCAGTGTGCTACTCCATCTACCGTCAGTTATTCCCATATACGGCATATATACTTCTAGCAATACTAATAGGGACATATATCCAAATCTCTATTTCTAATGAAGCAGTTGATGGAATTGCGTGTCCACAGTTTTATTTCGTCCGATTTTATTTCGTCTGGTTTATTTTCGTCTCATCTCCCACCACTATCTTCTCAGGTCGGTCTTTTCACCCTCACAATAAGAACTTTCCTTACCTCTCCAAACTTTCTTAACCAGGCACGTTACAAACGGGCAGGAACCGATAGCACGTTGTCAAATAATAAAATCTAGTTTCATGGCAATCAATTCCAAATCTTAACTTTCCTAACGCATCGGTCCCTGCCTTTACTAATAACAACCAATATCTCTACTCATTTTGCTTCGCTTCGTTGCCTCATCAATCGATAAAAGCCTCCACCGATCAAAGCCTTCCCTCACCTCTTTTTTTTTCAAACGAACCCAACTCTTTTTTATAGTTTGCATGGAAACACATCACGGCAAATTGCAGTTTCCATTCTTCACCAGAACTCTTTCCCTCCCTCGTGTCCAGAACAAACCTGGTGCCTCGTCTCTAATGTGACCACCCCGATGCCCTCCCCCTCCTTCGACCTCCGTGTCGCCCCTCTCCCTAAACCTTCCCACAACCCCATACACCATGCCTCCTGTGTGTTGCGTGCCTCTAGGCGTGTGTCCCTTGGCCTCGCATCAACAACGGGGTCATAGCAACAACACGGTGGTGGCGGGGTGCAGCAGCAGATTGGTTCGGGAGATGGAGCTCTTTCCTTGGAGACATGGAAAGGATCACCGCCCTACACACCTCACGGTGGTGCCGACTGGTGAGAGGCGTACACGACGAGTTGCTCAAGGTCGGTGCTCAGGCTAGGGCTTGTTCCTTTTGTGTCTATGTGCTTCTCGATCTGACCGCATGGCATGCACCACCGTAGTTCCCATGGGCACGATCGACCTCCCCAATATTCTCCTTCAGTGCCACATGCGGGCCGGGAAGCACCTGTAGGTTTAGCTCCCAAAGGTTCAAAGTCCAACTAGAGGTATCCCTTATTTTTCATTTCTTTTAGTTCTAACTCAGGTTTACAACAATTTCTGATGTGTGTACGAATAAGTATATCAAGCTGGATGATCTTCTATAACAGGCTGGTTGTGGATGAAGTTCAAAAGGATTCAATAGCTATGGCAAAAATATTGACAAAAGGAAGTTGTTCAAAGCAGTGCATCACTGCCGATTGCTAAGAACAAATAGACATTACAAGCCTGATTGAAACCTACAGTACAATAACACTTTGACAAGTTGCACATCATATTCCTTAGGTACTATGTCCAAGAAAGCCAAATTATAGCTTCACCGCCGCACTAATCAAGTTCTTGTTCTAAGAAATATCTACATAAATAACAATAGCAGCTATGTTGTTTCTTGGAACTACAATATGCTTAATCTACAGGGACACCCGACATTGCTCGTGCGTTGCCACGATTCCTACTAGAAAGCATCACCTCCATGATTCCCACCATGCTCATCTCCCACACTCTTTGCTCTCACCTTTCTCATCTCTCTTTCTCTCTGTGTCGTTCCCATTCTCCTCTCTCCGCTGTTTGCGGCAGTAGAGCTCGTGGTGGCGGGATAATGCGCACGAGGCTGCGAGTTTAGTAGGGGTTCAGTGACTTGGTAATGGTGGGTGTGCGGTGTACCGAGGACCATTCATGTGTCTAGATAAACATACTGCAAGCATGTGTGACGAGGCCATATTTACATATAGGCAACAGCACGGTGTTTGGGGAAGCATTGTCAACATAGTCGTAATTTTTAATTTCTGCCATTAAAAAAGTTGGCTAATGGAGGTGTTGGGCTGGCTATTTCACCGTGATTCTTATGGATAAATGCAGGTTGTGGAGCAACCATGGAGAAGATACTCTGTTGCAGCATTTAGTGGAATGTTGAGCATTTTTTTTCCTTTTTGCGCTGATGTAGGTTATGGATGATGGATACGAAAACATTTAACATTATGCAATTTATCCTGGAAGTAGTACCTTTTTATCCTGTAAGTAGTACCTATATCACAGTCAATTTAATTTCCCTTGATGCATTTGATTAGTAGTGTTAGGCCGCTTGCAGTTCTTGTTCTGAAGCCTGATTGTCGACGATAGCATTGATGCTGCATTTCCTCTATTTTTAGCCTAACTTAAGGTGCTGTTATGGTACTATACTGTAGTAATGGACAACAACATTATATTCTGCAGTACCTAATCGTTCATTGCTAAATTCTAATTGCTCGCATTTTGATTTTCGAATACATCTAATTTTTCCAATGGGGTTTGTTACATTGCAGGGTGATATGGATGAAGGGAAAGAGGCTAGCAGTGCTTGGCTAAAAAGTTCAGGGAGGTATTAGATTGGCCTCTGTAGAAAGCCAAACAATTCAGGGAGGTATTGGATTGGTCTCCATTGGTTTATGTTGCTTGTGTGCACCATGCTATAAAAAAGCAGAAATTATGTATAATCGCTTGCAAACTATATCATGTTTCTTGAATCTTGGTTCAGTTGATTTTCAGGTTTAATGGCATTTAACCTGATACTTTCTTACCTCTCTCTTATTTAGGTATTAAACGTAGTTATTGTAAATTTTAATATTTTTATATTCGTGGAATTCAAATTTTATTTTGCTTGCACATTTGAACAAAAATGATGGCAGAGAAATCTAGCGGAATAATGGTTGAGAAGGCAATCTTGAGATGAAGAAGTACACAACTGTATTCATAAGAGAAATGGTCTAGACAATGGATGCTCAATTCTTCGGTAGTTGAATAAGGCAAATTCAGTTGAATAATTTGAGGAGTTCATAATAATTTTGTGCAGGCAACTATATCCCCTTTCTCGTGTTAGATTATTATGGTTTTTGATCTATCATCTTATCTTAAAACTATTGTGATGTTGTAGATCACGACTCATGAAAAAATTGAATAATATCGAACACGAGACCATTTCTTTGAATGAAGATTATCTTTTTTCATTGAAGAGATTAATGGAATGAAAGCCGCAAGGAAGCAAGTGTGTTCCAATATGGACTCAATGGCTGAAACCAGTGATGCATTCCATCAAAAGGGCCAATTGACGATCAAGGTGTTATTTTAAAAGTGGCATCTTGTTATTTTCAGTTTGAATTTCATGAAGTTACATTCTGACTCGTGTTCTTCTTCCTAGACTTTGAAGAAGGAAGTAGGTTTACATGAAAAAAAATGAAATCCCTTGATGAGAACAGAAGAATGATTCAAAAATCTTGTGAGAATGAGAAAGCGTTCCTGCGAACGTGAAATGATGAATTGTTTGCTGCTAATGGAATATGTCAACATGCCTACAAGAATTGGATTGGTAGAAAAACTTCTTGTCTTCAAGGGGCGCTTGTAGTGTTCATTTTGTAGTGCGATGCTTTAATGCTAAATGAACAAAACCAACATGGTGTTATTAGATTATTAACCCCAAGTTTTACACCATCTATAAACCAGAGCCGCATTGTTGTGTTAAAAAATGAGAAAGTGCAAATACTAAAGGACCGGAGTGAAAACCTATGTAGTATTTGTTCAAAACATGACTGGTTATACTGACTAATAGATTGAGTTTATATTTTTTACCCTAAAAATAGTAAGCCATGGCCCTAATATATTATTTTATTGCATCACTGGCTCACTTAGAACACGAGTTAATGGATTTTGTGATCAGAGTGTCAGTTGAGAGTGAGTGAGTTGGGGGTTGGGGTTGGCCTATTCAGCGGAATAATTTGCAAAATACGGAAAATTGCATTTCATTAGAGATGGCTTTGCAACAAATTGCATGAGCGAGCGGTTCATACTTTTTGTATCAAGTCATAGAATTTTTGGATAGGATAGAAGAGTAAATGCATTGGTTGGTTCCTTCAAGAGATAGTAACGAACACTATGGGTATTTCTGTTTCATGGTAATGCACGACATTCAACTGTATGTTACAACGTGACAATGTCTCGGGAGGCATCGGATCTGCCTTCTTGGCTCGGGGCGGGGGGGGGGGGGACATGGGAGGTGTGATGGTGATGGCCGACACGAACACCGAGGGAGCGGAATAGGGCGGAGAGCAAGAGAGTTGGCGGGGGACTCCTCCTTGGCGTTTTGTGGGGAAGTATGGTGTGAAGGAGAGAGAGAACACCATTTTTAAAGGTGAGAAGGCGAGTGTCGTCCAATTTTAAAGAGGGCTCTAGAGAGAAATGTCCCGCTATGGCAGGAAACTGAGCGGGAATGGGAGGGTCCGGTAGAAAAAATGAAGGGTGTGTCATGGGATGAGGTTGTTGTGGGACCTCGTGTTGGAGATAACGTGAAAATAGTCTGGAAAGTCGTATTTGTCCCCCCCCCCATATATGGGCAGGATTTGAGGGAGCCCAGGCTGTCTGAATGGTTGGATTTGGGGAAGCCCGCTGGCCACTCGTTTGATGTCCAAACACGCTAGGACTTATGAGGGAAAAAGAAGTTCGATCTTGAAGATTACATAATCATTTGTTTGTTTCATTTATACTTGTATATATTGTAGCCCGTGTAGCCCGTGGCAGCGCACGGGCGTTCTACTAGTAAATATGGTTGGTGAGATATGAGGGGCATATCCATGAAATAAAAGATAGGGGGGGCATATGCAGAGGAGTATGAACAGTAAGTGGTGGAATCGGTTGGAGAAGAGAAGGGCGAAAATGGCGCATCGGCGGCCTCCGAGGAGGAGGTCCGCCGTGCCAAATGAAAATCTTAGGATGGAACTGCCATGGTATGCTCTCCCACACGGCAGTTCGCGAGCTCTTGGGCCTACAGGGGCGCACAAGGGCAGATTTAATTTTTCTTTCCAAGTCCCATTTGAATAAATGTAATGCCGATGAGCTACGTCGTGTTTTAAATTTTGATTCTATGTTTATAGTGGAAAGTGATGGTCGGGCCGATGGCCTTGTAATGTTTTATCATAAGTCGAATAAAATCGAGTTCAACTATGTATCATCTTATTTTATTGATGTTTTGTTTATGTATGAGGATGTGTACAGTGGCGATTCACGAGCTTTTATGGTCATCCGAACTGGAACGAACGTCATTTATCTTGGGATGATATTCGGAATTTACATAGGAAGGGCGACCACCCTTGGGTGGTTTTGGGGGATTTTAATGAAATTTTATATTCCTCGGAAAAAGAGGGCGGTAATGCGAGACCAAATGGAATGATGAGGGATTTTCGTGAATGCCTTATGGACTGTGGGCTGGAGGACTTAGGTTACATGGGCAATCCTTTTACTTGGAGTAGAGGTGAAATTCGAGAGCGTCTTGATCGGGCAGTTTGCAATGTGGGGTGGGCACATAAATTTCCTCGTGCGGCGGTGATTAATGAAGAACATGTTCATTCTGATCATCGGTCGCTGGTCTTGGACATGGATTATTTGGATGACAATATTTTCAGACGACCAGAGGGGCGCGTGAAGCAATTTGAAGCTAGGTGGTTAAAGGAAGAGATTGTCACTGAAATTGTTAAGGCTTCTTGGGAAAAAGCAAAGTTAGCAGGTATTGTCCCTTCACTAGTTGATCGAATGAGAGTCGTGCATGCCGATTTGCACGCTTGGGATCGTGTAACTCTCAAGGGCCCGAAGCGGAGAATTAATAAATTAAAAAAATAGTTAGAGAGACTGAGGCGTGGTCCCTTGAACACATAATCACGCTGCCGACAGAAGGAGATTATTGTGGTAATTGAGAACCTATTGGACCAAGAGGAAATTTTCTGGCTACAAAGAGGTAGTGCAAACTGGTTGATGCACGGGGATCATAATACGTCGTTTTTCCATAACACAGCCACAGACAGGAAAAAGAGAAATAATATAAAGAAACTTTTAGATGATTCTGGGATTTGGAGAGAAGGTAAGGAGCTGAAGAATAACATTACTAATTATTTTTCAAAGTTCTTCATGTCAGAAGTCCAACATCCAAATCAAGAGGTTTTGTCCCTAGTTCGTAGGAGAGTGGCGACTGAAATGAACAATGCTCTTCTTGCCCCTTATACTGCTGAAGATGTTCGTAAGGCGCTGTTTGAGATTGGGGACTTAAAAGCTACAGGACCAAATGGACTTCATGCTATCTTCTATAAAAGATTTTGGCCTATGTTAGGGGATGATCTAGTTGAGGAGGTCCTACAAGCCATCAATACGTGTACTATACCAGCTGGTTGGTGCTCTCCGAAGTTTTTAGGGTATATGGGTATATATGGGAGGAAGAAGTACATCGGTGGACCTCCGGGCTGTCCACGAGGCAGGGGGGCGCGCCTAGGGGGGTGGGCAGCCCGGGACTCTCCTGGTCCATCTCCGATACTCTGTGGGCTTCTTCTGGTCCAAAAATAAGTTCTGTGAAGTTTCAGGTCAATTGGACTCCGTTTGATAACTGACACTGGGCTCTAGGTTAATAGGTTAGTCCCAAAAATCATATAAAATAGTATATAAATGCATATAAAACATCCAAGGTTGATAATATAATAGTATGGAACAATAAAAAATTATAGATACGTTGGAGACGTATCAGCATCCCCAAGCTTAATTCATGCTCGTCCTCGAGTAGGTAAATGATAAAAACAAAAATTTTGATGTGGGATGCTATCTAACATATTCATCATGTATTTCTCTTTATTGTAGCAAGAATATTCAGATCCATAAGATTCAAGACAAAAGTTTAATATATTGACATAAAAATAATAATACTTCAAGCATACTAACTAACCAATCATGTCTTCTCAGAATAACATGGCCAAAGAAAGTTCATCCCTACAAAATCATATAGTTTGGTCATGCTCCATTTTCGTCTCACAAGAATGCACAACCCCGATGACAAGCCAAGCAATTGTTTCATACTTTAGTAATCTCAAACTTTTTTCAACTTTCACGCAATACATGAGCGTGAGCCATGGATATAGCACTATGGGTGGAATAGAATATAACGAGGGGGTTATGTGGAGAAGACAAAAAGGAGAAAGTCTCACATCGACATGACTAATCAATGGTCAAGGGAGATGCCCATCAATTGATGTCAGTGCAAGGAGTAAGGATTGCCATGCAACGGATGCACTAGAGCTATAAATGTACGAAAGCTCAACAAAAGAAACTAAGTGGTTGTGCATCCAACTTGCTTGCTCACGAAGACCTAGGGCATTTGAGGAAGCCCATTGTTGGAATATACAAGCCAAGTTCTATAATGAAAAATTCCCACTAGTATATGAAAGTGACAAAAAAAGAGACTCTCTATCATGAAGATCACGGTGCTACTTTGAAGCACAAGTGTGGAAAAAAGGATAGTAGCATTGTCCCTTTTGTATTTTTTTATTTGGCTTTTTTGCCTTTCTTTTTTTATTTGGCCTTTCCTTTTTTGGCCTTTCTCTTTATTTTGGGACAATGCTCTATTAATGATGATCATCACACTTCTATTTATTTACAACTCAAATATTACAACTCGATACTAGAACAAGATATGACTCTATATGAATGCCTCCTGCGGTGTACCGGGATTGCGATGAATCAAGAGCGACATGTATGAAAAAATATGAATGGTGACTTTGCCACAAATACGATGTCAATTACATGATCATGCAAAGCAATATGACAATGATGATGTGTGTAATAATAAACGGAAGGGTGGAAAGTTGCATGGCAATATATCTCGGAATGGCTATGGAAATGCCATAATAGGTAGGTATGGTGGTTGTTTTGAGGAAGATATAAGGAGGTTTATGTGTGAAAGAGTGTATCATATCACGGGTTTTGGATGCACCGGTGAAGTTTGCACCAACTCTCAATGTGAGAAAGGGCAATGCACGGTACGGAAGAGGCTAGCAATGATGGAAGGGTAAGAGTGCGTATAATCCATGGACTCAACGTTAGTCATAAAGAACTCATATACTTATTGCAAAAATCTACAAGTCATAAAAAACCAAGTATTACGCGCATGCTCCTAGGGGGATAGATTGGTAGGAAAAGACCATCGCTCGTCCCCGACCGCCACTCATAAGAAAGAAAATCAAATAGCACCTCATGTTTCAAATTTGTCACACAACGTTTACCATACGTGCATGCTACGGGACTTGCAAACTTCAACACAAGTATTCCTCAAATTCACAACTACCCAACTAGCACAACTTTTATATCACTATCTCCATATCTCAAAACAATCATCAAGTATCAAACTTCTCTGTTTTGGGGTGATGATTGGAATCTCAACCCTTCTGCTGGTCCAAGTGCTGAAGTATGGCGACTCCACCTCTCTATGGCGACTCTAGTGTTTTCCCCTAGGATCTATGTGGTTCTGCGGTGGATTCAAGCCTTTCTCCACCCATTCAACGCCGTGTGATCTCCTCTCCATCTTGACCCCCATCTCAATGGGATCTCATGGGGGCTCCACTCTAGATCTAGATTTCTCTAAAGGTTTGGCTTTCGCTGATGAGGTTTTTCGGTCCTCTGGTCTTTCCATTCATCCTATGGAGAGTTCTCGTCCTTCCATTCTGGTTGTCTCTTTTAGTAGGCATGCTTTTCGGCATGATATTGATTCTATGGCTGCGGCCCTAGAGGCTGCAATTGGGGGTTCAGCGATTGATCTTTCTGTTCAACTTCTCAAGGATAAGGTCTTCTCTTTTACGGTCTCATGCCATTCTGTTGGGTTTCATGTTGTCAATCTTAGATCCTTTTCATGCCCACAATTCAAATGTTGCTTTCATCTCTGGGGAAAAGGGGGTCCTAATTGGTGGCGTGAGTTTAAGATTTGGAAAAAGGAGTGCGATGCTGAATGGATTTTGGTTAGTCCCTCCAAGCGTAGGGCTGCCCTTGGTATGATTGCTATGCATAAACCTCCCTCTAAGTCTGCCATTCGTTCGGCTAATTTAGTCAGGAAGAAGCTGTCATTTGCTACGTTTCAAAATTATGAGGCCCGTCGCGGTTATTGTTATCCTGCTACCCAAGAATGTATTGAAGTGGCTCCAATTGCTGGGTACCCTCTCTCTGATCATGAGCGTGTTGTCATTCATCCTCCGCCGCCGGTGGAACTCCAGTGGATGGTGGCCTCTCCCTCCATCACGTTCGAAATGGTGGCGTCCATTCCGGAGTGATCACCTCCTTCTGTTGCTTCCCCTAGAACTTCGGGAGGGATTTCCGGTGCTTCAAATCTTGAGGCTTTGGGCTCCCCAGTCTCTGGCCTGGGCTGGTGGCTCTCTCGTCGCAGTCTACTTTGGCCCACTCTTCTGTGGGCCCTGAAGAGGCATGCAGCCCGCAATCTAAGGATTTTTCTGGCCCATCTCCGACGCGTCTTCCGCCCCTGTTTTTGGTAGGCAGGATTCTCTATCCGGGTTTCGTATTCCATCTTCACAGGAAGCTAATGAGAATTTTAATGCCATGGTCGATGACATGGTGGACCAAATTGTGACATGTCAGATTTGCTCTATCAAGGGCCATTTATCAGTGAGTTGCCCTAGTTCTGCTCTCTGTGTGGCTTGTGGGGTTGTGGGCCACTCCAGGAGGGATTGCGAGAGGATTGCTATTGAAAATGGGTTGGTTTGGAAACAGAAGAGTCCCCCTATTTCGGTCTTGCCTTCCTGCCCCGAACGGCGCGCTCTGACTCCACCAATAGCCTGCCCCCTGGTCACATCACCATGATCATCGCCTAAACCCTGCACGCCCTCTACCTCACCACCAAAAACACCGCCTCCACCGCCTAAGCTTCCTCTGCATTCATCGCCACAGCCTAGTGCTTCGCCAATGGCAGTTTTTGAGCTGGACCCAGATCGCTATGTCCCGGTGGGGCATCACATCATCGATGGTGGCGAGCATCGTCTTCCTTGGACCTTCGTCACCCCTGCGTCGCTGATTGTGCGCCGTCATGAGTCCTTTATGATTGCTGAAGTCATGCCAGCTCTGCCCCATGGTCAGATTGGTCAGGTTCGTCAGGAAGTTGTTAATCTTGTTAATCAGTTGGGGTTTCATGTCCGCTTTGCTCAGCCTTGGATCTCTGGGGTTGGTTTGTTTGAGGTCAGAGATGCGGGCGAGCGCTTTGCCTTGATTCAGCTGTCGCCGCAAGATCTTGGTAATGATAGATTTGTTCGTTTCATGAAGCATGACCATGATGAAGGGTTCCGTGGAGTTCAGGGCTTTAGAGAGGGTTGCTTAATGTTTTTAGGGGTCCCCCTTGACCTTCGAAACACTGAAAATCTTAGTGCTGCGGTCAACACGTTTGGAAAGTTCCATCATTGGATTAGTGATGATCCGTATCTTGTCCGCTCTGTGGTTTTTGCGTCTTTTCCTGAGGATATACTTGTCCCTCGTGATGTGGTTTTCTCGGATTATGCTGCTTGGGGAGGCGCTAAGGTTTCTTGGACTGCTCCATGTTATATTCTTGGAGCTAATTTCACTGAGCAGGTGCCGCAGGACAAAGATCCCATGCCCCTCAATGGCAATGCTCACCCTCTGCCTGGGGAGTTTGTTCAAGATCCCCACTTATTTGCTCTGCCACCTTTTCCAGCTCTGGGTTGGAACGATGTCCCCTTGCCCCCACCGCCTATGGATGAGCAGCACAATCATGCGGGTTGGGGCTGGCAAGCTGATGATCCTGTTGATGCTCACGAAGCTGGCCCTGTTGCTCAGGATTAGGAGTCTATGGTCATTGATGAGCATGTTGCTTCGGACTCTGTTGAGCAGGTGGATGCTGTTGAAGATATTCTGATTGTTGATCCTCTGCATGATCATCTGCATGATGTGATTGTGCCCCAAGTGGAGGAAGATCTGCCTCCGGAGGACAATGCTCTTTCCATTGTTCCTTACCAGCCACCCGTTATTCAACATGCAGAAATTGTGATTGGTATGGCTCGAGTGGTTTATGGGCCCGTTCTCCCTCCGGAAATGATTTGGAAAAGGGCTTTTGACTCCATGCTCCAGTTTGGTACTGCCACGGAGGTCCCTCTCCTGGTCAGCCTACCTTAATTTCAGCCGGTTTATATTCCTAAGCAGTCTTGGGCTGTCGTGATTGGGGATTCTGAATCTGTCTCTACTAACTTGAACGTGGATTCAGCTCGTCGCCCAGTTGCAAGGGCTCTGTTTCCTTCTCCATCCTTTCCTGACAGCAATGTTGCAAGCCAGTCCTCTATGCCTATGTTGCCGGCCAGTTCCTCTGTATTGGATGATTAGTTTGCTTTCTCTACTCAATAGGCCAGGAAGAAGAGTGTGAAAAGAAAGATTACTCCTTTGGTTGATTCTTCTCTACGTCGATGCACCAGGAGTGCAGCTAAAAGAGATGGTTTCAAGCCTGTTCTGCATTAGTTGCCTCTTTCCGAGCCACGCAAGAAGAAGCCAAGAGCAAAGCCGTTGCTGAATGACATCCCTGTTGTTGATTCAGTTCCAGCAGATCATGCACCGCCTTCCTCTCCAGTTCATGGTGAGGCTTCTTCGGGGTCTGTTTCGCCACCTACTCCCATTCGGACCATTCAGATTATTGGTCAAGATCTGGGGATTCCGTCGGAGAATCTCTCTGTTGCTCTGCTTATGGCAGACAGAACTGATGATGTTCAGAAAATGTTCGATGATTAGATCTCTTCTCAGCTCTTGGGTGTGGCAAGCCTGTAAATTTGCTAGTTATCTTAGGGCTATTTTATTTGCTTCTAGTACTTGTCATGTAAGCTATAAACGCTGTTGTAAGCGCTTGAACTTCTACTTTTGCTGTCTGCTGAATTGGTATCTTTGTGCTCTACTATGTGGTGGCACTTTTGGCTCTTTAACCTCAGTGTTTAATGGATTATCGTTCCAATAGAAGCTGGAAAGTTTTTTGCTAGAATGTGCGTGGTCTTAATGCCCCTGCTCGACAGCGTGCTGTTAGGAATAAAATTGATGAAAGTATGGCCTCGGTTTTCTGTTTGCAAGAAACAAAGATGCAGTCTTTTGATTATCAGTCAATTAGAAGTTTTTGTCAGCGGCGATTAGATTCTTTTGTGTATAGTCCTTCTGTTGGTGCATCTGGTGGTCTTTTGGTTGTTTGGAATTCTGCTGTTCTCACTGGGGTGCTTATTGACACTAAACCTTATGGCATTGTTTTGCAATTTACCTCTACCCAGAATAATGAACAGTGGACCCTTGTCAATGTCTATGGCCCCTGTCATGGGCAGCTTACGGATGAATTTGTTTCATGGTTGTACAATATGAATATCCCTGATTCTGAAAATTGGCTTTTCTTGGGTGACTTTAATTTTATGAGGTCCCTGGATAATAGAAACCTGCCTGGCGGAGATGTTAATGATATCTTCATTTTTAATGAAATTATTGGACACCTGGGTTTGCTTGAACTTCCAATTAAAGGCAGAACATACACATGGTCCAATATGCAAGATAATCCTTTGCTTGAGCAACTAGATTGGTTTTTTTTACTTCTGCTAACTGGATTTCTGTTTATCCAATGTCTCAAGTTCTGCCTCTTGCTAGAACTGCCTCAGATCATGTTCCTTGTGTGGTTGATATCAACACCACCATCCCAAGATCTACTTCCGTTTTGAGAATTATTGGGTGGAAATGGAAGGGTTTTTGGATTGTGTGGCAAACTCTTGGAAGTCTGGTTCTCGAAAGTAAGGTGTCTCTGTTGTTATTGCAGATAAACCTAAAGGACTGAGACAGACCCTAAAAAAGTGGCAAACTAATCTGTCTAGACTAAAGATCCTGATTGCCAAGTGCAATAGAGTGGTCCTCATTCTTGATTCTCTTGAAGAGCTTAGACCTCTTTTCATACAAGAATTTAACTTCAGATCTATTGTTAAACTTCATGTTGAACATTTGCTGCATCTTCAATATCTTTATTGGAGGAAGAGGTGCACCATTAGATCTATCAAGGTTGGAGAGGAAAATACCAAAAAAAATTCATGCTATGGCCACAGAGAGGTTTAGAAAAAATTCCATTGCCAGTCTGAAGCTTGATGATGGGACAGTTGTTTCTGACCATGAGTCTATGGCTACTGCAGTCTGGGAAGCTTTTAAAGGTAGAATGGGCACCTCTAGAGGGATCAGTATGAGATTTGACCTTTCTTCCATCATCACAAGGGTTGAGGGTCTGGATGTTTTAATCAGACCTTTCTCCAAGGAGGAAATGGACAAAACAATAAAGGAAATGCCTATTCATAAGGCTCCTAGTCCTGATGGGTTCAATGGTCTGTTTTTTTTAAAGTGCTGGCACATTATCTGTGAGGAGTTTTATGAGTTGGCCAGAGGGTTCCATGAGGGTTCTATTAGTATTGGAAATATTAATTATTCTTACATAACTCTTGTGCCTAAGAAAAATTCTCCTGAATCTATTAATGATTACAGACCTATCTCTCTCTGGCATGGGAGTTAAATTCCTCCCCAAAATGGCTGCTAATAGGTTGCAGGGGGATATTTTGAATTGTGTCCACAAAAACCAATATGGATTCATTAAATCCAAAACTATCCAGGATTGTGTTGGGTGGACTCTTGAGTATATTCACCAGTGTCATCAATCCAGGCGGCCCATTGTTATTCTGAAGTTAGATTTTGAAAAAGCATTTGATTCCATTGAGCATGAGGCCATTTTTCAAATCCTCAGGGCCAAAGGATTTAATGATAGGTGGATCTCCTGGTTAAACAATTTTTATCTACTGGTACTTCTTTTGTGCTTTTGAATGGAGTCCCAGGTAAGCAGTTCTGTTGCAGGAAAGGTGTCAGACAGGGTGACCCTATTTCACCTCTCCTTTTTGCAATTGCTACTGATTTGCTTCAATCTGTGGTTAATGATATGCATGTTAAGGATCTTCTCCAGTTGCCAATACCCTGCCATGACAAAGATTTCCCAATAATTCAGTATGCCGATGACACCTTGATTATTTTGCCTGCTGATGAACAACAGTTACTGTCTCTAAAAAGCATGCTACTCCTGTTCCCAAAAATCTTCTCTTAGTATTCAATGCACTTATATGAAAGTTTTTATTATATCCCTCTTGGATGCCCATCATATTAGGACTAAATTCATAACCAAAGAAAATTACCATGCTGTTTAGGACTCTCAAACTAATATAAGTGAAGCATGAGAGTTCATCTATTTCTATAAAATAAAACCACCACCGTGCTCTAAAAGGATATAAGTGAAGCACTAGAGCAAATGACAAACTACTCCGAAAGATATAAGTGAAGATCAATGAGTAGTCGAATAATTATGCAACTATGTGAAGACTCTATAACATTTAAGAATTTAAGATCTTGGTATTTTATTCAAACAGCAAGCAAAACTAAATAAAATAAAATTCTAATAACAGCAAACATCATATGAATAAGCAAAAACTTAGGATCAACCGAAACTAACCGATAGTTGTTGAAGAAGAAAGGTGGGGTGTCAACCGGGGTATCCCCAAGCTTAGACGCTTGAGACTTCTTGAAATATTATATTGGGATGCCTTTGGCATCCCCAAGCTTGAGCTTTTGTGTCTCCTTAATTCCTCTCATATCACGGTCTCCCTAAATCTCAAAAGCTTCATCCACACAAAACTCAACAAGGACTCGTGAGATAAGTTAGTATAAACCAATGCAAAATCCTTATCATACTCTACTGTAGCAAATCACTAAAATTATTATTCAACATTGCATACTAAATGCCTCTGCATATTTAATAGTCCTATCCTCAAATAGAATCATTAAAGAAGCAAACATATGCAAACATAACAGCAATCTGCCTAAACAGGACAGTCTGTAAAGAGTGCAACAAGATCCATAGTTCCCTACCTCCAAATATTATGAAAGAAAATTCCCACTGTAGTAAATTTATCAGAGCTTAATATGAAAAAGTTTTCAACATTTTATCACATTCTGAATTTTCTAGGGAATTTTTGCAACAGCGGTAAACTTTCTGTTTTCAAACAGCAATATGAAGACTTGTAAAATAGGCATAGTAAAGGCTATCAATGCCACTTTTATTGAAATAAAAGATGCAAAACATTGTTCTAAATAACAGAAATCAAATCCTAACAAAATAAATTGACGCTCCAAGCAAAACAGATATCATGTGGTGAATAAAAATATAGCTCCAAGTAAAGTTACCGATGAACGAAGACGAAAGAGGGGATGTATTCCGGGGCATCCCCAAGCTTAGGCTCTTGGTTGTCCTTGAATATTACCTTGGGTTGCCTTGGTCATGCCCAAGCTTAGGCTCTTGCCACTCCTTATTGCATAGTCCATAGAATCTTTACCCAAAACTTGAAAACTTCACAACACAAAACTTAACAGAAAACTCGTAAGCTCCGTTAGTATAAGAAAGAAAATCACCATCATAAGGTACTGTAATGAACTCATTATAAATTCATATTGGTGTAATATCTACTACATTACAACTTCTCTGTGGTTCATACCATCTGATACTACTCATAGATTCATCAAAATAAGGAAACTACACATAGAAAACGGAATCTGTCAAAAACAGAACAGTCTGTAGTAATCTGGATCAAATGTATACTTCTGGAACCCCAAAAATTCTAAAATAAATTTATGGACGTGAGGAATTTATCTATTAATCATCTGCAAAACGAATTAACTAAATATCACTCTCCAATAAAAAATTTCAGCAATTCTCGTGAGCGCTAAAGTTTCTGTTTTTTACAGCCTGATCGCAAAGACTTCACCCAAGTCTTCCCAAAGGTTCCACTTGGTACAAACACTAATTAAAACATAAAAACACATCTAAACAGAGGCTAGATGAATTATTTATTACTAAACAGGAACAAAAATCAAGGAACAAAAATAAAATTGGGTTGCCTCCCAACAAGCGCTATCGTTTAACGCCCCTAGCCAGGCATGATCATTTCAGCGATGCTCACATAAAAGATAAGAATTCTAACAAAAAGGGAGCATCTTGAAGAATATGACTAGCACATTTAAGCCTAACCGACTACCTATGCATAGGGATTTTGTGAGCAAACAACTTATGGGAACAAGAATCAACTTGCATAGGAAGGTAAAACAAGCATAACTTCAAAACTTTAAGCACATAGAGAGGAAACTTGATATTATTGCAATTCCTACAAGCATATATTCCTCCCTCATAATAATTTTCAGTAGCATCACGAATGAATTCAACAATGTAACCAACACCTAAAGAATTCTTTCTATGATCTACAAGCATAGAAATTTTATTACTCTCCACACAAGCAAAATTCTTCTCATGAATAATAGTGGGAGCAAACTCAACAAAATAATTATCATGTGAGGCATAATCCAATTGAAAACTAAAATCATGATGACAAGTTTCATGGATATCATTATTATTTATATCATACAAGTCATCAATATAATCATCATAGATAGCAACTTTGTTCTCATGATCAATTGGAACCTCTTCCGAAGTAGTGGAATCATTACTAAATAAAGTCATAACCTCTCCAAATACACTTTCATAACTATAATCATCATAAATAGGAGGCATGCTTTCATCATAATAAATTTGCTCACCAAAATTTGGGGAAAAAATATCATCTTCACCAAACATAGCTTCCCCAAGCTTGTGGCTTTGCATATCATTAGCATCATGGATATTCAAGGAATTCATACTAAAAACATTGCAATCATGCTCATCATTCAAATATTTAGTGCCAAACATTCTAATGCATTCTTCTTCTAGCACTTGAGCACAATTATCGGAATCCTTATTTTCATGATAGATATTAAAAAGGTGAAGCATATGAGGTACCCTTAATTCCATATATTTTTTAATTTTCTTTTATAAACTAAACTAGTGCTAAAACAAGAAACAAAAAGATTCGATTGCAAGATCTAAAGATATACCTTCAAGCGCTAACCTCCCCGGCAACAGCGCCAGAAAAGAGCTTGATGTCTACTACACAACCTTCTTCTTGTAGATGTTGTTGGGCCTCCAAGTGCAGAGTTTTGTAGGACAATAGCAAATTTCCCTAAAGTGGATGACCTAAGGTTTATCAATCCGTAGGAGGCGTAGGATGAAGATGGTCTCTCTCAAGCAACCCTGCAACCAAATAAAAAAGAGTCTCTTGTGTCCCCAACACACCCAATACAATGGTAAATTGTATAGGTGCACTAGTTCGGCGAAGAGATGGTGATACAAGTGCAATATGGATAGTAGATAATAGTTTTGTAATCTGAAAATATAAAAACAGAAGGTAACTAATTGTAAAAGTGAGCATAAACGGTATTGCAATGCGTTGAAACAAGGCCTAGGGTTCATACTTTCACTAGTGCAAGTTCCCTCAACAATACTAACATAATTGGATCCTATAACTATCTCTCAACATGCAACAAAGAGTCACTCCAAAGTCACTAATAGCGGAGAACAAACGAAGAGATTATGGTAGGGTACGAAACCACCTCAAAGTTATTCTTTCCAATCAATCCGTTGGGCTATTCCTATAAGTGTCACAAACAGCCCTAGAGTTCGTACTAGAATAACACCTTAAGACACAAATCAACCAAAACCCTAATGTCACCTAAATACTACAATGTCACCTCAAGTATATGTGGGCATGATTATACGATATGCATCACACAATCTCAGATTCATCTATTCAACCAACACATAGAACCTCAAAGAGTGCCCCAAAGTTTCTACCGGAGAGTCAAGACGAAAACGTGTGCCAACCCATATGCATAGATTCCCAAGGTCACATAACCCGCAAGGTGATCACCAAAACATACATCAAGTGGATCAATAGAATACCCCATTGTCACCACGGGTATCCCACGCAAGACATACATCAAGTGTTCTCAAATCCTTAAAGACTCAATCCGATAAGATAACTTCAAAGGGAAAAATCAATCCATTACAAGAGAGTAGAGGGGGAGAAACATCATAAGATCCAACTATAATAGCAAAGCTTGCGATACATCAAGATCGTATCACCTCAAGAACACGAGAGAGAGAGAGAGAGAGAGAGATCAAACACATAGCTACTGGTACATACCCTCAGCCCCGAGGGTGGACTACTCCCTCCTCGTCATGGAGAGCGCCGGGATGATGAAGATGGCCACCAGAGAGGGATTTCCCCCTCCGGCAGGGTGCCGAAACGGGTCTAGATTGGTTTTCGGTGGCTACAGAGGCTTCTAGCGGCGCAACTCCCGATCTATTGTGCTCCCCAAAGTTTTTAGGGTATATGGGTATATATGGGAGGAAGAAGTACGTCCGTGGACCTCCGGGCTGTCCACGAGGCAGGGGGCGCGCCCCCCCACCCTCTTGGGCAGCCTGGGACTCTCCTGGTCCATCTCCGATACTCCGTGGGCTTCTTCTGGTCCAAAAATAAGTTCCGTGAAGTTTCAGGTCAATTGGACTCCGTTTGATTTTCCTTTTCTGCGATACTCTAAAACCATGAAAAAACAGAAACTGGCACTGGGCTCTGGGTTAATAGGTTAGTCCCAAAAATAATATAAAAGTGTTTAATAAAGCCCATAAACATCCAAAACAGATAATATAATATCATGGAACAATCAAAAAATATAGATACGTTGGAGACGTATCAGCATCCCCAAGCTTAATTCCTGCTCGTCCTCGAGTAGGTAAATGATAAAAACAGAATTTTTGATGTGGAATGCTACCTAACATATTCATCATGTATTTCTCTTTATTGTGGCAAGAATATTCTGATCCATAAGATTCAAGACAAAAGTTTAATATTGACATAAAAATAATAATACTTAAAGCATACTAACCAAGTAATCATGTCTTCTCAAAATAACATGGCCAAAGAAAGCTATCCATACAAAATCATATAGTCTGGCTATGCTCTATCTTCACCACACAAAAATATTTAAATCATGCACAACCCCGATGACAAGCCAAGCAATTGTTTCATACATTTGATGTTCTCAAACTTTTTCAATCTTCACGCAATACATGAGCGTGAGCCATGGACATAGCACTATAGGTGGAATAGAATGGTGGTTGTGGAGAAGACAAAAAGGAGAAGATAGTCTCACATCAACTAGGCGTATCAACATGCTATGGAGATGCCGATCAATAGATATCAATGTGAGTGAGTAGGGATTGCCATGCAACGGATGCACTAGAGCTATGAATGTATGAAAGCTCAACAAAAGAAACTAGTGGGTGTGCATCCAACTCGCTTGCTCACGAAGACCTAGGGCATTTTGAGGAAGCCCATCATTGGAATATACAAGCCAAGTTCTATAATGAAAGATTCCCACTAGTATATGAAAGTGACAACATAGGAGACTCTCTATCATGAAGATCATGGTGCTACTTTGAAGCACAAGTGTGGTAAAAGGATAGTAGCATTGTCCCTTCTCTCTTTTTCTCTCATTTTTTATTTTTATTTTTTATTTTTTATTTTTTTATTTGGGCCTTTTCTCTCCTTTTTATGGCCTCTTTTTTTCTCTTTTTTTCGTCCGGAGTCTCATCCCGACTTATGGGGGAATCATAGTCTCCATCATCCTTTCCTCACTGGGACAATGCTCTAATAATGATGATCATCACACTTTTATTTACTTACAACTCAAGAATTACAACTCGATACTTAGAACAAGATATGACTCTATATGAATGCCTCCGGTGGTGTACCGGGATGTGCAATGACTCATGAGTGACATGTATGAAAGAATTATGAACAGTGGCTTTGCCATAAATACGATGTCAACTACATGATCGTGCATAGCAATATGACAATGATGGAGCGTGTCATAATAAACGGAACGGTGGAAAGTCGCATGGCAATATATCTCGGAATGGCTATGGAAATGCCATGATAGGTAGGTATGATGACTGTTTTGAGGAAGGTATATGGTGGGTTTAAGGTACCGGTGAAAGTTGCGCGATACTAGAGAGGCTAGCAATGGTGGAAGGGTGAGAGTGCGTGTAATCCATGGACTCAACATTAGTCATAAAGAACTCACATACTTATTGCAAAAATCTATTAGTTATCGAAACAAAATATTACGCGCATGCTCCTAGGGGGATAGATTGGTAGGAAAAGACAATCGCTCGTCCCCGACCACCACTCATAAGGAAGACAATCAATAAATAAATTATGCTCCGACTTCATCACATAATGGTTCACCATACGTGCATGCTACGGGAATTATAAACTTTAGCACAAGTATCTATCAAATTCACAACTACTCAAATAGCATGACTCTAATATTACCATCTTCATATCTCAAAACAATAATCAAGTATCAAACTTCTCATAGTATTCAATGCACTCTATATGAAAGTTTTTATTATACCCATCTTGGATGCCCATCATATTAGGACTAAATTCATAACCAAAGCAAACTACCATGCTGTTCTAAAGGACTCTCAAAATAATATAAGTGAAGCATGATAGATCAATTATTTCTATAAAATAAAACCACCACCGTGCTCTAAAAGGATATAAGTGAAGCACTAGAGCAAATTACAAACTACTCCAAAAGATATAAGTGAAGATCAATGAGTAGTCGAATAATTATGCAACTATATGAAGACTCTCTAACATTTAAGAATTTCATATCTTGGTATTTTATTCAAACAGCAAACAAAACAAAGTAAAATGACATTCTAAGAATGGCAAACATCATGTGAAGAAGCAAAAACTTAGGATCAACCGAAACTAACCGATAGTTGTTGAAGAAGAAAGGTGGGATGCCAACCGGGGCATCCCCAAGCTTAGACACCTGAGACTTCTTGAAATATTATCTTGGGATACCTTGGGCATCCCCAAGATTGAGCTTTTGTGTCCCCTTAATTCCTCTCATATCACGGTCTCCCTAAATCTCAAAAGCTTCATCCACACAAAACTCAACAAGGACTCGTGAGATAAGTTAGTATAAACCATTGCAAAAACCTTATCATACTCTACTGAAGAAAATCACTAAAATTCTTATTCAACATTGCATACTAAATTCCTCTGCATATTTAATAGTCCTATCCTCAAATAGAATCATTCAAGAAGCAAACATATGCAAACAATGCAAACATAACAGCAATCTGCCTAAACAGGACAGTCTGTAAAGAGTGCAGCAAGATCCAGACTTCCCTAACTGCAGAAATTATGAAAGAAAATTCCCACTATAGTAAATTTATCAGAGCTTAATATGCAAAAGGTTTCAACATTTTATCACATTCTGACTTTTCTAGGAAATTATTGCAACAGCGGTAAACTTTCTGTTTTCAAACAGCAACATGAAGACTTGTAAAATAGGCATAGTAAAGGCTATCAATGCCACTTTTATTGAAATAAAAGATGCAAAAAATTGTTCTAAATAACAGCAAGCAAATCCTAACAAAATAAATTGACGCTCCAAGCAAAACACGTATCATGTGATGAATAAAAATATAGATCCAAGTAAAGTTACCGATGAACGAAGACGAAAGAGGGGATGCCTTCCGGGGCATCCCCATGCTTAGGCTCTTGGTTGTCCTTGAATATTACCTCGGGGTGCCTTGGGCATCCCCAAGCTTAGGTTATTTCCACTCCTTATTCCATAGTCCATCAAATCTTTACCCAAAACTTGAAAACTTCACAACACAAAACTTAACAAAAAACTCGTAAGCTCCGTTAGTATAAGAAAATAAATCACCACTTAGGTACTGTTGTGAACTCATTATAAATTCATATTGGTGTAATATCTACTGTATTACAACTTCTCTATGGTTCATACCCTCCGATACTACTCATAGATTCATCAAAACAACCAAACAACACATAGAAAACAGAATCTGTCAAAAACAGAACAGTCTGTAGTAATCTGAATCAAACGTATACTTCTGGAACTCATAAAATTCTCAAATAAATTGCTGGACTTGAGGAATTTATCTATTAATCATATGCAAAAATAATTAACTAAATATCACTTTCCAAATAAAAATGGCAGAAATTCTCGTGAGCGCTAAAGTTTCTGTTTTTTACAGCAAGATCAAAAAGACTTTCCCCAAGTCTTCCCAAAGGTTCTACTTGGCGCAAACACTAATTAAAACATAAAACCACATCTAAACATAGGCTAGATTAATTATTTATTACTAAACAGGAGCAAAAATCAAGGAACAAAAATAAAATTGGGTTGCCTCCCAACAAGCGCTATTGTTTAACGCCCCTAGCTAGTCATGATGATTTCAATGATGCTCACAAAGGTAAGAATTGAAACATAAAGAGAGCATCATGAACAATATGATTAGCACATTTAAGTCTAACCCACGTCCTATGCATAGGGATTTTGTGAGCAAACAACTTATGGGAACAATAATCAACTTGCATAGGAAGGTAAAACAAGCATAACTTCAAAATTTTAAGCACATAGAGAGGAAACTTGATATTATTGAAATTCCTACAAGCATATATTCCTACCTCATAATAATTTTCAGTAGCATCATGAATGAATTCAACAATATAACTATCACATAAAGCATTATTTTCATGATCTACAAGCATAGAATTTTTATTACTCTCCACATAAGCAAAAAATTTCTCATGAATAATAGTGGGAGCAAACTCAACAAAATAACTATCATGTGATTGAAAATTAAGACCAAGATGACAAGTTTCATGGTTATCATAATTCTTTAAAGCATACATGTCATCACAATAATTATCATAGATAGGAGTCATGCTTTCATCATAGTAAATTTGCTCATCAAAGCTTGGGGAAAAATATCATCTTCATCAAACATAGCTTCCCCAAGCTTGTGGCTTTGCATATCATTAGAATCATGGATATTCAAGGAATTCATACTAACAACATTGCAATCATGCTCATCATTCAAATATTTAGTGCCAAACATTCTAATGCATTCTTCCTCTAGCAATTGAGCACAATTATCGGAATCCTTATTTTCATGATAGATATTAAAAAGATGAAGCATATGAGGTACCCTCAATTCCATATATTTTTTAATTTTCTTTTATAAACTAAACTAGTGCTAAAACAAGAAACAAAAAGATTTGATTGCAAGATCTTAAGATATACCTTCAAGCGCTAACCTCCCCGGCAACGGCGCCAGAAAAGAGCTTGATGTCTACAACACAACCTTCTTCTTGTAGACGTTGTTGGGCCTCCAAGTGCAGAGGTTTGTAGGACAGTAGCAAATTTCCCTCAAGTGGATGACCTAAGGTTTATCAATCCATGGGAGGCGTCGGATGAAGATGGTCTCTCTCAAGCAACACTGCAACCAAATAAAAAAGAGTCTCTTGTGTCCCCAACACACTCAATACAATGGTAAATTGTATAAGTGCACTAGTTCGGCGAAGAGATGGTGATACAAGTGCGATATGGATAGTAGATATGGGTATTTGTAATCTGAAATTATAAAAACAGCAAGGTAACTAATGATAAAAGTGAGCATAAACGGTATTGCAATGCTAGGAAACAAGGCCTAGGGTTCATACTTTCACTAGTGCAAATTCTCTCAACAATAATAACATAATTGGATCACATAACTATCCCTCAACATGCAACAAAGAGTCACTCCAAAGTCACTAATAGCGGAGAACAAACGAAGAGATTATGGTAGGGTACGAAACCACCTCAAAGTTATTCTTTCCAATCAATACGTTGGGCTATTCCTATAGGTGTCACAAACAGCCCTAGAGTTCGTACTAGAATAACACCTTAAGACACAAATCAACCAAAACCCTAATGTCACCTAGATACTCCAATGTCACCTCAAGTATCCATGGGCATGATTATACGATATGCATCACACAATCTCAGATTCATCTATTCAACCAACACAAAAGTACTTCAAAGAGTGCCCCAAAGCTTCTACCAGAGAGTCAAGATGAAAATGTGTGCCAACCCCTATGCTTAGGTTCATGGGCAGAACCCGCAAGTTGATCACCAAAACATACATCAAGTGAATCGATAGAATAACCCATTGTCACCATGGTTATCCCACGCAAGACATACATCTAGTGTTCTCAAATCCTTAAAGACTCAATCCGATAAGATAACTTCAAAGGGAAAACTCAATCCATTACAAGAGAGTAGAGGGGGAGAAACATCATAAGATCCAACTATAATAGCAAAGCCCGCGATACATCAAGATCGTATCACCTCAAGAACACGAGAGAGAGAGAGAGAGAGAGAGAGAGAGAGATCAAACACATAGCTACTGGTACATACCCTCAGCCCCGAGGGTGGACTACTCCCTCCTCGTCATGGAGAGCGCCGGAATGATGAAGATGGCCACCGGAGAGGGATTTCCCCCTCTGGCAGGGTGCCAGAACGGGTCTAGATTGGTTTTCGGTGGCTATGGAGGCTTCTGGCGGCGGAACTCCCGATCTATTGTGCTCCCCGAAGTTTTTAGGGTATATGGGTATATATGGGAGGAAGAAGTACGTCCATGGACCTCTGGGCTGTCCATAAGGCAGGGGCGCGCCCAGGGGGGTGGGCGCGCCCCCCACCCTTGTGGGCTGCCCGGGACTCTCCTGGTCCATCTCCGATACTCCGTGGGCTTCTTTTGGTCCAAAAATAAGTTCCGTGAAGATTCAGGTCAATTGGACTCCGTTTGATTTTCCTTTTCTGCGATACTCTAAAACAATGAAAAAACAGAAACTGGCACTAGGCTCTGGGTTAATAGGTTAGTCCCAAAAATAATATAAAAGTGTTTAATAAAGCCCATAAACATCCAAAACAGATAATATAATAGCATGGAATAATCAAAAATTATAGATACGTTGGAGATGTATCACGGACCGTCGAAGATGTTCCTTGACTGGTTTTACTTTCGGGTTGACTCACAAACGATGCTCGGCCAGTCCCCTGGGTACACCCGGCATGTTAGAAGGTTTCCATGCAAAGATGTCCCAGTTCTCACGGAGGAACTGGATTCCTATTTGCTGTAGAGTGAGGTTGAGATATGAGTAGGAGCAGCATTAGAATCGGTCGGGTGAATATGAATCGGCTTGGTTTCACCGGACGACTGAAATGCAGAATCTGTGGCAGACTTCTTGGAGCGCAGCAAATCACTCGGATCTGCATTTTTCTGGTATTCTTGCATTTCTACTGCTGCCATTTGTGCATCGGCGATTTTTTAGCCCTTCTATAAGCACTCTTCTGCCTTCTGCCGATTGCCAGTGATAGTGATCACTCCTCTGGGACCAGGCATTTTCAATTTGAGGTACACATAACACGGTCGAGCCATGAAACGTGCATAGGCAGGCCTACCCAGAATAGCATGATAAGCACTCTGGAAATCCACTACTTCAAATGTCAACTTTTCCTTGCGGTAATTCTTGGAATCACCAAAAACCACATCAAGGGCGATTTGGCCGAGTGATTCAGCCTTCTTGCCAGGTATAATGCCATGGAAACTCATATTACTTTCGCTGAGTTGGACATCGAAATCCCCATTCCCTTCAAGGTTTCAGCATAAAGGATATTCAGGCCGCTACCACCATCCATCAGCACTTTAGTCAGTCGAGTGCCTTCAACAACTGAGTCAACCACCAACGCTTGCCTCCCAGGGGTGGCTATACGTGTTGGATGGTCAGACTGGTCGAACATGATGGCATTCTGGGACCACTTCAAATAACTTGGTTTTGCCGGAGCAACCATGTTCACTTCTTTGTTGATAACTTTCAATCGACTTTTGCTCTCAACATCAGAAAAAATCATCAGAGTGGAGTTGACATTGGGAAAACCATCACCATCCTCTTCCTTATCCTCACCCTTGTCCGACTCTTTTCCTTCTCATTGGGTTGTTTCTCTTAGAACTGCTAGATCAGGAGTCGACACGGCTGTGTGGTGTGTTTAGGATAAATCAGATTACCCTCTTCATCTTTCTTGGTGTGAATGTGACATGGCAAATCCAACACATCATCTCCGTCTTGATCTTTCACTTTCTTGGCGTTCCAAGGCCCTTTGGGATTCCCCTTGAACTTTCCTTGAGCCACAACTAAAGCCTCACCAGGAGCAGCTGGCTCGGCCTTACGCTTTTGTTTCCGATTGGGAGTACCTCCACCGGTGTCCTGGGCGACTGTTTTGTGTTTTCCACTCCGGAATCGGTCTTCTTCTTCGCCGTTAGCGTATTTGGTGGCAATCTCCATCATCCGAGCCAGGGACATATCTCCTGTCCGACCGAATTTCAGATTCAACTCCCGATACTTAACGCCTTCTTTGAAGGCACAAACTGCTTGGTGATCTGACACATTCTCCATTGTATGGTGTAACATGATCCATCTCTGGATATAGTCTCTCAGGGTTTCATTCGGGTTTTTCACACAATGTTGTAACTCAGTCTGTTGGAAATATGCCAGAGAGGCAATAATAAATTGGTTATTATTATATTTCCTTGTTCATGATAATCGTTTATTATCCATGCTAGAATTGTATTGATAGGAAACTCAGATACATGTGTGGATACATAGACAACACCATGTCCCTAGTAAGCCTCTAGTTGACTAGATCGTTGATCAATAGATGGTTACAGTTTCCTGACCATGGACATTGGATGTCATTGATAACGGGATCACATCATTGGGAGAATGATGTGATGGACAAGACCCAATCCTAAGCCTAGCACAAAGATCGTGTAGTTCGTATGCTAAAGCTTTTCTAATGTCAAGTATCATTTCCTTAGACCATGAGATTGTGCAACTCCCGGATACCGTAGGAATACTTTGGGTGTGCCAAACGTCACAACGTAACTGGGTGGCTATAAAGGTACACTACAGGTATCTCCAAAAGTGTCTGTTGGGTTGGCACGAATCGAGACTGGGATTTGTCACTCCGTGTAAACGGAGAGGTATCTCTGGGCCCACTCGGTAGGACATCATCATAATGTGCACAATGTGACCAAGGAGTTGATCACGGGATGATGTGTTACGGAACGAGTAAAGAGACTTGCCGGTAACGAGATTGAACAAGGTATCGGGATACTGACGATCGAATCTCGGGCAAGTATCGTACCACTAGACAAAGGGAATTGTATACGGGATTGATCGAATCCTCGACATCGTGGTTCATCCGATGAGATCATCGTGGAACATGTGGGAACCAACATGGGTATCCAGATCCCGTTGTTGGTTATTAACCGGAGAACGTCTCGGTCATGTCTGCATGGTTCCCAAACCCGTAGGGTCTACACACTTAAGGTTCGATCACGCTAGGGTTATAAGGAATAGATATACGTGGTTACCGAATGTTGTTCGGAGTCCCGAATGATATCCCCGACGTCATGAGGAGTTCCGGAATGGTCCGGAGGTAAAGATTTATATATGGGAAGTCCTATTTTGGTCACCGGAAAGGTTTCTGGTTTTATCGGTAACGTACCGGGGCCACCGGGAGGGTCCCGGGGGTCCACCAAGTGGGGCCACAAGCCCCGGAGGGCTGCATGGGCCAAGTGTGGGAGGGGACCAGCCCCAAGTGGGCTGGTGCGCCCCCCACAAGGGCCCAAGGCGCCTAAGGGGAGGAGGGGAGGCAAACCCTAAGGGCAGATGGGCCTTAGGGCCCATGCCTGGTGCGCCTCCCTCTCCCCCTCCCCTGGCCGCCCCACTAGATGGGATCTGAGCTGGCCGCCGCCCCTAGGGTGGAACCCTAGGTGGGGGCGCAACCCCCTCCCTCTCCCCTATATATAGTTGAGGTCTTTGGGGCTGCCAACACATGAGTTTCTGACCTCTCCCTGGCGCAGCCCTACCTCTCTTTCTCCTCATATCTCGCGGTGCTTGGCGAAGCCCTGCTGGATCACCACGCTCCTCCACCACCACCATGCCATTGTGCTGCTACTGGATGGAGTCTTCCTCAACCTCTCCCTCTCTCCTTGCTGGATCAAGGCATGGGAGACGTCACCGGGCTGTACGTGTGTTGAACGCGGAGGTGTCGTCCGTTCGGCACTAGGATCTCCGGTGATTTGGATCACGACGAGTACGACTCCTTCAACCCTGTTCTCTTGAACGCTTCCGCTTAGCGATCTACAAGGGTATGTAGATGCACTCTCCTTCCCCTCGTTGCTGGTTTCTCCATAGATAGATCTTGGTGACACGTAAGAAAATTTTGAATTTCTGCTACGTTCCCCAACAGTGGCATCATGAGCCAGGTCTATGCGTAGTTTCTATGCACGAGTAGAACACAAAGTAGTTGTGGGCGTTGATTTTGTTCAATATGCTTACCATTACTAGTCCAATCTTGATTCGGCGGCATTGTGGGATGAAGCGGCCCGGACCGACCTTACACGTACTCTTACGTGAGACTGGTTCCACCGACTGACATGCACTAGTTGCATAAGGTGGCTAGCGGGTGTCTGTCTCTCCCACTTTAGTCGGATCGGATTCGATGAAAAGGGTCCTTATGAAGGGTAAATAGCAATTGGCATATCACATTGTGGTTTTTGCGTAGGTAAGAAACATTCTTGCTAGAAACCCATAGCAGCCACGTAAAACATGCAAACAACAATTAGAGGACGTCTAACTTGTTTTTGCATGGTATGCTATGTGATGTGATATGGCCAAGAAGAATGTGATGAATGATATGTGATGTATGAGATTGATCATGTTCTTGTAATAGGAATCACGACTTGCATGTCGATGAGTATGACAACCGGCAGGAGCCATAGGAGTTGTCTTTATTTATTGTATGACCTGCGTGTCATTGAACAACGCCATGTAATTTCTTTACTTTATTGCTAACCGGTAGCCATAGTAGTAGAAGTAATAAGTTGGCGAGACAACTTCATGGAGATACAATGATGGAGATCATGATCATGGAGATAATGGTGTCATGCCGGTGACGATGATGATCATGGATCCCCGAAGATGGAGATCAAAAGGAGCAATATGATATTGGCCATATCATGTCACTATTTGATTGCATGTGATGTTTATCATGTTTTTGCATCTTATTTGCTTAGAACGACGGTAGTAAATAAGATGATCCCTCATTAAAATTTCAAGAAAGTGTTCCCCCTAACTGTGCACCATTGCGAAGGTTCGTTGTTTCGAAGCACCACGTGATGTTCGGGTGTGATAGATTCTAACGTTCACATACAACGGGTGTAAGACAGATTTACACACGCGAAACACTTAGGTTGACTTGATGAGCCTAGCATGTACAGACATGGCCTCGGAACACAAGAGACCGAAAGGTCGAGCATGAGTCGTATGGTAGATACGATCAACATGAAGATGTTCACCGATGATGACTAGTCCGTCTCACATGATGATCGGACACGGCCTAGTTGACTCGGATCATGTAATCACTTAGATGACTAGAGGGATGTCTATCTGAGTGGGAGTTCATAAGATGAACTTAATTATCCTGAACATAGTCAAAAGGTCTTCGCAAATTATGTCGTGGCTCGCGCTTCAGTTCTACTGTTTAGATATGTTCCTAGAGAAAATTTAGTTGAAAGTTGATAGTAGCAATTATGCGGACTAGGTTCGTAAACTGAGGATTGTCCTCATTGCTTCATAGAAGGCTTATGTCCTTAATGCACCGCTCAGTGTGCTGAACCTCGAACGTCGTCTGTGGATGTTGCGAACATCTGACATACACATTTTGATAACTATGTGATAGTTCAGTTAAACGGTTTAGAATTGAGGCACCGAAGACGTTTTGAAACGTTGCGAAACATATGAGATGTTTCGAGGGCTGAAATTGGGATTTCAGGCTCATGCCCACGTCAAGAGGTATAAGAACTCCGACGATTTTCTTAGCCCACAAACTAAGGGAGAAAAGCTCAATTGTTGAGCTTGTGCTCAGATTGTCTGAGTACAACAATCATTTGAATCGAGTGGGAGTTGATCTTCCAGATAAGATAGTGATGTTTCTCCGAAGTCATTACCACCAAGCTGCTAGAGCTTTGTGATGAACTATAATATATCAGGGACATATATGATGATCCTTGAGATATTCGCGATGTTTGACACCACAAAAGTAGAAATCAAGAAGGAGCATCAATTGTTGATGGTTGGTGAAACCACTAGTTTCAAGAAGGGCAAGGGCAAAAGGGGATACTTCATGAAACGGCAATTCATCTACTGCTCTAGTGAAGAAACCCAAGGTTGAACCCAAACCCGAGACTAAGTGCTTCTGTAATAAGGGGAACAGCCACTGGAGCAGAATTACCCTAGATACTTGGTAGATGAGAAGGCTGTCGATAGAAGTATATTGGATATACATTATGTTAATGTGTACTTTACTAGTACTCCTAGTAGCACCAGGGTATTAGATGCCGGTTCGGTTGCTAAGTGTTAGTAATTCGAAATAAAAGCTATGGAATAAACGGAGACTAGCTAAAGGTGAGATGACGATATGTGTTGGAAGTATTTCCAAGGTTGATCAAATATCGTACGCTCCCTCTACCATCAAGATTGGTGTTTGCGTTGAGCGTAGACATGATTGGATTATGTCTATCGCAATACGGTTATTCATTTAAGGAGAATAATGGTTACTCTGTTTATTTGAATAATACCTTCAATGGTCTTGCACCTGAAATGAATGATTTATTGAATCTCAATCGTAGTGATACACATGTTCATGCCAAAAGATATAAGATAGTAATGATAGTACCACCTACTTGTGGCACTGCCATGTAAGTCATATCGGTATAAAACGCATGAAGAAGCTCCATGTTGATGGATCTTTGGGCTCACTCGTTTTGAAAAGTTTGAGACATGCGAACCATGTCTATTGGTGTATATGCATGAAGAAACTCCATGCAAATGGACCGTTTGGACTCACTTGATTTTGAATCACTTGAGACATGCAAATCATACCACATGGGCAAGATGACTGAAAGCCTCGTTTTCAGTAAAATGGAACTAGAAAGCAACTTGTTGGAAGTAATACATTTTGATGTGTGCAGTCCAATGAGTGCTGAGGCGTGTAGTGGATATCGTTATGTTCTTACCTCACAAATGATTTGAGTAGATGTTGAGCATATTTACTTGATGAATCACGAGTCTGAATTATTGAAAGGTTCAAGTAATTTCAGGGTGAAGTTGAAAGATCGTCGTGACAAGAGGATAAAATATCTATGATATGATCATAGAGATGAATATCTGAATTACGAGTTTGGCACAGAATTAAGACATTGTGGAAATTGTTTCACAACTAATACAGCCTGGAACACCATAGTATGATGGTGTGTCCGAACATCATAACTGCACCCTATTGGATATGATGCATACCATGATGTCTCTTATCAAATTACCATGATAGTTTATGGGTTAGGCATTAGAGACAACCACATTCATTTTAAATAGGGCACCACGTAATTCCGATGAGATGACACCGTATGAACTATGGTTTAGAGAAACCTAAGCTGTCATTTCTTAAAAGTTTGGGGATGCGACGCTTATGTGAAAAAGTTTCAGGCTGATAAGCTTGAACCCAAAGCGGATAAATGCATCTTCATAGGACACCCAAAATAGTTGGGTATACCTCCTGTCTCAGATCCGAAAGCAATAAGGGATTGTTTCTAGAATCGGGTCCTTTCTCGAGGAAAAGTTTCTCTCAAAAGAATTGAGTGGGAGGATGGTGGAGAGTTGATGAGGTTATTGAACCGTCTCTTCAACTAGTGTGTGGCAGGGCACAGGAAGTTGTTCCTGTGGCACCTACACCAATTGAAGTGGAAGCTTATGATAGTGATCATGAAACTTCAGATCAAGTCACTAACAAACCTCGTGGGATGACAAGGATGCGTACTACTTCAGAGTGGTACATAATCATGTCTTGGAAGTCATGTTGCTAGACAACAATGAACCTACGAGCTATGGAGAAGCGATGGTGGGCCCGGATTCCGATAAATGGCTCGAGGCCATAAAATCCGAGAGAAGGATCCATGTGTGAAAACAAAGTGTAGACTTTGGTAGAACGGCTCGATGGTCGTAAGGCTGTTGAGTACAGATGGATTTTAAAAGGAAGACAGACAATGATGGTAAGTGTCACCATTAAGAAAGCTCGACTTGTCGTTAAGATTTTTTCCGACAAGTTCAAGGAGTTGACTATGATGAGACTTTCTCACTCGTAGCGATGCTAAGAGTCTATTGGAATTATATTAGTGATTACTGCATTATTTATGAAATCTTGCAGATAGGATGTCAAAACATTGTTTCCTCGACGATTTTCTTGAGGAAAGGTTGTATGTGATACAACCGGAAGGTTTTGTCAATCCTGAAAGATGCTAATAAGATGCTAATAAGTTACGAGTTTGGTCTTCAATTAAAACAATGTGGAATAGTTTCACAAACTCATGCGACATGGAACACCACAGCATAATGGTGTGTCCGAACGTCATAACCGTACTTTATTGGATATAGTGCAATCTATGATGTCTCTTACCGATCTACCACTATCGTTTTGGGGTTATGCATTAGAGACAGCTGCATTCACGTTAAAAGGGCACCATCTAAATCTGTTGAGACAACACCGTATGAACTGTGGTTTGGCAAAAAACCAAAGTTGTCGTTTCTTAAAGTTTGGGGTTGCAGTGCTTATGTGAAAAAGTTTCATCCTGATAAGCTAAAATTGTCGCAAAAGGTTTTCGACAAGTTCAAGGTGTTGACTACGATGAGAGTTTCTCACTCGTATCTATGCTTAAATCTGTCCGAATCATGTTAGCAATTGCCGCATTTTATGAAATCTGGCAAATGGATAACAAAACTGCAATCCTTAATGGATTTTTTAAAGAAGAGTTGTATATGATGCAACCAGAAGTTTTTGTCAATCCTAAAGGTGTTAACAAAATATGCAAACTCCAGCGATCCATCTATGGACTGGTGTAAGCATCTCGGAGTTGGAATATACGCTTTGATAAGTTGATCAAAGCATATAGTTTTATACAGACTTGCGGTGAAGCCTGTATTTACAAGAAAGTGAGTGGGAGCACTACAACATTTCTGATAAGTATATGTGAATGACATATTGTTGACCGGAAATAATGTAGAATTATTTTGCAAAGCATAAAGGAGTGTTTGAAAGGAGTTTTTCAAAGAAAGACCTCGGTGAAGCTGCTTACATATTGAGCATCAAGATCTATAGAGATAGATCAAGACGCTTGATAAGTTTTTTTTCAATGAGTACATACCTTGACAAGATTTTGAAGTAGTTCAAAATGGAACAGTCATAGAAAGGGTTCTTACATGTGTTACAAGGTATGAAATTGAGTAAGACTCAAAGCTCGACCACGGCAGAAGATAGAAAGAGAATGAAAGTCATTCCCTATGCCTCAGCCATAGGTTCTATAAAGTATGCCATGCTGTGTACCAGATCTATTGTATACCCTACACTGATTTTGGCAAGGGAGTACAATAGTGATCTAGGAGTAGATCACTGGACAGCGGTCAAAATTATCCTTAGTGGAATAAGGATATGTTTCTCGATTATGGAGGTGACAAAAGGTTCGTCGTAAAGAGTTATATCGATGCAAGTTTTGACACTGATCTAGATAACTTTAAGTCTCAATCTGGATACATATTGAAAGTGGGAGGAATTAGCTAGAGTAGCTCCGTGCAGAGCATTGTTGACATAGATATTTGCAAAATACATACGAATCTGAATATGGCAGACCCGTTGACTAAAATTCTCTCACAAGCAAAACATGATCACACCTTAGTACTCTTTGGGTGTTAATCACATAGCGATGTGAACTAGATTACTGAATCTAGTAAACCCTTTGGGTGTTGGTCACATGGCGATGTGAACTATGGGTGTTAATCACATGATGATGTGAACTATTGATGTTAATCACATGGTGATGTGATCTAGATTATTGACTCTAGTGCAAGTGGGAGACTGAAGGAAATATTCCCTAGAGGCAATAATAAAGTTATTATTTATTTCCTTATATCATGATAAAAGTTTATTATTCATGCTAGAATTGTATTAACCGGAAACATAATACATGTGTGAATACATAGACAAACAGAGTGTCACTAGTATGCCTCTACTTGACTAGCTCGTTAATCAAAGATGGTTATGTTTCCTAACCATGGACAAAGAGTTGTCATTTGATTAACGGGATCACATCATTAGTTGAATGATCTGATTGACATGACCCATTCCATTAGGATAGCACCCGATCGTTTAGTATGTTGCTATTGCTTTCTTCATGACTTATACATGTTCCTATGACTATGAGATTATGCAACTGCCATTTGCCGGAGGAACACTTTGTGTGCTACCAAACGTCACAACGTAACTGGGTGATTATAAAGGAGCTCTACAGGTGTCTCCAAAGGTACATGTTGGGTTGGCGTATTTCGAGATTAGGATTTGTCACTCCGATTGTCGGAGAGGTATCTCTGGGCCCTATCGGTAATGCACATCACATAAGCCTTGCAAGCATTGCAACTAATGATTTAGTTGCGAGATGATGTATTATGAAACGAGTAAAGAGACTTGCCGGTAACGAGATTGAACTAGGTATTGAGATACCGACGATCGAATCTCGGGCAAGTAACATACCGATGACAAAGGGAACAACGTATGTTGTTATGTGTCTGACCGATAAAGATCTTCGTAGAATATGTAGGAGCCAATATGAGCATCCAGGTTCTGCTATTGGTTATTGACCGAAGACGTGTCTCGGTCATGTCTACATTATTCTCGAACCCGTAGGGTCCGCACGCTTAAGGTTTCGATGACAGTTATATTATGAGTTTATGAGTTTTGATGTACCGAAGTTAGTTCGGAGTCCCGGATGTGATCACGGACATGACGAGGAGTCTCGAAATGGTCGAGACATAAAGATTGATATATTGCACGGCTATATTCGGACACCGGAAGTGTTCCGGGTGATTTCGGAGAAAACCGGAGAGCCGGAGGGTTACCGGAACCCCCCCGGGAGAAGTAATGGGCCATATGGGCCTTAGTGGAGAGAGAGAGGGGCAGCCAAAGGTGGGCTGCGCGCCTCCTCCCCCCTGGTCCGAATTGGACTAGGAGAGGGGGGGCGGCGCCCCCCTTTCCCTCTCCCTCCCCACTTCCTTCCCCCTCCTAGTAGGAGTCCTACTCCTACTAGGAGGAGGACTCCTCCTTGGTGCGCCTATAGGGCCGGCCGGCCTCCTCCCCTTGCTCCTTTATATACGGGGGCAGGGGGCACCCCTAGACACACAAGTTGATCCACGTGATCATATTCTTAGCCGTGTGCGGTGCCCCCTTCCACCATAGTCCTCGATAATATTGTAGCGGTACTTAGGCGAAGCCCTGCGACGGTAGTACATCAAGATCGTCACCACGCCGTCATGCTGATGGAACTCTTCCCCGACACTTTGCTGGATCAGAGTCCGGGGATCGTCATCGAGCTGAACGTGTGCTAGAACTCGGAGGTGCCGTAGTTTCGGTGCTTGATCGGTCGGGCCGTGGAGACGTACGACTACATCAACCAAACGCTTCCGTTGTCGATCTACAAGGGTACGTAGATCACACTCTCCCCTCTCGTTGCTATGCATCACCATGATCTTGCGTGTGCGTAGGAATTTTTTTGAAATTACTACGTTCCCTAACAATGGCATCCGAGCCTAGGTTTTATGTGTTGATGTTATATGCACGAGTAGAACACAAGTGAGTTGTGGGCGATATAAGTCATACTGCTTACCAGCATGTCATACTTTGGTTCGGCGGTATTGTTGGACGAAGCGGCCCGGACCGACATTACGCGTACGCTTACGCGAGACCGGTTCTCCCGACGTGCTTTGCACAAAGGTGGCTAGCGGGTGACAGTTTCTCCAACTTTAGTTGAACCGAGTGTGGCTACGCCCGGTCCTTGCGAAGGTTAAAACAGCACCAACTTGACAAACTATCGTTGTGGTTTTGATGCGTAGGTAAGATTGGTTCTTGCTTAAGCCCGTAGCAGCCACGTAAAACTTGCAACAACAAAGTAGAGGACGTCTAACTTGTTTTTGCAGGGCATGTTGTGATGTGATATGGTCAAGACATGATGCTAAATTTTATTGTATGAGATGATCATGTTTTGTAACCGAGTTATCGGCAACTGGCAGGAGCCATATGGTTGTCGCTTTATTGTATGCGATGCAATCGCGCTGTAATGCTTTACTTTATCACTAAGCGGTAGCGATAGTCGTGGAAGCATAAGATTGGCAAGACGACAACGATGCTACGATGGAGATCCAGGTGTCGTGCCGATGACGATGGTGATCACAACGGTGCTTCGAAGATGGAGATCACAAGCACAAGATGATGATGGCCATATCATATCACTTATATTGATTGCATGGGATGTTTATCTTTTATGCATCTTATCTTGCTTAGATTGACAGTAGCATTATAAGATGATCTCTCACTAATTATCAAGAAGTGTTCTCCCTGAGTATGCACCGTTGTGAAAGTTCTTCGTGCTGAGACACCACGTGATGATCGGGTGTGATAGGCTCTACGTTCAAATACAACGGGTGCAAAACAGTTGCACACGCGGAATACTCAGGTTATACTTGAACGAGCCAAGCATATACAGATATGGCCTCGGAACACGGAGACTGAAAGGTCGAGCGTGAATCATATAGCAGATATGATCAACATAGTGATGTTCACCAATGAAACTACTCCATCTCACGTGATGATCGGACATGGTTTAGTTGATTTGGATCACGTGATCACTTAGAGGATTAGAGGGATGTCTATCTAAGTGGGAGTTCTTAAGTAATATGATTAATTGAACTTTAATTTATCATGAACTTAGTCCTGGTAGTATTTTGCAAATCATGTTGTAGATCAATAGCTCGCGTTATTGCTTCCCTGTGTTTATTTTGATATGTTCCTAGAGAAAATTGTGTTGAAAGATGTTAGTAGCAATGATGCGGATTGGATCCGTGATCTGAGGTTTATCCTCATTGCTGCATAGAAGAATTATGTCCTTGATGCACCGCTAGGTGACGGACCTATTGCAGGAGCAGATGCAGACGTTATGAACGTTTGGCTAGCTCAATATGATGACTACTTGATAGTTTAGTGCACCATGCTTAATGGCTTAGAATCGGGACTTCAAAGACGTTTTGAACGTCATGGAGCATATGAGATGTTCCAGGAGTTGAAGTTAATATTTCAAGCAAATACCCGAGTTGAGAGATATGAAGTCTCCAACAAGTTCTATAGCTAAAAGATGGAGGAGAATCGCTCAACTAGTGAGCATGTGCCCAGATTGTCTGAGTACTACAATCGCTTGAATCAAGTGGGAGTTAATCTTCCAGATAAGATAGTGATTGACAGAATTCTCTAGTCACCATCACCAAGTTAGTAGAACTTCGTGATGAACTATGATATGCAAGGGATAACGGAAACGATTCCCAAGCTCTTCGTAATGCGGAAATTGACGAAGGTAGAAATCGAGAAAAACATCAAGTGTTGATGGTAGACAAGACCACTAGTTTCAAGAAAAGGGCAGAGGGAAGAAGGGGAACTTCAAGAAGAACAGCAAGCAAGTTGCTGCTCAAGTGAAGAAGCCCAAGTCTGGTCCTAAGCCTGAGACTAAGTGTTTCTACTGCAAAGGGACTGGTCACTGGAAGCGGAACTACCCCAAGTGATTGGCAGATAAGAAGGATGGCAAAGTGAACATAAGTATATTTGATATACATGTTATTGATGTGTACTTTACTAGTGTTTATAACAACCCCTCAGTATTTGATACTAGTTCAGTTGCTAAGATTAGTAACTCGAAACGGGAGTTGCAGAATAAACAGAGACTAGTTGAGGGTGAAGTGACGATGTGTGTTGGAAGTGGTTCCAAGATTGATATGATCATCATCGCACACTCCCTATACTTTCGGGATTAGTGTTGAACCTGAATAAGTGTTATTTGGTGTTTGCGTTAAGCATGAATATGATTTGATCATGTTTATTGTAATATGGTTATTCATTTAAGTAAGAGAATAAATTGTTGTTCTGTTTACATGAATAAAACCTTATATGGTTACACACCCAATGAAAATAGTTCGTTGGATCTCGATCGTAGTGATACACATAATCATAATATTGAAACCAAAAGATGCAAAGTTAATAATGATAGTGCAACTTATTTGTAGCACTGCTGTTTAGGTCATATTGGTGTAAAGCGCATGAAGAAACTCCATGCTGATGGGATTTTGGAATCACTTGATTATGAATCACTTGATGCTTGCGAACCATGCCTCATGGGCAAGATGACTAAGACTCCATTCTCCGGAGCGAGCAACTAACTTATTGGAAATAATACATACTGATGTATGCGGTCCGATGAGTGTTAAGGCTCACGGCAAGTATCGTTATTTTCTGAACTTCACAGATGATTTGAGCAGATATGGGTATATCTACTTGATGAAACATAAGTCTGAAACATTTGAAAAGTTCAAAGAATTTCAGAGTGAAGTGGAAAATCATCGTGACAAGAAAATAAAGTTTCTACGATCTGATCGCGGAGACAAATATTTGAGTTACGAGTTTGGTCTTCAATTAAAACAATGTGGAATAGTTTCACAAACTCATGCCACATGAAACACCACAGCATAATGGTGTGTCCGAACGTCATAACCGTACTTTATTGGATATAGTGCAATCTATGATGTCTCTTACCGATCTACCACTATCGTTTTGGGGTTATGCATTAGAGACAGCTCCATTCATGTTAAAAGGGCACCATCTAAATCTATTGAGACGACACCGCATGAACTGTGGTTTGGCAAAAAACCAAAGTTGTCGTTTCTTAAAGTTTGGGGTTGCAATGCTTATGTGAAAAAGTTTCATCCTGATAAGCTCAAACCCAAATCGGAAAAGTGTGTCTTCATAGGATACCCAAAAAGTTACTGTTGGGTACACCTTCTATCACAGATCCAAAGGCAAGACATTCGTTGCTAAGAATGGATCCTTTCTAGAGAAGGAGGTTCTCTCGAAAGAAGTGAGTGGGAGGAAAGTAGAACTTGATAAGGTAATTGTACCTTCTACCTTATTGGAAAGTAGTTCATCACAGAAATCTATTCCTGTGACTACTACACCAATTAGTGAGGAAGCTAATGATGATGATCATGTAACTTCAGATCAAGTTACAACCGAATCTCGTAGGTAAACCAGAGTGAGATCCGCACCAGAGTGGTACGGTAATCCTGTTCTGGAGGTCATGCTACTTGACCATGACGAACCTACGAACTATGAAGAAGCGATGGTGAGCCCAGATTCCGCAAAATGGCTTGAGGCCATGAAATCTGAGATGGGATCCATGTATGAGAACAAAGTATGGACTTTGGTTGACTTGCCCGATGATCGGCAAGCAATTGAGAATAAATGGATCTTCAAGAGGAAGACGGACGCTGATAGTAGTGTTACTATCTACAAAGCTAGAATTGTCGGAAAAGGTTTTCGACAAGTTCAAGGTATTGACTACGATGAGAGTTTCTCACTCGTATCTATGCTTAAATCTGTCCGAATCATGTTAGCAATTGCCGCATTTTATGAAATCTGGCAAATGGGTAACAGAACTGCAATCCTTAATGGATTTTTTAAAGAAGAGTTGTATATGATGCAACCAGAAGTTTTTGTCAATCCTAAAGGTGTTAACAAAATATGCAAACTCCAGCGATCCATCTATGGACTGGTGTAAGCATCTCGGAGTTGGAATATACGCTTTGATAAGTTGATCAAAGCATATAGTTTTATACAGACTTGCGGTGAAGCCTGTATTTACAAGAAAGTGAGTGGGAGCACTACAGCATTTCTGATAAGTATATGTGAATGACATATTGTTGATTGGAAATAATGTAGAATTATTCTGCAAAGCATAAAGGAGTGTTTGAAAGGAGTTTTTCAAAGAAAGACCTCGGTGAAGCTGCTTACATATTGAGCATCAAGATCTATAGAGATAGATCAAGATGCTTGATAAGTTTTTTTTCAATGAGTACATACCTTGACAAGATTTTGAAGTAGTTCAAAATGGAACAGTCATAGAAAGGGTTCTTACCTGTGTTACAAGGCATGAAATTGAGTAAGACCCAAAGCCCGACCACGGCAGAAGATAGAAAGAGAATGAAAGTCATTCCCTATGCCTCAGCCATAGGTTCTATAAAGTATGCCATGCTGTGTACCAGATCTATTGTATACCCTACACTGATTTTGGCAAGGGAGTACAATAGTGATCTAGGAGTAGATCACTGGACAGCGGTCAAAATTATCCTTAGTGGAATAAGGATATGTTTCTCGATTATGGAGGTGACAAAAGGTTCGTCGTAAAGAGTTACATCGATGCAAGTTTTGACACTGATCTAGATAACTTTAAGTCTCAATCTGTATACATATTGAAAGTGGGAGCAATTAGCTAGAGTATCTCTGTGCAGAGCATTGTTGACATAGATATTTGCAAAATACATACGGATCTGAATATGGCAGACCCATTGACTAAAATTCTCTCACAAGCAAAACATGATCACACCTTAGTACTCTTTGGGTGTTAATCACATAGCGATGTGAACTAGATTACTGAATCTAGTAAACCCTTTGGGTGTTGGTCACATGGCGATGTGAACTATGGGTGTTAATCACATGATGATGTGAACTATCGATGTTAATCACATGGTGATGTGATCTAGATTATTGACTCTAGTGCAAGTGGGAGACTGAAGGAAATATTCCCTAGAGGCAATAATAAAGTTATTATTTATTTCCTTATATCATGATAAAAGTTTATTATTCATGCTAGAATTGTATTAACCGGAAACATAATACATGTGTGAATACATAGACAAACAGAGTGTCACTAGTATGCCTCTACTTGACTAGCTCGTTAATCAAAGATGGTTATGTTTCCTAACCATGGACAAAGGGTTGTCATTTGATTAACGGGATCACATCATTAGTTGAATGATCTGATTGACATGACCCATTCCATTAGCTTAGCACCCGATCATTTAGTATGTTGCTATTGCTTTCTTCATGACTTATACATGTTCCTATGACTATGAGATTATGCAACTCCCGTTTGCCGGAGGAACACTTTGTGTGCTACCAAATGTCACAACGTAACTGGGTGATTATAAAGGAGCTCTACAGGTGTCTCCAAAGGTACATGTTGGGTTGGCGTATTTCGAGATTAGGATTTGTCACTCCGATTGTCGGAGAGGTATCTCTAGGCCCTCTCGGTAATGCACATCACATAAGCCTTGCAAGCATTGTAACTAATGAGTTAGTTGTGAGATGATGTATTACGAAATGATAAAGAGACTTGCCGGTAATGAGATTGAACTACGTATTGAGATACCGACGATCGAATCTCGGGCAAGTAACATACCGATGACAAAGGGAACAACGTATGTTGTTATGCGGTCTGACCGATAAAGATCTTCGTAGAATATGTAGGAGCCAATATGAGCATCCAGGTTCCGCTATTGGTTATTGATCGGAGACGTGTCTCGGTCATGTCTACATTATTCTCGAACCCGTAGGGTCCGCACGCTTAAGGTTTCGATGACAGTTATATTATGAGTTTATGAGTTTTGATGTACGGAAGTTAGTTCGGAGTCCCGGATGTGATCACGGACATGACGAGGAGTCTCGAAATGGTCGAGACATAAAGATTGATATATTGCACGGCTATATTCGGACACCGGAAGTGTTCCGGGTGATTTCGGAGAAAACCGGAGAGCCGGAGGGTTACCGGAACCCCCCCGGGAGAAGTAATGGGCCATATGGGCCTTAGTGGAGAGAGAGAGGGGCAGCCAATGGTGGGCCGCGCGCCTCCTCCCCCCTGGTCCGAATTGGACTAGGAGAGGGGGGGTGGCGCCCCCCTTTCCCTCTCCCTCCCCACTTCCTTCCCCCTCCTAGTAGGAGTCCTACTCCTACTAGGAGGAGGACTCCTCCTTGGCGCGCCTATAGGGCCGGCCGGCCTCCTCCCCTTGCTCCTTTATATACGGGGGCAGGGGGCACCCCTAGACACACAAGTTGATCCACGTGATCATATTCTTAGCCGTGTGCGGTGCCCCCTTCCACCATAGTCCTCGATAATATTGTAGCGGTGCTTAGGCGAAGCCCTGCGACGGTAGTACATCAAGATCGTCACCACGCCGTCGTGCTGATGGAACTCTTCCCCGACACTTTGCTGGATCGGAGTCCGGGGATCGTCATCGAGCTGAACGTGTGCTAGAACTCGGAGGTGCCGTAGTTTCGGTGCTTGATCGGTTGGGCCGTGGAGACGTACGACTACATCAACCAAACGCTTCCGTTGTCGATCTACAAGGGTACGTAGATCACACTCTCCCCTCTCGTTGCTATGCATCACCATGATCTTGCGTGTGCGTAGGAATTTTTTTGAAATTACTACATTCCCCAACAATTCTTGCCTGAGTTGTAAGGTATGAAGTTAAGACTTAAAGCTCGACCACGGCAGAAGAAAGAGGAAGGACGAAGGTCGTCCCCTATGCTTTTGTCATAGGCTCTATACGGTATGCCATGTTGAGTACCGCACCTGATGTGTGCCTTGCCACATATCTGGCAAGAGGGTACAAAGGTAATCTAGGAGTAGATCACCAGATAGCGGTCTAAATTATCCTTAGAGGAATAAGGATATGTTTCTCGGTTATGGAGGTGATAAAGAGTTCGACGTAAAGAGTTACGTCGATGCAAGCTTAACACCTATCCGGATAGCTCTGAGTAGAGATACCGGATACGTATAATGGAATCGCTCCAAGTAGAACAGTTATTTGAAATGGCTCCAAATGTAGCGTAGTAGTTGCATCTACAAGATGACATAGAAATTTGTGAAGTACATACGGATCTGAATGTTGCAGACCCGTTGACTGAAACCTCTCTCACAAGCATAACATGATCAAACCCAGAACTCTTTGGGTGTTAGTCACATGGGGATGTGACCTTGAGTGTTAATCACATATCGATGTGAACTGGATTATTGACTCTAGTGCAAGTGGGAGACTGTTGGAAATATGCCCTAGAGGCAATAATAAATTGGTTATTATTATATTTCCTTGTCCATGATAATCGTTTATTATCCATGCTAGAATTGTATTGATAGGAAACTCAGATACATGTGTGGATACATAGACAACACCACGTCCCTAGTAAGCCTCTAGTTGACTAGCTCATTGATCAATAGATGGTTACGGTTTCCTGACCATGGACATTGGATGTCGTTGATAACGAGATCACATCATTGGGAGAATGATGTGATGGACAAGACCCAATCCTAAGCCTAGCACAAAGATCATGTAGTTCGTATGCTAAAGCTTTTCTAATGTCAAGTATCATTTCCTTAGACCATGAGATTGTGCAACTCCCGGATACCGTAGGAATACTTTGGGTGTGCCAAACGTCACAACGTAACTGGGTGGCTATAAAGGTACACTACAGGTATCTCCAAAAGTGTCTGTTGGGTTGGCACGAATCGAGACTGGGATTTGTCACTCCGTGTAAACGGAGAGGTATCTCTGGGCCCACTCGGTAGGACATCATCATAATGTGCACAATGTGACCAAGGAGTTGATCACGGGATGATGTGTTACGGAACGAGTAAAGAGACTTGCCGGTAACGAGATTGAACAAGGTATCGGGATACCGACGATCGAATCTCGGGCAAGTATCATACCACTAGACAAAGAGAATTGTATACGGGATTGATCGAATCCTCGACATCGTGGTTCATCCGATGAGATCATCGTGGAACATGTGGGAACCAACATGGGTATCCAGATCCCATTGTTGGTTATTAACCGGAGAACGTCTCGGTCATGTCTGCATGGTTCCCGAACCCGTAGGGTCTACACACTTAAGGTTCGATCACGCTAGGGTTATAAGGAATAGATATACGTGGTTACCGAATGTTGTTTGGAGTCCCAGATGATATCCCGGACGTCACGAGGAGTTCCGGAGTGGTCCGGAGGTAAAGATTTATATATGGGAAGTCCTATTTTGGTCACCGGAAAGGTTTCTGGTTTTATCGGTAATGTACCGGGGCCACCGGGAGGGTCCCGGGGGTCCACCAAGTGGGGCCACAAGCCCTGGAGGGCTGCATGGGCCAAGTGTGGGAGGGGACCAGCCCCAGGTGGGCTGGTGCGCCCCCCCCACAAGGGCACAAGGCGCCTAAGGGGAGGAGGGGAGGCAAACCCTAAGGGCAGATGGGCCTTAGGGCCCATGCCTGGTGCGCCTCCCTCTCCCCCTCCCCTGGCCGCCCTACCAGATGGGATCTGGGCTGGCCGCCGCCCCTAGGGTGGAACCCTAGGTGGGGGCGCAGCCCCCTCCCTCTCCCCTATATATAGTTGAGGTCTTTGGGGCTGCCAACACATGAGTTTCTGACCTCTCCCTGGCGCAGCCCTACCTCTCTTTCTCCTCATATCTCGCGGTGCTTGGCGAAGCCCTGCTGGATCACCATGCTCCTCCACCACCACCACGCCGTTGTGCTGCTGCTGGATGGAGTCTTCCTCAACCTCTCCCTCTCTCCTTGCTGGATCAAGGCATGGGAGACGTCACCGGGCTGTACGTGTGTTGAACGCGCAGGTGCCGTCCGTTCGGCACTAGGATCTCCGGTGATTTGGATCACGACGAGTACGACTCCTTCAACCCCATTCTCTTGAACGCTTCCGCTTAGCGATCTACAAGGGTATGTAGATGCACTCTCCTTCCCCTCGTTGCTGGTTTCTCCATAGATAGATCTTGGTGACACGTAAGAAAATTTTGAATTTCTGCTACGTTCCCCAACACAGTCAACCCCGCTGGTCGCTTGCAAGTACCTTCAAAAGTCCTAACAAACACTAGGGCGAGTTCCTCCCAACTGAATATACTGCCAGGTGCTAACTGGTTCAACCATGCTCTGACCGAGTCTTCCAACATCAGAGGAAGGTGCTTCATTGCGACTTCATCATTCCCACCACCAATTTGTACAGCTACTCGGTAGTCCTCAAGCCAAGTGTCAGGCTTAGACTCACCCGTAAACTTGCTGACTCCAGTCGCCAACCTGAAATTGGGAGGAATCACCGCGGCCCTGATGGCTCTGCTGAAACACTTGGGACCTGAAACATGCACTCTGCCGCTAGTCGGATAATCTCTATCATGGCCTTCTTTGTGTGCTCTGTTCCTGTCAACCAGACCTTGAACGAGAATAGATCTCGCATCAAAGCATGGCTCCCTTGGGTCGACTGATATTCTTCGCTCGCCGCTGTGAGGGCGTCTGTCATCATGCCGCCGAGGCACATATGACCCACTCCTCGGGGGAGGCGTGGGCACTCGACGACGGTCATCGTGGCCGAGGCGGTGATCATATTGCTCATGGTTTCTGTACTGGTCTTGCCTGTGCCCACGTCCTTCATGCCGCGGGGGCGATCTTGGGTTGTGGGCCGACTGTATTGTATCTGCCATCACAGACCTGCTATGAATCCTATTCCGCGATTGAGACACTGCCGTGTTCTGCTCTCCGACTGCTCGGAGCAAGGCCCGGATCTGCATCAAACCTCTGCCAGCTTCTGACTGGGAAGGCTGAATTGACTCTGCTATTCGGGCTGCAGCTGTGAGATTTTGAATCGGAGTGCGGTATACCTGAGTTTGGGGCGAAAAAAGCTGCCGTCGACTGGATTCAGGGATCCGCTGCCGAGCACGCTCGTCGAGTGCATGCTGCAGGTTCTCCAGTCGAGTGCGCTCAGCCAAGTTGGCCAGGCGCGCTTCCTCCAAGGTCCGGGCCTCGGGGGTTTCTCCAACGATAGGAGTGTGAAGTGCATCCATATTGTGGCGGCGAAGCTCTTCCCTCCGCTGCGAAGAAAGAGGCTCGGGGTGGTACTCCTCGTGAACGCGCGACGGATCGCCACCGCCATCACCACCGTCATCGCGGGGGAAGCCAGGAGGACTGCGTGGTCCGTTGACCATCAAGACTTCTGTCGTAGGATCGTTGCTGTCGCACTCGGATGCGGTCTCGACGGAGCCAGTCGAACATGCCGTAGAGGGTTTCGTCGAGCTCGATTGCCGCGACTTGTGAGGTGGCCGACTGGCGGGCCACCGCGTGTCTCACCCACCGCTGGAGCCGCGACCGACCGGAACTCTTGTGCTGGCGAACAGCAGGGGACGAGGACACCATAGGAGCCGACCGATACTGGGTCGACAGTTGCCGGAGAAGGACGCCACGGACGCATGCGCGAAAGTGCGTTGCCTACTACCTCTTGAGCACTGCATTGGTTTTCCCATGAAGAGGAAAGGGTGATGCAGCAAAGTAGCGTAAGTATTTCCCTCGGTTTTTGAGAACCAAGGTATCAATCAGTAGGAGGCCACGCATGAGTCCCTCGCACCTACACAAACAAATAAAATCCTCGCAACCAACGCAATAAAGGGGTTGTCAATCCCTTCACGGTCACTTACGAAAGTGAGATCTGATAGATATGATAAGATAATATTTTTGGTATTTTTATGATAAAGATGCAAAGTAAAGAAAGCAAAATAAACGGAAAAGGAAATAGCTTGTTGACGGAAGATCAATATGATGGAAAATAGACCCGGGGGCCATAGGTTTCACTAGTGCCTTCTCTCGAGAGCATAAGTATTATGGTGGGTAAACAAATTACTGTTGAACAATTGACAGAATTGAGCATAGTTATGAGAATATCTAGGTATGATCATGTATATAGGCATCACGTCCGAGACAAGTAGACCGACTCCTGCCTGCATCTACTACTATTACTCCACACATCGACCGCCATCCAGCATGCATCTATAGTATTAAGTTCAAAAGAACAGAGTAACGCTTTAAGCAAGATGACATGATCTAAAGGGATAAACTCATGCAATATGATATAAACCCCATCTTGTTATCCTCGATGGCAACAATACAATACGTGCCTTGCTGCCCCTACTGTCACTGGGAAAGGACACCGCAAGATTGAACCCAAAGCTAAGCACTTCTCCCATTGCAAGAAAGGTCAATCTAGTAGGCCAAACCAAACTGATAATTCGAAGAGACTTGCAAAGATAACCAATCATACATAAAAGAATTCAGAGAAGATTCAAATATTGTTCATGGATAAACTTGATCATAAACCCACAATTCATCGGTCTCAACAAACACATCACAAAAGAAGATTACATCGAATAGATCTCCACAAGAGAGGGGGAGAACTTTGTATTGAGATCCAAAAAGAGAGAAGAAGCCATCTAGCTAATAACTATGGACCCGAAGGTCTGAAGTAAACTACTCACACTTCATCGGAGAGGCTATGGTGTTGATGTAGAAGCCCTCCGTGATCGATGCCCCCTCCAGCGGAGCTCCGGAAAAGGCCCCAAGATGGGATCTCACGGATATAGAAAGTTATGGTGGTGGAATTAGGGTTTTGGCTCTGTCTCTGGTAGTTTGGGGGTACGTAGGTATATAGGAGGAAGAAGTACGTCGGTGGAGCAACATGGGCCCCACGAGGGTGGAGGGCGCGCCCCCTACCTCATGCCTTCCTGGTTGCTTTCTTGACGTAGGGTCCAAGTCCTCTGGATCATGTTCGTTCCGAAAATCACGTTCCTGAAGGTTTCATTCCTTTGGACTCCATTTGGTATTCTTTTTCTGCGAAACTCTGGAATAGGCAAAAAACAACAATTCTGGGCTGGGCCTCCAGTTAACAGGTTAGTCCCAAAAATAATATAAAAGTGTATAATAAAGCCCAATAATGTCCAAAACAAGATATAATATAGCATGGAACAATCAAAAATTATAGATACGTTGGAGACGTATCAAGCATCCCCAAGCTTAATTCCTACTCGTCCTCGAGTAGGTAAATGATAAAAACAGATTTTTTTTTGATGTGGAATGCTACTTGGCATAATTTCAATGTAATTCTCTTAATTGTGGTATGAATATTCAGATCCGAAAGATTCAAGACAAATGTTCAATATTGACATAGAAATAATAATACTTCAAGCATACTAACTAAGCAATTATGTCTCTTCAAAATAACATGGCCAAAGAAAGTTATCCCTACAAAATCATATAGTCTGGCTATGCTCCATCTTCACCACACGAAGTATTTAAATCATGCACAACCCCGATGACAAGCCAAGCAATTGTTTCATACTTTTGGTGTTCTCAAACTTTTTCAATCTTCACGCAATACATGAGCGTGAGCCATGCACATAGCACTATATGTGGAATAGAATGGTGGTTATGGAGAGGAAAAATGGAGAAGATAGTCTCATATCAACTAGGCGTATCAACGGGCTATGGAGATGCCCATTAATAGATATCAATGTGAGTGAGTAGGGATTGCCATGCAATGGATGCACTAGAGCTATAAGTATATGAAAGCTCAACAAAAAGAACTAAGTGGGTGTGCATCCAACTCGCTTGCTCACGAAGACCTAGGGCATTTTGAGGAAGCCCATCATTGGAATATACAAGCCAAGTTCTATACTGAAAAATTCTCACTAGTATATGAAAGTGATAACATAGGAGACTCTCTATTATGAAGATCATGGTGCTACTTTGAAGCACAAGTGTGGAAAAAGGATAGTAGTATTGTCCTTTTTTATTTTTTATTTTATTGTTTGGGGGGCCTTCTTTTTTTTGGCCTTCCCCTTTTTTTGGGACAATACTCTATGAATGATGATCATCACACTTCTATTTATTTACAACTCAATGATTACAACTCGATACTAGAACAAAGTATGACTCTATATGAATGCCTCCGACGGTATACCGGGATAGCAATGATGCATGAGTGACTTGTATGAAAGAATTATGAACAGTGGCTTTGCCACAACTAAAAATGTCAACTACATGATCATGCAAAGCAATATGACGATGATGGAGCGTGTCATAGTAGACGGAACGGTGAAAAGTTGCATGACAATATATCTCGGAATGGCTATGGAAATGCCATGATAGGTAGGTATGGTGGCTGTTTTGAGGGAGGTATATGGTGGGTGTATGATACCGACGAAAGGTGCGCGGTATTAGAGAGGCTAGCAATGGTGGAAGGGTGAGAGTGCGTATAATCCATGGACTCAACATTAGTCATAAAGAACTCACATATTATTGCAAAAATCTATTGGTTATCGAAGCAAAGTACTACATGCATGCTCCTATGGGGTAGATTGGTAGGAAAAGACCATCGCGCGTCCCCGACCGCCACTCATAAGGAAGACAATCAATAAATAAATCATGCTCCAACTTCTTCACATAACGGTTCACCATACGTGCATGCTACGGGAATCACAAACTTCAACACAAGTATTTCTCAAATTCACAACTACTCAACTAGCACGACTCTAATATCACCATCTCCATATCTCAAAACAATTATCAAGTATCAAACTTCTCATAGTATTCAACACACTCATAAGAAAAAAAATTAATCTTGAATGCCTAACATAATTAAAGCAAATTACCACGCTGTTTTGTAGGACTCTCAAAATAATCTAAGTGAAGCATGAGAGAACAATAGTTTCTATAAAACAAATCCACCAACGTGCTCTAAAAGATATAAGTGAAGCACTAGAGCAAAAACTATATAACTCAAAAGATATAAGTGAAGCACATAGAGTATTCTAACAATTTCCGAATCATGTGTGTCTCTCTCAAAAGGTGTGTACATAAAGGATGATTGTGGAAAACTAACAAATAAAGACTCAAATAATACAAGACTCTCCAAGCAAAACACATATCATGTGGTAAATAAAAATATAGCTCCAAGTAAAGTTACCGATGGAAGTAGACGAAAGAGGAGATGCCTTCCGGGGCATCCCCAAGCTATGGCTTTTAGGTGTCCTTAGATTATCTTGGAGTGCCATGGGCATCCCCAATCTTAGGCTCTTGCCACTCCTTGTTCCATAATCCATCAAATCTTTTACCCAAAACTTGAAAACTTCACAACACAAAACTTAAAGTAGAAAATCTCGTGAGCTCCGTTAGCGAAAGAAAACAAAACACCACTTCAAGGTACTGTAATTAACTCATTCTTTATTTATATTGGTGTTAAACCTACTGTATTCCAACTTCTCTATGGTTTATAAACTATTTTACTAGCCATAGATTCATCAAAATAAGCAAACAACACACGAAAAATAGAATCTGTCAAAAACAGAACAGTCTGTAGTAATATGTAGCTAACGCAAGTTCTGGAACCCCAAAAATTCTAAAATAAATTTCTGGACGTGAGGAATTTATCTATTAATCATATTCAAAAATAATTAACTAAATATCACTTTCCAAATAAAAATGGCAGAAATTCTCGTGAACGCTAAAGTTTCTGTTTTTTTACAGCAAGATTAAAAAGACTTTCCCCAAGTCTTCCCAGCGGTTCTACTTGGCACAAACACTAATTAAACACAAAAAACACAGCCAAACCAGAGGCTAGATAAATTATTTATTACTAAACATGAGCAAAAAGCAAGGTATAAAAATAAAATTGGGTTGCCTCCCAACAACCGCTATCGTTTAACGCCCCTAGCTAGGCATAAAAGCAAGGATAGATCTAAGTATCTTTAGTTGGTAATTCTTTAATGAGACATCTATCACCCTTAGGAGTTTCTTTCTTTTTATAAATTATCAAACTTCTAGGCACAAAATCGAAAAAATCATTAGTAGCAAACAGTTCCTTAATGATAGCAAAAAGATTGGGATGAATACTTATAGATTTGAGATCCGCAGTTTCCTTGCTAGAGGATTCACCCTTATTTTTAGGAATATACATAAGCTTGGCAATTTTAGTTGGAGGACTTGGAGTATTCTTTATGGAAGAAAAAGCGGTTCCCAAGTTGGTAATGATACCCTCAAGTTTATCGATTCTAGTGGAATCCTGATTTATTCTTTCATTAACTATGGGTTCCTTCTCCTTAATATTTTCAAAGTGACTCCTACTTTAGATCCATATTGAGTAATTTGGTTGTGGTCTTTTTATCCAAATTTTCAATTAACTCTATGGTAGCAACTTTATTTTTAATAATTTCAAGTTTTTGCATTACATGCTCCAAAGTTAACATAGTTCCATTAACCAAAAGAGGGGGTGAGCCAAACAAATCTATCATAGCATTATAGGAATCAAAAGTGTGACTACCTAAGAAATTCCCTCCGGTAATGGTATCAAGGACATATATGTGCCAAGGAGTAGTGCCTACATAAAAATTGCGGAGAAGAACGGAAGTAGATTGCTTCTTGGTAGATCTATTTTGAGCATTGCAAATTCTATACCAAGCGTGTTTTAGGTTTTCTCCTTCCCTTTGCTTAAAATTAAGAAGTTCATTTTCGGGAGACAACGGAGAAGATAGGGGACTAGACATAACGACAAGCAAGCAATCCAACACACAAGCAAACAAGAAACGGGCAAAAAGAGGCGAATAGAGAAAGAGAAGGAGGACGGAGAGAGAGGGCGAATAAAACGGTAAGGATGAAGTGGGGGAGAGGAAAACGAGAGGCAAATGGCAAATAATGTAATGCGGGAGATAAGAGTTTGTGATGGGTACTTGGTATGTTGACTTTTGCGTAGACTCCCCGGCAACGGCGCCAGAAATCCTTCTTGCTACCTCTTGAGCATTGCGTTGGTTTTCCCTTGAAGAGGAAAGGGTGATGCAACAAAGCAGCGTAAGTATTTCCCTCAGTTTTTGAGAACCAAGGTATCAATCCAGTAGGAGGCCACGCACGAGTCCCTCGCACCTACACAAACAAATAAAATCCTCGCAACCAATGCAATAAAGGGGTTGTCAATCCCTTCACGGTCACTTACGAAAGTGAGATCTGATAGATATGATAAGATAATATTTTTGGTATTTTTATGATAAAGATGCAAAGTAAATAAAGCAAAATAAACGGAAAAGGAAATAGCTTGTTGACGGAAGATCAATATGATGGAAAATAGACCCGGGGGCCATAGGTTTCACTAGTGCCTTCTCTCGAGAGCATACGTATTATGGTGGGTAAACAAATTACTGTTGAGAAATTGACAGAATTGAGCATAGTTATGAGAATATCTAGGTATGATCATGTATATAGGCATCACGTCCGAGACAAGTAGACCGACTCCTGCCTGCATCTACTACTATTACTACACACATCGACCGCTATCCAGCATGCATCTAGAGTATTAAGTTCAAAAGAACAGAGTAACACTTTAAGCAAGATGACATGATGTAGAGGGATAAACTCATGCAATATGATATAAACCCCATCTTGTTATCCTTGATGGCAACAATACAATACGTGCCTTGCTGCCCCTACTGTCACTGGGAAAGGACACCGCAAGATTGAACCCAAAGTTAAGCACTTCTCCCATTGCAAGAAATATCAATCTAGTAGGCCAAACCAAACTAATAATTCGAAGAGAATTGCAAAGATAACCAATCATACATAAAAGAATTTAGAGAAGATTCAAATATTGTTCATGGATAAACTTGATCATAAACCTACAATTCATCGTTCTCAACAAACACACCACAAAAGAAGATTACATCGAATAGATCTCCACAAGAGAGGGGGAGAACTTTGTATTGAGATCCAAAAAGAGAGAAGAAGCCATCTAGCAAATAACTATGGACCCGAAGGTCTGAAGTAAACTACTCACACTTCATCGGAGAGGCTATGGTGTTGATGTAGAAGCCCTCCGGGATCGTTGCCCCCTTCGACGGAGCTCCAGAAAAGGCCCCAAGATGGGATCTCACGGATACAAAAAGTTACGGCGGTGGAATTAGGGTTTTGGCTCTGTCTCTGGTAGTTTGGGGGTACGTAGGTATATATAGGAGGAAGAAGTACGTCGGTGGAGCAACATGGGCCCCACGAGGTTGGAGGGCGCGCCTGGGGGGTAGGCGCCCCCCCTACCTCATGCCTTCCTGGTTGCTTTCTTGACGTAGGGTCCAAGTCCTCTGGATCATGTTCGTTCTGAAAATCACGTTGCCGAAGGTTTCATTCCATTTGGACTCCATTTGATATTCTTTTTCTGTGAAACTCTGAAATAGGCAAAAAACAGCAATTCTGGGCTGGGCCTCTGGTTAATAGGTTAGTCCCAAAAATAATATATAAGTGTATAATAAAGCCCAATAATGTCCAAAACAGGATATAATATAGCATGGAACAATCAAAAATTATAGATACATTGGAGACGTATCATCGCCCCACAGACGGGGAGCGCTTCGACGTCGAGTGGAGCTTCCTGAAGCCAAGCCGAGTCGTCGGCAACGAAAACGAGCGCGCCGAGACGGATCTCGTGGCCCTCAACCAGTCCGCTGGCGGAAGCCATGATGATGAGAATTGGAAAAAATCGCAACTCCACCAAAAAATCGCTAAGACACCTGCCCCACGGTGGGCGCCAACTGTCGTGGATCTAAAACTGACAGTAGAATGGGGGGTAGGTATGAGGAGGCAAGATCCTAGCTATGGCGAAGTTTTACACACGAGTTTTACGAGTTCAGGCCCTTCACGAAGGAAGTAACAGCCCTACGTCTCGGTGCCCGGAGGCAGTCGACTGGATTATGTATGTGTGTGTTTACAGGGGGTGCGAACCCTTGTGCCAGTGGAGGGGGTGGCTTATATAGAGTGCACCTAGACCCCAGTCAGCCCATGTTACAAGGGTTTTAAGGTACATCAAGAGGGGGTGTTACTGGTAACGCTAGCAATAAAGTGACATAAATGTCTATTAAGTCTATGAAGTAAATGTTCGACTGTTGCCGCGCAGAGTGACTTTAGATCTTCTGTCTGTCGAGTGGTAGTTGTCGTGGTCGAGTGACTTCGAGTCTTCCGAGTGGAATGCTTCGAGGTCGAGTGGATTATGATATCCCTCAAATGCTTCTGGTTTTAGGGTGATGTCCTAGGGAAGGGTGTCTAGGTCATGCCTACGACCCTACCCTAGGTACATAGCCTCATCAATACCCACCTATGCAATGTCGGTCTTTAAAATTCCTAAAAAAATTGTAAAGGAATCATTGACGCGATAGCGTATTTTTGGTGGGGAGATGAGGAGAACCAGAGGAGGATGCACTGGATGGCCTGGTGGAAAATGTGCATACCTAAAAACCAAGGAGGGATGGGATTTCGTGATATTCACTGTTTCAATCTGGCACTGCTCGCCAAACAGGCATGGCGCCTTCTGGATGATCCTGATTCTTTGTGTGCTACAATTCTAAGGGCTAAATACTATCCTGATGGTGATTTGTTAAATTCTAAGCAAAAGAAAGGCTCTTCTCTTACCTGGCAAAGTATTATGGCAGGCATAAATTCTCTGAAACATGGCTATATTTGGCGTGTGTGGAATGGACAAAATATCAATATTTGGGAAGATGCCTGGATCCCAAATTGTGCTACTAGAAAAGTTGTGACACCTAAGGGGGGACAACTGTTAACTAAGGTGGGTGATCTGATTGATCCTGCTTCAAATACTTGGGATGAGGACCTGATTACACAAACAATGTGGCCCATTGATGTTCAACGTATTCTGTCAATTCCAATCTCGCAACATGATATGCCAGATTTCATTGCTTGGAGTTATACGAAAAATGGTATGTTCTCGGTTTGGTCTGCTTATTTTGTGGAGTGGGACCATCGGTATGGAAGTAGACTAAGACATTCTAATGGGATGGGGCGAACCACAGTTAATCCTATTTGGAGTAAGATATGGAAGTTATCATGTCTGACAAAAGTTTAAAAATTTATATGGCGTACATTACATGGAACGCTTCCGTGTCGGGTTACCCTCGCAAATAGACATATGAAGGTCACGCCCATTTGTCCTAGTTGCTCTGAGGGTTCTGAAGATACAAAGCATATGCTTCTCTTTTGCAGTAGAGCAAAGGAGGTTTGGACATGGCTGGGGATGGATGATATCATTAATAAAGCTTGCGAGGTTGACCTTGCTGGAGAGGCGGTGTTGGAGTACCTGCTACTTCTGCCAGACCAAGAATTGAGGATAATGGGTTATCATAATGTGCGTGAAATGATTGTTGTCTCAGCATGGTATCTATGGTGGGAAAGACGGAAGTTAGTGCACAAGGAGACAAGTTAGTGCACAAGGAGACAAGTTAGTGCACAAGGAGACAACTCAGGATGCACTTCAAATTTCAATGGGGATTCTAGCCCTTACGTTAAACTTCGTAAATGCATCATCCCCCAAGGCTTCTATGAAAAAGGGGGGTTGCTCATGTCCTCCTAGGGGTTTTGTGAAACTTAACGTTGATGCTTCTTTTGACCACGACCTGCTTAGGGGCACGATGGGGGCGGTTTTGAGAGATGAAAAGGTAGGTTTATCGCGGGAGAGAACGGGAAGATTGACTATTGCCCAGATGTGTTGATGGCGGAAGCCTCAGCTCTTAAATTTGGTATAACATTGGCACAAAGGGCGGGATGTAATCGCCTTATTATTAACTCGGACAACCTGGAGGTGATTGATACCATGAATAACTGAGGACAGTCGGCGGGTGCGGCGGCGGCAATTTTCGACGATTGTTTTCATTATGCTTGTGACTTCGTTGCTACTAGATTCGAACACTGTAATAGAGAAGCAAATAAAGTAGCTCATGAGCTAGCGAGTTTAGCAAGATTTTCATTGATTTCTGATTGGTTTGAGGAACCTTTAAATGAAATTGTAATGATGCTCACAAACGATGTACTTTTTATCTCTAATGAATAAAGTTTTCATTTATCTCAACAAAAAAAGGTTAGACCCACCTAAACATCCCACATGTGTCTTGCCCGAATCCAGGAGCAACTAAGAGCCTGTTTGGGACTGCTCCACTCCTTAAAATTTAGCTTCGGTCTAGAAAACACAAGAGAAATGGGGTAGCTCAATGATATGCAGCTCCGCAAAAAACTAGAATCAGGGGTACAACTCCCAGTTTTTTATAAAGCTCTATAGGGGGTGCTCCAAAAAACTCTAAAAGCTGAAGTTTGGTGGAAATTACCCAACATTGCTACCAGTAAGTGGATATCCCTTCGTTTCTCACCCCTCATCCAATCAAATAGATCATTTCCTCCAAATTTTTCATTCTTGAAGCTGGAGCTAGATGAAAGCCAAACATTCTCTTTGGTAGTGCTACGACTTCTGTATGCAACTGCTCCAAAGTGAATTTAGTGAAGTGAAACTAATTTTGGTGAAGGGGAGCAGTCCCAAAAAAAGCTGAAAAAAGTCCATTTTACTACCCTGAACAAAGTGGGTGGTTCACATTACCCCCTGATCTATTTTTCGGTTCCTCTACCCTCCTAAAAAAATCTCATACCAGACAAAAAACACCCTAAGTGGTTTACCCAGACCGGATGGTGACGTGGACATGGTCAAAAGTGGTATTTGACCTGTGGGTGGGTCCCACTCGTCAGTTTTTTTTACAAAAAAATCAAAGAAATAGAAGAAAAAAGGGGCGGGCCCCTACTGCAATAGCAGCCGGCCACAACGGCGGCGGCCGGTGCGCGCGGCGCTGGTAGGCGGCCGGGCCGGCGCCGGGGCGGGCGGAGACAGCGCGCGCCGAGCGGGGTAGGGCGGCCGTAGCCAGGCGCAGCGACGCGGGCGTGACCAAGTGCAGAGCGGCGGGCGGCCGGGGACGACGAGGCAAGCAACGTGCGGGGGCGGACAAGGACGACGACGCGCTCGGGGAGGAGGCGGGGCGGCGCACGTGGGGGCAGAGTGGGGCAGTCGAAGCCGGCGGGCGGGCGGGGACGACGGCGTGAGCAACGCATGGGGGCGGGCGGGGACGACGGCGCAAGCTCAGGGAGGAGGTAGGGCGGCGTAGGCGCACGGCCTGAGCGGCGACGGGGTGGACGACGGGGGTGAGCTCCTCCGAGCGGCGTCGGGTTCCCGGAGAGAGAGAGAGAGAGAGAGAGAGAGAGAGAGAGAGAGAGAGAGAGAGAGAGAGAGAGAGAGAGAGAGAGAGAGACCTGACAAAGGGGGACCACCCAGGTCAAAACCGCCGTTGACTAGTGCCACATCAGCAGCGGGTGGACACAAAACCAGCCAGGGGTGTTTTGTCCGGTTTTAATTTGTTTGAGGGGTAGAAGAAGTCGAAAAATAGATCGGGGGGTAAAGTAAACCATCCACTTTATTCAGGGTAGTAAAATGAACTTTTTTGTCTCCACAACGGATATTCGATGGGTGGACCGGAACTTGAACCCGAACCCAACAGGAAAAAGGTCGGCGACGCGGGTTTCTAAAAAGGACGCGTCTAGCTGGCGCCCGGGTGCTTGGGAGGGTTACCGAGCGGCTGATATAAAAGGAAAGACCTGGTCGGGGCGCATGGGCAAAAAGGAAAGTCTCCAATCCTCCCCCACGTGCGCGAAACATCAACTACCAACCACGGTGCCCGCGCGCGACAGCTGGCCATGGGGATCACGTGCACCCAACCACCCGCCCCAGCATTTGTACCTCCACACCCGAATCTCCCCTCTAACTGCCCCTACGCCATCTACTTCTTCCCCACGAAAGAAGGATTCGCCATGGTGAAACCTCCATCTCCACATCGCCAGGAAAATCCATGGCGGCTCCAAAAAATTAAGAACAGAAGAGGGGAAGAGAGGGAGAAAGGAAAAAGAACCAGGAAAACATCAAGAAAAAGCCAAGCAAAAAGGAGCAGACAAGTAGGACAAACGTACCAGGAGGAGAGAACTCCAGGAGAGAATTCCCCTTCCTCTGCTTTTCTTCCTCCCTTGACATGACTTGCAGACTTGTCCTCTAGCTGGTTTTCTTGAACGAACCTTTGATTCATGAATTTGGTACAGAAATCACATTGATTATGTAGGGGGTTGGCACAAAATCTGTGCAGCCAAATATGCTGCTTTCGTGCAACCAATCAAGTTACAGCAGCCAATTGTAGCAACACTGTGTGCCAAAAAGAGTAAACAAGTTGGTGCAACTATATACTGCTTTCGTACAACTAGACAAGTTGCAACAGCCACCTGTAGGCACACAACGTGCATAAAAGATTGTTCACACCAACATCGGATGAAAATAGATACACAATAGGCACAAAAGATTGTTCACACCAACATCCAACATATGCCCTGCAGTTGGCATAGTTTGACCTTCAGGTGGCACATTGGCTACTGGGGGTGGCACATCTGGAGTTACAGTTGCCTCACTTGATATTGTACTTGGCACAGTGATTACTCGAGCTGGCACAGATGAAAGTGTGTTTCCCTCACTAGTTGCTGGTGTTGGTCCATCAGATGATGCATTATGCATGTGTTGACCTGCAGCTGGCTCATTAGGTGTTGGAGTTGCCACAGTAGGTGCTCGGGTTGCCGATTTCCTACATGCAATGCTGACATGTTGAGATGGCACTGAATCAAGATTGGTTGGCACTGAATCAGGATTGGTTGGCACTTTGTACCTCAACAGCTGCTGTAGATGAGGAACCGCCTACATCGGGTGTTGTGGCTTTCGCTTTCCGTGTTCGGCGCTTTACAAGACGGTATTGATCACCATCATCTCCCTACATACATGACACAAAAGAAAATCAGGAGAAGGATCATAAGAAAACACATAGACAAAAACACCATAAAAACATATTTTATAGCCTATTTACTCATACTGAACATCAGGGGAAGGATCATAAGAAACCTTTTTATGCCATGTGTGCAAATAGAAGCCTATATTTGTGCCAACTAAAACATGGATCCAAAACCAACTTTTCCTGCTATGTGTGCAACCAAACAGCCAAGACTAGAAAAGAGATGTGCAAACTAATCATGGATTTTAAAAGCCAACTTTTGCTGTAGATGTGTGCAACCAACACACACCGACATGGATGTGTGATGTCTGTGCTAAAATATACATATATTTGTGCAACTAAATATGAATCCAAAGCCAACTTTTGCTGTAAATGTGTGCAACTAAAACATGAATCCAGACCAAAAGAAGCACAAAGAAACAGTAGTACAAAGGAGAGTACAATAGTCTTGTCTCACACAAATAGCAGTAGCGGGAATATGTTCTATAGGGTGTTCTATATACTAAAAGTAAAACATAAAAAAGATGAAAATCTATTTCCTGACATCAGAATCTTATTTCTACTTCCCAAATAGTAGTGTACAAGAATTGTAGCTTGAATTATGTGCAGCAAATCTAGATCAACCTCTTGGCCAAAAGAACATGTACATCATTGAAAACAAGAAAAATAATGTGAGAAAAAGGAATAAACCAATTACTGGGTTGTGTCTGTGCAACCTATTTAGTACAAACTGTGCAAGAGATACAACTGCTCTATGCGACAAAAAGAGCAATAAAGAAAAATGTAAAAAACGAGCGTACAAAGAAGTTCCGAAATCTGAATTCGCTCCAATGCACAACTTATTGTTCCACTTCCAAACAGCTTCTGGCAGAGGTGAGACTTTTGTAATGGGCTCAACTTATTGTTCAACGTCACCAACCTCCCAGTCCCAGGTGATGCCCTTATCCTACCAGCTTGTGACTATCGTTCTGTATTATCTCCTTCATTACCCTCATCCCCCTGCACAATATCCTGAAGGTGAAAAAGGTGATTAGTTAACACTGCATAAAAAAATTGTTCTTCTTCAGAAATCTGGATTAAAAAGGTTGAGGATGCCAACACAGTATTATGTTTGTTGTGCAACTAGAAATGCTGAGGATGCCAACTAAATAGATACTCTTGTGCAACTAGAAATGCTGAGGATGCCAACTAAATAGATACTCTTGTGCAACTAGAAAAAGTCTTGAGTATGTCATCTAGTTAAAAAGTATTGTGCAACTAGAATTGCTAAGGATGCCAACTTATTGCATACTACTGTGCAAGTATAAAGTCTAAGGTGCCAAAGATACTCTTGGGCAACCCTCAAATTTTTTGGAGATAGGACTAAATTATATACTCTTGTGCAACTAGAAATGCTGAGGATGTCAACTAGTTGTATACTGTTCTTTGAAACTAGAAATGCTGAGGATACCAACTAAATGGATACTCTTGTGCAACTAGAAATCTTGAGGATACCAAGTCTGAAAATAGTTATTCCGCACTTGCATGATGAGACAACAAATCATCACACCGTCACCAAACCAAAAACTTAGTTTATAAAAATGATGTTGATGTTGTTGAAAATACTAGCTGCATTGAGTTGTGCAGAAAAAAGTACTAACCACAACTGTATGAAAATCCAGTTTTGCATTGCAGTTCGTGAAGCCATAAAAAATGTCTGCTCTGCTTCCATGACCAGCGAAATTGCACATTCAGGTCAGGCTTCTAGATAAAAAATGCTAAGGATGTCAACGCAGTTACATAAAAGGCTGAGGATGTCAACTAGTTGGATACTATTTGTGCAACTACAAATGCTGATGATGCCAACTAATTAGGTTCCCTTGTGCAACTTGTATTAACAAAGTTGCACATGGGCAGAAAAAATGGCTACTCTTAATATGAAGTTGGCAACTGAAAAATAACAAGTCAATCAAACCAACTAAGTAGAAACTCTTGTGCAACTGCACAAGCCTGACTAGCCAATCAGTTTAATTCAAGTAGACCAGTGTGCATAAATGTTTGTGTAAACAACATAATCAACTCGTCGCACCCCATGAAAAACACCCAAAAACGCACATAAAGATCGCTCAAATCTCGGCAAAACTCCCACCTCCCAACAAACACCCTCACACAAAAGCACAAACCTCGGTCCCCCTGCGGCAAACTGCACAAACGTGACTAAGTAAAAAAGCCAACTCAGTAGAAGCTCTTGTGCAACTGCACAAACCATCTAGCCAACTTAGTATTATTGTGCTGTGCAACTTCCCAATAGTCATATCCAACTTATACTACTATCATAACCAACTTAGTACAACAGTATTCTACCAAAAAAACTTTCACCTAAGCAAAACTCCAGCAACTCATACCTCGCCAATCCAACGCGTTTGGTCGAGAACCACACAAACTATAACAATGACGCCGTTGTCTTGGCTGACATCTTGATGCCGCAATTCATCTGGTCATAGGACGGGAAGGCGAAATGGAAAATCTCGCCGGCGTCCATCATCCTACTGAAACCTTACCAAATCCGGGCGAAAGTTCTGCATAAGCATGCCACATGTGTAAAATGAATTGTCTACTCCCGCGGAAAAATGATCCATCTACGACATTGAGTGTGTCCTGTAACTCCAAACAAGTTCAATAAGGTTCTGACATTGACATATAGACTGCATACACACACACATTCACCAGTCAAAATATACAGTAGTATTTAGTACAGTAGCAGGAACAAGATCACATGTTCAATTGCTGCTAGTACACAGAGGCAAGATAGAAAATCAGAAAACACAAGTGATCTTCTTTCAAACTGCAACCTTCGGGTCTCAGAAGCTGTGATGTGATGGATAAATATGAAAGAGGAAAATGTCCTAATACACCCATCCCCAAAAAGACCGATAAATTTGAAGAAAGGGAAGCACGCAAAAACAGGGGAAGGGAACGAACCTCAGATCTCTTCCGTCCAATCCATCCAACCCCAGCAATCCATCTACCTCGTCAAAGATTCTCGCCGGCCTCCGTCGAGCACCTGAAGCTGGATGAACGGGGCAGAAAGGCGGCAGAGGCTCGACCGTCGATCTTGGTGCCTGTCATGGGAAGGAGAGGGGGGACTAGGGCGGCGCCATGGGAAGAATGGGAGGAGCAGGGGCCAGGGGCAGCGCCCGCGATGGGGAAGAACGGGAGAGCAGGGGCAGCGCCTGCGACGGAGAGGATAAGGCTCGGGAAAACCATCCCGACAAAGTAGCACCTGACCCACACGCAGGATGATAGGAGTGAGATCGTGTGGCCAGTAGCCGCCCGGTCGACTCGTCTAAATAGTGCGCGTGCACTTTTTAGACTTTAGGTTCTAAAAATCAAGAACCCACATTACCATCGCGCTGTATCTGCCAAGGCAGTATATAAGAGAGAGAGAAAAGAAAGAGATACTCCACGCCGGTGCCGCGCTAACCCTACCTCCACACCGGCTTCTTCCACGGCGACCCCTCGGCCTCGCCGGAGCAAAGGGAGAAGAATTGCCTGCCACTCGCGCGGCGACGCGCCCAAGGTAACTTCACGTCTCTCCCTCCCTCTCCGGCGCTGGCCTTGGCCCTTGGTTCCCAAGGTCACCGTGGGTCTTAGCTTCGTGTTTGATGATCTTGAACGGGAGAACCATGGTAGCTTGCAGGTCTGTCCGTTCAATCCGGCATCCTCCTGCCACCTCGAGGAAGAAGCAATGCCGGCGGCTGTCCATACGTTTGACAGCGACGACGACGACGAATTCGACGGCCCAACCTCCTTCAAGCGGCCGAGTGCCTCTCTGAAGCAAAACAACATGCCCACCCCCTCATCAGGAAACGCACAACATTGCCACAAGAGTAGATTGAAAAGACCTCATGTGGAAGATGTCCTCATGTCGGATACCGATGATTCAGACGACGACATACCACTTGCATTGAGGAAAAAGGCCGATGACAGGAAATTCAAGAGAATCAACACATGTAGTGGCGATGCAGATTATTCAGAAGATGACGAGAAACCACTCTCCGCAAGGTTGTTCAAAGACGCCGCTTCACCAAGTGGGGGCAGCGCCTCCGATGATGATGATTCAGATGATGATAAACCATTGGCTGCCCGTTTTTCACCCGTTGCTCGGAATTCCGTGGACATGCCGATCAGACCTAACAACAAGGCGTTGAACACTAGTGCAAGTAGTGCTCCCCGAAATTCAGTCAAGAGGCCATGTGATAGCAATATTCAGCCTAGTTCAGCTCTTAAGAAGGCAAAGTGTACAGACAGTTCTGCCTCTGCAATTTCAGAGGATGATGGAAGTGACAACGTACCTCTCGCACGAAGGCTGACAGTCGGTGAGCCTTCAAAAAGAAAGCCGCCTGCAAAGGATATTGCGAAGAAAAAGAAAAAGAAGAGTCCTTCATCTTCTAAGGACAACCAGAAGGTAGTAAAAAGGAAAACAAAGAAACTAATGAGAAATTCCCGGTCCTCAAAGGCAACGAAGGTCCGTGAAGTGTCTGGCGGTGGGAAGAAATGGTCTACTTTGGTGCACAATGGTGTTATCTTCCCCCCTCCGTACAAGCCGCATGGTGTCAAGATGCTTTACAATGGAAAACCTGTTGATCTGACCCCAGAACAGGAGGAGGTGATATATATTCAGCATTGACAGTTTACTGCTTTGTTTTTTACTACTTCTGTTTCGTAGCAATGAGGATGACCAGGCTGCTCCTAAATATCAAGATCACAATTCCGTCTTTTTGTTCCTCCGCTAATTCTCTGCTCTGCAGGTTGCAACCATGTTTGCTGTGATGAAAGACACTGAGTATGCGTCCAAGGAAACATTTATCAACAACTTCTTCACCGACTGGAGTAAAATTCTTGGTAAAACCCATACTATCAAAAAGTTCGAGCTTTGTGATTTCTCACCGATCTATGAATGGCACCTCCAAGAGAAGGAGAAGAAAACACAGATGACTTCAGAGGTAGATTTCTATGAATTCTGCAGAATGAACATATTGTTCTGATCTCCAAAAATTCCCACAGTTTGATGACTAAAAGATCTCCAAGAACACAGATTTATCCTGCAACCATTGATCATCTGAAGTATTTAATCCTTGTAACTCTTTCTTGACAGGAGAAGAAAGCATTGCGGGAAGAGAAAGAGAAACAAGAGAAGAAATTTATGTGGGCTTCCGTAGACGGTGTTGAAGAGAAGGTCTTTTTTTTCATGGTTTCTGAATATGACTTGGGCTTTTATAAATCCTATTAGAATAGACAGTCCACTCTTTTTCTTTGGGGACTATACACATATGCCACTAGTCTCAAAAGCAAATTCAGATTTTTGCCATTATTTTTTCGATAACGAAATTAAAGATTTTTGCACTGGATGTAGAGAAATGATATGTTAGTACTCCCTCCGTAAATTAATATAAGAGTGTTTAGATTACTAGTTTAGTGATCCAAACACTCTTATATTAGTTTACAGAGGGAGTACTATATAAACGATGGATTTCCTAAGTGGAAGTGAGACTTGCATTGTTGTTCATATTCTTCTACATGCATATATACCAGTTTGGCTACTGAGCAAACTGACATGTTTAATTGCTTCATGTTGGTAATTTCAGAGTAGAACCACCTGGCTTGTTCAGGGGACGTGGAGAGCATCCTAAGGTACAGATTTGCAAATTTTTAATCACATAAGTATTTTTGTTTTACTTCAAGTGAGGGACTTCAATTTAAGGCTCTCTACTGAATTGTTTTAGATGGGAAGACTGAAGCGACGCATCCGACCAAGTGATATTACAATAAACATTGGAGAAGAGGATCCAGTCCCAGTGTGTCCTATACCTGGAGAAAGGTATCCTGGAATTAAAGTTATTGATGTTATTGGAAAGGAGTATTTGTGAAGGGGCTTCTAGCATGTATAAATTCATGATTGGTAATGTGTTCTGCAACTGGAAAGAAGTTAAACATGACAATACTGTTACATGGTTGGCCTTTTGGAATGATCTGATAAACCAAAAGGATTTCAAGTATGTTTTCCTGGCGGCAAGCAGCTCCCTAAAGGGGCAAAGCGACAAGGAGAAATATGAGAAGGCCCGGAAGCTGAAGGTGAGGAAGTTAGTTTTGTGAAACATATAGGTTTTCTGTTCCCGTGAAATAATAACAATAATGCTAATTGTGTTCATATGGCTATGGCAGGATCACATAAAAAATATTCGTGCAAATTACACCAAGGATTTCAGGAGCAAAGAGCAGGTGAAGAAACAAATTTCAGTGGCGACATACCTTATAGATAAACTAGCCCTTAGGGCAGGGAATGAAAAGGTATATCCTACTGGACTTATAGTTACTGAATGATATTTCCATTTTATTCAAGGAGGTTGTGATAGCATGTATGTTGGCAATGCACTGTATACCCTTAAAGGTTGTTGCACAAATTCTTCTGCTTTTATGCTTGATACACAACTGTGCTATGCTTTTATTGTAACATAATGTATGTTCCGTCAGCATCGCTGACAGCGTTATCTGAAATACCCTTTTGCATCAGGATTAGTGGACACAAATAATTTACATGATGAGTCATTCACCCAAAATTAATTCCTTTCCACATACATGTTAAATTTTTTAGTAATAATCCACTTAGTTTTGAACTTCATCGACATATGTTCTCATGCTACTTCAATCCTTTTTAGGATGACGATGAGGCCGATACTGTTGGTTGTTGTACGCTGAAGGTTGAAAATGTTACCTGTCTGCCTCCAAACAAGTTGCAGGTCTTGATCTTTGTTCCCTATTCTGGTACTCACTATATGAGAAAATTTCATGTTATCTAATGTTCGGTCGATTTCTTTTCAGTTTGACTTCCTTGGTAAAGATTCTATAAGATACTTGAACACTGTAGAGGTTGAACCACCTGTATACGAGGCGATTAAGGAATTCTGTGCAGGTATCTCTCAATGCTCTTTTCCCATCCCTCCATCTCTTCCTGCCCTAGACAAATATTATTGACACATGTTTTGCATACCTGCTTTCTAGGTAAAAATAAAGGTGGGCATGTCTTTGACAAGCTTGATACAACTAAACTAAATGCTCATCTCAAGGACTTAATGCCTGGCCTTACTGCAAAAGTCTTCCGTACATATAACGCTTCCATCACTTTGGACAAAATCGTAAGTTCAATGCAAATTTCACTGTTCCATACCAGGTCTTTGTTTTCTACTTTTATGTTTACACTATTTAATCTAAGGGCTTGATGAAGTGACTAGCTGAAGTTTGTCATGAGTAAAACAATTTAGTAGCGTATGTTTTACTGTTTTATTTTGGTACTGTAATATTCATAGCTGCAGCTCAAATCAACAACAGACATTTAGTTTGTCAATGACACGCAGAAATCGTCAGCATTATTATGTGCCATGTGACTACGATGTTATGTCATCATATATTTTGGATCTGAATAAATATATATGTGTGATGGTATTACAGTTGAATGAACAAACAAAAGATGGGAGCCTTCTTGAAAAAATTAATGTCTACTCCCGAGCAAACAAACAGGTAATGTCTGTCACTCCTGAGGAAAAAAAACTTGCATATTCAGTACATCACTCTTATTGACTCTCAACGATGTTTCTCGTTTATTCAGGTTGCCATATCTGTAACCATCAGCGTGCCGTCCCAAAATCACATGATTCCCAGATGACAAAGTTGAATGAAAAGATTGATGAATTAAAGGTTGGTTTATGGTTGCAAATGATTAGATCAAATTTATGCTAGTTTAATGTGGGTGCAAGTGATTGCCTCAAATTTATCCTTGTCCTCTAAACTTTTGACTATCATTTGGTTCTTTTCTCCAGGCCCAGAGGGATGAATGGAAAGCAGACTTAGTGAGAGCGAAGAAAGGAAAGCCTCTAGCCAGTGATGAAGATGGGAAGCGAAAGAGAAAATTGACCCCTGAAGTGTACGTCTCAACCACAGATGTCATGTTTTGTACTTGCCTGAATATAGAGTGAAGGCAATCTCATAAATCTACTTGCAGGTTGGAGATTAAGATCTCTAAGATTGAAGCCAAGATAAAGGAAACAGATATCACTAAGACGAACAGAGAGGAGTTGAAGACAGTAGCACTAGGAACATCAAAGATTAATTACCTTGATCCTAGAATCACTGTGGCGTGGTGCAAAACCCATGAAGTTCCTATTGAGAAGGTATTACAGTCCCTTGGATCTCCTCTCGCTTGTATTATAGTTCTCAGCATCTCTGCTCCTTGACCAACCATATATACAAGAGACAATTCCCTCAAGAAAAATATATACAAGAGACAAAAAAAAGCTTCTCAGTTAATCTATCTATAGACATAAAGCCATATAAACCGTCCTTCCTATAAAATTAAGCGTTGTTTTAATTTGATTAATCGTTATCATTTGGTAGTCCTTAACAGAAGCTGTTTTTGTGTGTGTGCAGATCTTCAGCAAGACGATTCTCGCGAAATTTGGATGGGCGATGGATGCCGACCCAGATTTCAGATTCTAAGGGATGCCTGGCCAGTCAGTAAATTCGAACAATCTTCCAGCCCCCTTATCCCCGACCGCAATCGGAGCTAGGAAAGAAAGAGCTCCCCGAAAGAAGGAATCTACGGTCATTCTCTGTGTAGGCTCTGCTTTTGCTTTTGTCCTGTGTTTGCCATCTTTCGAATGCCTTGTATGCGCTTGGCCCGATGGAATTTAGTAGAATCTCAAATATAGATGACGGTGTGTGCATGTGCTTGAGAACTGCTGACTGATTTTTATGGAAGAAATGCTACAATGTGCAATTTTTGATAGAGTACTTCACTGGTTGTGCCATGCTCTTCCTGTATTTTATACGCATTCTAACAAGAATGCACTGGCGGTGACTGAATTTGGTAGCCTGTATTTCGGAAACTTCAAATTACGGTTGCGGGGAAGCGTTTTTACATGATCCAAACTGTGAGCTCCCATCCCCAAATATGAATGGTGGCTATGTCGGCCTCGGTCGCCGCTCAATGCCGGTGGTCGTCCACCGCAATCTTGCCCGCACCAGCTCTGCTCGCCTCGCTCTGCTAGCTCTCCTCCATTCTCCGGCGCGGCGACGGGGGTGGAGGGAGGCCGCGTCCTCTTTGCGATGAGGCACGGCCGCAACCCTGCACGGCGGCGAGCGTGCCCGCATAGCGAGGCCACGCTGGTGTGGTCGCCAAGACTGCCGTGGCTCGCGCACGTGTAGACAGCTGACGCGCGCTCCAAATGGCAGGGCTCAAGGCGGTGGCTACCCGAGTGGAAGGGCGGGCGGGTGGAGGCGCAGACGGTGCGCGGGGTGACCAGCATGGCCACGTACCCACTGCGGCAGCGGAGGCAGCTGGGCGGCGCGCTGGAGGAAGTGCGGCCTCGGACGGCCGGCGGAGATTCCTAAATAAAAACATTGGGGCATCTTCAAAACGGACCTTCAAACCGCTCGCATATATTCGAACTGCGAAAGCCATCCAATAGAATCTGTATCGATCTGTCGAGCGATGTGGACGTACTTTTTCGGACGAACATGAAGCTTTGCGGGAGTCTGGACAGTAGACACGTAGGACTCCGAGTCAAGGGATGGATTAAGGGTTATCGAGTGGTCAACCGCAACAAGGCACCCGGCCATTTGACATTGTTGGCCGACTCCTTCGATGCACTCCTCGCTGACCATTTTGGCCAACGTTTTCAGATGCGCAAGACTATCTTCGATTGTTTGTAACATTTTGCTTCCCTCAACCTTGTCACCTCGGGCTCGCAGACGACAAATCCAATCCACATAGCCTCGATGAAAAACCCATGTCCATTCCCCAGAGCTCCCCTTCCTGAGCTGTGGAACCTCTGTTCCGAGATTCTACTTCAATGGTAGAGTTTTCTTTGATTTTCAGCCGACCGGAGGAGGAAGCGTTTGAGGTCCGTCATGCATCGGCATCGATCAGTAGCCGACCCCACCACAAGACCTGGTTCCACATGCCCCCACAGGATCGGTCTTGTGGTGGCCTCGCTACTGATCGATCATCGATGCCTCATCTGCGACGTTTTCATGAAGCCAGGCTAGCTTCTGCTGTCCACTTGCCGGTCCCCTAGGCGTCCTGAGTGAGTGCAGAGTGCGTGGATCTAGTTTGCTTTGATGTTTTTATCATGCTCTGAGGTGTATGGTTCGGTCGGGACGCGACCTTTGTGCTTTGTGTCCGGCGTCTTTGTCATTGTTTGGCCTGAGTTTGGGTAAAGAAAAGAGAAAAAGAGATTCACCTAGTCCATTCCAATGAGACGGACATGATTTTGACGGGTGAATATTCAAGCACGATTTGGAAGCCGTCCCTCGGCGCTACCAACTCAAAGTAATCACGCCACACGTGGCACGTCGCCGGGAGCGTGGCTGGGTGGCTGGCTGTCTGGTCGATAGAGAGGCCCCCACCTCAGCTCAGCCCAGCCAAAGCCCAGCCGCCGCCCCTCAGTCGACCCTAATCAACCAGAGAGAGCCGAGAGGGAGAGAAAAAAAAATGCTGCGGGTGGAGGAGGCGCTGGCGGCGGTGCTGTCCGCCGCGGCGGCCTGCCGCGCCGCCGCGTCGGCCGTGCCGCTGCTCGACGCGCTCGGCCTCGTCCTCGTGGAGGACATCCGCGCGCCCGACCCCCTGCCCCCCTTCCGCGCCTCCGTCAAGGTCAGTCCCAGTCGAGTCAACCACCCCCCTCCCGCTGCTCCGTCTGAGGTGAATAACGGCCGTCTCCTGCAGGACGGGTACGCCGTGGTGGCCGCCGACGGGCCCGGGGAGTACCCGGTCATCGCGGAGGCCAGGGCCGGCGACGACGCGCTCGGCGTGGTCGTGACACCCGGCACCGTCGCGTACGTCACGACCGGAGGTGCGTCGGCGGCTTACCACTACTACGCCCTATCTATCTCTCTCGGGTGCTCCGGTGCTGCGTGCGTTTTTCAGTGAGCTGACGATGCGGCTGTTGTTGCTGTGCTGGGCAGGGCCGATTCCCGACGGCGCGGATGCCGTCGTGCAGGTGGAGGACACGGAGCAGGTCGCCGCCGCGCCGGATGGGTCGAAGAGGGTCAGGATCTCGGCGCGGGTAGCCGAGGGGCACGATATACGCAGCGTGGTATGCCAATTTTGTCAGTGCTTGCTAGTTTTATGTGCTCTCTCTCGGTTTATGGGGATTAACCACGGCTTGTGAGACTGAATTTGATGGATTGCTATAGCCCATGCTCTGCAGCCGAGTCAGCTGCGCCTAAATTCAGTTTACATGTTTGACACTCTTACTGTTTCATCTCTATTGTAAATTTGTAATGAGCTCTCCTGTGTTTTGGAGGGCAACCGTTGGTTCTGATTTGTGATGCTATGCATTTGATAGATACTAGCTATAGTTCTCACACTCTGCTGCCATGTTAACTGCATCCAAATTCAGCTTGCGTAGTTCGGTAGTTGTTTTATCTCTTGTCTTGGAAACTGGAAGCAAGATTCTTGTTTATAATCTTGTCATGGCCTCATGAGATTAGTTGTGTACAAATGTATATCAATTGCCACCACTGTTTGTACTCAATGCAATAAAAGATCAATGAAATGTTGCATGCACAATAAGGCATTTGTCTAGCACTACAACTTTGTGCTCTCTCTATAAAGATGGACCACAATCATCTGGTGAGTTTTTTTGGTAACCGGTGTGTTAGTTATCTGAATTTATAATTTCCAGGGATGTGACATAGAGAAAGATTATATAGTGCTGAAATCTGGTGAGAACATAGGTCCTGCAGAAATTGGGCTACTTGCAACAGTGGGAGTAACTACTGTCAAGGTGAACATCTTATGATTAATTTTACCAAGTATATGAGAGTAAAACTAGTGCTCTAATGCAGCATTCTGTGTTTGCATGTGCAGGCATACCGTCGACCAACCATTGCTGTATTTTCTACAGGGGATGAGTTAGTTCAGCCAGCCACTGCAACTCTCAATCGTGGTCAGGTTATTTCTACTATTCCACAATGTTTGCGCCCTTCTCATTTCTTTGCATTCCATATTTACCAAAATGCATAATCTCTCTGCTTCAAACTAAAATTTCAGATTCGTGATTCTAACCGGGCCATGCTACTTGCTGCTGCTATTCAGCAGAAGTGTAAAGTGGTTGACTTGGGTATTGCAAAAGATACTGAAGAAAGTCTTATGGAGCATATGGATGCAGCTCTACATTCTGATGCTGATATAATCCTTACTTCTGGTGGTGTTTCCATGGGTGATAGAGATCTTGTCAAACCTTGCTTGGCAAAGATGGGTAAAATTCACTTCGAAAAGGTAACCTAGAAATCCTTATGGGGTATTGTGTACCAAGATGTTGATAAGCAGCATCAGCCTTATGATTGTATTCTTTTCCTCTATGCTGTTGGATAACCATTGAAAGCAGTTATGTTTGCAAAAGATACCTTTTAAACTCGACACCGCTATATCTGTCCATTTTTCTCCAATGATTTTAATCATTTGCTGTATGTGCATGCAGATCCGGATGAAACCAGGGAAGCCATTGACATTTGCTGAGATCACATCAAATGACCCAACAAAGCCATCCAAAACAGCTCTTGCTTTTGGCTTGCCTGGAAACCCAGTGAGCTGTATGGTTTGCTTCAATCTCTTTGTTGTTCCTGCAATACGTCTTGTCTCTGGTTGGTCAAATCCTCATCTAGAGAGGTAGTTATCCTTTGTGCTTGTTATTTGTTTTTCTTTCATCATTTTGTTCTTCATTTTCCACTGATGAGACTTTTTTAGAGTGCATGTGCGAATATCACATCCTCTAAGAGCAGACCCACATCGTATGGAGTTCCATCGTGCAGTGATCAGATGGGTGCTCGACGATGGATCCGGTAGACCAGGGTAAGAGTTATGTTTTACCATGGCAGCCTGATGTTTCATTACACCATATTTGACACCACGTAAGTAAATGTCTGCTAATTTATTTTTGGCAGTTATGTTGCTGAGAGCACTGGCCAACAAGCTAGTAGCCGCCTTCTAAGTATGAAATCTGCAAATGCCTTGCTGGAAGTGCAATCATCTGAGCAGATATTGGCAGCTGGAGCATCTGTCCAAGCTATACTTATTTCTGATATAACTAGCCCTCCTCTGGATAAGCTGCCTGCTGCTTCCAGCCCCTTATCATCTCATCTTGTTTCTTCTGCAAAAGGTGCTTTGGCGGATGCGCCACAGGTTGCAGCTTCTCAGAATGCTGAAGTTAAAGTAGCAATTCTGACTGTTAGTGACACTGTTTCTTCTGGAGCAGGCCCCGATAGGAGGTATTTCCTTAAGTGCAATACCTTTTTCTTCAGTCTTAAGTTCTGTTGTTTGTGATTTTGTTCCCACTCTCAAAATACATTAGAAAGAAAAAATCTGTATGGTATGCAGAGTACATGCATCCTGATACACCTCTTTGCCCTAAGCTGCAAATGGGCCACTCTTGATGCAAAATGAAATGAGTCAAATTACTGTCTATTCCTTGCATGTTCACATAAGATGGTGATGTGTTTCAGTAAGGACTCCACATTTCACAAATTTATCATCGTACCTAGGCCTCAAAATTTGTACTCTTTGCAAGCACGTGCATCCTGATACACCTCTTTGCTTCGAGTTGCAAATGGGTCACTCTTGATGCAAAATAGAAGAGTCAAATTACTGTCTATTCTTTGCATATTCACATAAGATGGTGGTGCGTCTCAGTAAGGACTCCACATTTCACAAGTTTATTATCATACCTAGGCCTCAAAATATGTGCTCTTTGCAAAGTACATGCATCCTGATACACCTCTTTGCCTTGAGATGCAAATGGGTCACTCTTGATGCAAAATAGAAGAGTCAATTTACTGATGATTCTTCTCATAAGATGGTGATGTGTCTCAGTAAGGACTCCACATTTTACAAATTTATTATCCTACCTAGTCCTCAAAATTTGTACTCTTTGCAAAGTATGTGCATCTTGATACACCTCTTTGCCTCGAGTTGCAAGTGGGTCACTCTTGATGCAAAATAGAAGATATGATTAACTGATGATTCTTCACATTAAGATGGTGATGAATTTCAGTAAGGACTCCACATTTCACAAAGTTATTATCCTTTCTTGGCCTCAAAATTGCGGATTAATCATAACTTCTGTTTATTCTTCGTGATGTGAATCATGCTTCCATGAAAAGTAACTTATGTCATTGTTATTTCGTCTCTCTTATCATCCCATCTGTAGTGGCCCAAGAGCTGTATCTGTAGTGAACTCTTCATCGGAGAAATTAGGGGGAGCAGTTGTTGTTGCTACTGCCGTGGTTCCAGATGAAGTGGACAAAATTAAGGAGATTCTGGTGAAGTGGAGCGATATTGACCGTGTTAACCTCATCTTGACCTTAGGTGAAAATTTTATTTTGAAGAAGCTGCTTAGGTGACATGATCTCAAGTTTCAAGTTGTTTCCTACTCACATGAGGTTCTACCTCCTGGTAATAACGTACATGCAGGTGGCACTGGCTTCACACCTAGAGATGTTACTCCAGAAGCAACTAAATCTGTAATACAGAAAGAAGCACCTGGCCTTGCGTTTGTTATGATTCAAGAGAGCTTGAAGGTGATGACAGCGTTTATTACAGCCTCTAGGTTTAGCACAGCTAACTGCAAACCATGCAGATTACACAAAACGCAATCTTCGCCAATAGCATTTACTGTCATAAAGTTCGCAGGATTGTTTTGTTATCTGTACTGACGGTGCTTGCACTGTTATTTTTGGTACAGGTGACACCATTTGCGATGCTATCCCGAGCCGCGTGTGGGATAAGAGGATCAACACTTGTACAGACTAAAACCCAAGAATGCTCTTTAATTTCAAACTTGTAGGTCCTGAACCGCTCACAAGAGTTTTCTTTCCAGATCATCAACATGCCTGGGAACCCGAATGCTGTCGCGGAGTGCATGGAGGCTCTTCTCCCAGCGCTGAAGCACGCCATGAAGCAGTTGAAGGGTGACAAGAGGGAGAAGAACCCTCGACACGTGCCTCATGCTGAAGCGGCACCTGTGGACCAGTGGGAGCGCAGCTTCAGAGCCGCGTCGTCGGGCGGTGGCTGCTCATGCGACCCTTGATTGGCACTCGTCCAGAGGTGGTGGAACACTCTTCCTGGGGAACCTGCTTTCGTAATCCTGCTGCATCTAGTTTGAAGCTGAAACAGCGATGGTTTCGATTTTGATCGTTATGGCCATTTCGTGACTCTTTGGACATTTGAGAACCGGCGTGTATGTGCTACCAGCAAAGCAGTGAGAGTTTCTTTTTGTTCTTGTGTCTATCAGGCCAACTCCACCGCGCGACCCCATCCTGTCCGCGCGCGTTCGTTTGGGGTAAAACGGACGAATAGCGCGGCCCAGCGCGCGGGCGCAAACGGACAAATGTTCGGATTCCGTCCGTTTTCGACCCATCCCCGGCCTAAACTTACGCTCGATTTGGGGTGAAACGGACGCGCGCGAATGGCCTGGACGCACGCCCTTTCCCCCCCTGTGCGCGTCCGTTTGGGGTAAAACGGACGAATAGCGCGGCCCAGCGCGCGGGCACAAATGGACAAATGTTCGGATTCCGTCCGTTTTCGATCCATCCCCGGTCTAAACTTACGCTCGGTTTGGGGTGAAACGGACGCGCGCGGATGGCCTGGACGCACGCCCTTGCCCCCCCTGTGGCCTGCCTGTCGGGGACACTAGCAGTCCCTCCCAACGCTTTCACCCCCTCTTTCCTGCCCCGCTGTCGGCGCCGCCGCTATTCTTCGGCCGCCTCTTCACCGCGTAGCCCCCGGCCGTCCCTGCCAAACCATGTCTCGACATGGCTGCCACCACGCCCGCGCTTTTGGCCGTCGATCGGAGAAGGTTTGGCCGTCGCTGTCTTTGCCGGTCGCAGAGGGGACACGACCGCCGGCGACGTACCACGACGGCCTCGGCAACTTCCGACGAGAGCTCCAAAGCGGCCAGTAGCCGGCCGACAACCACCCCTCTGCGTCGAGGTGATCATCGCGGCCTCTTCGCCATCACGACCGCAAGGTGTTCGACATTTTGCCCACAAAGGTATGGACAGTGGAGCCGAGTTTTTCTTCCATCACTTCCTTTGTTCATCGGACGATTCGTCGTCGGATGATGAAGATCTTGTGGTGGCTGCATTGGTCATTCACGACCACATTCAACGACAGCTTCCTCGGTACAGGGGGTCAGTCCCTGGCCGTGCTCCCAACCTGAACCGCAACAGGGAGAGAGGCCACGCCCTGCTCTATGCCGATTACTTTGCGAAAACCCGCTTTTCAAGCTGGATAAATTTCATCGCCGTTTTCGTATGGCAAGGTATGTTTTCAATCGTATCCGATAGGGAGTGATTGCTCATGACCCATACTTCGAGTGCAAGACGGATGCCCTTGGCAAGTTTGGATTCTCCTCTTACTAGAAATGCACCGCGGCCATCTGCATGCTTGCATATGGAATTCCAGGTGATCTGGTGGATGAGTATGTGCGTATGAGTGAGACAACATGTCTGATGTCAATGTACAAGTTTTGCCAGACTGTGATCGAGGTGTTTGGCCCAGAGTACTTGAGGCAGCCAACTACCGCTGATACAGAGAGATTGTTGACGACCAACGCAGCTAGAGCTTTCCAGGCATGCTTGGCAGCATAGATTGTATGCACTGGGAGTGGAAGAACTGTCCATTTGCTTGGCAGGGCCAGTACAAGGGGCATGTCAACGCGTGCACTGTCATATTAGAAGTGGTGGCTTCGTGGGATCTTTGGATATGACATTCTTTCTTTGGCATGGCAGGTTCTCACAATGATATAAGCGTGCTGCAGCGTTCTCCAGTCTTCGCAAGGCTTGTAGAAGGCCACTCCCCACCTGTCAACTTTGAGATCAACGGCCACCAGTACAACAAGGGATACTATCTAGCTGATGGTATATATCCTCAGTGGTCAACTTTTTGTGAAGACAATCTCGAAACCCCAAGGTGAGAAGAGAAAAAGATTTGCCCAAATGCAAGAGAGTGTTAGAAAGGATGTGGTACGTGCTTTTGGTGTGCTTCAATCCTGGTGGGATATCGTTTGAAACCCTGCACTATCATGGGATGAAAGGAAGCTTTGGGAGGTGATGACTGCTTGTGTGATCATGCATAACATGATCGTCGAGGACGAGCGTGATGAGAGTATCTTCGACCAAGGATTTGATTATCAAGATGAAAATATTGAGCCCCTGCACCAAGACCCGACCACATTTGAACAGTTTGTCTAATTCCACCATGAGATGCGTGATTGACACACTCATTTGAATCTTCAAAATGACTTGGTTGAGCACGTGTGGGATCACATTGGCAACCAATAGATGTATTGGTTCATTTTATGTTCAGTCAAGACAATTTCGATTTGATTGTAAAACTATTTTATTAAAGACAATTTCATTTGGGTTGAAAACTATTTTAATTTTCAAACAAATATTTGGGTTGTAAAACTAGTTTTGCTGAAAATATGGGCATTTTTGGTCTTGATGGACAGGATGGGGCAAACGGATGCGGCCGCGCGCTGGGCGTACGGCCACCGCATCCCAGGACACGCCCGGACACGACCCCATTGCCCTACCCAAACGGAAAGAAACCGGACAAAACGAACGTCCGTTGGGGGTCGCACGGTGAAGTTGGCCTCAGTCTATCCTCTCACAATGACAGTTGTCATTTTATCTATGTTATACAGTGTAACGTACTGATACTTATGATCCCTGGAAATAAAGTGCAGTAAACTTGTTCAGAAAACAATGTAATTTTTAGATGCATAGAACCAACCAAAATGGCACGAAAAACCATTGATCTTTCACAAAACGAAAACTAGTTTGTCATCAATAACTGTACAAAAGGGTTAGAAAAGAAGGCAAACTTTCCAATAAACAAAAGCATCTATATATTTGGGAAGCATTTGCAGAACAATACAATTTTTCTATCTTTTTTTGAGTAAATACAATTTTTCTATCTGAAAAGCTTATTTTACATAGGCAAACTATTCAAATTACATGGCAACATGTTGGCAGGGTATGGGAACTCTGATGCATCTCACGATCAACAAATCCAATCTGGATTTGTAAATCTCCTGGAGTTGTTGCAGTCTATTTTGATCCCTACCATCGACTCATGCTGCAAAAGGGTTTATCCCCGTTTGGATCCTCCTCTAGTTGGGAACAAGTCTTCCTGAAAAAAGTGGATCACCCTCCTCTGCCGCTCCCGCGGGCAACAGGGGAGGCCTCCCACCGTTGCCGGCCCCTGACCTTCCTCTTCCTCCTCTCTCCTTGCCGTCGCCCAAGCGCGCCGGCGGTCGAAGCCTACCTGGTATGGGCGGCGGCGGGGTGCCTTCTCCCTCCCTTGCGGTGGGATCGACGTGGGGCGATCTGTCCGGGCTGGGGCGCGACGCTATGCAGGGCGTAGCGGCGCCGGAGCGGCGTCAATGCTAGTTGTCGCGGCAGCGCGTGGATGGCCGCACGAGGGTGGCGGCGGTGCGACTCTGCTCTTGGCGGTTCCGTCTCGCGGCGGACTGTGCGGCGCGTAGGTTGTTGTTGGTGGCGGAGAACTCGCCTAGATTCGCTGTCTGATGGCACATGGCGGAGCAGGCTGCGTACGACACAGACCGGTGGCTAGTACTGTCCTTGGGGCGGTGGTGGCCGGGGGCTATGCTGGGCCGTGGTGACGGCACAACAGTGGTCCTCGGAGTTCCGGCGATTGCGTGCGTCTCCTTGGCGACGCACCGCGCGGTTCCAGTTAGATACTGGGTAGGAATGGCGTGACGACCGGTGAGAATCGCGCCGACTTCGGTCTTAACAGGCGATGGCGGCGTCATTGACGTCGTTTCCTTGTTGAGGCATTGTCATTGTAGGCAACGTCATCTCCCTCGGGCTGCTCCGGGGGAAACCCTAAATCTGGGTCTTCCTGAATCGAACGATGACGGCATCTTCGATATTGTTCTTCCTCTCGGGGGCATCGTTTTGGAGCAGGTGCTGACTGAAAGGGCCTAGAGGCGGAGCGGGGTTTCATCCTCCGCATCAATGACGGTGGTTCTCGACGGCGTGGTGCAGTGGAGTCTCAGCGTCTGATGTGGGTTCACGGACTCGCGTAGGAGGACGGTATTGTCTACCATCGTGGTGGCGTCCACGACATGGCGGTCAATGCATCAGTTCCTGTTCTGAAGATGGATAAGTGGAAGACCGCGACGGTAATCTTTGAGAGTGCACCGGAGCAGTGTGTGCCCCAGACCCGGCATTATGGCTTGGTTGGGGCCTCCAACTTTAGATGTTAGGTTTTGGTGCGAAGTCTGTTTGGTATTCGGCTCAGATTTTTGACACCCATTCATCAAATGAATAGGAGTAACGACAGATGTTGCCGAGATGGTGGCTTTAGATATATTACTTTGTAAGATTTTTATAAATAATTAATAAAGTGGTTGCATGCATTGTCCAGATGCAGAAGCTGGGGTCATCCTTCCTTTCTAGAAAAAAAGGGTTTATCACCGTTTATTTCCATCAGGATCAAACTTGGTGCACAATGGTCTATACAAATTTATTTTGGAGGACCGAACTTTGTGCGTAGTAGTAAAACGTGTGTGCATTATTCTATCCATTAAGATTTAAACCATATAGTACTCATATTTAAAGATTATTTGTGCATCTCTAAAGCCTCCTTTGGTTTAGAGAAATTTCATAATAATTCTAGAGGATAGGATTTTTATAGGATTTTTTTCTTTAGAGCCCTTTGATTCATAGGAATGGATTCATATTTCTACATAGGATTAGTTCCTATCCTCCATATTTCATAGGAAAATAAAAAAGAGCCTAGACTCAATGGAAAAATTTCTTTGATGTCAACCAAATGACATCTTGTTTCCTATTCCTACTCATAGGATTGTCATCTCATTTCCTACAAGATTCTTATTCCTATGATAATCCTATCCTATGAACCAAAAGAGGCCTAATTGGTATAGAGACCAGGAGAACTAAAATTATCCCCTAATTTTTCCAGTAATAGTGTGTGTTACGATTGACAAATAAAGTGTGAAGTATCTTGTTTCCTGTGTCAGCAAGTTCATCATTTCCCATCGTGATGAATGCCATTTTACCTCTAGTATTCCGGGTCGTGTAGATACCCAGTCATCGTGATGCCAATCACACAAGATTGTCTGATTGTGTCTGGAAACATGATGCCTGGCAAATGCTGAGGGATTTGCACGCTGTCGTGGATCCATGCGTCTTCCTAAAGCGTCGAGCCGAAGCCAAAATCTGCTTTTACGAACTGGCCGGACACCGAGCCAAAGGCCCCCCGCGTCGCTCCGCACAGGCAACACGGGCGGCGGCGAGGGGCAGCGGTGCAGAGGCGCCTGGACAGCGCAGTTCTGCCGTGCTGGGCGCGCGGCTGCACAAGGGGTCAGACGCCTTGGTTCTGGCGTCGAGCGGAGGCTCAGGTTGGCAAAGAAGGGTGTTTCCGGCTGCGTATGCGGCAGATCTGGTCTCCGGAGGGTGTGGTGGCGTGCGTGGTGCGCGTTGGTGCTCGGCCACGGCTCGGAATCGAACCATGGTGGTCCTTGGCCTCGGACAACACTCTTTTGTTCCCTGTCGGCATGATGCTCGGCAAGGCATAGTGCCTCGCGCTGCGTCCGATGGCTCTGTGTTCGGAAGACTGTGGTCGGATCTGGCGGATGAAGACTGACCGTTGTTGGTCTCCGCATAGTGCGGTTGGCTGCGGCAGATCTTGATGCTTCTTCTTTGATGGGCAGCTCCGATGGTGTGCCAGTGATTGGTGGGCTTGTCGGCGCCGGTGCAGGATGATGTGCAGTCAGTGAGGAAGCTCGGGTGAAAACCCTGTCTCGACCTTGTGCTATTTTTTTTTCGCGGAAAAAACTTCCAATCTATTCATTTTTAATCAAGGTAGTACAACGAACACTAGAAATAATAAAGATTACATCCAGATCCATAGACCACCTAGCGACGACTACAAGCACTGAAGCGAGCAGAAGGCGCGCCGCTATCATCGCCCCTCCCTCGCCGGAGCCGGGCAAACCTCGTTGTAGTAGACAGTCGGGAAGTCGTCGTGCTAAGGCCCCATAGAACCAACGCACCAGAACAGCAACCGCCGTGGATGAAGAGTGTAGATCAGAAGGAACCAACCTGAAGACACATGAACGAAAACAAACCCAACGATGGCGGCGGCGGCGGCCATCGTTAACCTTCTTGGAGGCATCATTGCTTTGCTTCCGCACCCCTCCTGCACGGATCCGGCCATCTCGGCCTCTCCAGGAAAAACCCTTGATCTTGTGTGATCGGATGATGGTGGCGTCTTGGTGTCGTTTTCCTTCTTGGAGGCTTTGTCTCGGAGCTCGGCATCGGCAAGCGGGACTGGTGGATGGCGGCGGTTGTGGTGTCCGAACTTCTATGGCAACGATGATGCTGAGAGCGATGTCGGCAATGTAACAATGGTTGAGGTAGTCGGCTCTTCTCTGACGTGTCCGCGGGATTGACTCGGTTTGTTTGTTGCTATGAAGTTGAGTTGCAGCTGCGGGGCCTTTGTTGTATACGATGACTGGCTGTAGGTGGCCAGTTTGACGATCTTCCGCGGCGCCAGCCATACCTAGTTTTGTCCTTCGTAGTTCTTCAACACGGATCTTCATTCATCTCCATGCGGCTCTGCCGTGTGTGTTGAGTGGGCCCCATGTGATAGTGGGCAGGACGTGTTGTGTGGGCCGTTCCATCCCTTATATGTCTATTCTTAAAATATGTGAACACGTTCAAAGCAATACATGACACACGGTTTGTAATTGTATGAACATTTTTCAAACCCGTAGACATTTTTAAATCATGAACACTTTTTAAAATTTATGACCACTTTTTAAAATGTGCGGAATATATCATGCAAACACTTTATAAAATGTCATGAATATATTTTAAAATCTACGGAAATATTTAAAAGAAACAATATGTACATTTTTAAATGTGTGAATATATCATGCAAACACTTTATAAAATGTCATGAATATATTTTAAAATGTACAGAAATATTTGTAGAAACAATATGTACATTTTTTAAAATGTCAAGAACATGTTCTAAAATACCTTTTGATATTACTTACACATTTAGTTATTTTTAAAACTAAAGTAAAAAAGCAACACAAATAGAAAAGAAAAGGAAAAAAACTGGCCAACTTATATTAAAGGGTCACCCCCAATATATAAATTAGCAGGCAGGGCAATGCTATTGGACTCTAAGAGCAACTCTAGCAGACCCCGCATCCCGTCCCGTCCCGTAAAATAACCGTCAGATTGCGGGTCGGGGCCGGAAAATCGGCACGATCAGACCCCGCATCCCGCCCCGACCCGCAAATATTTTTGCGGGGCGCAACAAATCTTCTCCCCCAACCTCTATCTTCACGGGCTGGGAGGCCGACCCGAGCTCAACCCCTATCCCGCGCGAGATTTGGCGGGAGAGACATTTCCGCTTCCCGCTTCCCGCTTCCTGCTTCCCGCTTCCCGCACTCTCCGCCACCATTGCCCCCCCTCCGCAAGCTCCGGTTCCTCTTCCCCGGTCGTCCCTCGTCGCCATGGACGACCCAATGCTGCCCCCCGTCACCGTGGAGGTCGCGCACGCTCCTTCCCCTCGGGCGGATCTCGTCGCCGGCCATGTTGGCCCCGCCGCCGTCGCCTAAGCACAAGCCGCGCCTGCTCGCAAGCGGCAGGGCAACATGGTCGTGTAGGGCGGGAATCCGGCTGCCCCCGCCGCGATGGCCCGTGCTTTGGGTGCCAACGCGGCAGCGCGATCCCGGCCGGCGTCGGAGAAGGTCGGCAAGGTCGTGGGCGTAAAGCGGAGGAAGGTTCCGGCTTCAAAGAAGCCACCTTCTTCAACCTCTCACTCCATCCCCCCGCAAGGAGGTGCTCCAGCGATGCCGTTCAACGGTGCCGCTCCCCCCGCGAGCGAGGTGTTCGACGAAATGGCCGGAAGGTATGCGTCTTCGGTCTTGGCGATTCCCTTTCATTTTCACCATTATTGTCGATAGCTCGTGACTTGTTATCATTCGCTATATCGGTGGTTCGAACAATGCAACAAACGAGTTCGTGAACTTGTTGGACACGAACGTGGTTGACATCGATCAAGCCCCTTTCGAACCATTCGACTACAATGAAACGGAGGGCGGCGTGGATGATCATGGTTGTGCGGACGAATTGGAGGAGATCAAAGCGCGTTTGAGCAATCACAAGCAAAATCTAGGAAAAGCATAAGATCGAAGAACTGTTGGAAATATGCCCTAGAGGCAATAATAAAATGGTTATTATTATATTTCTTTGTTCATGATAATTGTCTATTGTTCATGCTATAATTGTGTTATCCAAAAATCGTAATGCATGTGTGAATACATAGACCACAACACGTCCCTAGTGAGCCTCTAGTTGACTAGCTCGTTGATCGAAAGATAGTCATGGTTTCCTGACTATGAACATTGGATGTCATTGATAACGGGATCACATCATTAGGAGAATGATGTGATGGACAAGACCCAATCCTAAGCATAGCTCAAAGATCGTGTAGTTCGTTTGCTATAGCTTTTCCGAATGTCAAGTATCATTTCCTTAGACCATGAGATTGTGCAACTCCCGGATACCTAGGAGTGCTTTGGGTGTGCCAAACGTCACAACTTAACTGGGTGACTATAAAGGTACACTACAGTCATCTCCGAAAGTGTCTATTGGATTGGCACGAATCAAGACTGGGATTTGTCACTCCGTATGACTGAGAGGTATCTCTGAGCCCCCTCGGTAATGCATCATCATAATGAGCTCAATGTGACCAAGTGGTTGATCACAGGATCATGCATTACGGTATGAGTAAAGTGATTTGCCGGTAATGAGATTGAACGAGGTATTGGGATACCGACGATCGAGTCTCAGGCAAGTAATGTACCGATTGACAAAGGGAATTGTATATGGGATTGATCGAATCCTCGACATCATGGTTCATCCGATGAGATCGTCGAGGAGCATGTGGGATCCAACATGGTTATCCAGATCCCATTGTTGGTTATTGACCGGAGAGTCGTCTCGGTCATGTCTGCATGTCTCCCGAACCCATAGGGTCTACACACTTAAGGTCCGGTGACGCTAGGGTTGTTGAGATATTAGTATACGGTAACCCGAAAGTTGTTCGGAGTCCCGGATGAGATCCCGGACGTCACAAGGAGTTCCGGAATGGTCCAGAGGTGAAGATTTATATATAGGAAGTCAAGTTTCGGCCATCGGGAAGGTTTTCGGGGTAATCGGTATTGTACCGGGACCACTGGAAGGGTCCCGGGGGTCCACCTATCCCGGAGGGCCCCATGGGCTGAAGTGGGAGGGGAACCAGCCCCAGATGGGCTGGTGCACCCCCCATGGGCCTCCCCTGCACCTAGGGTTGGAAACCCTAGGGGTGGGGGCGCCCCACTTGGCTTGGGGGGCACTCCACCCCCCTTGGCCCCCGCCCCCCTTGGAGATTCAATCTCCTAGGGCCGGCGCCCCCCTAGGGGTCCTATAAATAGTGGGGGGAGGGAGGGCAGCCACACCCTAGCCCCTGGCGCCTCCCTCTCCCTCTCGTGACACTCCTCCCTCTCCCTGAGCTTGGCGAAGCCTGCCGAGATCACCGTTGCTTCCACCACCACGCCATCGTGCTGCTGGATCTTCATCAACCTCTCCTTCCCCCTTGCTGGATCAAGTTGGAGGAGACGTCTTCCCAATTGTACGTGTGTTGAATGCGGAGGTGCTGTCCGTTCGGCACTAGTTTATCGGTGATTTGGATCACGACGAGTACGACTCCATCAACCCTGTTCTCTTGAACGCTTCCGCGCGCGATCTACAAGGGTATGTAGATGCACTCCCCTCTCCCTCGTTGCTAGATGACTCCATAGATTGATCTTGGTGATGCGTAGAAAATTTTAAAATTCTGCTACGTTCCCCAACAGTGGCATCATGAGCTAGGTCTATGCGTAGTTTCTATGCACGAGTAGAACACAAAGCAGTTGTGGGCGTGGATATTGTCAATTTGCTTGCCGTTACTAGTATTATCTTGATTCGGCGGCATCATGGGATGAAGCGGCCTGTACCGACCTTACACGTACGCTTACGTGAGACTGGTTTCACCGATTGACATGCACTAGTTGCATAAGGTGGCTGGCGGGTGTCTGTCTCTCCCACTTTAGTCGGATCGGATTCGATGAAAAGGGTCCTTATGAAGGGTAAATAGAAATTGGCATATCACATTGTGGTTTTGGTGTAGGCAAGAAACGTTCTTGCTAGAAACCTATAGCAGCCACGTAAAAACTTGCAACAACAATTAGAGGACGTCTAACTTGTTTTTGCAGCATGTGCCGTGTGATGTGATATGGCCAAAAGAATGTGATGAATGATATATGTGATGTATGAGATTGATCATGTTCTTGTAATAGGAATCACGACTTGCATGTCGATGTGTAACATCCCAAATTTTCAATTTGGAATGTTATACATTAGATCATCATTTCATATCATAATTTATTTGCTTTTGGTTTTGATCCTAGAAATTCTACGCAACTCAAGGACCCACGGAGAGAGTTGGGGATTTCGTTATTTTCATATTTGAGTTTTCTCAAATTTTGAGAATAGGATCATTTGATTTTAATTATTTTATCATCAATTATTTCTATTACAAAAATATGAGAGAGGGAATAAAATGACTTTCCCAAAATAAAAAAATATTGAGGATTTAATAATAAAATCAAATAAGATTTTATTTCGGAGTTTTTTGATATTTTATTTGAATTTAGGAAAAATATGCGTTTTTCAAAATTGCATTTAGGACTCAAATAAATGTTCACCTTGTGCGGCTTGATTATAGAAGCCGGGGAAAATTTATTTCGGAATTTTGGAGTCCGTTTAGTATTTCTTTTATTTATTTTTCATCGCGGAATATGAAAAAAACGCAACCGACCTACGGGCCGTGTCCAACTCGGACACTAGGCCCGTCCAGGCTTTATAAGACGGGGAGCCCAGCCCGGGGCCTCCAAACCCTAGCGCCCCGACCGCCGCCGCTGTCGCCGACCGCCGCCGCCGCCGCCGCCGCCCTGCGCCGCCACGCCGCCGCCGACCCCGCACCGCCGCCGACCGCCGCCGCCGCCGCCAGAGTTGCTGGGGTAGTTTTTTTTAGTCGCCGTTTTTTTTCCAAAAAACCGTTCGGTTTTCCGACGGTTTTGTTCGTTTTTTTAGTTTCAGTTTTTTTAAGTAGATCGGTTTTTCCGATTTATTTAAATAGCGAGCGTTCGTTCGTTCTAGCGAACGTTCGTCGTTTTTCTTTTCTCGGATTAAATCCGTGATTTTTCTCATCGCGATTCCTGATTTGATTTTCGTTTTAGTATAACTTTTCGCTCGTTTATCGGAATCGGGCGATTCAAGCGCCTGGAGTTTCGTCTCGAAACCCTCTATCTGTTTAACTAACTTAAACAAGTTTTTGCTACTGTAAAAATTACCCTAGATCCAGAATAGTAAACGAAGCCTGTTTCTTTTGCCGTTTGACTTTCGTTGCTTCGTTTGATTTGATTCTTTTTGCAAACCGGAGTTCTTAAGTTGAACTTTCTGGTTAGATCTCTTATTTGAGTTTTACGTGTGCATTAGATGAATACTTATTATATGCTTGTTTGTTTGTCTGCGATAGAATACCCGGAGTGCGCCACCTGTTACTTCTAATCTCTAGGTTTCGCGGATCATCAGCAAGGCAAGTAACACTTTGATCATACCTCCTACTACCCAGTTTTATTGCATTAGATCAATCCTCAAACATTGCATGATTAGGATCTAATTAAATTGTGGGATGAGAAATAGTTGAGATAATACCTATTACCTGTTGTATTATCAAACCTTTGGGAGTTACTTCTACGTTTGCCTATTATGCCATGCTATGCTAGTAGACGTGGATTGAGTGAGTGATATCCATGACAGATGTGAGTTTGTTAATTTAATGGTTTATCTAAGGTGGCAACTTAAACACACATCTGGGTGGATTGAGGTACCTGGGTATTCCAGGATTGCCTGTTTTTCTTTATGGACCGCCACCCAGGCCCAAAGGGATCATGAATTTTTCATACTAGAAATTTCCGTGTGCAACCACAAGCTATTATGGGCTCTAGCATAGTTGATTAAGTCGTGCGAACTCTTACAGGGTAGACTAGCAGATGTAGGGGAAAGTAGGTGTAACGGTCTATCCATCGTAAGGTGCTAGCGCTTCTGAAAGACTATGTCTCGGTCATCCGTTTCTCAAACACCGTGTAGTGCGAGAAACCAAATAGAGGCGATCAAGTCTTGTGGGGAAAAGTGTGTAAACCTCTGCAGAGTGTATAAACTAATCATGGTTAGCCGTGTCCCCGGTTATGGACATCTTGAGTATCTAGTACTTGGATTATCATGTGAATCTCAACATGTTACTCTAAAATTTAATTTTGATGGATTTTGTTTAATGATGATGCTTAATTGGGATTGAGAATGCTGTCAACCATTCTCAATGTTTAACAACTACCATGATAGTTAAATAAAATTTATTCCTTTGCAGTAGGGAAAAATTAGCTTTACGCAAAAACTGTAACCATAGAGCTTTCCACCAGCCAAATATGCATATAGTATAGCTGTTTCATTCCATTACTCTCTATGTGTTACTTTGCCAGCATATTCCATGTGCTGACCCGTTTCGGGCTGCAACATTAATGTTGCAGACTTTTCAGACGACGATTAAGGAGTTTTAGGTCGTGGTTCTATACTCAGTGATGCCGTTGGAGTTGATGGACTCACTTATCTTCTAAGCCTTCCGCTGTTATCGTTATTAGATGGCCTTAAGCCATATTTATTGTAATAAGTTCTGTATTGAGACACTCGATGTAATAAGTGTGTGATTGCTACTCTGTTATAAATCCTTCAAGTACTGTGTGGTGTCAGCATTACTGATCCAAGGATGACACCTGAGCACAGGGATCAGACTGTTTGAGGTCTGGTCGCTACAAAGATGGTATCAGAGCACACGCTGACTATAGGACACGACCACTAAGCTAAAGACCTAGATCATTATTCACTCTCTTCTCTTCTGGCCTCTCATATTTTCTACTCTTTAGGATGGCGGATGCAAGGAGCAAGTTCACGCAAGCGGATAAAGATACACCCTTTGGACGTCACTTGCAGGAAGTCACTAGTGTTGGGGAACGTAGCAATAATTCAATATTTTCCTACGTGTCACCAAGATCAATCTATGGAGTCATCTAGCAATGAGGGAGGAGTGGATCTACATACCCTTGTAGATCGCGCGCGGAAGCGTTCAAGAGAACGGGGTTGATGGAGTCGTACTCGTCGTGATCCAAATCACCGATGATCCTAGCGCCGAACGGACGGCACCTCCGCGTTCAACACACGTACGGAGCAGCGACGTCTCCTCCTTCTTGATCCAGCAAGGGGGGAGGAGAGGTTGATGGAGATCCAGCAGCACGATGGCGTGGTGGTGGAAGTAGCGGGATTCCAACAGGGCTTCGCCAAGCGCTGCGGGAGGAGGGAGATGTGTCATGGGAGGGAGAGGGAGGCGCCAGGGCTTAGGTTAGGTTGCCCTCCCTTCCCCCCCACTATATATAGGGCCAAGGGAGAGGGGGAGGGCACAGCCTTGCCCCTTCCTCCAAGGAAGGGTGCGGCCAAGGGGGGGAGGAGTCCATCCTCCCCAAGGCACCTCGGAGGTGCCTTCCCCTTTTAGGACTCTCCCCTCCTCTTGTCCCTTTGGCGCATGGGCCTCTTGGGGCTGGTGCCCTTGGCCCATGTAGGCCAAGGCGCACCCCCTACAGCCCATGTGGCCCCCGGGGCAGGTGGCCCCACCCGGTGGACCCCCGGGACCCTTCCGGTGGTCCCGATACAATACCGGTGACCCCGAAACTTGTTCCGATGGCCGAAATGGCACTTCCTATATATAATTCTTTACCTCCGGACCATTCCGGAACTCCTCGTAACGTCCGGGATCTCATCCGGGACTCCGAACAACTTTCGGGTTACCGCATACTAATATCTCTATAACCCTAGCATCACCGAACCTTAAGTGTGTAGACCCTACGGGTTCGGGAGACATGCAGACATGACCGAGATGACTCTCCGGTCAATAACCAACAACAGGATCTAGATACCCATGTTGGCTCCCACATGTTCCACGATGATCTCATCGGATGAACCACGATGTCAAGGACTTAATCAATCTCGTATACAATTCCCTTTGTCTATCGGTATTGTACTTGCCCGAGATTCGATCGTCGGTATCCCGATACCTTGTTCAATCTCGTTACCGGCAAGTCTCTTTACTCGTTCTGTAACACATCATCTCGTGATCAACTCCTTGATCACATTGTGCACATTATGATGATGTCCTACCGAGTGGGCCCAGAGATACCTCTCCGTCACACGGAGTGACAAATCCCAGTCTCGATTCGTGCCAACCCAACAGACACTTTCGGAGATACCCGTAGTGCACCTTTATAGTCACCCAGTTACGTTGTGACGTTTGGCACACCCAAAGCACTCCTACGGTATCCGGGAGTTGCACAATCTCATGGTCTAAGGAAATGATACTTGACATTAGAAAAGCTTTAGCATACGAACTACACGATCTTTGTGCTAGGCTTAGGATTGGGTCTTGTCCATCACATCATTCTCCTAATGATGTGATCCCATTATCAACGACATCCAATGTCCATGGTCAGGAAAATGTAACCATCTATTGATTAACGAGCTAGTCAACTAGAGGCTTACTAGGGACATGGTGTTGTCTATGTATCCACACATGTATCTGAGTTTCCTATCAATACAATTCTAGCATGGACAATAAACGATTATCATGAACAAGGAAATATAATAATAACCAATTTATTATTGCCTCTAGGGCATATTTCCAACAGTCTCCCACTTGCACTAGAGTCAATAATCCAGTTCACATTGCTATGTGACTAACACTCAAGGTCACATCCCCATGTGACTAACACCCAAAGAGTTTACTAGAGTCAATAATCTAGTTCACATCACCATGTGATTAACACTCGATGAGTTCTGGCTTTGATCATGTGATGCTTGTGAGAGATGTTATAGTCAACGGGTCTGAATCTTTCAGATCCGTATGTACTTCGCAAATCTCTATGTCATCTTGTAGATGCAGCTACTATGCTATATTTGGAGCCATTTCAAATAACTGTTCTACTTGGAGCTATTCTAAATTGTTGCTCCATTATACGTATCCGGTATCTCTACTCAGAGCTATCCGGATAGGTGTTAAGCTTGCATCGATGTAACTCTTTACGTCGAACTCTTTATCACCTCCATAACTGAGAAACATGTCCTTATTACTCCAAGGACAATTTTGACCGCTATCTAGTGATCTACTCCTGGATCACCTTTGTACCCTCTTGCCAGACATGTGGCAAGGCACACATCAGGTGCGGTACTCAGCATGGCATACCATATATAGCCTATGACAAAAGCATAGGGGACGACCTTCGTCCTTCCTCTTTCTTCTGCCGTGGTCGAGCTTTAAGTCTTAACTTCATACCTTACAACTCAGGCAAGAACTCCTTCTTTGACTGACCCATCTTGAACACCTTCAAGATCATGTCAAGGTATGTGCTCATTTGAAAGTACCATTAAGCGTTTTTATCTATCCTTATAGATCTTGATGCTCAACGTTCAAGTAGCTTAATCCAGGCTTTCCATTGAAAAACACTTTTCAAATAACTCTGCATGCTTTCTAGAAATTCTACATCATTTCCGATCAACAACATGTTAACAACACATACTCATCAGAAATTCTATAGTGCTCCCACTCACTTCTTTGGAAATACAAGTTTCTCATAAACATTGTATACACCCAAAATCTTTGATCATCTCATCAAAGCATACATTCCAACTCCGAGATGCTTACTCCAGTCCTTAGAAGGATTGCTGGAGCTTTGCATACTTATTAGCATCTTTCAGGATTGACAAAAGCCTTCCGATTGTATCACACACAACCTTTCCTCAAGAAAATCATTGAGGAAATAATGTTTTGACATCCTAGCCGCAAGATTTCATAAATAATGCAGTAATCGCTAATATAATTCCAACAGACTTTTAGCATCGCTATGTGTGAGAAAGTCTCATCGTAGTCAACTCCTTGAACTTGTCGGGAAACATCTTAACGACAAGTTGAGCTTTCTCAATGGTGACACTTACCATCATTGTCTGTCTTCCTTTTAAAATCCACATGTACCTAACAGCCTTACGACCATCAAGTAGCTCTTCCAAAGTCTACACTTTGTTTTCATACATGGATCCTCTCTCGGATTATATGGCCTCGAGCCATTTTTTTGGAATCCAGGCCCACCATCGCTTCTCCATAGCTCGTAGGATCATTGTTGTCTAGCAACATGACTTCCAAGACAGGATTACGTACCACTCTGAAGTAGTATGCATCCTTGTCATCCCACGAGGTTTGGTAGTGACTTGATCTGAAGTTTCATGATCACTATCATAAGCTTCAACTTCAATTGGTGTAGGTGCCACAGGAACAACTTCCTGTGCCCTGCCACACACTAGTTGAAGTGAAGGTTCAATAACCTCATCAAGTCTCCACCATCCTCCCACTCAATTCTTTCGAGAGAAACTTTTCCTCGAGAAAGGACCCGATTGTAGAAACAATCCCTTATTGCTTTCGGATCTGAGACAGGAGGTATACCCAACTGTTTTGGGTGTCCTATGAAGATGCATTTATCCGCTTTGGGTTCGAGCTTATCAGCCTGAAACTTTTTCACATAAGCGTCGCAGCCCCAAACTTTTAAGAAATGACAGCTTAGGTTTCTCTAAACCATAGTTCATACGGTGTCATCTCATCGGAATTACGTGGTGCCCTATTTAAGTGAATGCGGTTGTCTTTAATGCCTAACCCATAAACTATTGTGGTAATTCGATAAGAGACATCATGGTATGCATCATATCCAATAGGGTGCAGCTATGATGTTCGGACACACCATCACACTATGGTGTTCCAGGCTGTATTAGTTGTGAAACAATTTCCACAATGTCTTAATTCTGTGCCAAACTCGTAATTCAGATTTTCTTCTCTATGATCATATCTTAGATATTTTATCCTCTTGTCACGACGATCTTTCAACTTCACCCTGAAATTACTTGAACCTTTCAATAATTCAGACTCGTGATTCATCAAGTAAATATACTCAACATCTACTCAAATCATCTGTGAAGTAAGAACATAACGATATCCACTACATGCCTCAGCATTCATTGGACTGCACACATCAAAATGTATTACTTCCAACAAGTTGCTTTCTAGTTCCATTTTACTGAAAACGAGGCTTTCAGTCATCTTGCCCATGTGGTATGATTTGCATGTCTCAAGTGATTCAAAATCAAGTGAGTCCAAACGGTCCATTTGCATGGAGTTTCTTCATGCATATACACCAATAGACATGGTTTGCATGTCTCAAACTTTTCAAAAACGAGTGAGCCCAAAGATCCATCAACATGGAGCTTCTTCATGCGTTTTATACCGATATGACTTAAGTGGCAGTGCCACAAGTAGGTGGTACTATCATTACTATCTTATATCTTTTGGCATGAACATGTGTATCACTACGATCGAGATTCAATAAACCATTCATTTTAGGTGCAAGACCATTGAAGGTATTATTCAAATAAACAGAGTAACCATTATTCTCCTTAAATGAATAACCGTATTGCGATAGACATAATCCAATCATGTCTATGCTCAACGCAAACACCAATCTCGATGGTAGAGGGAGCGTGCAATGTTTGATCATATCAACATTGGAAACACTTCCAACACATATCGTTAGCTCACCTTTAGCTAGTCTTCGTTTATTCCGTAGCTTTTATTTCGAGTTACTAACACTTAGCAACCGAACCGGTATCTAATACCCTGGTGCTACTAGGAGTACTAGTAAACTACACATCAACACAATGTATATCCAATATACTTCTATCGACCTTGCCAGCCTTCTCATCTACCAAGTATCTAGGGTAATTCTGCTCCAGTGGCTGTTCCCCTTTATTACAGAAGCACTTAGTCTCGGGTTTGGGTTCAACCTTGGGTTTCTTTACTAGAGCAGCAGCTGATTTGTCGTTTCATGAAGTATCCCCTTTTGCCCTTGCCCTTCTTGAAACTAGTGGTTTCACCAACCATCAACAATTGATGCTCCTTCTTGATTTCTACTTTTGCGGTGTCAAACATCGCGAATATCTCAAGGATCATCATATATATCCCTGATATATTATAGTTCATCATGAAGCTCTAGCAGCTTGGTGGTAATGACTTCGGAGAACCATCACTATTTCATCTGGAAGATCAACTCCCACTCGATTCAAGCGATTGTTGTACTCAGACAATCTAAGCACAAGTTCAACAATTGAGCTTTTCTCCCTTAGTTTGCAGGCTAAGAAAATCGTCGGAGGTCTTATACCTCTTGACGTGGGCACAAGCCTGAAATCCCAATGTCAGCCCTCGAAACATCTCATATGTTTCGTGACGTTTCAAAATGCCTTCGGTGCCTCAACTCTAAGCCGTTTAACTGAACTATCACGTAGTTATCAAAATGTGTATGTCAGATGTTCGCAACATCCACAGACGACGTTCGAGGTTCAGCACACTGAGCGGTGCATTAAGGACATAAGCCTTCTATGAAGCAATAAGGACAATCCTCAGTTTACGGACCTAGTCCGCATAATTGCTACTATCAACTTTCAACTAAATTTTCTCTAGGAACATAACTAAACAGTAGAACTAAAGCGCGAGCTACGACATAATTTGCGAAGACCTTTTGACTATGTTCAGGATAATAAAGTTCATCTTATGAACTCCCACTTAGATAGACATCCCTCTAGTCATCTAAGTGATTACATGATCCGAGTGAACTAGGTCGTGTCCGATCATCACGTGAGACGGACTAGTCAACATCGGTGAACATCTTCATGTTGATCGTATCTTCTATACGACTCATGCTCGACCTTTCGGTCTCTTGTGTTCCGAGGCCATGTCTGTACATGCTAGGCTCATCAAGTTAACCTAAGTGTTTCGCATGTTTTCCGAGGCCATGTCTGTACATGCTAGGCTCGTCAACACCCGTTGTATTCGAACGTAAGAATCTATCACACCCGATCATCACGTGGTGCTTCGAAACGACGAACTTTCGCAACGGTGCACAGTTAGGGGGAACACTTTCTTGAAATTATTATGAGGGATCATCTTATTTACTACCGTCGTTCTAAGTAAACAAGATGCATAAACATGATAAACATCACATGCAATCAAATAGTGACATGATATGGCCATCATCACTTTGCTCCTTTTGATCTCCATCTTCGGGGCTCCATGATCATCATCGTCACCGGCATGACACCATGATCTCCATCATCATGATCTCCATCATCGTGTCTTCATGAAGTTGTCTCGCCAATTATTACTTCTACTGCTACAGCTAACGGTTAGCAATAAAGTAAAGTAACTACATGACGTTTATGTTGACACGCAGGTCATAAATAAATAAGACAACTCCTATGGCTCCTGCCGGTTGTCATACTCATCGACATGCAAGTCGTGATTCCTATTACAAGAACATGATCAATCTCATACATCACATATCATTCATCACATTCTTCTTGGCCATATCACATCACATAGCATACCCTGCAAAAACAAGTTAGACGTCCTCTAATTGTTGTTTGCATGTTTTACGTGGCTGCTATGGGTTTCTAGCAAGAACGTTTCTTACCTACGCAAAAACCACAACATGATATGCCAATTGCTATTTACCCTTCATAAGGACCTTTTTCATCGAATCCGATCCGACTAAAGTGGGAGAGACAGACACCCGCTAGCCACCTTATGCAACTAGTGCATGTCAGTCGATGGAACCAGTCTCACATAAGAGTACGTGTAAGGTCGGTCCGGGCCGCTTCATCCCACAATGCCACTGAATCAATATTGGACTAGTAACGGTAAGCATATTGAACAAAATCAACGCCCACAACTACTTTGTGTTCTACTCGTGCATAGAAACTACGCATAGACCTAGCTCATGATGCCACTGCTGGGGAACGTAGCAATAATTCAAAATTTTCCTACGTGTCACCAAGATCAATCTATGGAGTCATCTAGCAATGAGGGAGGAGTGGATCTACATACCCTTGTAGATCGCGCACGGAAGCGTTCAAGAGAACGGGGTTGATGGAGTCGTACTCGTCGTGATCCAAATCACCAATGATCCTAGCGCCGAACGGACCGCACCTCCGCGTTCAACACACGTACGGAGCAGCGACGTCTCCTCCTTCTTGATCCAGCAAGGGGGGAGGAGAGGTTGATGGAGATCCAGCAGCACGATGGCGTGGTGGTGGAAGTAGCGGGATTCCAACAGGGCTTCGCCAAGCGCTACGGGAGGAGGGAGATGTGTCATGGGAGGGAGAGGGAGGCGCCAGGGCTTAGGTTAGGTTGCCCTCCCTTCCCCCCCCCACTATATATAGGTCCAAGGGAGAGGGGGAGGGCGCAGCCTTACCCCTTCCTCCAAGGAAGGGTGCGGCCAAGGGGGGGGAGGAGTCCATCCTCCCCAAGGCACCTCGGAGGTGCCTTCCCCTTTTAGGACTCTCCCCTCCTCTTGTCCCTTTGGTGCATGGGCCTCTTGGGGCTGGTGCCCTTGGCCCATGTAGGCCAAGGTGCACCCCCTACATCCCATGTGGCCCCCGGGGTAGGTGGCCCCACCCGGTGGACCCCCGGGACCCTTCCGGTGGTCCCGGTACAATACCGGTGACCCCGAAACTTGTCCCGATGGCCGAAATAGCACTTCCTATATATAATTCTTTACCTCCGGACCATTCCGGAACTCCTCGTAACGTCCGGGATCTCATCCGGGACTCCGAACAACTTTCGGGTTACCGCATACTAATATCTCTATAACCCTAGCGTCACCGAACCTTAAGTGTGTAGACCCTACGGGTTCGGGAGACATGTAGACATAACTGAGATGACTCTCCGGTCAATAACCAACAGCGGGATCTGGATACCCATGTTGGCTCCCACATGTTCCACGATGATCTCATCGGATGAACCACGATTTCAAGGACTTAATCAATCTCGTATACAATTCCCTTTGTCTATCGGTATTGTACTTGCCCGAGATTCGATCGTCGGTATCCCATACCTCGTTCAATCTCGTTACCGGCAAGTCTCTTTACTTGTTCCGTAACACATCATCTCGTGATCAACTCCTTGATCACATTGTGCACATTATGATGATGTCCTACCGAGTGGGCCCAGAGATACCTCTCCGTCACACGGAGTGACAAATCCCAGTCTTGATTCGTGCCAACCCAACAGACACTTTCGGAGATACCCGTAGTGCACCTTTATAGTCACCCAGTTACGTTGTGACGTTTGGCACACCCAAAGTATTCCTACGGTATCCGTGAGTTGCACAATCTCATGGTCTAAGGAAATGATACTTGACATTAGAAAAGCTTTAGCATACGAACTACACGATCTTTGTGCTAGGCTTAGGATTGGGTCTTGTCCATCACATCATTCTCCTAATGATGTGATCCCGTTATCAACGACATCCAATGTGCATGGTCAGGAAACCGTAACCATCTATTGATTAACGAGCTAGTCAACTAGAGGCTTACTAGGGACATGGTGTTGTCTATGTATCCACACATGTATCTGAGTTTCCTATCAATACAATTCTAGCATGGACAATAAACGATTATCATGAACAAGGAAATATAATAATAACCAATTCATTATTGCCTCTAGGGCATATTTCCAACAACTAGATACCCGAACATAGGAGTACCAAGCTTCATCAGAACCTACAACGCCACCTTACCTGAAGAAGAGCGCTGGATGATTCAAGTTCAAGTTCCAGGAAGGACGTTCATGCCAGTCACTGAGCCCATAGAGTTTTCTTTTGATGCACCAATTTGGAGTCTAGGAAAGAGCATGGCAGCTCACATCGCCATGGGACGCATTGAAGAAGTCTACCGCAATGATCTCAATGATACTATCTACCGGATTTGTGGGCGCCGAGATGAGCACTGGGAGATGATCAGCACCAGAAAGGATAGATCAATTGCAGCTTTTATCCAGGAATTAAACCAACACATTCGACGTCAGGAGAACCAGATGTGCGCCGACATGATAGACCTGAAGAAGGCAAGGACAAGAATCAAGGAACTGGAGGAAGAACTCAAGGCTACACGTGAAGATTATGAAGAAGAAATTGAAGTATTAGTGGATAAGAATACCGACCTAACAATGAAGATCGGGATATTTATGGGAGGCCCTACACCAATAGATGAAGACGAAGAACCCAAGGAGATTCGCCCGGAAGACTACATCATCATCGACGACACCGACTCGGACCCAGATGATAGCGATGATGACTATGTTGATGAAGCCGGAGCAGATATCATGGAGTCTGCAACCGAAGAATATTTCTAGTAGACCACCTCATCAGTAGTAGTAGTAGTCCACCATGTAAATACAGTAGTCCGAGCACTTTTGCGATAGTTAGATCGATTGTATGCCCTTGTTTGATTGAATGAAGTGAATTGTTTGCTTTTGCCTCATGTGCATATGGGTAGTGTTTTCTCTTTAGACCCCCTCTATTCTTAAATCTCATCTTTTCTAAACCCTCAGATGCCTCTGAGACGTGACCCCGGATTTACCTTCCCACCGGAGCTCACCCAGTTGATCTAGCAACAGAACACATTGATGCAGTTGCTAGTCCAGAATTAGAATCAGGGGAACAACAACAACAAGCCACCACCACCACCACCTGTTGATCACTTAGCCCGTTTTCTTAGGCTGAATCCGCCGGTGTTTTCCAGTAGCACCGAGCCGATAGTAGCAGATGATTGGCTCCGCAAGACAGCTAGAGAGTTGACCACAGCAGGATGCACAGATGCGGAGAAGGTGAAGTTTGCCGCACATCAGCTTGAAGGACCCGCAACATCATGGTGGGAGAATTTCACAACCACTTTCCCTGTCGACACTGTCACATGGGACCAGTTTCAACAGGAGCTATGGCCTTGAAGAAGCGAGAGTTTCGCAACTTGCGCCAAGGAGGACGGACAGGTGAACCATGTTAATGTGGAGGAGGTTGAAGAGCAGCCGGATGTAGTAATTGGTAAGTTTTTGGTTAAGTCATTTACTGCACTCATTCTTTTTGATACTGGTGCATCGCATTCATACATATCAAGGGGATTTGTGGATAAGTATAACTTGCCCACTAAGGTTCTTAGAACACCTATGCTAGTAAGCTCACTAGGAGCAGAGTATATGGCCAGTCAAGGATGTTTCCAAGTGCCATTAAGTATAGGAAGGCATATTTTCCCAACGGATTTAATTATTCTGGAATCCCAAGGTTTGGATGTAATTCTCGGTATGGATTGGCTGTCGATGTATGGGGGAAACATGGATTGCGCCAGTAAGACAATTTTGCTTACGATACCAGAAGGAAAAAGGATCAAGTATGTATCCCGGCATGCGCCAAATAGGACACAAGTAAATTCCTTATCAGGAGTTGTGCAGGAGGAAGTACCAGTTGTAAGGGATTTCCCTGACGTATTTCCCGAAGAGTTTCCAGGCATGCCACCGGATAAAGATATTAAGTTTTTGATTGAGCTATTACCAGGCACAGGGCCAATATCAAAGAGACCATACATGATGCCCGCAAAGGATTTGGTGGAGATTAATAAGCAGATTAAGGAGTTACTAGGTAAAGGTTACATTTGCCCAAGTTCGTCGCCTTGGGGATCACCAGTACTTCTAGAGGAGAAAAAGGATGGGTCGTTAAGGATGGTTGTTGACTATCGTGGGTTGAATGAAGTAACGATCAAGAACAAGTACCCACTACCAATAATCAATGATCTGTTTGATTAATTGCAAGGAGCTAAGGTATTTTCCAAGATCGATCTGCGATCAGGATACCACCAGTTGAAGATTTGAGAACATGATATACCTAAGACAGCTTTTACCACCAGGTATGGGCTGTACGAGTATACCGTTATGTCATTTGGTCTGACTAACGCACCTGCCTATTTTATGAACATGATGAACAAAGTGTTTATGGAGTTCTTGGATAAGTTCGTCGTGGTGTTCATTGATGATATTCTGGTTTACTCGAAGAATGAAGAGGAGCATAAGGAACATTTGCGTTTGGTTCTTGGAAAGCTCAGGGAACATGAACTATATGCCAAGTTTAGCAAATGTGAGTTTTGGTTGAAGGAAGTAGGATTCCTCGGACACGTTATATCCGGAGAAGGAATAGCAGTTGATCCCACTAAAGTTGATACCGTGACCAAGTGGGAGGCACCAACAACAGTTGGAGAGATCCGGAGTTTCCTTGGACTTGCAGGATACTACCGGAGATTTATTGAGAATTTATCCAAAATTGCAAAACCTGTGACGTAGTTGTTAAAGAAGGACACCAAGTTCATATGGACTGAGGAGTGTGAGGCTAGTTTCCAGGAGTTGAAGAAACGCTTGGTTACTTCACCAGTGTTGATTTTGCCAGACCAGACCAAGGATTATGAGGTGTATTGCGACACTTCACGACGAGGACTTGGAGCAGTGCTTATGCAGGAAGGGAGAGTTGTTTCATATGCCTCACGACAACTGAAACCCCACGAATTGAATTATGCCACGCATGATTTGGAGTTAGCAGCCGTAGTGCATGCATTGAAAACATGGAGACATTTCCTCATTGGAAATCATTGCAAGGTGTACACGGATCACAAGAGTTTGAAATACATTTTCATGCAGAAGGAATTAAACCTCAGACAAAGCAGATGGTTGGAGCTCATCAAGGATTATGATATGAGATTGCATTACCATCCCGGAAAGGCTAATGTAGTAGCTGACGCATTGAGCCGTAAGAGCCATGTCAATACACTAATGATGGGAGAAATACCAAAGGTGTTAGCCGAGGATCTTCATGCGCTATGTTTGGAAATAGTTCTGAGAGGCTATGTAGCAGCATTGGAGATTCAGTCAACTTTGATGGATAGCATCAGAGAAGCTCAGAAGACTGACAAGGAGATTGCCTCTATAAAGGAGAAAATGAGCGAAGGAAAGGCTAAAGGATTTCGTGAGGATGAGCACGACACCCTATGGTTTGAAGACCGTGTTTATGTGCCCAATGACGCGGAGATCAGGAAGTTGATTCTGCAAGAGGCACACGATTCACCATATTCGATTCACCCAGGAAATACCAAGATGTATTTGGATTTGAAGGATACTTTCTGGTGGACCGGAATGAAGAAAGATATTGCGGAGTATATAGCGGTTTGTGACGTATGTCAGAGAGTAAAGGCAGAGCATCAGAAGCCAGCAAGATTGCTACAGCCATTGCCGATACCCGAATGGAAGTGGGATAAGTTAGGCATGGATTTTATCACGGGATTACCCAGGACTCGTTCAGGCTATGACTCGATTTGGGTTGTAGTTGATCGGTTGACGAAAGTAGCTCATTTCATCCCGGTAAAGACCACTTACACCAGTGCTAAGTTGGCAAAGATATACATGACCAGGATTGTATGCTTACATGGAGTTCCGAGGAGTATAGTATCAGATAGAGGAACCCAATTTACATCAAAGTTCTGGAATCAGTTGCACGAAACTTTGGGTACTAGGCTAGAGTTCAGCACAACTTTTCATCCACAGACAGATGGACAGACCGAGAGAGTCAATCAGATTTTGGAGGTCATGCTGAGAGCTTGCGCGCTAAATTATGGATCTAGTTGGGACGGCAATTTGCCATATGCAGAATTCTCTTACAACAACAGCTATCAATCCAGTTTAAAGATGGCCCCTTTCGAAGCCTTGTACGGAAGGAGGTGCAGGACACCATTGTCGTGGGATGAAGTTGGAGACCGCTAGTTGTTTGGGCCTGATTTGATCAAAGAGTCTGAACAGAAGGTGAAATTGATTCGCGATAGGCTCAAGGTAGCTCAATCCAGGCAGAAGAGTTATGCATATTCAAAATGCAAGGAGACAGTTTACGAAGTCGGAGACAGAGTTTATCTTCGAGTATCCCCACTTCGGGGAATAAAGCGTTTTGGTGTTAAGGGAAAGTTAGAGCCACGATTTGTAGGACCATACCGAGTATTGGAACGTCTGGGAGAAGTGGCCTACAAGTTGGAATTGCCCGAAGGATTGTCAGGAGTTCATGATGTGTTCCACGTTTCTCACTGAAGAAGTGCCACGCGGAGATGGCTGACAACCCTTGAGAGACACAGTGCCATTGGAAGCAATTCAGTTGGATAACAATTTAACCTATGAGGAGAAACCAGTTAAGATTCTCGAGTTTGCCAGCCGAGTCACCCGCAGCAAGGTTATCAAGTTTTGTAAGGTTCAGTGGAGCCACCACACGAAGGATGAAGCCACCTAGGAGCGAGAGGAAGATTTGCTCAAGGACCACCCTCACCTATTTTCTAGCCAACCCGAATCTCGAGGGCGAGATTCATCTTAAGGAGGGTAGGTTTGTAACATCCCAAATTTTCAATTTGGAATGTTATACATTAGATCATCATTACATATCATAATTTATTTGCTTTTGATTTTGATCCTAGAAATTATACGCAACTCAAGGACCCACGGAGAGAGTTGGGGATTTCGTTATTTTCATATTTGAGTTTTCTCAAATTTTGAGAATAGGATCATTTGATTTTAATTATTTTATCATCAATTATTTCTATTACAAAAATATGAGAGAGGGAATAAAATGACTTTCCCAAAATAAAGAAATATTGAGGATTTAATAATAAAAACAAATAAGATTTTATTTCGGAGTTTTTCGATATTTTATTTGAATTTAGGAAAAATGTGCGTTTTTCAAAATTGCATTTAGGCCCCAAATAAATGTTCACCTTGTGCGGCTTGATTTTAGAAGCCGGGGAAAATGTATTTCGGGATTTTTGGAGTCAGTTTAGTATTTCTTTTATTTGTTTTTCTGCGTGGAATATTTAAAAAAACGCAACCAACCTACGGGGCGTGTCCGACCCGGACACTAGGCCCGTCCAGGCTTTATAAGCCGGGGAGCCCAGCCCGGGGCCTCCAAACCCTAGCGCCCCGACCGCCGCCGCCCCAGCGCCGCCGCCCCCGCCCCAGCGCCGCCGCCGCCGCCCTGCGCTGCCGCCCCGCGCCGCCGCCGACCCCGCGCCGCCGCCGACCGCCGCCACCGGAGCACCGCCGCCGCTGCCGAACCCATCGCCGGAGTTGCCGGGGTAGTTTTTTTTTAGTCACCGTTTTTTTTTTCCGAAAAACCGTTCGGTTTTCCGACGGTTTTGTTCGTTTTTTAGTTTCGGTTTTTTTAAATAGATCGGTTTTCTGATTTATTTAAATAGCGAGCGTTCATTCATTCGCTCTAGCGAACGTTCGTCATTTTTCTTTTCTTGGATTAAATCCGCGATTTTTCTGATCGCGATTCCTGATCCGATTTTCGTTTTAGTATAACTTTTCGCTCGTTTATCGGAATCAGGCGATTCAAGCGCCTGGAGTTTCGTCTTGAAACCCTCTATCCGTTTAACGAACTTAAACAAGTTTTTGCCACTGTAAAAATTGCCCTAGATCCAGAATAGTAAACGAAGCCTGTTTCTTTTGCCGTTTGACTTTCGTTGCTTCGTTTGATTTGATTCTTTTTGCAAACAGGAGTTCTTAAGTTGAACTTTCTGGTTAGATCTCTTATTTGAGTTTTACCTGTGCATTAGATGAATACTTATTGCATGCTTGTTTGTTTGTCTGCGATAGAATACCCGGAGTGCGCCACCTGTTACTTCGAATCTCTAGGTTTCGCGGATCATCAGCAAGGCAAGTAACACTTTGATCATACCTCCTACTACCCAGTTTTATTGCATTAGATCAATCCTCAAACATTGCATGATTAGGATCTAATTAAATTGTGGGATGGGAAGTAGTTGAGGTAGTACCTATTACCTGTTGTATTGTCAAACCTTTGGGAGTTACTTCTACGTTTGCCTATTATGCCATGCTATGCTAGTAGACGTGGATTGGGTGAGTGATATCCATGACAGATGTGAGTTTGTTAATTTAATGGTTTATCTAAGGTGGAAACTTAAACACACATCTGGGTGGATTGAGGTACCTGGGTATTCCAGGATTGCCTGTTTTTCTTTATGGACCATCACCCAGGCCCAAAGGGATCATGATTTTTTTTCATACTAGAAACTTCCGTGTGCAGCCACAAGCTATTATGGGCTCTAGCATAGTTGATTAAGTCGTGCGAACTCTTACAGGGTAGACTAGCAGATGTAAGGGAAAGTAGGTGTAACGGTCTATCCATCGTAAGGTGCTAGCGCTTCTGAAAGACTATGTCTCGGTCATCCATTTCTCAAACACCATGTAGTGCGAGAAACCAAATGGAGGCGATCGAGTCTTGTGGGGAAAAGTGCGCAAACCTCTACAGAGTGTATAAACTAATCATGGTTAGCCGTGTCCCCGGTTATGGACATCTTGAGTATCTAGTACTTGGATTATCATGTGAATCTCAACATGTTACTCTAAAATTTAATTTTGATGGGTTTTGTTTAATGATGATGCTTAACTGGGATTGAGAATGCTGTCAACCATTCTCAATGTTTAACAACTACCATGATAGTTAAATAAAATTTATTCCTTTGCAGTAGGGAAAAATTAGCTTTACGCAAAAATTGTAACCATAGAGCTTTCCACCAGCCAAATATGCATATAGTATAGTTGTTTCATTCCATTACTCTCTATGTGTTACTTTGCCAGCATATTTCATGTGCTGACCCATTTCGGGCTGCAATGTTAATGTTGCAGACTTTTCAAACGACGATTAAGGAGTTTTAGGTCGTGGTTCCATACTCAGTGATGCCGTTGGAGTTGAGGGACTCACTTATCTTCTAAGCCTTCTGCTGTTATCGTTATTAGATGGCCTTAAGCCATATTTATTGTAATAAGTTCTCTATTGAGACACTCGATGTAATAAGTGTGTGATTGTACTCCGTTATAAATCCTTCAAGTACTGTGTGGTGTCAGCATTGCTGATCCAGGGATGACACCTGAGCACAGAGATCAGACTGTTTGAGGTCTGGTCGCTACATGATGAGTATGACAACCGGCAGGAGCCATAGGAGTTGTCTTAATTTATTTATGACCTGCGTGTCAACATAAACGTCATGTAATTACTTTACTTTATTGCTAAAGAGTTAGCCGTAGTAGTAGAAGTAATAGATGACGAGACAACTTCAAGAAGACACGATGATGGAGATCATGATGATGGAGATCATGGTGTCATGCCGGTGACAACGATGATCATGAAGCCCCGAAGATGGAGATCAAAAGGAGCAAATGATATTGGCCATATCATGTCACTATTTGATTGCATGTGATGTTTATCATGTTTTGCATCTTATTTGCTGAGAACGACGGTAGCTTAAATAAGATGATCCCTCGTAATAATTTCAAGAAAGTGTTCCCCCTAATTGTGCACTGTTGCGAAGGTTCGTTGTTTCGAAGCACCACGTGATGATTGGGTGTGATAGATTCTAACGTTCGAATACAACGGGTGTAAGCCAGATTTACACACGCAATACACTTAGGTTGACTTGACGAGCCTAGCATGTACAGATATGGCCTCGAAACATGGAACACCGACAGGTTGAGCATGAGTCGTATAGAAGATACAATCAACATGAAGATGTTCATCGATGTTGACTAGTCCGTCTCACGTGATGATCGGACACGGCCTAATTGACTCGGATCATGTTTCACTTAAGATGACTAGAGGGATGTCTATCTAAGTGGGAGTTCATTGAATAATTCGATTAGATGAACTTAATTATCATGAACTTAGTCTAAAATCTTTACAATATGTGTTGTAGATCAAATGGCCCACGTTGCCCTCAACTTCAACATGTTCCTAGAGAAAACCAAGCTGAAAGATGATGGCATCAACTATACGGTCTGGGTCCGGAACCTGAGGATCATCCTCATAGCTGCCAACAAAGATTATATCCTAGAAGCACCGCTAGGTGACGCACCCATCCCAGAGAACCAAGACGTTATGAACGCTTGGCAGTCACGTGCTGATGATTACTCCCTCGTTCAGTGTGGCATGCTTTACAGCTTAGAACCGGGGCTCCAAAAGCGTTTTGAGCAACACGGAGCATATGAGATGTTCGAAGAGCTGAAAATGGTTTTCCAAGCTCATGCCCGGGTCGAGAGATATGAAGTCTCCGACAAGTTCTTCAGTTGTAAGATGGAGGAAAATAGTTCTGTCAGTAAGCACATACTCAAAATGTCTGGGTTGCATAACCGCTTGACTCAGCTGGGAGTTAATCTCCCAGATGACACGGTCATTGACAGAATCCTTCAGTTGCTTCCACCGAGCTACAAGAGCTTTGTGATGAACTTCAATATGCAGGGGATGGAAAAGACCATTCCTGAGGTATATTCGATGTTGAAATCAGCGGAGGTGGAAATCAAAAAGGAACATCAAGTGTTGATGGTGAATAAAACCACTAAGTTCAAGAAAGGCAAGGGTAAAAAGAACTTCAAGAAGGACGGCAAGGGAGTTGCCGTGCCCGGTAAGCAAGCTGCCGGGAAGAATCCAAAGAATGAACCCAAGCCCGAGACTGAGTGTTTTTATTGCAAGGGAAGTGGTCACTAGAAGCGGAACTGCCCCAAATACTTAGCGGACAAGAAGACCGGCAACACTAAAGGTATATGTGATATACATGTAATTGATGTGTACCTTACCAGTACTCGTAGTAGCTCCTGGGTATTTGATACCGGTGCGGTTGCTCACATTTGTAACTCAAAGCAGGAGCTGCGGAATAAGCGGAGACTGGCGAAGGACGAGGTGACGATGCGTGTCGGGAATGGTTCCAAGGTCGATGTGATCGCTGTCGGCACGCTACCTCTACATTTACCTACGTGATTAGTTTTAAACCTCAATAATTGTTATTTAGTGCCAGCTTTGAGCATGAACATTGTATCAGGATCTCGTTTAATTCGAGATGACTACTCATTTAAATCCGAGAATAATGGTTGTTCTATTTATATGAGACATATGTTTTATGGTCATGCTCCGCTGGTGAATGGTTTATTCTTAATGAATCTCGAGCGTAATGTTACACATATTCATAGTGTGAATACCAAAAGATGCAAGGTTGATAATGATAGTCCCACATACTTGTGGCACTGCAGTCTTGGTCACATAGGTGTCAAACGCATGAAGAAGCTCCATGCAGATGGACTTTTGGAGTCTCTTGATTACGAATCATTTGACACGTGCGAACCATACCTCATGGGTAAAATGACCAAGACTCCATTCTCAGAAACAATGGAGCGAGCAGCCAACTTATTGGAAATCATACATACTGATGTGCACGGTCCAATGAGTGTTGAGGCTCACAGTGGCTATCATTATGTTCTCACCTCACTGGTGACTTGAGTTGATATGGGTATGTCTACTTAATGAAACACAAGTCTGAGACCTTTGAAAAGTTCAAGGAATTTCAGAGTGAGGTTGAGAATCAACATGACAGAAAATCAAGTTCTTGCAATCAGATCGTGGGGGAGAATACTTGAGTCACGAATTTGGCACACACTTAAGAAAATGTGGAATAGTTTCACAACTCATGCCGCCTGGAACACCTCAGCGTAATGGTGTGTCCGAACATCGTAATCGCACTCTATTGGATATGGTGCGATCTATGATGTCTCTTACCGATCTACCGCTGTCATTTTGGGGCTATGCTTTAGAGACTGCCGCATTCACTTTAAATAGGGCTCCATCGAAATCCGTTGAGATGACACCGTATGAATTATGGTTTGGGAAGAAACCTAAGCTGTCGTTTCTAAAAGTTTGGGGATGCGATGCTTATGTCAAGAAACTTCAACCTGAAAAGCTCGAACCCAAGTCGGAAAAATGCGTCTTCATAGGATACCCTAAAGAAACTATTGGCTACACCTTCTACCTCAGATCCGAAGGCAAGATCTTTGTTGCCAAGAATGGATCCTTTCTAGAGAAAGAGTTTCTCTCGAAAGAAGTAAGTGGGAGGAAAGTAGAACTCGATGAAGTATTACCTCTTGAACCGGTAAGTGGCGCAGCTCAGGAAATTGTTCCTGAGATGCCTGCACCGACTAGAGAGGAAGTTAATGATGATGGTCATGAAACTTCAGATCAAGTTGCTACTGAACTTCATAGGTCCACAAGGACACGTTCCGCACCAAAGTGGTACGGCAACCCTGTCCTGGAAATCATGTTGTTAGACAACGGTGAACCTTCGAACTATGAGGAAGCGATGGCGGGCCGAGATTCCGACAAATGGCTGGAAGCCATGAAATCCGAGATAGGATCCATGTATGAAAACGAAGTATGGACTTTGACTGACTAGCCCGATGATCGGCGAGCCATAGAAAATAAATGGATCTTTAAGAAGAAGACAGACGCGGATGGTAATGTAACCATCTATAAAGCTCGGCTTGTCGCTAAGGGTTATCGACAAGTTCAAGGGGTTGACTATGATGAGACTTTCTCACCCGTAGCAAAGCCGAAGTCCGTCCGAATCATGTTAGCAATTGCCGCATGCTATGATTATGAGATATGGCAAATGGACGTCAAAACGGCATTCCTTAATGGTTTCCTTAAGGAAGAATTGTATATGATGCAGCCGGAAGGTTTTGTCGATCCTAAGAATGCTGACAAGGTGTGCAAGCTCCAACGCTCGATCTATGGGCTGGTGCAAGCATCTCGGAGTTGGAACATTCATTTTGATGAGATGATCAAAGCGTTTGGGTTTACGCAGACTTATGGAGAAGCCTGCATTTACAAGAAAGTGAGTGGGAGCTCTGTAGCATTTCTCATACTATATGTGGATGACATACTGTTGATGGGAAATGATATAGAATTCTTGGAAAGCATAAAGGCCTACTTGAACAAGTGTTTTTCAATGAAGGATCTTGGAGAAGCTGCTTACATATTAGGCATCAAGATCTATAGAGATAGATCGAGACGCCTCATTGGTCTTTCACAGAGTACGTACCTTGACAAGATATTGAAGAAGTTCAATATGGATCAGTCAAAGAAGGGGTTCTTGCCTGTATTGCAAGGTACGAGATTGAGCACGGCTCAATGCCCGACCACGGCAGAAGATAGAGAAAAGATGAGTGTCGTCCCCTATGCCTCGGCCATAGGGTCTATCATGTATGCTATGCTGTGTACCAGACCTGATGTAAACCTTGCCGTAAGTTTGGTAGGAAGGTACCAAAGTAATCCCGGCATGGAACACTGGACAGCGGTCAAGAATATCCTGAAGTACCTGAAGAGGACTAAGGATATGTTTCTCGTTTATGGAGGTGACGAAGAGCTCGTCGTAAAGGGTTACGTCGATGCTAGCTTCGACACAGATCTGGATGACTCTCCGTCACAAACCGGATACGTATATATTTTGAATGGTGGGGCAGTAAGCTGGTGCAGTTGCAAGCAAAGCGTTGTGGCGGGATCTACATGTGAAGCGGAGTACATGGCAGCCTCGGAGGCAGCACAAGAGGCAATCTGGGTGAAGGAGTTCATTACCGACCTAGGAGTCATACCCAATGCGTCGGGCCCGATGACTCTCTTCTGTGACAACACTGGAGCTATTGCCCTTGCCAAGGAGCCCAGGTTTCACAGGAAGACCAGGCATATCAAGCGTCGCTTCAACTCCATTCATGAAAGTGTTCAAAATGGAGACATAGATATTTGTAAAGTACATACGGACCTGAATGTGGCAGATCCGTTGACTAAACCTCTCCCTAGAGCAAAACATGATCAACACCAGAACTGCATGGGTGTTCGATTCATCACAATGTAACTAGACTATTGACTCTAGTGCAAGTGGGAGACTGTTGGAAATATGCCCTAGAGGCAATAATAAAATGGTTATTATTATATTTCTTTGTTCATGATAATTGTCTATTGTTCATGCTATAATTGTGTTATCCGGAAATCGTAATACAATGTGTGAATACATAGACCACAACATGTCCCTAGTGAGCCTCTAGTTGACTAGCTCGTTGATCAAAAGATAGTCATGGTTTCCTGACTATGGACATTGGATGTCATTGATAACGGGATCACATCATTAGGAAAATGATGTGATGGACAAGACCCAATCCTAAGCATAGCTCAAAGATCGTGTAGTTCGTTTGCTATAACTTTTCCGAATGTCAAGTATCATTTCCTTAGACCATGAGATTGTGCAACTCCCGGATACCGTAGGAGTGCTTTGGGTGCGCCAAACGTCACAACGTAACTGGGTGACTATAAAGGTACACTACAGGTATCTCCAAAAGTGTCTGTTGGGTTGGCACGAATCGAGACTGGGATTTGTCACTCCGTATGACGGAGAGGTATCTCTGGGCCCACTCGGTAATGCATCATCATAATGAGCTCAATGTGACCAAGTGGTTGATCACGGGATCATGCATTACGGTACGAGTAAAGTGACTTGCCGGTAACGAGATTGAACGAGGTATTGGGATACCGACGATCGAGTCTCGGACAAGTAATGTACCGATTGACAAAGGGAATTGTATACGGGATTGATCGAATCCTCGACATCATGGTTCATCCGATGAGATCATCGAGAAGCATGTGGGAGCCAACATGGGTATCCAGATCCCGCTGTTGGTTATTGACCAGAGAGTCGTCTCGATCATGTCTGCGTGTCTCCCGAACCCGTAGGGTCTACACACTTAAGGTTCGGTGACGCTAGGATTGTTGAGATATTAGTATACGGTAACCCGAAAGTTGTTCGGAGTCCCAGATGAGATCCCGGACGTCACGAGGAGTTCCGGAATGGTCCGGAGGTGAAGATTTATATATAGGAAGTCAAGTTTCAGCCATCGGGAAGGTTTTCGGGGTAATCGGTATTGTACCGGGACCACCGGAAGGGTCCCGGGGGTCCACCGGGTGGAGCCACCTATCCTGGAGGGCCCCATGGGCTGAAGTGGGAGGGGAACCAGCCCCAGATGGGCTGGTGCGCCCCCCATGGGCTTCCCCTGCGCCATATGGTGGGGGCGCCCCACTTGGCTTGGGGGGCACTCCACCCCCCTTGGCCGCCGCCCCCCTTGGAGATTCAATCTCCTATGGCTGGCGCCCCCTAGGGGTCCTATAAATAGTGGGGGGAGGGAGGGCAGCTGCACCCTAGCCCCTGACGCCTCCCTCTCCCTCCTGTGACACTCCTCCCTCTCCCTGAGCTTGGCGAAGCCCTGCCGAGATCACCGTTGCTTCCACCACCACGCCGTCGTGCTGCTGGATCTTCATCAACCTCTCCTTCCCCCTTGTTGGATCAAGTTGGAGGATACATCTTCCCAACCGTACGTGTGTTGAACGCGGAGGTGCCGTCCGTTCGGCACTAGGTCATCGGTGATTTGGATCACGACAAGTACGACTCCATCAACCCCGTTCTCTTGAACGCTTCCGCGCGTGATCTACAAGGGTATGTAGATGCACTACCCTCTCCCTCGTTGCTAGATGACTCAATAGATTGATCTTGGTGATGCGTAGAAAATTTTAAAATTCTGCTACGTTCCCCAACAAGAACTACACGATCTTGGAAGATCAAGCTTTGATTCAAGCATGGAGTGCGGTGTCTCTTGATGCATGCACGGGTACTTCTCAAACTTCCAAGAGATATTGACAAAGGATTGAAGATCAATACTTCCGCATTATGGAAAAGCATCCAATAGGACTCCACGCACATTTCGGTCGCTTTAAGGGCGTTGGGAGAATATCAAGCATATGTGCAACCGTTGGGCAGCTTGCTTGGAGCAAGTACGCAATGCACCTCCAAGTGGCACCGTGGAGTCCAACTATGTGAGTTTGTTTTGTCTTTGTTCAAATTGTGCATCATCATATTGCATCATGGGAAATGATTGGATCACTTTGTTCACATTGTGTAGGACAAGATTGCTCAACATAGATACAAGGACATGGAAGCTTCGGAAAGCAAAAATTTCAAACTAGAGAATTGTTGGGAGTTGCTCCAAAAGTGCGAGAAGTGGAAGTTGATCGACAAAGAATCCCCACCAAAGAGAGGCTCACTTACAAACACAGATGAAGATGAGGATGATGATAGCCCAAGAAATTTGCACAAGCCCGATGGCGACAAGAAGACCAAGAAGAAGATGAGGAGAGAGAGCAAGAAGCATCGAGCTTGACGGAGAAGATTGATGCCATGGTGCAATCCAACGAGTCGATGTTGTTGAAGTCGTTGGAGATCAAGAAAGAGTTGGCCGAGAAGAAGGCGAAGGAGAAGCAAGAAAAGTGGCAGTTGCTCAAAGAAGAGGGGCTGCGCAAAGCTACCATTGAGGAGAGAAGAGCACGCGCCACTGGAAACAAATCAATGTCCATGTTGCTCGCCGAAGAGAACAAGATCATGTCAATGAACCACAATGACATGGACGACCTCACCAAAACATGCCATGATATGGCAAGGAGAGAAATCTTGAAGAGAAGAATGGTGGCGTCGGCCGGTCCGTGCTACAGTTCCGGTGATGTTTTCTCCGCTCCATATGGTGGCAATGTGGATGATTTTGGTGTAGGAGTTGGAACAAGCGCCAGAGGAGGATTCTGTGGCGCCGATAAACTTCAAGGTGGACTCGATGGCGCGGAGTGAAGATTGATCAAGATGATGCCAGACATGGGCACAAACCTTTTGCAGGGCCCTCTTTTGCGTTAGCCGTAATGAACTTGGCTTCTATTTGCGCGTAAAACTATTTATGTCGTTTGAATTTGAACTTGTTTGTGAAATCTTATGTCAAATACAAGATTTGCAGTTTATCTGCTTGCGGGTCGTCGCGGTGGTGCCCGAGCAGATCCCGCAGAAGCCGACCCATAAAAAGGCATATCCCGAGAATATACTTTTTTACGGATCCGTTTGGGGGTCTGCATCTGTGCCAGCCCACGCCGGCCCGCTAAAGCGGTTTTGCGCGAATTGCAAACGCGTTTTGTGGGCCGGCGGGATGCGAGGTCTGCTAGAGTTGCTCTAAGAATCCTATAGCAACCCGATGCTGGTCGGCAATGCGCTGTGGGGTGCAGAAGGGAGGTGGAGGGGGGGGGACACGTGTCATATGTAACTAACATTGTCTTTCCCCTCACATCTAAACTCCGACTTCAACAAAAACCATTGCAAGGGGAAACACTGAGTCTAGCATAATTAATGTCTGCAACCCAACAATCAATTTGCAAACAAAACCACTATTTTGACCTTTTCATATTTTAGCATGATTTGACCCCCTTTTGAAAAAACTCCAAACCTTTTTTGATGACACCAACATTCAGGGCTTTTTGGTTGTATGGAAGACGCCATGGTCTACGGTGTTTACCACCCGTCCAAAACCCCGTGGTTCGTGGCGTTTTGTCCTCTAGCTGAGACGCCAAGTCACACGGGAGAAATTTTAGGGTCAAAACATCATGGACCATGCTGTTTTCCATGCGACCCAAGTGTCATGGGTGTTGACATCACCAAAAATGGTCATACGAGATTTTTCTTTTAAAAGAAGGTCAAATCATCCTAAACTTTGTTTGAAAGGTCAAAATAGTTATTTTGATCTCAATTTACATCCATGAAAAAAGTAGTCCCTATAATTAAAGAACGGCGTGGCAAAGCGCGCGACAGTTTCTAGTATACTATGATCCTTTCAAGTTTTCAAGTGAGGAAGCTCTCGTCGTGGAAAAGCAGGGGCTTATAGTTAATCTAATTTTAAGAACAGTAGTCCTCCAGCTATCTCCATTTTTTTGTTCGCGGGTAACTAGAGTCTTGTTCATTCGGCATAAAAGACATTACAATCCATCTTAATTAAGTTGCTAACTAGAATCACCATTACATATGTTCAGTACAAAGACTAGGCAGAAATTTGCGCACGTACACATATGCTATCTCGTGACATTTCTTGAAAGGCGTTCACCATGGTGCGAGTTATTTGTTGGCATTATTTATTTATTTATTGATTTATATTTATTATTATTTCACTCTCCCACGGTGGTATTCGCCAAATATTCAATAACTTATGGAGCGGTGGTGATGGCTAAGCACTAATGGTTCGACCACCATCGATGCAAATGATCTGGCCGGTGATGAAAGAAGCTGCCGGCATACACAAAAATGACACTGCCGAGGCTATCTCCACCGGCTTGCCGCTCCGTCCCAATGGGGTCTTCGAGTGCTCTTCCTTCACGTACTCTGTATCTATCTGTGCAATCCACACAAGAACTAGTTGTTATCCACATTTATTTAGAAAAGATAAGAAAACTTGCTATCGTTTTGCAAAATAATCTTAGACGGAAAGACGAATAAATACATCAAATTATGCTCTCCCGAATTTTGGGCCGTAATAATATATTGGATCAATTTAAACCGACAGTCTCTGAATCTTGCAGTATCATAGTAAAAAATAAAATCACTAGTGCTCTCTTCAAATAGTTAAGAGCAACTCCCTCCGTCCCATAATATAAAACATTACTCATATATTAGATATAATAACGTCTTGTATTATGAGACAGAGGGAGTAGCTATTTTGATGAAACTACCACATCATTTTGGATGTTTAAATATTTTTCTACTCAGGTAAAGTGAACTTGGAGCGTCTAAGTGTCGTAAGTACACCATCAAGAGAGCCCTCTAGTGACCCCTCGCGACGCCTCCCCAGGGTGCCGCTAGGGGGCGATCTCAGCGCCGCCGGCAGCCAACCAAGACGCGGCCTCCCCTCTGCCCCTGTCACCGGCATAGGCCGCGGTGGTGGCGGGCCTGGCACCGAAGGGGCCGGGGTGCTGGATGCGGCGGTGACCCTCATGCATGGCTCGACCGGGGCGAGTCCAACGGGGAGCACATGCGCAGCGGCCAGGGTGGCGCCCTTGGTCGTGCGGTTGCGGTGCTAGCTCCCATGGTCGCTGGGAACTGGCGGGTTCTCTGGCGATGGTGGGCATGGCGGCGGCCGCGGATCTGGATGCCACACAAATCGGTCGTCCATTCTTCGCGTGGACGGTCGGCGGCGCAATGAGGGCTCCGGTGAGGAGATGGAGGATATCCGTCGGAGTACTGGTGGCGGCATACGTCTTCATGGCGAGGCTCCGCGCGGTTCCAGCCAGCCGTGAGATCGGGACGACGCGGTTTCCGGTGAAAATCGTGCCTGACTGCGGTCTTGGCGGACGATGGCGGCGTCTCTGACGTCGTTTCCTTCTCGAGGCATTGTCGTTGCAAGTCACGTCAACTCGATCGGGTTGTTCACGAGGAAACCCTAGATCTGGGTCTACCCGATCGGACGATGACGGCGCCTTCAGTGTCATTCTTCCTTCTGGGGGCATCGTTTTGGAGCAAGTGCTAGCTGGAGGGGACAAGAGCAGGAGCAGTGTTACATCTACCACAAGACCGACCGCGGATCTCGGTGGCATGGCGCTGCGAAGTTTCGGTGACAAGCGCGTGTTGATGGATACGTGTAGGATGGTGGTTTTGTCTGGCGCCATGGTGGCGTCGACAGCAGGCCTGGCAAGGTCGATGCATCAGTACCTGCTCCAGAGATGGATTGATGGAAGACGACGGCGGTGACCTCTGAGAGTGCGTCAGACCGGTGTGTGCTCCAGACCCAGCAATGCGGCTTGGTTGGACCCTTTGGCTTTAGATGTTAGGCTTTGGTCCAATGTCTGTTTGGTATTTGGCTCAGATAATCGGCACCTCTTCATCAAATAGACAAGACTAGCGACAGATGTTGCCAAGATGATGATTTCAGACTACCTGATGTATTACTTTATAAGTTTTTTATAAATAACTAATAAAATGGCTGCATGCATCGTTCATATGCAGAGGCCGGAGGTCATCTTCTTTTTTAAAAAATAATGAAAAATGAACTTACTATCTCAGAGCTACCAAATCAAATTAAATTCGTGTGTTGTTCTTTGATCAAGAAAAATATATGCTAGGTCATTGCTTACATCTTTAAGCATGTCGGTTGTGACAAATCCTGGGGCGATGCCATTCACACGAATCTTGTCAGAGGCCCACTCGGTGGCCAAACTCCTTGTAAGTTGGTTCATTGCACCTACATGATAAAGGACGAGAAGCACAACGATGAGAGAGGAAAAAGAAACAAGGGCACCGATCCATTTTTTCCCTTCAGAATTCATAGAAACAATGGACCATTTTTGTTGGGACAATATTTTTTTTGGAAACAGGTTTTTGCCCCGCTTTATATATAAAGCAACAATCAATCAGAGTACACGACCGAAAGATAGAAGGAGATGGGTGGCTCCCAAACACTGCCCATCCCAAGATGATCGGATCACGCAGAATGCACACGACTATGCTACCGAAATAAGTACAGGATAAGCTAAAGCAACATCGCGCTAAGCCCTATAACACCTAAGCTCCACAACAACGCCCGCAGGAGGGATAACGGCGCTAGGCGTCGTCATTGTCGAGTCTACAACAGACAGATGTTTTCAGCCAGAACCCAGACACAGAGAGGAGCGCCATGACGATGTCTTCAAGAACATAACGACGCCCGCGAGCATCATCATCATCGGCGACGAGCGTGAAGCTTTCGCTCGACAGCTCCCCTGCGTCACCATAAGGTCTCTAGGGCAAGTGCGAAGAGCATAGATCTTCCAGATCCGGATTGGGGCATGGCCACTGTCAAAGACAAAGAGCACGCCCGAGCCACCCGCTGCATCACCTCTTGCCGCCCACGCGACCAAGAGGTAATACCATCCCCGCCACCATGATACCCGCCAGAGGGCCAATCATGCAGACCGCCATCCAGGGCCGCTACCCCGGCATTCATGTCCAGGACTTCACCAACCGTCCACATCACAGTGCATCTGCCACAGAAGGAGGAGAAAAGGAGACACCTTTCGCTCCTAGCCCGGCATCAGCCACAAAGTATGGGTGGACGCCTCCACAATAGGAGGCATCCACGCCTGGATCTCCAGCCGTACCCGATGGACGGGGAAGACCCTACTCTGTGATGACCGACGGCCGTCGCCGAGCCCGCTCGCACGGCGGCTTGACCGTGGCCGTTGACACCGATCTTCCCAACAGTGTAGTGGAGCCCCGACCACCACCAACGTCCACCGTACCCGCGAGGAGAGGAACCTCACGACCCACGAGCACCTTCCGGATCGATCCCAAGCGTACCTTCCCGAAGCGCGAACTCCGACTCACCCTGGGCACTGCCCAGATCCGCCGGAGCACGAGCCCCAACTCGCAGCTCTGCTTCGGCTTAGAACCAGGGGAGGAAGCCAGCACCACTGGCAGAGACACGACACTGAACACAAGCGCCACCTACCCATCGATCCGCCCCATCTGCTCCCCGGACGTGGTCACCACAGCCATAGAGCCGCCAGACCACCCCAGCAAGGAGCACGCCGCCACGCTGTTCCCCTCCAGTAGCCAAAGCCACCAGCGATAGCCGGCCCATGTTGCCTCAGCCCGCGCCGCCTGTTGGTAGCCGGCTAGAGCATCTACCCGATCCAGATCTAGGCCGGGACGCCCACAACCGCCACCCGCGCAGGCATGCCCCACCACGCCCCCAACGAGCAGCCGCCCGCGCCGCCACACCAGGACGCCACCGCCGTGTCGCCCTGGCTGCATCCGCGCTCTGTCGTTGTCCCACGCCAGCCCACTGCGAGGAAGGGGAAGAGGCCCCGCCACCACCGACGCCGGCCGGGATTTGCCTGACGGCGTGTTCCGATGGTGGCGCGGGAGGGGGAGGGGCCGGGGAGGTTGAAGGTGGGCGGCGCAAGGTGGCCTCCCCACTCACGGGAGCGGGCGAGACAAGACGAGGTTCTGCTCTACATTTTTTTCGTGACAATACATTCAATCGAACTGTAACTAAAAGAGACACATTAGGGCATTCAATACCGTTATATATAGTGTTATTGCTAAAAAAATCACACTATAACTAGCAACATCTACAAATATCCATTATACTGTATTAATAATATATTGTATATCTTGGCCAGTACATGTGTACCTTTTGTGGTAGCATAAATTGCGGAGCCTGCATAGCCGATTGAGCCTCCAATGGAGGACATGTTGATGATGCTGCCTCCTCCGGCAATAGAAGCGTGTATGAGAAGAGGGTGTGCGAGCTGGCTGAGATGGAAGCTCGACTCCAAGTTGGTGGTTAGCAGATTTGAGTATTCCTCCACTGTACATTCAGTAGTGGGCTTGAAGAGCAATTGCCCTGCATTGTTCACCTACATATATAGTGACAACAATTAATTCAACAAAAACGATCCTTTACAGATACCCTACTTAGAGCGAGCTGGGCCTCTCTTAGTTATAGGCAGGACGAGCATGTCACATGGTTAATTTTTATGGATAGAATTTACTAGAGGCTAATCTAATGCATGCTTCGCTGCGTCGTTCTTCATTCATAGGATCAACTCTTTTTTCTCGAGGAAAAGTTATTGTGGTTGGTTTTTATGTCATGGTTTTGTCTACACTGCCTTAGGTTTTAATTATATTTTTATTTCATTTGTCTATCATGTTAGGTTGTTGTTGGACATGGTACTGAAATAAGAGTGGAGTTGTAAGGTGTGTGATGGAGTCCTTACATATTTCGGCCTTGGAGGTCTTATTTGATGTTGTGACCGTGCAATTATTGTTATAACGCTCATATGGGCCGGCCCATGAAGCTCTCTCTAAGTTAGCTCACTCCCTTAGCTTTTTTCTGCCGCTCTACTGGTTCAGAAAAAAATGGATACCATATTTTTTTATTTGAAGAAGTTCATTAAAGCAAAATAAGTTCACATATTTTGTAAAAATTATTAGATTTTTTAAAATGTTGTGAATTAAAAAGACATCCATTTAAAAAAGTATTCATGAATTTTAAAATATTCATGAATTTCAAACAATGTTCATGAATTTTAAAAAGGTTCATTGATATAAAAATGCTGGTGAAGCTTTAAACCATTCTTGAATTAAAAAAAAATTGAATTAAAAAAATGTTCATGAATTCTAGAAAAATTTCATAGTCCTTTTAAATGCTCACAAATTTTAATAAATATTCATGAAATAGCATGTGAAAGAATAAAAAAGAGAAGGAAAAATGAACACACAAAGAGGAAAAGGATAAAGCGGGGAAAACCAAAATAAAAACAACATTTTTGTTGAAAACACAAAAAAAATCATGTAATACATTCTCAAAACCCGAAAACCCGGCTGGCCCAACGGCACACACCCTTTCAGGTGGGGCCTATAGCGTCCCCTACTACCCCGATGCACCAGGAGGCTCCAAATTTATGGAGCTTAGTATCTTATTATTACTAAAGGCTAATGCACGCTGCGCAACACCGTTATTCACTCATGGGATTAAGTCATTTTTTCTCTAGCAGATTATTATGGCCGGCTGTTTCATTTTAGTTTATGAATGTTGGCTGGGTTTTAATTATGTTTTGGTGGTGTTTTTTCATTTGTATATTGTGCTGGGGTGCTGCTAGAGACGGTATTTCTTCTAAGAGGAGAGTGGAGTTGTTTGTTGTGGAGTTGTGGCATCTTTAAACATTTTGACCTCGGTGTCGACTGGTGGTCGGTGTGTGATTCCCTTGGGAGCTCATATTCTACTTTGAAACCATGGAATTGAATTGTTGCTGTAACATCCACATGAGCCAACCCACAAACCTCTCGCTCACTCAGTTCGCCTCCCTGCTCCACTGGCTTGCTCCCCTACAATTTTATAAAAGGCCAGTTGTCTTTCTTTATTTGAAAAAGTTTGTTAAATCAAAAGATATTCATGGATTTTTCAAAAATATATATTTTTAAATTTTGTAGACTAAAAATACTTGAATTTTTGGAAAATAATTTAAAATTTTAAAAATATTCATGTATTTCAAATATTATTCACAAAATTTAAAAATATTATTTTAAAAAATGTTCATCAAATTAAAATTTATCTAGGGACTAAACAATGTTCACAATTTTTAATAGATATTCATGAATTAGAATATGGAAAAATAAATTTTAAAAATAGAATAGAAAAAAAATAGGAACCTCAACCATCAACACACCCTTACAGGCAAGGCCTATAGCGCCCCCACAGCCGGCACTGCACCAGGAGGACCAAAATTGAAGGAGCTTACTATCCGAAAAGAATTGGCAGCACTTGGGTGCTCCATACTCCCGTATGAACATTAAGTTCAAAAAAAAGTACCGATAAATTTGAATTCTTTGGGGGTTTTGGGATATGAAACCTAAGAGCCCAATCTACTTCCGTGTGAAATTTCGCGAAAAAATACCAAAAAAGACAAAAAAAAACTCATATCTATAGAAAAAAACTGGTTGGGTGGATTTTAGTTTGGACTGTATTTTCCTCGCCACATATAAATTTTCTGGTATTTTTCTACAAAAGTTCATACGGGAGTAGATTGGGCACCCAAGATTGAGATACAAAGATTTTAGTTTTTAAAAAAATCCTGTTATTTTCCAAATTTAATTTTCGTATAGGGGGTGGAGCACCCAGGCACTCCTATGTATTTCCCCTTACTATCTTAATAGATTATGAGTTACAGTTTTTCTAAAGTACATCTAAATGTGCCATAAGTATTGCACATCTAAGTCCTATATCATTGATTTTACGTGAAGATTCGTGTAAACATTTTCATTAGCTTTTTTCTTTCTTTCTAGTTTGATTGAGTCACTTAGATATGCAATAATTATATCACTATGCTCTAGACATACCAATAAAATTATTAATATACTTACTAGTATGTCAAGCTTGCCATTGAAAGTTTCTCGGACTGTTTCCATAAGCTTCTCCCTGTCGGCACGTATGGAAACATCACAGACGGAGGCGGTGACCTGCAGGTTCTTCTCCTCCCACCGTCGACGGCACTCCTCTAGCTCCGCCCCATTCCGGGAGCAGGTGTGCACCCTCGCCCCAAACCCGGCAAGCTCCTCCACGATGGCATGCCTAGCACAAATTAAGACTAGGAAGTAATTTACGAGTACTTGCTGCACTTGTGTAGAATTAAGAGAGGCATGCGTTCGTGAATGCATGCATGTGTGGATATACGTACCCAATCCCTTTGCTACCGCCGGTGACGAGCGCGGTGGTGCCGGCCAGGCTCCACCTCTCCTCCCTGCTCCCATAGTCAACCGCCATGCTAACCCTCTCGCTTCTCCTATGTGGCTGGCTTGGGTGAGAGGATTGTCTGTCGTTGGTTGTTGGGTATTGAATTTATATATAGCCGGATAGGACTGGAAGGCACGCAGAAACCAGAAAGTGCAACAAAATAAGCTGTCGACGTTGCAGGCCTAGCCGCCTCCACTAAGGGGTCGTTTGGTTCGAGGGCGAAGTTGGTTGGCTGGTGATATCCCCAGCCACCTGGTTAGGGATAACCACATATGATTGTTTGGTTGAATGGGATTAGTTGTGTTGGATAGCCATATTTTGTTGTTTGGATGGAAGGATGAGAAGTGGATAGATAGGCTTTTATATTATCTCAGTACTAGTATCAAACAGACATCAAAGGGGAGACCAGTAGTGTATGACATGGATTAACACAGATCAGTAGTATGTATCAAATCGGGGCTGGCTTGCTGATTCTATTCGTCGGCTCGGTGCTCCGACGTGCTAGCTTCAGAGAAAGGGAAAGATGAATCAGATCTGGTACAAAGAGAGATCGAGCTACACCGTCCATATTTGTATGACACAGCCGCCGGCACCGATGTAACTTGCCGCTGGCGCCTCCGTTCTCCGGGTCCTCGAGCGCCCCCATTCCAATCCGGACTCGCCTCAAGCGCTGCCGCTCCGATCCGGAATCGCCGCCGCTGCCGTGGGAGAGGCGAGAACAGAAAAAAGAGAGGAGGAAAACGCTTCAGCGCGGGTGGGTGGCTGCCCTGGTCCGCCAGTTTCTCGCGGCTATCGATAGCTAAGTTTTCGGTGGAATATTCGCTAAATCGGGTTATCCCCAGCCATTACATCCTTCCTTCCAAACATACGGCATCCCCTGAAAATCTGGCTATCCCTATCCCACTGAGGGATAGCCTCAGAACCAAACGCCACCTAGCTGGAGAAAGTGAACATGACTTCATGGGTGAGGCAAACATGACGCTGCTACGTGGGATGCAATTGTATACTTGTCGATTTCCCTTCTCTTTTGCGGGGAGTATGCTGGTCGAATTTGACTGTATGGATGTTGCCGAGGTCATGCAAAATGGTGGCAATTCTATTGGACCTGTGGCAGCCATCTAGTATGCGGAATGCACCTTCCTTTGTCGGAATTTACTTAAGTTGTTTTTAATCATCATTGTCTAAGAAAGGCCAATAGAGCCGCGTATGATTTAGCCAAACATGCGGAGGGGAACGAAAACTTTGACTTGGACGGATGACGTAACTGTTATTTTCAATTAATATTTGTAAATTTCAAGCTGATATGCCGACTCAGTTTTTTAAAGGTGCTCATGAGAATAGGGTGTGCGTGTGTGCGTTTATATGGATGAGTGTATGCGCATGTATATAATTAAGCGCTTGCGTTTGTACTATGTTAAAAAAATATACACTGTCATAATGACTTTCACCAAAAGAAAAAAAAGGGGACGTTTCTTGGACAACTCAGAAGCAAAACTCAGTCCCCCAATCTTGGGGCCGGGCAATTTGACGTGACGACGGGGAATATTTTTGACACCTCCACTAGCAGACGTGACATGGCTGCTGGCGTTCGTACGTTAGATTGGAATCGTGGATTTCCTGCATTTCTGAAATGAACTACGCCAACTTTGCAGGTGATAACATTTTATATGGCGGCGAGTGACGAATAGGCACTCCACTACGCCAACTTTGCAGGTGATAACTTTGAAAGCTATAACGAACCAACCCGTGGTTGGATGCAGTGGCGAAGCTGGCATTTGACATCAGGGTGGTCCGGCCCTACAAAAAAAATTTAACAAGAAATATGACATTTGGGCGTTCTAACTACTTACCAATATCACATAGAAATAGATTAATATCACAATATGGTCTTACAAACACACTAAAATTCTCAATTAAGTCTAAGTTTTGCATAGAGAAGCATACATAGTGCATACTATATAGACCATAGTACATACCTTCAGAAGCTCGAAAAGACTATATTTGTGGCCTATGCTTTTGCATTGCCATGAAAGTATCAATTATATAATCTTCCTTCACTTCGGCAAAAGCATCCCTCTCAATGTATGTGACTAGGCAATCATCCAAAAGACTATCACCCATCTTATTTCTCAACTTGCTCTTGACTATACTCATGGCAGAAAATGCTCTCTCAACATTACCTGTTGCCACCGGTAGAATCAATACCAATTTTAGAAGCAAGTACACCAAATGATGAACTATATGTCTCCCTGTTTGAACAAGCTTAACCTAGAGATCAACAAGATTTCCAAGGCCTACACACAAGTTCTTCGGCTTGCTCTTCGGCCATATTTGACATAGCCATTGTTGGTTCTTGAGTTTGCTCTTCAATCACAACCAGCATACACACAAGTTCTCTGGCTTGCTCTTCGGCCACATTTGACAAATTCATTGCCTTCTTCTTCCCTATCTTCATAGCTTCTCTCTAGAAAAGAGAAACAATGTTTCCGGCCCTCTTCATTCTTCAAAATTCCTGCAATAAAATTTATTTTCTATCAATAAAACTAATTGAGTCAGAAATGATGTCCAAAATTATGTATGTGTTCATCAATTCATGATAGCATAGTGCAAAAAGCAAACCCTAAATAAAAAATTAGGGGGTTTCAGTACCTTAAATTGATTTGCATGTTTGCTGCGGTGTTGCCACCGGACGGCCGGAGACTGGCTGCTGAGCGGCACCGACGGTCGCCGACTTTGCAGGGAGGGCGGAGGGGGCGAAGGCAGGGGACGGGCGGGCGGCAGGGCAAGGCAGCCGCGGCTCGGGTCAACGGTGCAGAACGGCAGAAGGGCAGGGCGGGGGGCGCAGGGGAGACGAGAGCCAGGGGCGCCGGGCAGGAAGGGGAGGCGGCCTGGGCTCCAGCCGGCGACCGGCGAGCCGGCGAGGCCATGAGGAACGGCGGCGCCGCGGCAATGAGGCGAGGGCATCGGTCGTCGGATTGGCATCGGGACTGGCTGGCGCGATCTAGAACGAGCCAACGAGGCCGTGGTTGTGGGCTGTGGCTGAATGCGTGCGCAGCGGAAATTATTGGGCTATTTTTTTGGCCCAGTTAAATATCCATAGGTATAATAGGCTGCTCCAAAATCTCAGGGTGGGCCACGGCCCACCCTGGCCACCCTGTAGCTCCGTCCCTGGTTGGATGGTTAGGAGGACTGTGATATTTTTAGCTTACCGAGGTTTAAATCCTGATGCTCACATTTATTTCTGGATTTATTTTAGAATTTTCAACGATGCGTATTTAATGGGAGGAGACGTTCCCGTCGACGACGAGGTGCCTACGGTGACTTCGTAAATTTCAAGATGATATGCCGGCTCAGTCTTTCGGAGGTACTCATAGAAGTAGGGTGTGCATGTGTGCGTCCATAGGAGTGAGTGTATGCGCGTGTATATAAGTGCTTACGTTTGTCCCGTGTTAAAAAAACTTCAAACGCTATAACATCATTTGTGTATGACGGCGAATGGCGAAGCAACAGTGAGACTTCAGTTTCAGGGCACGTCTAGCCACTAGTAGAAAACAGGGCTTTGGTTCGGACCTGGCCAGTCCATTAGTCCCGGTTCAGTCACAAACCGGGACCCATGGGGGTATACATCCCGGTTCGTGAGCCCGGGGGGGGGGGCGGCCGGGGCCTCGTGGGCATTGGTCCCGGTTCATCTGGATCCATTTGTCCCGATTATAGGCATGAACCGGGACCGATGGGCCTCGCTCCTGGCCCACATACATTGGTCCCAGTTCGTGGCTCGAACCGGGACAGAAGGTGGAGCTTTAGTCCCGGTTCCAGCCACAAACCGGGACAAATGAGCTGCCTATATATATACCCCATCGCCGCAGCAGAGCACTCCACAGTGCTTTGTTTTTTCTAGCCGGCGAGGGGAGGGCATTTGGGTGCTCTAGCTCACCTCCTATGCACATGAGGTGTTTGATGAAATGCCCGAGCCACACTAGTTAAGCTTTCTTCTCTCGAAGCTCGACCTCCAAACTCCATTTTCTCTAAGATTTGCATAGGTTTAGCGGTCCGTCATGTCCTGTCCCTGTCTTCACCGCCGTCGATCGCCTGCGCCGATCTCGTCGCCGGCACCACCGTGGTGAGCCTCTTGTTCTTATCTTCTTTCTGAAAGAAAAAATATTCTTACTTTAGATATATGCTTGTCTAATTTTCTTATTTTCATTATTGCTTGTTATTATATAGTGCGATGGTTTTGGTATCCGCCCCCGTTGGCCCTCGTCCTAGCTATGATTCAGATGTGGTATATATTATCTTTTTATAACTATTTGGTTCATTTATTGTTTATGATAATTATGCCGACCAATGTGACATGGATTTTATTTATGCACGAGGTAGTTGAACCGGAAATTCCAACCGACCCTATTGTCGAGAGGTTAAATTTAGTTGAAGAAGAAAATAATTACTTGAAGAAAAAAATAAAAAAAATTGAGGAGGAGAAGATGATATTGGAGTTGCATGTTTCGGATGTCGTCGATGATCACAAGATCAAGATGAATGCAATGCGGTTGAAGATGAGAAAGATTAGAAAATATGCCATTCATACCGAGGCTTGGTATCATTATGCCGTTGGATCAATTGTTACCTTGGTTGTGATTATGATCGCATTTGTTGTTGCATTGAAAGGATTTACATAGTTCCAATGTATGGTCTAAGTAGATGCTCTGGAGAGCTATATGTTGTTCAATTTGAACTATGTATGTACTTTGATTTTAATGTGATGATGAACTTCTATTAATTTGGTCACTTATCTATCCATGTGATTCTGTAATGGTTTTTGACACACACAATTATATATAATGCAAGCAGATGAACCGGCAATGGATGTACGGTGACAGACACACATAATTATGTTTCTCGAAGTGGCTGAGGCAAACAAGCAAAATGGTTGCATGAAAAATAACAAATGAAGTAAGAAAGGGTTGAAAATTGATAATGTGGCTATGAATGGTGCATTTTGAACACACAAAAAGTTTGGAGTTCAAATAAGTTCAAAAAAAATGAAATCCCTTTGTAACAGATGAGTTTTCGTCTAAAACCCTGATACTTCGAAAGAGATTCTCCATTTTGTATACGAAGTGCATCTAGTTTTGCCGTAACCATCTCTACTTTTTTACCAGATGCTATGTGGATGAAATGATGATACCATACCAACTTTCAACCTTTTCAGAGTTAATTTGTAGTGCTTTTCAATTGTAGGGTCATTTAGTGCAAAAAATGAACTAATAGCAAAAATAATGAAATAGAAAACTTTTATGAAACTCTGATAGAAGAAATAATGAACTAAAAGAATGAACTAGAAAAAACAATGAACTAAATTTTTCTAATGAAACTCTAATAGCAAAAGGAATCAACTAAAAAGAATTCATCAACCTCTAGTATTATTGAAACTAAAATTATATAAAATTTATGCAACTAAAATTCAAAGTATTTTCTGTTCAAAACATTATAAGCAAAAAGAAATTTCATAAATAACTTTTTTGTTAGAAACTTTAATAGCAAAAAGAATTATCATAATTTTTTTAGAAACTAAAATAACAAAAACTATTTTTGAATATAATGATAAAATACAGTAATATTAAATAGCAGGAAAAAGAATCACTCCAAAATCTATTTTTATAATAAAGTTAATCACAAATTAGTGATTCACACAAATGTCAAAGAATTCAAATATAAACTATTCAAATTGGAAAACTAATGGCACTAACAGAAAGTTTATTATATTTATTACCTAAAATGAAAAAGAATTACTAAAAGACATTAAGTATTTTATTTTTATAGTAAAGTTAATCACAAACTAGTGATCCACGCAAATTTCAAAGAATTCAAATATAAACTATTCAAATTGGAAAACTAATGGCACTAACAGAAAGTTTATTATTTTTATTACCTAAAATCAAAGAGAATCACTAAAAAACAGTAAGTATTTTATTTTATAGTAAAGTTAATCACAAACTAGTGATTCACACAAATTTCAAAGAATTCAAATTTAAACTATTCAAATTGGAAAACTAATGGCACTAATAGAAAATTTATTATTTTTATTACCTAAAATCAAAAAGAATCACTGAAAACAGTAAGTATTTTGTTTTTATAGTAAAGTTAATCACAAACTAGTGATTCACACAAATTTCAAAGAATTAAAATTTAAACTATTCAAATTGGAAAACTAATGGCACTAATAGAAAGTTTATTATTTTTATTACCTAAAATAAAAAACAATCACTGAAAAACAGTAAGTATTTTGTTGTAAGTAGAAAAAATATAAAAAAAATAAAGCAACACAGATAACAAAAAAGCAGGAAAAAATAAAAAATGCCACCTACTGGGCCACCACGGCCTGAATACGACTAGAAACTCACCCATGGGCTAGGATTCAGCCCGCATTAGACCCAGTAGGCCCACAAGCAGACAAAGTGACTTTAGGCCCGTAAGCCTGCATTAGAGAGGAGCTCGATGTGGTCAGCACAATAGCGCTTATAAACCACTGTCGAAGCCTCTCGGCTAGCGAGGTGGGACTAAACATCCCACCGCACCGCGACAGTTCCAGCACAAGACCATTGGTACCGGTTCGTGGCTCGGACCGGGACGAAAGGTGGCCTTTGGTCTCAGTTCTTGGCACCAACCAGAACCAATGCCACCCCTTTAGTCCCGGTTGGTGCCACCAACCGGTACCAAAGGCCTCTGCTTCCCACCCTTTGGGCTGCTGAAAAGAGACCGAGACCAATGCTTCGTGTATATAAGCAAGACTTGTGAAAATTTCCACTTCTCATCTCGCAGTTTCCTCCCCGACGACGCCGACGACATCGACGCCGCCAGGCTGCCGCCCCCGACCGCCGTCTCCGTCGTCGCCGTCGCCCCTGCCCCGGCCTCGCCACACCCTGCCCCGACCTCGACGCGCCCTGCCCCGAACTCGCCGTCGCCGAACCCTGCCCCGACCTCGCCACGCTGCCCCGACCTCGCCGTCACGCACGCCGAGCGCCCTGCCCTGACCTTGCCGCCGCTCGCCTGCACTATGAGCCTCACCGCGCCATTCCCCCTCCTCTCCCCCCCCCCCCCCCCCCCGCGCCCCAACGCCGCCGCCCGCCCCGACGCCGACGACGAAGGCCCTGTTCACATATAGATTTTTTTTCATATTGTAGTAGTAGATGATGACGATGATGATGTATGTATGTTCATATGCAAAAGTTAGGATTTTTTTTCTGTTCATAGAATTTTTTTGGTGATATTATTGTAGAATATGCAAATGTTTCTATGTTCATATGCAAAGAATATGTCATTTTTAATAGAATTTTAATGATTTTTTTTCTGTTGTAATTTTGTTCATACAATTTTTATTGTTTTTTTTCTGTTGTAATTTTGTTCATAAAGTAATTTTTATTGTTTACGTTTAGTTTAGGAAGAAGGAAAAGAAAAAGGAGAAGAAGAGGAGAAGAAGAGGAAAAAAGGAAAAAAAAGAGGATAAGAAGAAAGAAATAGAGGAGAAGAAGAAAAAAATTGGGTATGTCATTGTCGATATACCCCCTCCCGATAACTTCAACACGGGGGGGGGGGGGGTCGATATACCCCCTCCTGATAACTTCAACACGAGGCGGGGTCGATATACCCCCTCCCCGATAACATCATTTTCCCATGTATCCATCTGTCGTTGTCAATATAACCCCCTCCCGGATAACTTCGAAATGAGGGGCGGTCGATATATATACCCCCTCTCGACCGTGATAACTTATACCACGGGAGCACCCCCCGGCCCTCTCGCTCGACCAAAACTCTCGAGGAGACCTGATACGTCTCCAACGTATCTACTTTTCCAAACACTTTTGCCCTTGTTTTGGACTCTAACTTGCATGATTTGAATGGAACTAACACGGACTGACGCTGTTTTCAGCAGAATTGTCATGGTGTTATTTTTGTGCAGAAATAAAAATTCTCGGAATGACCTAAAAATCAACGGAGATTATTTTTGGAATATATAAAAAAATACTGGAAGAAGAATCCACGTCAGGGGGCCCACACCCTGTCCACGAGGGTGGGGGCGTGCCTACCCCCCGGGCGCGCCCCTGCCTCGTGGGCCCCCTGACGCTCCACCGACCTCAACTCCAACTCCATATATTCGTGTTCGGGGAGAAATTAATCAGAGAGAAGGATTCATCGCGTATTACGATATGGAGCCTCCGCCAAGCCCTAAACTCTCTCGGGAGGGCTGATCTAGAGTCTGTTCGGGGCTTCGGAGAGGGGAATCCGTCGCCATCGTCATCATCAACCTTTCTCCATCACCAATTTCATGATGCTCACCGCCATGCGTGGGTAATTCCATCGTAGGCTTGCTGGACGGTGATGGGTTGGATGAGATTTATCATGTAATCGAGTTAGTTTTGTTAGGGTTTGATCCCTAGTATCCACTATGTTCTGAGATTGATGTTGCTATGACTTTGCTATGCTTAATGCTTGTCACTAGGGCCCGAGTGCCATGATTTCAGATCTGAACCTATTATGTTTTCATGAATATATGTGAGTTCTTGATCCTATCTTGCAAGTCTATAGTCACCTACTATGTGTTATGATCCGGCAAGCCCGAAGTGACAATAATCGGGACCACTCCCGGTGATGACCGTAGTTTGAGGAGTTCATGTATTCACTGTGTGTTAATGCTTTGGTCCGGTACTCTATTAAAAGGAGGCATTAATATCCCTTAGTTTCCAATAGGACTCCGCTGCCACGGGAGGGTAGGACAAAAGATGTCATGCAAGTTCTTTTCCATAAGCGCGTATGACTATATTTGGAATACATGCCTACATTACATTGATGAATTGGAGCTAGTTCTGTGTCACCCAGGCCCGGCCCATAGGCCGGGCAAATGGGGCACCCGCCCTGGGCCCCGAGCAGGCAGGGGCCCCAGCCCAGGTAATGTTCCTTAACAAGTACGACGATAAACAGCGGGAAAAAAAGGCCCAAGTCGACAGCCCCACGAAGGAATCGATGGCTAATCAGAGTCCGCCGTTTGCACTGCACCCAGGACCATCGTTCTCTATTTACTCCGGGACTCCTCTACTTCCTCAAATCGCGAACTCCTAGTACAGCGCCGCCCCTCAAACTCCTCTTCGATTCCAAGGTCTCATCTAGCCATTAATGGATACATAAGGCGTGAATTCATTCCCAGTTGATTCTCCTTCCTTCTCAATGTTCTGCTCACTCCCCATCAACTAGATGTTGGAGAGACCGAGATGGTACATGTTCTTATTTCCTGTAATCTTGTTCCTCAATTCAAATATTCCACATAGCCACATCCGCATGGATCTTCTTTTGCTCTTGGTCAGGACCTTACGATAAGGAGCAATTTTATTCACTTCATGGTATCATCTTCTTGTTCGTGATGACTGTTGTGGCATGCCGATCAAGCCAGCTATGTAGTACATCAACATAAATCCATTTCCACGTGCTTTTGTTACTTGTATTAAATATTTTAATGCAGCTTATTTAGTTACATGTCTTCAAGAAAGTATTTTTCTACTAGTATCATGTTAAGTTCTGATCGTCATGGTATTGGTATAAACATGAAATACTCAGTTTGATTTACTATGCCTTAAGTTGGATAGTTTGGAAGAGATGAGTTATTCGTTTTTTATTCAAGAACATGGATATTTACTTTGTTATTAAAGTACAACAATATTTTTGAGCCTTTGTGCATGAAGAAGGGCCCCTTATTCTTAACTTGCTCCTGGGCCCAGTATAGCTGTGGGTCGGCCCTGGTGTCACCCTATGTTATGACTGTTACATGATCGATCACATCCGACATAATTATCCATCACCGATCCATTGCCTACGAGTTTTTCATATATTGTTCTTCGCTTATTTACTTTTCCGATGCTATTGTTACAATCACTACAAAACCCAAAAATATTACTTTTGCTATCGTTACCACTACTATCATATTACTTTGCTACTAAATACTTTGCTGCAGATATTAAGTTTCCAGGTGTGGTTGAATTGACAACTCAGCTGCTAATACTTGAGAATATTCTTTGGCTCCCCTTGTGCCGAATAAATAAATTTGGGTTGAATACTCTACCCTCGAAAACTGTTGCGACCCCCTATACTTGTGGGTTATCAAGACTATTTTCTGGTGCCGTTGCCGGGGAGCATAGCTCTACTCTTTCAGTCACTTGGGATATATCTTCTTATCACTATGAAGAATTTAAAAGATCAAAGAACCAAGATTTTCCCCTCAACTACGAGGGGAGGTAAGGAACTGACATCTAGCTCTGCACTTGATTCACCTTCTGTTTTGAGTAAGCTTGCGACACCTAAACTTGCTTCTGCTATTAATTCTGATATGTCGCATGTTATTGATGATGCCACTTCTGCTATGCATGATACTTATGATGGAACTACTTCTATGCTTGATACTACTGCGCCACAAGGTGAATTTCTTGATGAACAACTTGCTAGGGCTAGAGAGAATGAAATTATTAAAACAGATAATATTGATGAAAGTGATGATGAAAATTCTCCCCCTAGATATGAATTTCCTGTTGTTCCTGAGGGTTATGTTATGGATGAAGAAACTGCTAGAGACTTTCTTGCCTGCAATGATAGAAGTGATCTTAAGAAACTATCAGCTAAGTTGAAAGAAAAATCTCTGAATGCTAGAATGAAATATGATCCTGATTATGCTACTTCACCTATCTTTATTACTGATAAGGATTATGATTTCTCAGTTGATCCTGATATAATTACTTTGGTTGAATCTGATCCTTTCTATGGCTATGAATCTGAAACTGTTGTGGCACATCTTACTAAATTAAATGATATAGCTACCCTGTTCACTAATGATGAGAAAACTCGCTACTATTATATCCTTAAATTATTTCCGTTCTCATTAAAGGGTGATGCTAAGATATAGTTTAATTCTCTTGATCCTGGTTGTGTGCGTAGTCCCCAGGATATGATTTACTACTTCTTTGCTAAATATTTCCCCGCTCATAAGAAACAAGCTGCTTTAAGGGAAATATATAATTTTGTGCAAATTGAAGAAGAGAGTCTCCCACAAGCTTGGGGGAGGCTTCTCCAATTACTTAATGCTTTTCCTGGTCATCCTCTCAAAAAAATGAAATACTTGATATCTTTTATAATGGACTAACCGATGCTTCCAGAGATTACCTGGATAGTTGTGCTGGTTGTGTTTTCAGGGAAAGAACTGTTGATCAAGCTGAATTGCTATTGAAAAATATGTTGACTAATGAAAATAATTGGACACTTCCTGAACCAACTCCTAAGCCAACTCCGAAGAAAAGGGGTATTCTATTTCTTAGTCCTGAAGATATGCAAGAGGCAAAGAAATCTATGAAAGAAAAAGGTATAAAAGCTGAAGATGTTAAGAATTTACCTCCGGTTGAAGAAATACATGGTCTTAATTCACCACCTATTGAAGAAACACACGGCCTTGATAACCCGACACAAATAGTAAAGGTAAACTCTCTCTATAGATATGATAAAGCTGAAATCCCTCCTGCTAAGTTTGCTAGCCAATGTTTAGATGAATTTGATAACTTTATTGTTAGACAAGAAAACTTCAATGCTTATGTTGGTAGACAATTGAAACAGAATGCTTATATGATTGAACACTTGGGTGATTATATGGCTAATGTTAAAGGTGAACTTAAACTTATTAGTAAACATGCTTCTATGGTTACCACTCAAGTAGAACAAGTGCTTAAAGCTCAGAATGATTTGATCAATGAATTAAATAATAATAAAAATGATAATGTTGTTAGAGTTATGACTAGAGGGGTTAAATGACTCTAGAACCTTTGTATCATGAAGGCCACCCTAAGAGAATTGAGCAAGATTCTCAGAGAATTAATATTGATGCACCTAGTCCTTCTAAAAGGAAGAAAAAGAAAAATGATAGGACTTTGCATGCTTCTAGTGAACCTGTTGTTGACACACCTGAGAATCCCAATGATATTTCTATCTCTGATGCTGAAACACAATCTGGTAATGAACATGAACCTAGTGATAATGTTAATGATGATGTTCATGCTGATGCTCAACCTAGTAATGATAATGATGTAGAAATTGAACCTGCTGTTGATCTTGATAACCCACAATCAAAGAATCAACGTTATGATAAGAGAGACTTTGTTGCTAGGAAGCACGGTAAAGAAAGAGAACCATGGGTTCAGAAACCGATGCCTTTTCCTCCTAAACCATCCAAGAAAAAGGATGATGATGATTTTGAGCGCTTTGCTGAAATGATTAGACCTATCTTTTTGCGTATGCGTTTGACTGATATGCTTAAAATGAATCCTTATGCTAAGTATATGAAGGAAATTGTTACTAATAAAAGAAAGATACCGGAAGGTGAAATTTCCACCATGCTTGCTAATTATACTTTTAAGGGTGGAATACCAAAGAAACTTGGAGATCCAGGTGAAGGAAATATGCCCTAGAGGCAATAATAAAGTTATTATTTATTTCCTTATAATCATGATAAATGTTTATTATTCATGCTAGAATTGTATTTTCCGAAAACATAATACATGTGTGAATACATAGACAAACAGAGTGTCACTAGTATGCCTCTACTTGACTAGCTCGTTAATCAAAGATGGTTATGTTTCCTAACCATGAACAATGAGTTGTTATTTGATTAACGAGGTCACATCATTAGTAGAATGATCTGATTGACATGACCCATTCCATTAGCTTAGCACCTGATCGTTTAGTATGTTGCTATTGCTTTCTTCATGACTTATACATGTTCCTATGACTATGAGATTATGCAACTCCCGTTTACCGGAGGAACACTTTGGGTACTACCAAACGTCACAATGTAAATGGGTGGTTATAAAGGAGTACTACAGGTGTCTCCAATGGTCGATGTTGGGTTGGCGTATTTCGAGATTAGGATTTGTCACTCCGATTGTCGGAGAGGTATCTCTGGGCCCTCTCGGTAATACACATCACATAAGCCTTGCAAGCATTACAACTAATATGTTAGTTGTGAGATGATGTATTACGGAACGAGTAAAGAGACTTGTCGGTAACGAGATTGAACTAGGTATTGGATACCGACGATCGAATCTCGGGCAAGTAACATACCGATGACAAAGGGAACAACGTATGTTGTTATGCGGTCTGACCGATAAAGATCTTCGTAGAATATGTAGGAGCCAATATGGGCATCCAGGTCCCGCTATTGGTTATTGACCAGAGACATGTCTCGGTCATGTCTACATTGTTCTCGAACCCGTAGGGTCCGCACGCTTAAGGTTACGATGACAGTTATATTATGAGTTTATGCATTTTGATGTACCGAAGGTTGTTCGGAGTCCCGGATGTGACCACGGACATGACGAGGAGTCTCGAAATGGTCGAGACGTAAAGATTGATATATTGGAAGCCTATGTTTGGACATCGGAAGTGTTCCGGGTGAAATCGGGATTTTACCGGGTTACCGGGAGGTTACCGGAACCCCCCGGGAGCCATATGGGCCTTCATGGGCCTTAGTGGAAAGGAGAAAGGGGCAGCCCAAGGTGGCTGCGCCTCTTCCCCCTCCCCTAGTCCTATTAGGACTAGGAGAAGGTGGCCGGCCCCCCTCTCTCCCTTCCCCTCCGAGGAATCCTAGTTGGACTAGGATTGGGGGGAGGAATCCTACTCCCAGAGGGAGTAGGACTCTCCTGCGCCTCCCTCTATGGCCGGCCAGCCTCCCCTCCTCTCCTCCTTTATATACTGAGGCAGGGGCACCTCTAAACACACAAGTTGACACAAGTTTATCCACGTGATCGATTCCTTAGCCGTGTGCGGTGCCCCCTGCCACCATATTCCTCGATAATACTGTAGCGGAGTTTAGGCGAAGCCCTGCTGCTGTAGTTCATCAAGATCGTCACCACGCCGTCGTGCTGACGAAACTCTTCCCCGACACTTTGCTGGATCGGAGTCCGGGGATCGTCATCGAGCTGAACGTGTGCTCGAACTCGGAGGTGCCGTAGTTTCGGTGCTTGATCGGTTGGATCGTGAAGACGTACGACTACTTCCTCTACGTCGTGTCATCGCTTCCGCAGTCGGTCTGCGTTGGGTACGTAGACAACACTCTCCTCTCGTTGCTATGCATCACATGATCCTTTGTGCGCGTAGGAAATTTTTTTGAAATTACTACGAAACCCAACAGTGGCATCCGAGCCTAGGTTAATGATGTTGATGTTATATGCACGAGTAGAACACAAGTAAGTTGTGGACGATACAAGTCATACTGCCTACCAGCATGTCATATTTTGGTTCGGCGGTATTGTTGGACGAGACGACCCGGACCAACCTTACGCGTACGCTTACGCGAGACCGGTTCCCTCGACGTGCTTTGCACAGAGATGGCTTGCGGGCGACTGCCTCTCCAACTTTAGTTGAACCAAGTATGGCTACGTCCGGTCCTTGCGAAGGTTAAAACGGAGTCTATTTGACAAACTATCGTTGTGGTTTTGATGCGTAGGTGAGATTGGTTCTTACTTAAGCCCGTAGCAGCCACGTAAAACATGCAACAACAAAGTAGAGGACGTCTAACTTGTTTTTGCAGGGCATGTTGTGATGTGATATGGTCAAGGCATGATGCTGAATTTTATTGTATGAGATGATCATGTTTTGTAACCAAGTTATCGGCAACTGGCAGGAGCCATATGGTTGTCGCTTTATTGTATGCAATGCAATCGCGATGTAATGCTTTACTTTATTACTAAACGGTAGTGATAGTCGTGGAAGCATAAGATTGGCGAGACGACAACGATGCTACGATGGAGATCAAGGTGTCGCGCCGGTGACGATGGTGATCATGATGGTGCTTCGGAGATGGAGATCACAAGCACAAGATGATGATGGCCATATCATATCACTTATATTGATTGCATGTGATGTTTATCTTTTTATGCATCTTATCTTGCTTTGATTGACGGTAGCATTATAAGATGATCTCTCACTAAAATTATCAAGAAGTGTTCTCCCTGAGTATGCACCGTTGCAAAAGTTCTTCGTGCTGAGACACCACGTGATGATCGGGTGTGATAGGCTCTACGTTCAAATACAACGGGTGCAAAACAGTTGCGCACGCAGAATACTCAGGTTAAACTTGACGAGCCTAGCATATGCAGATATGGCCTCGGAACACGGAGACCGAAAGGTCGAGCGTGAATCATATAGTAGATATGATCAACATAATGATGTTCACCGATGAAACTACTCCATCTCACGTGATGATCGGACATGGTTTAGTTGATTTGGATCACGTGATCACTTAGAGGATTAGAGGGATGTCTATCTAAGTGGGAGTTCTTTAATAATATGATTAATTGAACTTAAAATTTATCATGAACTTAGTCCCTGATAGTATCTTGCTTGTTTATGTTGATTGTAGATAGATGGCTCGTGCTGTTGTTCCGTTAAATTTTAATGTGTTCCTTGAGAAAGCAAAGTTGAAAGATGATGGTAGCAATTACACGGACTGGGTCCGTAACTTGAGGATTATCCTCATTGCTGCACAGAAGAATTACGTCCTGGAAGCACCGCTGGGTGCCAGGCCTGCTGCTGGAGCAACGCCAGATGTTATGAACGTCTGGCAGAGCAAAGCTGATGACTACTCGATAGTTCAGTGTGCCATGCTTTACGGCTTAGAATCGGGACTTCAACGACGTTTTGAACGTCATGGAGCATATGAGATGTTCCAGGAGTTGAAGTTAATATTTCAAGCAAATGCCCGGATTGAGAGATATGAAGTCTCCAATAAGTTCTATAGCTGCAAGATGGAAGAGAACAGTTCTGTCAGTGAGCATATACTCAAAATGTCTGGGTATAATAATCACTTGATTCAATTGGGAGTTAATCTTCCGGATGATTGCGTCATTGACAGAATTCTCCAATCACTGCCACCAAGCTACAAGAGCTTCGTGATGAACTATAATATGCAAGGGATGAACACGACTATTCCCGAGCTCTTCGCAATGCTGAAAGCTGCGGAGGTAGAAATCAAGAAGGAGCATCAAGTGTTGATGGTTAACAAGACCACTAGTTTCAAGAAAAAGGGCAAAGGGAAGAAAAAGGGGAACTTCAAAAAGAACGGCAAGCAATTTGCTGCTCAAGAGAAGAAACCCAAGTCTAGACCTAAGCCTGAAACTGAGTGCTTCTACTGCAAGCATACTGGTCACTGGAAGCGGAACTGCCCCAAGTATTTGGCGGATAAGAAGGATGGCAAGGTGAACAAAGGTATATGTGATATACATGTTATTGATGTGTACCTTACCAATGCTCGCAGTAGCACCTGGGTATTTGATACTGGTTCTGTTGCTAGTATTTGCAACTCGAAACAGGGACTACAGAATAAGCGGGCACTGGCAAAGGACGAGGTGACGATGCGCGTGGGAAACGGTTCCAAAGTCGATGTGATCGCGGTCGGCACGCTACCTCTACATATACCTTCGGGATTAATATTAGACCTAAATAATTGTTATTTGGTGCCAGCGTTGAGCATGAACATTATATCTGGATCTTGTTTAATGCGAGACGGTTATTCATTTAAATCAGAGAATAATGGTTGTTCTATTTATATGAGTAATATCTTTTATGGTCATGCACCCTTGAAGAGTGGTCTATTCTTACTAAATCTCGATAGTAGTAATACACATATTCATAATGTTGAAACCAAAAGATACAGAGTTGATAATGAAAGTGCAACTTATTTGTGGCACTGTCGTTTAGGTCATATCGGTGTAAAACGCATGAAGAAACTCCATACTAATGGACTTTTGGAACCACTTGATTATGAATCACTTGGTACTTGCGAACCATGCCTCATGGGCAAGATGACTAAAACACCGTTCTCCGGTACTATGGAGAGAGCAACAGATTTGTTGGAAATCATACATACCGATGTATGTGGTCCGATGAATATTGAGGCTCGTGGCGGATATCGTTATTTTCTCACCTTCACAGATGATTTGAGCAGATATGGATATATCTACTTAATGAAGCATAAGTCTGAAACATTTGAAAAGTTCAAAGAATTTCAGAGTGAAGTTGAAAATCATCGTAACAAGAAAATAAAGTTTCTACGATCTGATCGTGGAGGAGAATATTTGAGTTACGAGTTTGGTGTACATTTGAAAAACTGTGGAATAGTTTCGCAACTCACGCCACCCGGAACACCACAGCGTAATGGTGTGTCCGAACGTCGTAATCATACTTTACTAGATATGGTGCGATCTATGATGTCTCTTACTGATTTACCGCTATCATTTTGGGGTTATGCTTTAGAGACGGCCGCATTCACGTTAAATAGGGCACCATCAAAATCCGTTGAGACGACGCCTTATGAACTGTGGTTTGGCAAGAAACCAAAGTTGTCGTTTCTTAAAGTTTGGGGCTGCGATGCTTATGTGAAAAAGCTTCAACCTGATAAGCTCGAACCCAAATCGGAGAAATGTGTATTCATAGGATACCCAAAGGAAACTGTTGGGTACACCTTCTATCACAGATCCGAAGGCAAAACATTTGTTGCTAAGAATGGATCATTTCTAGAGAAGGAGTTTCTCTCGAAAGAAGTGAGTGGGAGGAAAGTAGAACTTGACGAGGTAACTGTACCTGCTCCCTTACTGGAAAGTAGTTCATCACAGAAAACTGTTTCAGTGACACCTACACCAGTTAGTGAGGAAGCCAATGATAATGATCATGAAACTTCAGATCAAGATACTACTGAACTTCGTAGATCAACCAGAGTAAGATCCGCACCAGAGTGGTACGGTAATCCTGTTCTGGAGGTCATGCTACTAGATCATGATGAACCTACGAACTATGAAGAAGCGATGGTGAGCCCAGATTCCGCAAAGTGGCTTGAAGCCATGAAATCTGAGATGGGATCCATGTATGAGAACAAAGTATGGACTTTGGTTGACTTGCCCGATGATCGGCAAGCAATTGAGAATAAATGGATTTTTAAGAAGAAGACTGACGCTGATGGTAATGTTACTGTCTACAAAGATCGACTTGTCGCAAAAGGTTTTCGGCAAGTTCAAGGAATTGACTACGATGAGACCTTCTCACCCGTAGCGATGCTTAAGTCCGTCCGAATCATGTTAGCAATTGCCGCATTTTATGATTATGAAATTTGGCAAATGGATGTCAAAACTGCATTCCTGAATGGATTCCTGGAAGAAGAGTTGTATATGATGCAACCAGAAGGTTTTGTCGATCCAAAGGAGCTAACAAAGTGTGCAAGCTCCAGCGATCCATTTATGGACTGGTGCAAGCCTCTCGGAGTTGGAATAAACGTTTTGATAGTGTGATCAAAGCATTTGGTTTTATACAGACTTTTGGAGAAGCCTGTATTTACAAGAAAGTGAGTGGGAGCTCTGTAGCATTTCTGATATTATATGTGGATGACATATTACTGATTGGAAATGATATAGAATTTCTGGATAGCATAAAGGGATACTTGAATAAAAGTTTTTCAATGAAAGACCTCGGTGAAGCTGCTTACATATTAGGCATTAAGATCTATAGAGACAGATCAAGACGCTTAATTGGACTTTCACAAAGCACATACCTTGACAAAATTTTGAAGAAATTCAAAATGGATCAAGCAAAGAAAGGGTTCTTGCCTGTGTTACAAGGTGTGAAATTGAGTAAGACTCAATGCCCGACCACTGCAGAAGATAGAGAGAATATGAAAGATGTTCCCTATGCATCAGCCATAGGCTCTATCATGTATGCAATGCTGTGTACCAGACCTGATGTGTGCCTTGCTATAAGTTTAGCAGGGAGGTACCAAAGTAATCCAGGAATGGATCACTGGACAGCGGTCAAGAACATCCTGAAATACCTGAAAAGGACTAAGGATATGTTTCTCGTATATGGAAGTGACAAAGAGCTCATCGTAAAAGGTTACGTTGATGCAAGCTTTGACACTGATCCGGACGATTCTAAATCGCAAACCGGATACGTGTTTACATTAAACGGTGGAGCTGTCAGTTGGTGCAGTTCTAAACAAAGCGTCGTAGCGGGATCTACATGTGAAGAGGAATACATAGCTGCTTCGGAAGCAGCAAATGAAGGAGTCTGGATGAAGGAGTTCATATCCGATCTAGGTGTCATACCTAGTGCATCGGGTCCAATGAAAATCTTTTGTGACAATACTGGTGCAATTGCCTTGGCAAAGGAATCCAGATTTCACAAAAGGACCAAACACATCAAGAGACGCTTCAACTCCATCCGGGATCTAGTCCAGGTGGGAGACATAGAGATTTGCAAGATACATACGGATCTGAATGTTGCAGACCCGTTGACTAAGCCTCTTCCACGAGCAAAACATGATCAGCACCAAAGCTCCATGGGTGTTAGATTCATTACAGTGTAATCTAGATTATTGACTCTAGTGCAAGTGGGAGACTGAAGGAAATATGCCCTAGAGGCAATAATAAAGTTATTATTTATTTCCTTATAATCATGATAAATGTTTATTATTCATGCTAGAATTGTATTTTCCGGAAACATAATACATGTGTGAATACATAGACAAACAGAGTGTCACTAGTATGCCTCTACTTGACTAGCTCGTTAATCAAAGATGGTTATGTTTCCTAACCATGAACAATGAGTTGTTATTTGATTAACGAGGTCACATCATTAGTAGAATGATCTGATTGACATGACCCATTCCATTAGCTTAGCACCTGATCGTTTACTATGTTGCTATTGCTTTCTTCATGACTTATACATGTTCCTATGACTATGAGATTATGCAACTCCCGTTTACCGGAGGAACACTTTGGGTACTACCAAACGTCACAACGTAAATGGGTGATTATAAAGGAGTACTACAGGTGTCTCCAATGGTCGATGTTGGGTTGGCGTATTTCGAGATTAGGATTTGTCACTCCGATTGTCGGAGAGGTATCTCTGGGCCCTCTCGGTAATACACATCACATAAGCCTTGCAAGCATTACAACTAATATGTTAGTTGTGAGATGATGTATTACGGAATGAGTAAAGAGACTTGTCGGTAACGAGATTGAACTAGGTATTGGATACCGACGATCGAATCTCGGGCAAGTAACATACCGATGACAAAGGGAACAACGTATGTTGTTATGCGGTCTGACCGATAAAGATCTTCGTAGAATATGTAGGAGCCAATATGGGCATCCAGGTCCCGCTATTGGTTATTGACCAGAGACATGTCTCGGTCATGTCTACATTGTTCTCGAACCCGTAGGGTCCGCACGCTTAAGGTTACGATGACAGTTATATTATGAGTTTATGCATTTTGATGTACCGAAGGTTGTTCGGAGTCCCGGATGTGATCACGGACATGACGAGGAGTCTCGAAATGGTCGAGACGTAAAGATTGATATATTGGAAGCCTATGTTTGGACATCGGAAGTGTTCCGGGTGAAATCGGGATTTTACCGGGTTACCGGGAGGTTACCGGAACCCCCCGGGAGCCATATGGGCCTTCATGGGCCTTAGTGGAAAGGAGAAAGGGGCAGCCCAAGGTGGCTGCGCCTCTTCCCCCTCCCCTAGTCCTATTAGGACTAGGAGAAGGTGGCCGGCCCCCCTCTCTCCCTTCCCCTCCGAGGAATCCTAGTTGGACTAGGATTGGGGGGAGGAATCCTACTCCCAGAGGGAGTAGGACTCTCCTGCGCCTCCCTCTATGGCCGGCCAGCCTCCCCTCCTCTCCTCCTTTATATACTGAGGCAGGGGCACCTCTAAACACACAAGTTGACACAAGTTGATCCACGTGATCGATTCCTTAGCCGTGTGCGGTGCCCCCTGCCACCATATTCCTCGATAATACTGTAGCGGAGTTTAGGCGAAGCCCTGCTGCTATAGTTCATCAAGATCGTCACCACGCCGTCGTGCTGACGAAACTCTTCCCCGACACTTTGCTGGATCGGAGTCCGGGGATCGTCATCGAGCTGAACGTGTGCTCGAACTCGGAGGTGCCGTAGTTTCGGTGCTTGATCGGTTGGATCGTGAAGACGTACGACTACTTCCTCTACGTCGTGTCATCGCTTCCGCAGTCGGTCTGCGTTGGGTACGTAGACAACACTCTCCTCTCGTTGCTATGCATCACATGATCCTGTGTGCGCGTAGGAAATTTTTTTGAAATTACTACGAAACCCAACACCAGGAGTACCAACTATACCATGCTCCATTAAAAGAAACTATGTTAAAACTGCTTTATGTGATCTTGGAGCCGGTGTTAGTGTTATGCCTCTCTCTTTATATCGTAGACTTGATTTGAATAAGTTGACACCTACTGAAATATCTTTGCAAATGGCTGATAAATCAACTGCTATACCTGTCGGTATTTGTGAGGATGTGCATGTTGTGGTTGCAAACGTTACTATTTTAACGGACTTTGTTATTCTTGATATTCCCAAGGACGATAGTATGTCTATTGTTCTTGGAAGACCCTTTTTGAATACTGCAGGGGCTGTTATTGATTGCACCAAAGGCAATGTCACTTTTCATGTTAATGGTAATGAGCATACGGTACACTTTCCGAGGAAACAACCTCAAGTCCACAGTATCAATTCCACTGGAAAAATTTCAACAATTACTATTGGTGGTTTTGAATTTCCTCTTCCTACTGTCAAGAAGAAATATGATATTCTTATTATTGGGGATGTGCATATTCCCGTTGAGGTAACCTAGTGTTATTCGAAAATTCTCCAGTTTCATGTTATTCAAAATGAGTTTGTTAATAAGACCGGATCTACCTTGTTAGTGGATTCCTTTTGATGAGCATGAGATGGATGAATTTATAAAACACAACTCTCTGTACCCTCTTTTTACTTTCTGTTATTTATATTAGATAAAGCAAAAATAGTATATCCTGTCTGTTTTCTGAATTATCCATGCAATAAAAAATACCCCGAAAATAAAAGTTCTCCAAATGCCCTGAAATTTAAATATGATTTTTTGGAATATTTGAGAATATCTGGCACTGAGAACATATCAGGGGGAGCAAGCACCTGGCCACGAGGGTCCAGGGCGCGCCCACCCCCTAGGCGTGCCCCCTGCCTCATGGGCCCATGGTGGCTTGCTACCTCTTGAGCACTGCATTGGATTTCCCCGAAGAGGAGAGGATGATGCAGCAAAGTAGCGTAAGTATTTTCCTCAGTTTTTGAGAACCAAGGTATCAATCCAGTAGGAGGCTACGCGCGAGTCCCTCGTACCTACACAAACACAATAGCTCAATGCAACCAACGCGCTTAGGGGTTGTCAATCCCTTCACGGTCACTTACGAAAGTGAGACCTGATAGAGATGATAAATAATATTTTTGGTATAGAGATGCAAAGTAAAAAGTAAAAGCAAAGCAATAATAAAGTGATGGAGATTGATATGATGAGAAAGAGACCCCGGGGCCATAGGTTTCACTAGTGGCTTCTCTCAAGAGCATAAGTATTCTACGGTGGGTGAACAAATTACTGTTGAGCAATTGACAGAATTGAGCATAATTATGAGAATATCTAGGGATGATCATGTATATAGGCATCACGTCCGAGACAAGTAGACTGACTCCTGCCTGCATCTACGACTATTACTCCACTCATCGACCGCTATCCAGCATGCATCTAGAGTATTAAGTTAAAAACAGAGTAACGCCTTAAGCAAGATGACATGATGTAGAGGGATAGTTTCATGCAATATGATAAAACCCCCATCTTGTTATCCTCGATGGCAACAATACAATACGTGCCTTGCTGCCCCTTCTGTCACTGGGAAAGGACACTACAAGATCGAACCCAAAGCTAAGCACTTTTACCATGGCAAGAACAACCAATCTAGTAGGCCAAACCAAACTGATAATTTGAAGAGACTTGCAAAGATAATCAATCATACATAAAAGAATTCAGAGAAGATTCAAATATTATTCATAGATAGACTTGATCATAAACCCACAATTCATCGATCTCAATAAACACACCGCAAAAAGAAGATTACATTGAATAGATCTCCACGAGAGAGGGGGAGAACATTGTATTGAGATCCAAAAAGAGAGAAGAAGCCATCTAGCTACTAACTATGGACCCGTAGGTCTGAAATAAAATACTCACACTTCATCAGAGGGGCTTGGATGATGATGTAGAAGCCCTCCGTGATCGATGCCCCTTCCGGCGAAGCTCCGGAATAGGCCCCAAGATGGGATCTCGTGGATACAGAAAGTTGCGGCGGTGGAATTAGTGTTTTGGCTCCGTCCTCGGTCGTTCGGGGGTACGAAGGTATATATATAGGAGGAAGAAGTACGTCGGTGGAGCTTCGAGGGGCCCACGAGGCAGGGGGCGCGCCCTCCACCCTCGTGACCGCCTCGTGGCTTTCTTGACGGACGGTCCAAGTCTCCTGGATCTTATTTGATGAGAAAATCACGTTTCGAAGGTTTCATTCCGTTTGGAATCCGTTTGATATTCTGTTTCTCCAAAACACTGAAATAGGCAAAAAAACAGCAATTCTGGGCTGGCCTCCGGTTAATAGGTTAGTCCCAAAAATAATATAAAAGTGGAAAATAAAGCCCAGTATAGTCCAAAATAGTAGATAATATAGCATGGAGCAATCAAAAATTATAGATACGCTGGAGACGTATCAAGCATCCCCAAGCTTAATTCCTGCTCGTCCTCGAGTAGGTAAATGATAAAAACAGAATTTGTGATGCGGAGTGCTACTTGGCATAATTTTAATGTAATTCTTCTTAATTGTGGTATGAATATTCAGATCCGAAAGATTCAAGACAACAGTTCATATTGACATAAAAATGATAATACTTCAAGCATACTAACTAAGCAACTATGTCTTCTCAAAATAACATGGCCAAAGAAAGTTCATCCCTACAAAATCATATAGTTTAGTCATGTTTCATTTTCGCCACACAAGAATGTTGTCATCATGCACAACCCTGATGATAAGCCAAGCAATTGTTTCATACTTTAGTAATCTCAAACCTATAAACTTTCACGCAATATATGAGCGCGAGCCATGGACATAGCACTAGGGGTGGAATAAAATATAATGAGGGGGTTATGTGGATAAGACAAAAAAGGAGAAAGTCTCACATCAACGAGGCTAATCAATGGGCTATGGAGATGTCCACCGATTGATGTTAATGCAAAGAGTAGGAATTGCCATGCAACGGATGCACTACAGCTATAAATGTATGAAAGCTCAACAAAAGAAACTAAGTGGGTGTGCATCCAACTTGCTTGCTCACGAAGACCTAGGGCACTTGAGGAGGCCCATTGTTGGAATATACAAGCCAAGTTCTATAATGAAAAATTCCCACTAGTATATGAAAGTGATAACATGAGAGACTCTCTACTATGAAGATCATGGTGCTACTTTGAAACACAAGTGTGGTAAAAGGATAGTAACATTGTCCCTTCTCTCTTTTTCTCTCATTTTTTTGGGCCTTTTCTTTTTTTATGGCCTTTCTCTTTTTTTGGGCCTTCTCTTTTTATGGCCTTTTTTAATTCCTCACTTGGGACAATGCTCTAATAATGATGATCATCACACTTCTATTTATTTACAACTCAATGATTACAACTCGATACTAGAACAAAGATGACTTTATATGAATGCCTCCGGCGGTGTACCGGGATATGCAATGAACCAAGAGTGACATGTATGAAAGAATTATGAACGGTGGCTTTGCCACAAATACTATGTCAACTACATGATCATGCTAAGCAATATGACAATGATGAATGTGTCATGATGAACGGAATGATGGAAAGTTGCATGGCAATATATCTCGGAATGGCTATGGAAATGCCATAATAGGTAGGTATGGTGGCCGTTTTGAGGAAGATATAAGGAGGTTTATGTGTGAAAGAGCGTATCATATCACGGGGTTTGGATGCACCGACGAAGTTTGCGCCAACTCTCAATGTGAGAAAGGGCAATGCACGGTACCGAAGAGGCTAGCAAGGATGGAAGGGTGAGAGTGCGTATAATCCATGGACTCAACGTTAGTCATAAATAACTCACATACTTATTGCAAAAATCTACAAGTCATCAAAAATCTCGGCACTACACGCATGCTCCTAGGGGGATAGATTGGTAGGAAAAGACCATCGCTCGTCCCCGACCGCCACTCATAAGGAAGACAATCAAATAACACCTCATGTTTCAAATTTGTTGCATAACGTTTACCATACGTGCATGCTACGGGACTTGAAAACTTCAACACAAGTATTTCTCAATTTCACAACTACTCAACTAGCATGACTTTGATATTATTACCTCCATATCTCAAAACAATCATCAAGCATCAAACATTTCTTAGTATTCAACACACTCATAAGAAAGTTTTATTATTAATCTTGCATACCAAGCATATTAGGATTTTAAGCAAATTACCATGCTAATAAGACTCTCAAAATAATCTAAGTGAAGCATGAGAGATAAATAGTTTCTATAAAACAAATCCACCACCGTGCTCTAAAAGATATAAGTGAAGCACTAGAGAAAAACTATAAAGCTCAAAAGATATATGTGAAGCACATAGAGTATTCTATCAAATTCCAAATCAATTATGACTCTATCAAAGGGTATGTACAGCAAGGATGATTGTGGTAGACTAACAAGCAAAGACTCAAATCATAAAAGACGCTCCAAGCAAAACACATATCATGTGGTGAATAAAAATATAGCTTCAAGTAAAGTTACCGATAGAAGTAGACGAAAGAGGGGATGCCTTCCGGGGCATCCCCAAGCTTTGGCTTTTAGGTGTACTTAGATTATCTTGGGGGTGCCATGGGAATCCCAAGCTTAGGCTCTTGCCACTCCTTGTTCCATAATCCATCAAATCTTTACCCAAAACTTGAAAACTTCACAACACAAAACTTAAAGTAGAAAATCTCGTGAGCTCCGTTAGCGAAAGAAAACAAAAGACCACTTAAAGGTACTGTAATGAACTCATTCTTTATTTATATTGGTGTTAAACCTACTGTATGCCAACTTTTCTATGGATTATAAACTATTTTACTAGCCATAGATTCATCAAAATAAGCAAACAACACACGAAAAACAGAATCTGTCAAAAACAGAACAGTCTGTAGTAATATGTAGCTAGCGCAAGATCTGGAACTCCAAAAATTCTAAAATAAATTCCTGGACGTGAGGAATTTATCTATTAATCATCTTCAAAAAGAATTAAGTAAATAGAACTTTCCAAATAAAAATGACAGCAGTTCTCGTGAGTGCTAAAGTTTCTGTTTTTTACAGCAAGTTCAACAAGACTTTCCCCAAGTCTTCCCAACGGTTCTACTTGGCACAAACACTAATTAAACACAAAAAACACAACCAAAACAGAGGCTAGATAAATTATTTATTACTAAACAGGAGAAAAAAGCAAGGAATAAAAATAAAATTGGGTTGTCTCCCAACAAGCGCTATCGTTTAACGCCCCTAGCTAGGCATAACAAGCAAGAATAGATCTAGGTATTGCCATAATAGTAAGATAGATTATTAAAACCCATTTCATATTCTCTACGTTGAACTGGCCAGACCATTGCCGGACTTGGTTCTTCGGGGTTGGCGGAACCTTGGACCCTGTATCAGGGAAGTGCCGTTGGACGAACGAGCAACTGCGAATACCCGTCACGAAGCTTCGGCAGTATATCGATGCAGCGCAGCAAGGGGCGTTCGTTCCAGACAAAGAGAACAACAAGCTCACAATGGCCCTCGAGAATACTAAGGACCCTAGACGGACACGAGGCACGCCAGGATCCGTTCCATGGAAGGCTGGGTTTCCGAACACAGGCGGTTACAAATGCCAGGAGAGGAGGAAGAAGTGGAGCAGACCCAAATGCAGACGCTGCACGCAAGGGTACAAGCGATAGAGGAACAAGAAGCACATCGCAGCAAGCGACCTGCTGATGCTTCCCCCGAAGCTACCCCGCCATCTCAGCGGAGAAGCAGTGTGGCTTCCACCGAGTTGCTTCAGCTGGAGCCTGTCTTCACGGCTCCTGCTAGCTACCCCGTGGACTTAATCAAGGAGTCTCAACATTGCTACCTTATGACGCAACAGATGAAATTGAAAGTCAAGGCGGCTGTTGGCTCTGTTGCACCTCCTGAACCTGGCGCAACTTTTTGTTGGAAATATGCCCTAGAGGCAATAATAAAATGGTTATTATTATATTTCTTTGTTCATGATAATTGTCTATTGTTCATGCTATAATTGTGTTATACGAAAATCGTAATACATGTGTGAATACATAGACCACAACACGTCCCTAGTGAGCCTCTAGTTGACTAGCTCGTTGATCAAAAGATAGTCATGGTTTCCTGACTATGGACATTGGATGTCGTTGATAACGGGATCACATCATTAGGAGAATGATGTGATGGACAAGACCCAATCCCAAGCTTAGCTCAAAGATCGTGTAGTTCGTTTGCTGTAGCTTTTCTGAATGTCAAGTATCATTTCCTTAGACCATGAGATTGTGCAACTCCCGGATACCGTAGGAGTGCCTTGGGTGTGCCAAACGTCACAACATAACTGGGTGACTATAAAGGTACATTACAGGTATCTCCGAAAGTGTCTGTTGGGTTGGCACGAATCGAGACTGGGATTTGTCACTCCGTATGACGGAGAGGTATCTCTGGGCCCACTCGGTAATGCATCATCATAATGAGCTCAATGTGATCAAGTGGTTGATCACGGGATCATGCATTACGGTATGAGTAAAGTGACTTGCCGGTAACGAGACTGAACAGGGTATTGGGATACCGACGATCGAGTCTCGGGCAAGTAATGTACCGATTGACAAAGGGAACTGTATGCGGATTGATTGAATCCTCGACATCATGGTTCATCCGATGAGATCATCATGGAGCATGTGGGAGCCAACATGGGTATCCAGATCCCGCTGTTGGTTATTGACCGTAGAGTCGTCTCGATCATGTCTGCATGTCTCCCGAACCCGTAGGGTCTACACACTTAAGGTTCGGTGATGCTAGGGTTGTTAGGAAGACTTGTATGTGATTACCGAATGTTGTTCGGAGTCCCGGATGAGATCCCGGACATCACGAGGAGTTCCGGAATGGTCCGGAGGTAAAGATTTATATATGGTAAGTTGTCATACGGTCGCCGGAAAGGTTCGGGGGCATATCGGTATTGTACCGGGGCCACCGGAGGGGTTCCGGGGGTCCACCGGGAGGGGCCACCTCTTCCGGAGTGCCTTATGGGCTGTATGGAGAAGGGAACCAGCCCAAGTGGGCTGGGGCGCCACACCCCCCTAGGACCCATGCGCCTAGGGTTGGGGGAAACCCTAATGGGGGGCGCCCCCTTGCTTGGGGGGCAAGCCCCCCTCCCCTTGGCCGCCGCCCCCCCTCTAGATCTCATCTAGAGGGGGCCGGCCCCCTTCCCCCTTCCCCTATAAATAGATGGGTGAGGGGTGTTGTGTTTCGTAGTAATTTCAAAAAAATTCGTACGCACACGCAAGATCATGGTGATGCATAGCAACGAGAGGGGGAGAGTGTGATCTACGTACCCTTGTAGATCGACAACGGAAGCGTTAACTTGGTTGATGTAGTCGTACATCTTCACGGCCCGACCGATCAAGCACCGAAACTACGGCACCTCCGAGTTCTAGCACACGTTCAGCTCGATGACGATCCCCGGACTCCGATCCAGCAAAGTGTCGGGGAAGAGTTCCGTCAGCACGACGGCGTGGTGACGATCTTGATGTACTACTGTCGCAGGGCTTCGCCTAAGCACTGCTACAATGTTATCGAGGACTATGGTGGAAGGGGGCACCGCACACGGCTAAGAATATGATCACGTGGATCAACTTGTGTGTCTAGGGGTGCCCCTTGCCTCCGTATATAAAGGATCCAAGGGGGGTGCGGCCGGCCCTAGTAGGAGGCGCGCAGGAGGAGTCCTACTCCTACCGGGAGTAGGACTCCCCTCCCTTTCCTTGTCTAAGTAGGAGAGGGGGAAGGAGAGAAGGAAAAGGGGGGGCGCCGCCCCTCCCTCCTTGTCCAATTCGGACTAGGGGGAGAGGGGGCGCGCGGCCTGCCCTGGCAGCCCCTCCTCTTCTCCACTTTAGGCCCATGAGGCCCATTAACCCCCCGGGGGGTTCCGGTAACCCCCCGGTGCTCCGGTTTTATCCGAAACTTCCCCGGAACACTTCCGGTGTCCGAATATAGCCGTCCAATATATCAATCTTTATGTCTCAACCATTTCGAGACTCCTCGTCATGTCCGTGATCACATCCGGGACTCCGAACTAACTTCGGTACATCAAAACTCATAAACTCATAATATAACTGTCATCGAAACCTTAAGCGTGCGGACCCTACGGGTTCGAGAACAATGTAGACATGACCGAGACACGTCTCCGGTCAATAACCAATAGCGGAACCTGGATGCTCATATTGGCTCCTACATATTCTACGAAGATCTTTTATCGGTCAGACCGCATAACAACATACGTTGTTCCCTTTGTCATCGGTATGTTACTTGCCCGAGATTCGATCGTCGGTATCCCATACCTAGTTCAATCTCGTTACCGGCAAGTCTCTTTACTCGTTCCGTAATACATCATCTCGCAACTAACTCATTAGTTGCAATGCTTGCAAGGCTTATGTGATGTGCATTACCGAGAGGGCCCAGAGATACCTCTCCGACAATCGGAGTGACAAATCCTAATCTCGAAATACGCCAACCCAACATGTACCTTTGGAGACACCTGTAGAGCACCTTTATAATCACCCATTTACGTTGTGACGTTTGGTAGCACACAAAGTGTTCCTCCGGCAAACGGGAGTTGCATAATCTCATAGTCATAGGAACATGTATAAGTCATGAAGAAAGCAATAGCAACATACTAAACGATCGGGTGCTAAGCTAATGGAATGGGTCATGTCAATCAGATCATTCACCTAATGATGTGATCCCGTTAATCAAATAACAACTCTTTGTTTATGGTTAGGAAACATAACCATCTTTGATTAACGAGCTAGTCAAGTAGAGGCATACTAGTGACACTCTGTTTGTCTATGTATTCACACATGTATTATGTTTCCGGTTAATACAATTCTAGCATGAATAATAAACATTTATCATGATATAAGGAAATAAATAATAACTTTATTATTGCCTCTAGGGCATATTTCCTTCAGTCTCCCACTTGCACTAGAGTCAATAATCTAGATTACACAGTAATGATTCTAACACCCATGGAGCCTTGGTGCTGATCATGTTTTGCTCGTGGAAGAGGCTTAGTCAACGGGTCTGCAACATTCAGATCCGTATGTATCTTGCAAATCTCTATGTCTCCCACCTGGACTAGATCCCGGATGGAATTGAAGCGTCTTTTGATGTGCTTGGTTCTCTTGTGAAATCTGGATTCCTTTGCCAAGGCAATTGCACCAGTATTGTCACAAAAGATTTTCATTGGACCCGATGCACTAGGTATGACACCTAGATCGGATATGAACTCCTTCATCCAGACTCCTTCATTTGCTGCTTCCGAAGCAGCTATGTACTCCGCTTCACATGTAGATCCCGCTACAACGCTTTGTTTAGAACTGCACCAACTGACAGCTCCACCGTTTAATGTAAACACGTATCCGGTTTGCGATTTAGAATCGTCCGGATCAGTGTCAAAGCTTGCATCAACGTAACCTTTTACGATGAGCTCTTTGTCACCTCCATATATGAGAAACATATCCTTAGTCCTTTTCAGGTATTTCAGGATGTTCTTGACCGCTGTCCAGTGATCCACTCCTGGATCACTTTGGTACCTCCCTGCTAGACTTATAGCAAGGCACACATCAGGTCTGGTACACAGCATTGCATACATGATAGAGCCTATGGCTGAAGCATAGGGAACATCTTTCATTTTCTCTCTATCTTCTGCAGTGGTCGGGCATTGAGTCTTACTCAACTTCACACCTTGTAACACAGGCAAGAACCCTTTCTTTGCTTGATCCATTTTGAACTTCTTCAAAACTTTGTCAAGGTATGTGCTTTGTGAAAGTCCAATTAAGCGTCTTGATCTATCTCTATAGATCTTAATGCCTAATATGTAAGCAGCTTCACCGAGGTCTTTCATTGAAAAACTCTTATTCAAGTATCCCTTTATGCTATCCAGAAATTCTATATCATTTCCAATTAGTAATATGTCATCCACATATAATATCAGAAATGCTACAGAGCTCCCACTCACTTTCTTGTAAATACAGGCTTCTCCAAAAGTCTGTATAAAACCAAATGCTTTGATCACACTATCAAAGCGTTTATTCCAACTCCGAGAGGCTTGCACCAGTCCATAAATGGATCGCTGGAGCTTGCACACTTTGTTAGCTCCCTTTGGATCGACAAAACCTTCTGGTTGCATCATATACAACTCTTCTTCCAGAAATCCATTCAGGAATGCAGTTTTGACATCCATCTGCCAAATTTCATAATCATAAAATGCGGCAATTGCTAACATGATTCGGACAGACTTAAGCATCGCTACGGGTGAGAAGGTCTCATCGTAGTCAATCCCTTGAACTTGCCGAAAACCTTTTGCGACAAGTCGAGCTTTGTAGACAGTAATATTACCGTCAGCGTCAGTCTTCTTCTTGAAGATCCATTTATTCTCAATTGCTTGCCGATCATCGGGCAAGTCAACCAAAGTCCATACTTTGTTCTCATACATGGATCCCATCTCAGATTTCATGGCTTCAAGCCATTTTGCGGAATCTGGGCTCACCATCGCTTCTTCATAGTTCGTAGGTTCATCATGATCTAGTAGCATGACTTCCAGAACAGGATTACCGTACCACTCTGGCGCGGATCTCACTCTGGTTGATCTACGAGGTTCAGTAGTATCTTGTTCTGAAGTTTCATGATCATCATCATTAGCTTCCTCACTAACTGGTGTAGGTGTCACTGAAACAGTTTTCTGTGATGCACTACTTTCCAATAAGGGAGCAGGTACAGTTACCTCGTCAAGTTCTACTTTCCTCCCACTCACTTCTTTCGAGAGAAACTCCTTCTCCAGAAAGTTTCCGAATTTAGCAACAAAAGTCTTGCCTTCGGATCTGTGATAGAAGGTGTATCCAATAGTTTCCTTTGGATATCCTATGAAGACACATTTCTCCGATTTGGGTTCGAGCTTATCAGGTTGAAGCTTTTTCACATAAGCATCGCAGCCCCAAACTTTCAGAAACGACAACTTTGGTTTCTTGCCAAACCACAGTTCATAAGGCGTCGTCTCAACGGATTTTGATGGTGCCCTATTTAACGTGAATGCGGCCGTCTCTAGAGCGTATCCCCAAAACGATAGCGGTAAATCAGTAAGAGACATCATAGATCGCACCATATCTAGTAAAGTACGATTACGACGTTCGGACACACCATTACGCTGTGGTGTTCCGGGTGGCGTGAGTTGCGAAACTATTCCACAATTTTTCAAATGTACACCAAACTCGTAACTCAAATATTCTCCTCCACGATCAGATCGTAGGAATTTTATTTTCTTGTTACGATGATTTTCTACTTCACTCTGAAATTCTTTGAACTTTTCAAATGTTTCAGACTTGTGTTTCATTAAGTAGATATACCCATATCTGCTTAAGTCATCTGTGAAGGTGAGAAAATAACGATATCCGCCACGAGCCTCAATATTCATCGGACCACATACATCTGTATGTATGATTTCCAACAAATCTGTTGCTCTCTCCATAGTACCGGAGAACGGTGTTTTGGTCATCTTGCCCATGAGGCACGGTTCGCAAGTACCAAGTGATTCATAATCAAGTGGTTCCAAAAGTCCATCAGTATGGAGTTTCTTCATGCGCTTTACACCGATATGACCTAAACGGCAGTGCCACAAATAAGTTGCACTATCATTATCAACTCTGCATCTTTTGGCTTCAACACTATGAATATGTGTGTCACTACTATCGAGATTCAATAAAAATAGACCACTCTTTAAGGGTGCATGACCATAAAAGATATTACTCATATAAATAGAACAACCATTATTCTCAGATTTAAATGAATAACCGTCTCGCATCAAACAAGATCCAGATATAATGTTCATGCTTAACGCTGGCACCAAATAACAATTATTTAGGTCTAATATTAATCCCGAAGGTAGATGTAGAGGTAGCGTGCCGACTGCGATCACATCGACTTTGGAACCGTTTCCCACGCGCATCGTCACCTCGTCCTTAGCCAATCTTCGCTTAATCCGTAGTCCCTGTTTCGAGTTGCAAATATTAGCAACAGAACCAGTATCAAATACCCAGGTGCTACTGCGAGCATTAGTAAGGTACACATCAATAACATGTATATCACATATACCTTTGTTCACCTTGCCATCCTTCTTATCCGCCAAATACTTGGGGCAGTTCCGCTTCCAGTGACCAGTCTGCTTGCAGTAGAAGCACTCAGTTTCAGGCTTAGGTCCAGGTTTGGGTTTCTTCTCTTGAGCAGCAACTTGCTTGCGTTCTTTTTGAAGTTCCCCTTCTTCTTCCCTTTGCCCTTTTTCTTGAAACTAGTGGTCTTGTTGACCATCAACACTTGATGCTCCTTCTTGATTTCTACCTCCGCAGCTTTCAGCATTGCGAAGAGCTCGGGAATAGTCTTATTCATCCCTTGCATATTATAGTTCATCACGAAGCTCTTGTAGCTTGGTGGCAGTGATTGGAGAATTCTGTCAATGACGCAATCATCTGGAAGATTAACTCCCAATTGAATCAAGTGATTATTATACCCAGACATTTTGAGTATATGCTCACTGACAGAACTGTTCTCCTCCATCTTGCAGCTATAGAACTTATTGGAGACTTCATATCTCTCAATCCGGGCATTTGCTTGAAATATTAACTTCAACTCCTGGAACATCTCATATGCTCCATGACGTTCAAAACGTCGTTGAAGTCCCGATTCTAAGCCGTAAAGCATGGCACACTGAACTATCGAGTAGTCATCAGCTTTGCTCTGCCAGACGTTCATAACATCTGGTGTTGCTCCAGCAGCAGGCCTGGCACCCAGCGGTGCTTCCAGGACGTAATTCTTCTGTGCAGCAATGAGGATAATCCTCAAGTTACGGACCCAGTCCGTGTAATTGCTACCATCATCTTTCAACTTTGCTTTCTCAAGGAACGCATTAAAATTCAACGGAACAACAGCACGAGCCATCTATCTACAATCAAGCAAAAACAAGCAAGATACTATCAGGTACTAAGTTTCATGATAAATTTAGGTTCAATTAATTTACTTAAAGAACTCCCACTTAGATAGACATCCCTCTAATCCTCTAAGTGATTACGTGATCCAAATCAACTAAACCATGTCCGATCATCACGTGAGATGGAGTAGTTTCATTGGTGAACATCACTATGTTGATCATATCTACTATATGATTCACGCTCGACCTTTCGGTCTCCGTGTTCCGAGGCCATATCTGTATATGCTTGGCTCGTCAAGTATAACCTGAGTATTCCGCGTGTGCAACTGTTTTGCACCCGTTGTATTTGAACGTAGAGCCTATCACACCCGATCATCACGTGGTGTCTCAGCACGAAGAACTTTCGCAACGGTGCATACTCAGGGAGAACACTTCTTGATAATTAGTGAGAGATCATCTTATAATGCTACCGTCAATCAAAGCAAGATAAGATGCATAAAAGATAAACATCACATGCAATCAATATAAGTGATATGATATGGCCATCATCATCTTGTGCTTGTGATCTCCATCTTCGAAGCACCGTCGTGATCACCATCGTCACCGGCGCGACACCTTGATCTCCATCGTAGCATCGTTGTCGTCTCGCCAATCTTATGCTTCCACGACTATCGCTACCGCTTAGTGATAAAGTAAAGCATTACAGCGCGATTGCATTGCATACAATAAAGCGACAACCATATGGCTCCTGCCAGTTGCCGATAACTCGGTTACAAAACATGATCATCTCATACAATAAAATTTAGCATCATGTCTTGACCATATCACATCACAACATGCCCTGCAAAAACAAGTTAGACGTCCTCTACTTTGTTGTTGCAAGTTTTACGTGGCTGCTACGGGCTTAAGAAAGAACCAATCTTACCTACGCATCAAAACCACAACGATAGTTTGTCAAGTTGGTGCTGTTTTAACCTTCGCAAGGACCGGGCGTAGCCACACTCGGTTCAACTAAAGTTGGAGAAACTGTCACCCGCAAGCCACCTATGTGCAAAGCACGTCGGGAGAACCAGTCTCGCGTAAGCGTACGCGTAATGTCGGTCCGGGCCGCTTCGTCCAACAATACTGCTGAACCAAAGTATGACATGCTGGTAAGCAGTATGACTTATATCACCCACAACTCACTTGTGTTCTACTCGTGCATATATCATCAGCATATATAACCTAGGCTCGGATGCCACTGTTGGGTTTCGTAGTAATTTCAAAAAAATTCCTACGCACACGCAAGATCATGGTGATGCATAGCAACGAGAGGGGGAGAGTGTGATCTATGTACCCTTGTAGATCAACAACGGAAGCGTTAACTTGGTTGATGTAGTCGTACGTCTTCACGGCCCGACCGATCAAGCACCGAAACTACGGCACCTCCGAGTTCTAGCACACGTTCAGCTTGATGACGATCCCCGGACTCCGATCCAGCAAAGTGTTGGGGAAGAGTTCCGTCAGCACGACGGCGTGGTGACGATCTTGATGTACTACTGTCGCAGGGCTTCGCCTAAGCACTGCTACAATATTATCGAGGACTATGGTGGAAGGGGGCACCGCACACGGCTAAGAATATGATCACGTGGATCAACTTGTGTGTCTAGGGGTGCCCCTTGCCTCCGTATATAAAGGATCCAAGGGGGGGTGCGGCCGGCCCTAGTAGGAGGCGCGCAGGAGGAGTCCTACTCCTACCGGGAGTAGGACTCCCCTCCCTTTCCTTGTCCAAGTAGGAGAGGGGGAAGGAGAGAAGGAAAAGGGGGGGCGCCGCCCCTCCCTCCTTGTCCAATTCGGACTAGGGGGAGAGGGGGCGCGCGGCCTGCCCTGGCAGCCCCTCCTCTTCTCCACTTTAGGCCCATGAGGCCCATTAACCCCCCGGGGGGTTCCGGTAACCCCCCGGTGCTCCGGTTTTATCCGAAACTTCCCCGGAACACTTCCGGTGTCCGAATATAGCCGTCCAATATATCAATCTTTATGTCTCGACCATTTCGAGACTCCTCGTCATGTCCGTGATCACATCCGGGACTCCGAACTAACTTCGGTACATCAAAACTCATAAACTCATAATATAACTGTCATCGAAACCTTAAGCGTGCGGACCCTACGGGTTCGAGAACAATGTAGACATGACCGAGACACGTCTCCGGTCAATAACCAATAGCGGAACCTGGATGCTCATATTGGCTCCTACATATTCTACGAAGATCTTTTATCGGTCAGACCGCATAACAACATACGTTGTTCCCTTTGTCATCGGTATGTTACTTGCCCGAGATTCGATCGTCGGTATCCCATACCTAGTTCAATCTCGTTACCGGCAAGTCTCTTTACTCGTTCCGTAATACATCATCTCGCAACTAACTCATTAGTTGCAATGCTTGCAAGGCTTATGTGATGTGTATTACCGAGAGGGCCCAGAGATACCTCTCCGACAATCGGAGTGACAAATCCTAATCTCGAAATACGCCAACCCAACATGTACCTTTGGAGACACCTGTAGAGCACCTTTATAATCACCCATTTACGTTATGACGTTTGGTAGCACACAAAGTGTTCCTCCGGCAAACGGGAGTTGCATAATCTCATAGTCATAGGAACATGTATAAGTCATGAAGCAAGTAATAGCAACATACTAAACGATCGGGTGCTAAGCTAATGGAATGGGTCATGTCAATAGGATCATTCACCTAATGATGTGATCCCGTTAATCAAATATCAACTCTTTGTTTATGGTTAGGAAACATAACCATCTTTGATTAACGAGCTAGTCAAGTAGAGGCATACTAGTGACACTCTGTTTGTCTATGTATTCACACATGTATTATGTTTCCGGTTAATACAATTCTAGCATGAATAATAAACATTTATCATGATATAAGGAAATAAATAATAACTTTATTATTGCCTCTAGGGCATATTTCCTTCAAGGGGAGGGTTGCATACAACATCCAAGGCGCAGCCCCTCCCCTCCCCAACACCTCTCCTCCTCCATAAGAGATTGGCGAAGCCCTGCCGGAGTACTGCAGCTTCACCACCACCACGCCGTCGTGCTGCTGTTGGAGCCCTCTTCCTCAACCTCTCCCTCCTCCTTGCTGGATCAAGGCGCGGGAGACGTCCTCGCTCCGTACGTGTGTTGAACGCGGAGGTGCCGTCCGTTCGGCGCTAGGATCTTCGGTGATTTGGATCACGTCGAGTACGACTCCATCAACCTTGTTCTCTTGAACGCTTCCGCTCGTGATCTACAAGGGTATGTAGATGCACTCCTCTCTCCCTCGTTGCTAGATGACTCCATAGATTGATCTTGGTGATGCGTAGAAAATTTTAAAATTCTGCTACGTTCCCCAACAGTGGCATCATGAGCTAGGTCTATGAGTAGTTACTATGCACGAGTAGAACACAAAGCAGTTGTAGGCGTCGATATTGTCAATTATCTTGCCGTTACTATTTTTATCTTGATTCGGCGGCATTATGGGATGAAGCGGCCCGGACCAACCTTACACGTATGCTTACGTGAGACCAGTTCCACCGACTGACATGCACGAGTTGCATAAGGTGGCTGGCGGGTGTCTGTCTCTCCCACTTTAGTCGGATCGGATTCGATGAACAGGGTCCTTATGAAGGGTAAATAGAAATTGGCAATTCACGTTGTGGTTTTGGCGTAGCTAAGAAACGTTCTTGCTAGAATCCTATAGCAGCCACGTAAAAAACTTGCAACAACAATTAGAGGACGTCTAACTTGTTTTTGCAGCAAGTGTTTTGTGATGTGATATGGCCAAAGGATGTGATGAATGATATATGTGATGTATGAGATGATCATGTTCTTGTAATAGGAATCGCGACTTGCATGTCGATGAGTATGACAACCGGCAGGAGCCATAGGAGTTGTCTTTATTTATTTATTTATGACCTGCGTGTCAACATAAACGTCATGTAATTACTTTACTTTATTTCTAAAGCGTTAGCCATAGTAGTAGAAATAATAGATGACGAGACAACTTCAAGAAGACACGATGATGGAGATCATGATGATGGAGATCATGGTGTCATGCCGGTGACAACGATGATCATGGAGCCCCGAAGATGGAGATCAAAAGGAGCAAATGATAATGGCCATATCATGTCACTATTTGATTGCATGTGATGTTTATCATGTTTTACATCTTATTTGCTTAGAACGACGGTAGCTTAAATAAGATGATCCCTCGTAATAATTTCAAGAAAGTGTTCCCCCTAACTGTGCACCGTTGCGAAGGTTCGTTGTTTCGAAGCACCACGTGATGATCGGGTGTGATAGATTCTAACGTTCGAATACAACGGGTGTAAGCCAGATTTGCACACGCAATACACTTAGGTTGACTTGACGAGCCTAGCATGTACAGACATGGCCTCGGAACACAGAAGACCGAAAGGTCGAGCATGAGTCGTATAGAAGATACGATCAACATGAAGATGTTCACCGATGTTGACTAGTCCGTCTCACGTGATGATCGGACACGGCCTAGTTAACTCGGATCATGTTATACTTAGATGACTGGAGGAATGTCTATCTGAGTGGGAGTTCATTTAATAATTTGATTAGATGAACTTAATTATCATGAACTTAGTCTAAAATCTTTACAATATGTCTTGTAGATCAAATGGCCCACGTTGTCCTCAACTTCAACGTGTTTCTAGAGAAAACCAAGCTGAAAGACGATGGTAGCAACTATACGGACTGGGTCCGGAACCTGAGGATCATCCTCATAGCTGCCAAGAAAGATTATGTCCTAGAAGCACCGCTAGGTGACGCACCCGTCCCACAGAACCAAGACATTATGAATGCTTGGCAGACACGTGCTGATGATTACTCCCTTGTTCAGTGCGGCATGCTTTACAGCTTAGAACCGGGGCTCCAAAAGCGTTTTGAGAGACACGGAGCATATGAGATGTTCGAAGAGCTGAAAATGGTTTTTCAAGCTCATGCCCGGGTCGAGAGATATGAAGTCTCCGACAAGTTCTTCAGCTGTAAGATGGAGGAAAATAGTTCTGTCAGTGAGCACATACTCAAAATGTCTGGGTTGCATAACCGCTTGACTCAGCTGGGAGTTAATCTCCCGGATGACGCGGTCATTGACAGAATCCTTCAGTCGCTTCCACCGTGTTGGAAATATGCCCTAGAGGCAATAATAAATTAGTTATTATTATTATTTCCTTGTTCATGATAATCGTTTATTATCCATGCTATAATTGTATTGATAGGAAACTCAGATACATGTGTGGGTACATAGACAACACCATGTCCCTAGTAAGCCTCTAGTTGACTAGCTCGTTGATCAATAGATGGTTACGGTTTCCTGACCATGGACATTGGATGTCATTGATAACGGGATCACATCATTAGGAGAATGATGTGATGGACAAGACCCAATCCTAAGCCTAGCACAGATCGTGTAGTTCGTATGCTAAAGCTTTTCTAATGTCAAGTATCTTTTCCTTAGACCATGAGATTGTGCAACTCCCGGATACCGTAGGAATGCTTTGGGTGTACCAAACGTCACAACGTAACTGGGTGGCTATAAAGGTGCATTACAGGTATCTCCGAAAGTGTCTGTTGGGTTGGCACGAATCGAGACTGGGATTTGTCACTCCGTGTAAACGGAGAGGTATCTCTGGGCCCACTCGGTAGGACATCATCATAATGTGCACAATGTGATCAAGGAGTTGATCACGGGATGATGTGTTACGGAACGAGTAAAGAGACTTGCCGGTAACGAGATTGAACAAGGTATCGGTATACCGACGATCGAATCTCGGGCAAGTACAATACCGCTAGACAAAGGGAATTGTATACGGGATCGATTGAGTCCTTGACATCGTGGTTCATCCGATGAGATCATCGTGGAACATGTGGGAGCCAACATGGGTATCCAGATCCCGCTGTTGGTTATTGACCGGAGAACGTCTCGGTCATGTCTGCATGTCTCCCGAACCCGTAGGGTCTACACACTTAAGGTTCGGTGACGCTAGGGTTATAAAGGAAGCTTGTATGTGGTTACCGAATGTTGTTCGGAGTCCCGGATGAGATCCCGGACGTCACGAGGAGTTCCGGAATGGTCCGGAGGTAAAGATTTATATATGGGAAGTCCTGTTTTGGTCACCGGAAAAGTTTCGGGCGATATCGGTAATGTACCGGGACCACCGGGAGGGTCCCGGGGGTCCACCAAGTGGGGCCACCTGCCCCAGAAGGCTGCGTGGGCCAAGTGTGGGAGGGGACCAGCCCCTAGGTGGGCTGGTGCGCCCCCCACAAGGGGCCCAAGGCGCAAGGGAGAGTGGGAGGGGGCAAACCCTAGTCCAGATGGGCCTTAAGGCCCACCTAGTGGGCGCCTCCCCTCTCTCCCCTCTTGGCCGCCCCCCAAACCCATCTAGGGCTGGCCGCCACCCCTAGGGGGTGGAAACCCTAGAGGGGGCGCAGCCCTCCCCTTCCCCTATATATATTGGAGGTTTTTGGAGCAGCCCAACACATGAGAACTTCTCCCTCTTGGTGCAGCCCTGCCTCTCTCCTCCTCTCCTCTCCCGTGGTGCTTGGCGAAGCCCTGCTGGATTGCCACGCTCCTCCACCACCACCACGCCGTTGTGCTGCTGCTGGATGGAGTCTTCCTCAACCTCTCCCTCTCTCCTTGCTGGATCAAGGCGTGGGAGACGTCACCGGGCTGTACGTGTGTTGAACGCGGAGGTGCCGTCCGTTCGGCACTAGGATCTCCGGTGATTTGGATCACGACGAGTACGACTCCTTCAACCCCGTTCTCTTGAACGCTTCCGCTTAGCGATCTACAAGGGTATGTAGATGCACTCTCCTTCCCCTCGTTGCTGGTTTCTCCATAGATAGATCTTGGTGACACGTAGGAAAATTTTGAATTTCTGCTACGTTCCCCAACAGTGGCATCATGAGCTAGGTCTATTGCGTAGATTCTTTGCACGAGTAGAACACAAAGTAGTTGTGGGCGTTGATTTTGTTCAATATGCTTACCGTTACTAGTCCAATCTTGTTTCGACGGTATTGTGGGATGAAGCGGCCCGGACCGACCTTACACGTACTCTTACGTGAGACAGGTTCCACCGACTGACATGCACTTGGTGCATAAGGTGGCTAGCGGGTGCCAGTCTCTCCCACTTTAGTCGGAACGGATTCGATGAAAAGGGTCCTTATGAAGGGTAAATAGCAATTGGCATATCACGTTGTGGTTTTGCGTAGGTAAGAAACGTTCTTGCTAGAAACCCATAGCAGCCACGTAAAACATGCAAACAACAATTAGAGGACGTCTAACTTGTTTTTGCAGGGTATGCTATGTGATGTGATATGGCCAAGAAGAATGTGATGAATGATATGTGATGTATGAGATTGATCATGTTCTTGTAATAGGATTCACGACTTGCATGTCGATGAGTATGACAACCGGCAGGAGCCATAGGAGTTGTCTTAATTTATTGTATGACCTGCGTGTCATTGAACAACGCCATGTAATTACTTTACTTTATTGCTAACCGGTAGCCATAGTAGTAGAAGTAATAGTTGGCGAGACAACTTCATGAAGACACGATGATGGAGATCATGATGATGGAGATCATGGTGTCATGCCGGTGACGATGATGATCATGGAGCCCCGAAGATGGAGATCAAAAGGAGCAAAATGATATTGGCCATATCATGTCACTATTTGATTGCATGTGATGTTTATCATGTTTATGCATCTTGTTTACTTAGAACGACGGTAGTAAATAAGATGATCCCTTACAACAATTTCAAGAAGTGTTCTCCCCTAACTGTGCACCGTTGCTACAGTTCGTCGTTTCGAAGCACCACGTGATGATCGGGTGTGATGGATCCTTACGTTCACATACAACGGGTGTAAGACAGATTTACACATGCGAAACACTTAGGGTTAACTTGACGAGCCTAGCATGTACAGACATGGCCTCGGAACACGGAGACCGAAAGGTCGAGCATGAGTCGTATAGTAGATACGATCAACATGAAGATGTTCACCGATGATGACTAGTCCGTCTCACGTGATGATCGGACACGGCCTAGTTGACTCGGATCATGTAATCACTTAGATGACCAGAGGGATGTCTATCTGAGTGGGAGTTCATAAGATGAACTTAATTATCCTGAACATAGTCAAAAGATCTTTGCAAATTATGTCGTAAGCTCGCGCTTTAGTTCCACTGTTTAGATATGTTCCTAGAGAAAATATAGTTGAAAGTTGATAGTAGCGATTATGCGGACAGTAGAAAGCTTATGTCCTTAATGCACCGCTCAGTGTGCTGAACCCCAAACGTCGTCTGTGGATGTTGCGAACATCGGACATACACGTTTTGATAACTACGTGATAGTTCAGTTAAACGGTTTAGAGTTGAGGCACCAAAGACGTTTTTCGAAACATCGCGGAACATATGAGATGTTTCGAGGGCTGAAATTAGGATTTCAGGCTCGTGCCCACGTCAAGAGGTATAAGACCTCCGACGATTTTCTTAGCCTGCAAACTAAGGGAGAAAAGCTCAATCGTTGAGCTTGTGCTCAGATTGTCTGAGTGCAACAATCACTTGAATCGAGTGGGAGTTGATCTTCCAGATGAGATAGTGATGTTTCTCCAAAGTCATTGCCACCAAGCTGCTAGAGCTTCGTGATGAACTATAACATATCAAGGATAGAGATGATGATCCTTGAGGTATTCGCGTTGTTTGACATCGCGAAAGTAGAAATCAAGAAGGAGCATCAATTGTTGATGGTTGGTGAAACCACTAGTTTCAAGAAGGGCAAGGGCAAGAAGGGATACTTCATGAAACGGCAAATCAGCTGCTGCTCTAGTGAAGAAACCCAAGGTTGAACCCAAACCCGAGACTAAGTGCTTCTGTAATAAGGGGAACAGCCACTGGAGCAGCATTACCCTAGATACTTGGTAGATGAGAAGGCTGGCAAGGTCGATATAAGTATATTGGATATACATTATGTTAATGTGTACTTTACTAGTACTCCTAGTAGCACCAGGGTATTAAGATACCGGTTCGGTTGCTAAGTGTTAGTAACTCGAAATAAAAGAGCTACGGAATAAACGGAGACTAGCTAAAGGTGAGCTGACGATATGTGTTGGAAGTGTTTCCAAGTTTGATGTGATCAAACATCGCACGCTCCCTCTACCATCAAGATTAGTATTAAACCTGAATAATTGTCATTTGGTGTTTGCGTTGAGCATAGACATGATTGGATTATGTCTATCGCAATACGGTTATTCATTTAAGAGAATAATGGTTACTCTATTTATTTGAATAATACCTTCAATGGTCTTGCACCTAAAGGAATGGTTTATTGAATCTCGATCGTAGTGATACACATTTTCATGCCAAAAGATATAAGATAGTAATGATAGTACCACTTACTTGTGGCACTGCCATGTAAGTCATAATGGTATAAAACGCATGAAGAAGCTCCATGTTGATGGATCTTTGGACTCACTCGTTTTTGAAAAGTTTGAGACATGCGAACCATGTCTATTGGTGTATACGCATGAAGAAACTCCATGCAGATGGATCGTTTGGACTCACTTGATTTTGAATCACTTGAGATATGCAAATCATACCACATGGGCAAGATGACTGAAAAGCCTCGTTTTCAGTAAGATGGAACAAGATAGCAACTTGTTGGAAGTAACACATTTTGATGTGTGCAGTCCAATGAGTGCTGAGGCATGCAGTGAATATCGTTATGTTCTTACTTCACAGATGATTCGAGTAGATGTTGAGAATATTTACTTGATGAAACACAAGTCTGAATTATTGAATGGTTCAAGTAATTTCAGAGTGAAGTAGAAGATCATTGTGACAAGAGGATAAAATGTCTATGATATGATCATAGAGATGAATATCTGAGTTACGAGTTTTGGCACACAATTAAGACATTGTGGAAATTGTTTCGCAATTAATACCGCCTGGAACACCATAGTGTGATGGTGTGTCCGAACATCATAGTTGCACCCTATTGGATATGGTGCGTACCATGATGTCTCTTATCGAATTACCACTATTGTTCATGGGTTAGGCATTAGAGACAACCACATTCACTTTAAATAGGGCACCACGTAATTCCGTTGAGATGACACCGTATGAATTATGGTTTAGAGAAACCTAAGTTGTCGTTTCTTAAAGGTTTGGGGCTGCGACGCTTATGTGAAAAAGTTTCAGGATTGATAAGCTCGAACCCAAAGCGGATAAAATGCATCTTCATAGGACACCCAAAACAGTTGGGTATACCTCCTAATTCAGATCCGAAAGCAATATGGATTGTTTCTTGAATCGGGTCCTTTCTCGAGGAAAGGTTTCTCTCGAAAGAGTTGAGTGGGAGGATGGTGGAGACTTGATATGGTTATTGAACCATCACTTCAACCAGTGTGTATCAGGGCACAGGAAGTTGTTCATGTGGCACCTACACCAATTGAAGTAGAAGCTTATGATAGTGATCATGAAGTTTCGGATCAAGTCACTGCCGTACCTCGTAGGGTGACAAGGATACGTACTACTTCAGAGTGGTACAGTAATCCTGTCTTGAAGGTCATGTTGCTAGACAACAATGAACCTACGAGCTATGGAGAAGCGATGGTGGGCCCAAATTCCGACAAATGGTTAAGAAACCATGAAATCCGAGATAGGATCCATGTATCAGAACAAAGCATGGACTTTGGTGGACTTGCCCAATGATCGGCAAGCCATTAAGATAAATGGATCTTTAAGAAGAAGACGGACGTGGACGGTAATGTCACCGTCTATGAAGCTCGACTTGTGGCGAAGAGTTTTTTCACAAGTTCAAGGAGTTGACTACGATGAGATTTTCTCATCCGTAGCGATGCTTAAGTCCGTCGGATTCATGTTAGCATTAGCTGCATTTATGAAATCTGGCAGATGGATGTCAAAACGAGTTTCCTTACCAGTTTTCGTAAGGAAAGGTTGTATGTAATACAATCAGAAAGGTTTTGTCGATCCTAAGGATGCTAAAAGGTATGCTAGCTCTAGCGATCCTTCCATGGACTGGAGTAAGCATCTCGGAGTTGGAATGTGCACTTTGATAAGATGATCAAAGATTTTGGGTTTATACAAAGTTTATGAGAAACTTGTATTTCCAAAGAAGTGAGTGGGAGCACTATAGAATTTCTGATGAGTATATGTTGTTGACATATTGATGATCAGAAATGATGTAATTTCTAGAAAGCATATAGGGTTATTTGAAAGGTGTTTTTCAATAGAAAACCTGGATTAAGCTACTTGAACATTGAGCATCAAGATCTATAAGGATAGATCAAAATGCTTAATAATACTTTCAAATGAGCACATACCTTGACATGATCTTGAAGGTGTTCAAGATGGATCAGTCAAAGAAGGAGTTCTTGCCTAAGTTGTAAGGTATGAAGTTAAGAGTTAAAGCTCGACCACGGCAGAAGAGAGAGAAAGGATGAAGGTCGTCCCCTATGCTTCAGACATAGGCTCTATAGTATGTTATGCTGTGTACCGCACCGGAAGTGTGCCTTGCCATGAGTCAGTCAAGGGGTACAAGAATGATCCAGGAATGGATCATTGGACAGCGGTCAAAATTGTCCTTGGAGTAAATAAGGACATGTTTCTCGATTATGGAGGTGATAAAGAGTTCGGCGTAAAGGGTTACGTCAATGCAGGCTTTAACACCTATCCGAGTGACTCTGAGTAGCAAACCGGATACGTATAGTGGAGCAACCATTTGGAATAGATCCAAGTGGAGCGTGGAAGCAGCGTTTACAATATGACCTAGAAATTTGCAAAGCACACACGGATCTGAAAGGTTCAGACCCGATGACTAAAAACCTCTCTCACAAGCAAAACATGATCAAACCTGAGAACTCATTGAGTCTTAATCACATGATGATGTGAACTAGTTTACAGACACTAGTAAACTCTTTGGATGTTGGTCACATGGCGATGTGACCTATCAGCATTAATCACATGACGATGTGAACTAGATTATTGACTCTAGTGCAAGTGGGAGACTATTGGAAATATGCCCTAGAGGCAATAATAAATTAGTTATTATTATTATTTCCTTGTTCATGATAATCGTTTATTATCCATGCTATAATTGTATTGATAGGAAACTCAGATACATGTGTGGGTACATAGACAACACCATGTCCCTAGTAAGCCTCTAGTTGACTAGCTCGTTGATCAATAGATGGTTACAGTTTCCTGACCATGGACATTGGATGTCATTGATAACGGGATCACATCATTAGGAGAATGATGTGATGGACAAGACCCAATCCTAAGCCTAGCACAAGATCGTGTAGTTCGTATGCTAAAGCTTTTCTAATGTCAAGTATCTTTTCCTTAGACCATGAGATTGTGCAACTCCCGGATACCGTAGGAATGCTTTGGGTGTACCAAACGTCACAACGTAACTGGGTGGCTATAAAGGTGCATTACAGGTATCTCCGAAAGTGTCTGTTGGGTTGGCACGAATCGAGACTGGGATTTGTCACTCCGTGTAAACGGAGAGGTATCTCTGGGCCCACTCGGTAGGACATCATCATAATGTGCACAATGTGATCAAGGAGTTGATCACGGGATGATGTGTTACGGAACGAGTAAAGAGACTTGCCGGTAACGAGATTGAACAAGGTATCGGTATACCGACGATCGAATCTCGGGCAAGTACAATACCGCTAGACAAAGGGAATTGTATATGGGATCGATTGAGTCCTTGACATCGTGGTTCATCCGATGAGATCATCGTGGAACATGTGGGAGCCAACATGGGTATCCAGATCCCGCTGTTGGTTATTGACCGGAGAACGTCTCGGTCATGTCTGCATGTCTCCCGAACCCGTAGGGTCTACACACTTAAGGTTCGGTGACGCTAGGGTTATAAAGGAAGCTTGTATGTGGTTACTGAATGTTGTTCGGAGTCCCGGATGAGATCCCGGACGTCACAAGGAGTTCCAGAATGGTCCGGAGGTAAAGATTTATATATGGGAAGTCCTGTTTTGGTCATCGGAAAAGTTTCGGGCGATATCGGTAATGTACCGGGACCACCGGGAGGGTCCCGGGGGTCCACCAAGTGGGGCCACCTGCCCCAGAAGGCTGTGTGGGCCAAGTGTGGGAGGGGACCAGCCCCTAGGTGGGCTGGTGCGCCCCCCACAAGGGGCCCAAGGCGCAAGGGAGAGTGGGAGGGGGCAAACCCTAGTCCAGATGGGCCTTAAGGCCCACCTAGTGGGCGCCTCCCCTCTCTCCCCTCTTGGCCGCCCCCCAAAACCCATCTAGGGCTGGCCGCCACCCCTAGGGGGTGGAAACCCTAGAGGGGGCGCAGCCCTCCCCTTCCCCTATATATATTGGAGGTTTTTGGAGCAGCCCAACACATGAGAACTTCTCCCTCTTGGGGCAGCCCTGCCTCTCTTCCTCCTTCTCCTCTCCCGTGGTGCTTGGCGAAGCCCTGCTGGATTGCCACGCTCCTCCACCACCAACACGCCGTTGTGCTGCTGCTGGATGGAGTCTTCCTCAACCTCTCCCTCTCTCCTTGCTGGATCAAGGCATGGGAGACGTCACCGGGCTGTACGTGTGTTGAACGCGGAGGTGCCGTCCGTTCGGCACTAGGATCTCCGGTGATTTGGATCACGACGAGTACGACTCCTTCAACCCCGTTCTCTTGAACGCTTCCGCTTAGCGATCTACAAGGGTATGTAGATGCACTCTCCTTCCCCTCGTTGCTGGTTTCTCCATAGATAGATCTTGGTGACACGTAGGAAAATATTGAATTTCTGCTACGTTCCCCAACACACCGAGCTACAAGAGCTTTGTGATGAACTTCAATATGCAGGGGATGGAAAAGACCATTCCTGAAGTATTTGCAATGCTGAAATCAGCAGAGGTAGAAGTCAAAAAGGAACATCCAGTGTTGATGGTGAATAAAACCACTAAGTTCAAGAAAGGCAAGGGTAAGAAGAACTTCAAGAAGGACGGCAAGGGAGTTGCCGCGCCCGGTAAGCAAGCTGCCGAGAAGAAGCCAAAGAATGGACCCAAGCCCGAGACTGAGTGTTTTTATTGTAAGGGAAGTGGTCACTGGAAGCGGAACTGCCCCAAATACTTAGCGGACAAGAAGGCCGGCATCACGAAAGGTATATATGATATACATGTAATTGATGTGTACCTTACCAGTACTCGTAATAGCTCCTGGGTATTTGATACCGGTGCGGTTGCTCACATTTGTAACTCAAAGCAGGAGCTGCGGAATAAACGGAGACTGGCGAAGGACGAGGTGACGATGCGCGTCAGGAATGGTTCCAAGGTCTATGTGATCGCCGTCGGCACGCTACCTCTACATTTACCTACGGGATTAGTTTTAAACCTCAATAATTGTTATTTAGTGCCAGCTTTGAGCATGAACATTGTATCAGGATCTTGTTTAATACGAGATGGCTACTCATTTAAATCCGAGAATAATGGTGGTTCTATTTATATGAGAGATATGTTTTATGGTCATGCTCCGATGGTGAATGGTTTATTCTTAATGAATCTCGAGCGTAATGCTACACATATTCATAGTGTGAATACCAAAAGATGTAAGGTTGATAATGATAGTCCCACATACTTGTGGCACTGCCGCCTTGGTCACATAGGTGTCAAACGCATGAAGAAGCTCCATGCAGATGGACTTTTAGAGTCTCTTGATTACGAATCATTTGACATGTGCGAACCATGCCTCATGGGTAAGATGACCAAGACTCCGTTCTCAGGAACAATGGAGCGAGCAACCAACTTATTGGAAATCATACATACTGATGTGTGCGGTCCAATGAGTGTTGAGGCTCGCGGTGGCTATCCTTATGTTCTCACCCTCACTGATGACTTGAGTAGATATGGGTATGTCTACTTAATGAAACACAAGTCTGAGACCTTTGAAAAGTTCAAGGAATTTCAGAGTGAGGTTGAGAATCAACGTGACAGGAAAATCAAGTTCTTGCGATCAGATCGTGGGGGAGAATACTTGAGTCACGAATTTGGCACACACTTAAGAAAATGTGGAATAGTTTCACAACTCACGCCGCCTGGAACACCTCAGCGTAATGGTGTGTCCGAACGTCGTAATCGCACTCTATTAGATATGGTGCGATCTATGATGTCTCTTACCGATTTACCGCTATCATTTTGGGGCTATGCTTTAGAGACTTCTGCATTCACTTTAAATAGGGCTCCGTCGAAATCCGTTGAGACGACACTGTATGAATTATGGTTTGGGAAGAAACCTAAACTGTCGTTTCTAAAAGTTTGGGGATGCGATTCTCATGTCAAGAAACTTCAACCTGAAAAGCTCGAACCCAAATCGGAAAAATGCGTCTTCATAGGATACCCTAAAGAAACTGTTGGGTATACCTTCTACCTCAGATCTGAAGGCAAGATCTTTGTTGCCAAGAATGGGTCCTTGCTAGAGAAAGAGTTTCTCTCGAAAGAAATAAGTGGGAGGAAGGTAGAACTTGATGAAGTATTACCTCTTGAACCGGTAAGTGGCGCAGCTCAAGAAAATGTTCCTGAGGTGTCTGCACTGACTAGAGAGGAAGTTGATGATGATGATCATGAAACTTCAGATCAAGTTGCTACTGAACTTCGTAGGTCCACAAGGACACGTTCCGCACCAGAGTGGTACGGCAACCCTGTCTTGGAAATCATGTTGTTAGACAACGGAGAACCTTCGAACTATGAAGAAGCGATGGCGGGCCCAGATTCCGACAAATGGCTAGAAGCCATGAAATCCGAGATAGAATCCATGTATGAAAACAAAGTATGGACTTTGACTGACTTGCCCGAAGATCGGCGAGCCATAGAAAATAAATGGATCTTTAAGAAGAAGACAGACGCGGATGGTAATGTGACCATCTATAGGGCTCGACTTGTCGCTAAGGGTTATCGACAAGTTCAAGGGGTTGACTATGATGAGACTTTCTCACCCGTAGCGAAGCTGAAGTCCGTCCGAATCATGTTAGCAATTGCCGCATTCTATGATTATGAGATATGGCAAATGGACGTCAAAACGGCATTCCTTAACGACTTTCTTAAGGAAGAATTGTATATGATGCAGTCGGAAGGTTTTGTCGATCCTAAGAATGCTAACAAGGTGTGCAAGCTCCAACGCTCAATCTATGGGCTGGTGCAAGCATCTCGGAGTTGGAACATTCGCTTTGATGAGATGATCAAAGCATTTGGGTTTATGCAGACTTATGGAGAAGTCTGCGTTTACAAGAAAGTGAGTGAGAGCTTTGTAGCATTTCTCATATTATATGTGGATGACATACTGTTGATGGGAAATGATATAGAATTCTTGGAAAGCATAAAGGCCTATTTGAACAAGTGTTTTTCAATGAAGGACCTTGGAGAAGCTGCTTATATATTAGGAATCAAGATCTGTAGAGATAGATCGAGACGCCTCATCGGTCTTTCACAAAGTATGTACCTTGACAAGATATTGAAGAAGTTCAATATGGATCAGTCCAAGAAAGGGTTCTTGCCTGTATTGCAAGGTGTGCGATTGAGCACGGCTCAATGCCCGACCACGGCAGAAGATATAGAAGAGATGAGTGTTATCCCCTATGCCTCAGCCATAGGGTCTATCATGTATGCTATGCTATGTACCAGACCTGATGTAAACCTTGCCGTAAGTTTGGTAGGAAGGTACCAAAGTAATCCCGGCATGGAACACTGGACAACGGTCAAGAATATCCTGAAGTACCTGAAAAGGACCAAGGAAATATTTCTCGTTTATGGAGGTGATGAAGAGCTCGTCATAAAGGGTTACGTCGATGCTAGCTTCGACACAGATCTGGATGACTCTAAGTCACAAACCGGATACGTGTATATTTTGAATGGTGGGGCAGTAAGCTGGTGCAGTTGCAAGCAAAGCGTTGTGGCGGGATCTACATGTGAAGCGGAGTACATGGCAGCCTCGGAGGCAGCACAAGAAGCAGTCTGGGTGAAGGAGTTCATTACCGACCTAGGAGTCATACCCAATGCGTCGGGCCCGATGACTCTCTTCTGTGACAACACTGGAGCTATTGCCCTTGCCAAGGAGCCCAGGTTTCATAGGAAGACCAGGCATATCAAGCGTCGCTTCAACTCCATTCGTGAAAGTGTTCAAAATGGAGACATAGAGATTTGTAAAGTACATACGGACCTGAATGTAGCAGATCCGTTGACTAAACCTCTCCCTAGAGAAAAACATGATCAACACCAGAACTGCATGGGTGTTCGATTCATCACAATGTAACTAGAATATTGACTCTAGTGCAAGTGGGAGACTGTTGGAAATATGCCCTAGAGGCAATAATAAAATGGTTATTATTATATTTCTTTGTTCATGATAATTGTCTATTGTTCATGCTATAATTGTGTTATCCGGAAATCGTAATACATGTGTGAATACATAGACCACAACACGTCCCTAGTGAGCCTCTAGTTGACTAGCTCGTTGATCAAAAGATAGTCATGGTTTCCTGACTATGGACATTGGATGTCGTTGATAACGAGATCACATCATTAGGAGAATGATGTGATGGACAAGACCCAATCCTAAGCTTAGCTCAAAGATCGTGTAGTTCGTTTGCTGTAGCTTTTCTGAATGTCAAGTATCATTTCCTTAGACCATGAGATTGTGCAACTCCCGGATACCGTAGGAGTGCCTTGGGTGTGCCAAACGTCACAACGTAACTGGGTGACTATAAAGGTACATTACAGGTATCTCCGAAAGTGTCTGTTGGGTTGGCACGAATCGAGACTGGGATTTGTCACTCTGTATGACGGAGAGGTATCTCTGGGCCCACTCGGTAATGCATCATCATAATGAGCTCAATGTGATCAAGTGGTTGATCACGGGATCATGCATTACGGTACGAGTAAAGTGACTTGCCGGTAACGAGACTGAACAAGGTATTGGGATACCGACGATCGAGTCTCGGGCAAGTAACGTACCGATTGACAAAGGGAATTGTATACGGATTGATTGAATCCTCGACATCGTAGTTCATCCGATGAGATCATCGTGGAGCATGTGGGAGCCAACATGGGTATCCAGATCCCGCTGTTGGTTATTGACCGGAGAGTCGTCTCGGTCATGTCTTCATGTCTCCCGAACCCGTAGGGTCTACACACTTAAGGTTCAGTGACGCTAGGGTTGTTAGGAAGACTTGTATGTGATTACCGAATGTTGTTCGGAGTCCCGGATGAGATCCCGGACGTCACGAGGAGTTCCGGAATGGTCCGGAGGTAAAGATTTATATATGGGAAGTTGTCATGCGGTTGCCGGAAAGGTTCGGGTGCATATCGGTATTGTACCGGGGCCACCGGAGGGGTTCCGAGGGTCCACCGGGAGGGGCCACCTCTTTCGGAGCGCCTTATGGGCTGTATGGAGAAGGGAACCAGCCCAAGTGGGCTGGGGCGCCACACCCCCTAGGGCCCATGCGCCTAGGGTTGGGGGAAACCCTAAGGGGGGCGCCCCCTTGCTTGGGGGGCAAGCCCCCCTCCCCTTGGCCGCCGCCCCCCTCTAGATCTCATCTAGAGGGGCCGGCCCCCTTCCCCCTTCCCCTATAAATAGATGGGTGAGGGGAGGGTTGCATACAACATCCAAGGTGCATCCCCTCCCCTCCCCAACACCTCTCCTCCTCCATAAGAGCTTGGCGAAGCCCTGCCGGAGTATTGCAGCTTCACCACCACCACGTCGTCGTGCTACTGTTGGAGCCCTCTTCCTCAACCTCTCCCTCCTCCTTGCTGGATCAAGGCGCGGGAGACGTCCTCGCTCCGTACATGTGTTGAACGCGGAGGTGCCATCCGTTCGGCGCTAGGATCTTCGGTGATTTGGATCACGTCGAGTACGACTCCATCAACCCCGTTCTCTTGAACGCTTCTGCTCGTGATCTACAAGGGTATGTAGATGCACTCCTCTCTCCCTCGTTGCTAGATGACTCCATAGATTGATCTTGGTGATGCGTAGAAAATTTTAAAATTCTGCTATGTTCCCCAACACTTTTCACTGCCGGCCGATTCCAGAAGAATATGTTAGGGTGATGGTGGATGAAATAACTGACGGATTTGAGGACCTCGAGCTTGACCACCCTACGGGTGAAGGGGAGACTCGGCTGGGTTCTTCTCTGAAGACTCCATGCCTATGGCGGAAGGAGCTCATCAACCTTCCCAATTGGACGCCTTCGCCTCCTCCCCCTCCTCCGGCGAGTCAGGGCACTCCGCCTCCTCCTCCGCCTCCTCCTCAGGCGAGTGATCAGGGCACTCAGCCTCCTTCTCCGGCGCGTGGCGGCACTCCACCTCCTTCTCCGCCTGCGCCAGCAAAGGTGGAAGAGACCCGCCGCCTCCTCCTGATCCACCTCGCTAGCAAGGGCGGAAGAGACCCGCCACCGCTCCGGCTGCTCCGGCACGTCGTAGTCCTTCTCCTCCGCCTCGTAAGCAACGGAAGAAGACAGTCGTAGCCGCTCCGTCTGCTCGGCCGGCGTCTAGCAGTACAGCCAGAGGCAAGAGGCAATACAGATTTGGTCCATCTCTCAAGCCTCTAGAGAAGTTACCATACGAGAGAACCGTGGAGGAAACCACGAAGATCGTGCAAGCCGAAGTGAGGGAGTTCTTTGAAGGGGTGAAAGCAAAGAAACATCCACCTTCGGAGGAGAAGATAGATCCGGTGAAAGCGAAGCGCACTCTGGCTGCCCTGAAGAAACCACCAAAGTCTCCGTCGAAAGGCAACTATGAGCGCATTATTGAAAGTTCATTTATTGAAGCAGAGCGGTCGGGAAGTACTATCAGTGATCAAAGGTTAAAAGAACGATGAGCTGGGAAAAAATTGCCTAGCTCGGCGAACAAGCGAACCAATCGTGCCCCCCGCTCAAGGTGTCTAGCGATATCATCGCTAATGATCCGAGGATGGTGCCCGGTTATACCAATCTTGGAGATTACCTACCCGACGATGTACATTATGATTTCTTGGTGGTGGACGAACACAGATACCATTACGGGAAGCCTCTCGTCAATGATGAAAGATCTCTAACAACGATGATGCGAAGATTCCATGATTGGTACATGAAAACCTGCAGAGAGTCTGGGGGGTGAATATTTTGACGCTGAGAGTTAAAGAGGAGCATGAACTCATTGGAATTGATCTGTTGAATGTTCCATTTGAGGAGTTCTTCCAGTTTTTCAATCGAAAGGCCCTCGGTAAATGAATGGTCACTTGCTACTGTCTGTAAGTACTACTTCTGTCATTAAGTCTCTATATATAGGTTAGCTCTTTCATTGCATGTATATATAATTATCCTCACTATATTATACAGATTGAAGATCGCCGAATTGAAGAAAAAACAAATCGGTGATATTGGGTTCATTAACACAAATCTCATAGATGCATATACGGTTGAATTTAAGGCCAGAGAGACCGAGGCCAACTTGCTACGATCGTTGGTAATAAATGAAAACAAAGATATAATACTCTTTCCTTACAACTTCAAGTGAGTGTTACTGTCTTGTGCATATTCGGTTTCCCTTATTAGTCCAGGTTATAGTAATGTAATTGATGAGTTATGCATGCGTGTGCAGGTTCCACTATATTCTCCTAGAGATTAAGATTGAACATGGACTAGTAACCGTCTTAGACTCGAGACGAAAAGATCCCCATGAGTATGCGGAGATGATTGAAATGCTCGAGAAGTAAGTTAAATCGATCATTATCGCACCATATCGGCAACTTTGTTCATTTCCTGATATCAAGTAATTGTTTTCTTTGTCTGGCAGGGTTTGGACAAAATTCACCTCAAAAGCTCCGGGGCTGCCGAAGAAGCTGCAATTTAGACACCCGAAAGTAAGTACTACTAGCATGTTCCACGCATCTCCTAGTGATTCAAGCGCTAGTTTCATCAATACCATTTATAGCATGCTTGCTTTTAGTTTGATTGACCTCTATTTCTTGTAAAGTGGTTGTGGCAGGAAGCCGGAAATAATTACTGTGGATACTACGTTTGCGAGTCCATCCGCCATACGACCTGTGAGCGGGGCTACTCTGACAAACAATATGAAGTGCGTAAATAATAATATTCACAATTTTATTTTATTACCATCATTTGTGTTGAGTTTCATTTATTCATATATATATATATATATATATATATATATATATATATATGTATTGACCCCCTTCTTCAAATTGGATGTTTCGGATGCGAGATGAACTCCTACCACCAGATCGTATGCGAGCAATTCAAGAGGAATTAGCGACATTCTTTCTTGACCACCTGATTGATAAAGACGGAGAATATCATATGGAACCTGAGTTCATATATAATTAGAAGATTATATTGTAAGAGATCTTATATTGTATATATGTAGCCAGTAGCGTCGGATAGATATACGAAAACTTGTTGTTCGACCAATCTCTCGGAGAAGGAGAGGTGGTCGATATCACTTCTCTCTGTATGCATATGTTCATGATGATCTTCTGTTTTCTTCATTTGCTTACTAGCTAGCGTGTCGAGCCCTCTCTATATGTATAGTACGTAGCGTCGACCAAGCACGAAGATAAGAGAGGACACTTCTCTCTATTAATTAGCTAGCTAACACAATATATGAAACACCTAAATTAACCCCCCAAAACCCCTAAACCACCCCCTTAAAAAACAAAAATCTCGGCTCCTGCCAGCTGCTGACGCGTGGACGCCTATTAATCCCCGGTTGGTGCCACCAACCGGGACCAAAGGGCCGCCTGCCTGGGCTCGCCGCACCGGCCATGTGGAGGCCCATATGTCTCGGTTCGTGTAAGAACCGGGACTAAAGGAGGGCTTTAGTAACGACCCTTTAGTCCCGGTTCAACAACCGAGACAAATGGCCCTTACGAACCGGGACAAATGGCCCTTACGAACCGGGACAAATGGCCCTTTTTCTACTAGTGAGCCCTGCTAGTCAGTTACATCAGCTCGTTACCAAAGCAGAGGACCAGCTTAACTCCAAGTGCCTTTCTTTTCATTTTCATGGAGAGCATTATCCTAGTGGCTTGGTCAATTTGAAATACTCCCTCCATTTACTTATACAAGGCACTATAAAATATATGTTTTGCATTTATAGAAGGTCACCAGTAATCGAGACAAAATTAATGATATTTTCTCGTACTAGTAACCTGTTTAATAGTTGCATGAATGCAGTCATAATGACAGTCAGCTACTTCCTCCTCCTAGTAAACGAAAAGAAAAGCTGACTTGCAAAGCAGGCATTAAAATTTACATTGGTATCTATAATTTAAGTTTGTGGCCTTATATATAAAAATGGAGGGGATACGATAAATGCATGACTGCATTTTAAAGGGCAACAAGCCAAACCTATTAATGACTAGCGTAGCTTATTAGTACTCCCTCTCTCCCAGTTTACAAGATGTGCATGTACCTCTAGGTCGTCAATTTGACCAACCTAATAGAAGTTATATATTACAAAAAACATACCATCATAAACTTCAGATGTTCTATTTTCAAATGGTATAATTTTTGTGTTATATAGTTTATATTACGGTGGTAAAATTGGTAACCTAGGGTACGCGCACACCTTGTAAACTGAAACGGAGGGAGTATGGTTTTGCTACCCTTACACATTTTTTTAGGATCCAACACTCGCTAGCTTTTTGCACATATTAGACAGTAGCAATACTTACATGCACCACATAAGCAATAAGGATAAAAATGAGAGAAAAAAGAGGAACGGAAAATAAGGCTGTTAGAGCAACTCTAGCAGACCTCGCATCCCGCCCCAACCCGCAAAATAACCGCCAAAGTGCGGGTTGGGGCGGGAAAACCTGTCCGATCAGAACCCGCATCCCGCCCCGACCCGCAAATTGTTTTGCAGGGCGCGACAAATATTCTCCCCAACCTCTAGTTTCACGGGGTCGGAGGCCAACACGAGCTCAGCCCCTATCCGCAGCGAGATTTGGCGGAAGGGACATTTCTGTGCGTCCTTTCCCGCTCCCCCCATCCTCTGCCACCATTGCCCCGCCTCCCCACGCTTCGGTGCTTTCTCCCTGGCCGTCCCTCTCCGCCATGGACGACTCCCTGCTGTCCCCCGTCACCGTCAAGGTCGCGCACGCTCCTTCCCCTCGGGCGGATCTCGTCACCGGCCATATTGGCCCCGCCGCCGCCGCCCAAGCTAACGCCACGCCTGCTCACAAGTGGCAGGGAAACGTGGTCGTGCAGGGCGGGAATCCGGCTACCCCCGCCGCGAAGGCCCGTGCTCCGGGCGCCAACGTCACAGCGCGATCCCCGCCGACGACGGAGAATGTCGGCAAGGTCGCCGGCGTAAAACGGAGGAAGATTCCGGCTACAAAGAAGCCGCCTTGTTGGGAGTTGCTCAAAAAGTGCGAGAAGTGGAAGTTGATCGACAAAGAATCCCCACCAAAGAGAGGCTCCCTTAAAAACATGGATGAAGATGAGGATGATGATGGCCCAAGAAATTTGCACAAGCCCGATGGCAACAAGAAGACTAAAGAGAAGATGAAGAGAGACCAAGAAGCATCGAGCTTGAGGGAGAAGATTGATGCCATGGTGCAATCAAACGAGTTTATGTTGTTGAAGTCGTTGGAGATCAAGAAAGAGTTGGCCGAGAAGCAGGCAAAGGAGAAGCAAGAAAAGTGGCAATTGCTCAAGGAAGAGAGGCTGCAAAGCTGCCATTGAGGAGAGAAGAGCACGCGCTGCAGAAAACAAAGCCATGTCCAAGCTGCTCGCCGAAGAGAACAAGATCATGTCAATGAACCGCAATGACATGGACGATCTCACCAAAACATGGCATGATATGGTAAGGAGAGAAATCTTGAAGAGGAGAATGGTTGTGTCGGCCGGTGCGTGCTACAGTTCGGAGATGTTTTCTCTGCTCCATATGGTGGCAATGTCGATGATTTCGGGGCCGGAGTTGGAACAAGCGCCGGAGGTGGATTCCTTGGTGGCGATGAACTTCAAGATGGACTCGGCCAAGATGGTGCGGAGTGAAGATTGACCAAGATGGTGCCGGACATGGGCGTAGACTTTTGCAGGGCCCTCTTTTGCGTTTGTCGTACTGAACTTCGCTTTTATTTGCGCGTAAAACTGTGTTATGTCGTTTGAATTTGAACTTATTTGTGGAAACCTATGTCAAATGCGAGAATTGCCGTTTTTTGTTTGCGGATCGTCACGGCGGTGTCCGAGCAGAACCCACAGAAGTCGACCCGTAAAAAAAAATATTCACGGAATATACTTTTTTACGTGTCCGTTTGAGGGGTCTGCATTTGTGGCCGTCCGAGCCAGCCCGCAAAAGCGGTTTTCCACGACATGCAAACGCGTTTTGCAGGCCAGCCGGATGCGGAGTCTGCTAGAGTTGCTCTTAAGGGCATCTCCAACAGCGACTTATAAATTTCCTCCCGCATCTGTCCATGGACAGGGGTCAGTCCGCAGACACGGATGCGAGAGACCGCCATCCAATGCTATCCGCATACATGTCAACAACTTTTTGAACCAAGCGAACAAAATTCATGCAAACACAGTAGATTTTATACAAACTGGACGAAAATATTTACATTTTGAATATATTTTTAACCGAAAACGATACCGAACTAAGATAAAACTAGTATACGGCCGGATATTCATTCTGACGACATTAAATCAAACTTATTATATTCGGTGATCTACAAGTTTTATGCAGAATTTTATGACTAACCATGTGAATGATTAATTCCTATTATAACTATATAATAGATTAAGTGAAACATGAGAATTTAATTCTTTCTATAAAATACTCGGCTAAGCTCTAACAAATATAAGTGAAGCAAAAGAGTATTTCACAAATAACGGTGTTCGAAATGTAGATAAGCGGGCATCCAAACTTGAAAAGATACAAGTGAAGCACATGAATCATTCTATAAAGTCATACTCAAAAGATATAAATGAAGTGCAAAGAACATTCAATAAATCAATCAAGGACTATTTCATACCAGGATGGTGCATCACTAAAATAAAATAAAATAACACAAGGCGCTTCAAGAATTTACGCATATCATGTGAACAAAACAAAAATTGTTACATACCAATAATTATTGAGGAAGAAAGATGTGATGTCATCTGGGGCATCCCTAAACTTAGATGCTTGAGTGCCCTTGAATATTTACTTTGGGTGCCTTGGAAATCCTAAAGCTTGAACTGCCGCCTCTCCTTATTCTTCTCAAATCAATTTCCTCGGCCTTCGAACACTTCATCCACATAAAACTTAATCAAACTTTTTATTAGAGGCGTTAGTACATATAAAATCAAATCCTATCATATCTTGATGTAACAATATTGTATAATTATAATTCAACATTACCTATTGTATGCTAACCCAATTATAATACTCCCACATCAATGGGGCTTGGCAAAATTGCAAACACAAGCAGATAAAGAAACTATAACAACAATGTGTGAAACACGAAAGTTTGTAAAGATGTAGATTGTACATATACGAACGATTATTATGTCGATCAGGTTGATATAGTGATCATGCTGTATCTGTTGTGAGTTCTTCGTCAGAGTCATTAGGAGAAGCAACTGTAGTTGCTACTGCTGTGGCGTTTTTCGAATAGGAATTTACCCCTGCTTATTATCTTTGCTTCAATGAGTAGTTTTTTTACAACAGAGATTAAAATCTGAAATGTTACCGTCAGGCAAAAAAAAAAGATAATCTAAAATGACAGGAAACAACACGGGGGTCATCAATCGAGCTTCACGGTGGAGAAGAGGCAGTAGACGAAGCAGAAAGAGGCGGCGAGCCCGACGGCGCCGGTGGCCAGCATGACGGCGAGCGCCATGAGCAGCGAGTACCCGACGTAGAGCGCGGCGGACACCGGGCCGCTGAGGCTGTGCAGGTCGAACACGAGGTAGTACACGGCGTACCCGAGGATGTAGGCGGCCACGGAGCCGGAGGCGAAGAAGGAGCGCCACCACCACCGCCAGTCCTCCACGCACAGCCCCATGTACGTGAGCACCACCGACACCTCGGCGCACACCGCCACCAGCAGCCCCAGCACCACCAGCAGGAACCCGAACACGTAGTACACCCGCCCCAGCCACAGGCTCGACATGATGAAGAAGAGCTCGATGAAGAGCGTCCCGAACGGCAGCGTGCCCGCCACCGCCACGAAAACCCACGGCGAGCACTGCGCCGCCGGCACCTGCCGCGCGATTTTGTTCGTCTTCACGGGGTACTCCACGTGGCCGCGCACGCGCGACGCCAGGAGGCCGCCGGCCAGGGTCAGCGGCACCGACACGAAGAACCAGAGCAGGATCAGCACCACGAACAGCGCGAACGGCACGGCGCCCGTGCTGCCGTTGTGCCACAGCACGCAGTTGAGCGCCGTGAAGACGGAGAACCCGACGCCCGGGAACACGAAGGAGGCGCGCCACGCCACGGCCTTCCATCCGGCGCTGTCGCCGTGCCGCACCGTCTTCCAGAGGCGCACGGAGGTGTACCCGGCGGCGAGGCCCAGGACGAGGTACAAGCAGAGCATGCCGCTGACGAGCGCGCCCCGGGATGCCGGAGACATGAACCCGAGCGCCGCGAAGAGGATGGTGACCATGCCCATGCCCAGGATGCGCACGCCGTCGCCGACCATCACACACAGGAGCACCGGGTGGCTGGGCTCCCGGAACGCGTCCCCGGCCACGAGCTTCCACCCGGCCATGTCATCGGCGTGCGGGGCCGCCTCGCTGCCGAGCTCCTCGTACTGCGCGAGGTCGCGCCGCACGGTGCGCAGCAGGATGACCAGCACGATGGCCGCCAGGAACGCCACCACCACGATGGAGTTGAGGATGGAGAACCAGTGCACCTGGGCGCCGCCCATCTCCAGGTACGCGTCCCACCGCGACGGCCACTCCACGGCGCCCTCCACGAAGGCAACCTCGTAGGAGAAGGCCAGCGGCCTGTTGGCCTGCACGCGCATGCCGACCACAGAAGGGTCGCATCCGGCGGCCGCCTTGGACGAGAAGCCGTCGTACATCTTCTTGTCCCCGATGGCCGCCTCGTCGTGCTCCACGCTGCACGGCACGACCTCGAACCCGACGACGGTGTACCCGCCGCCGCCGCCGCCGCCGCCTGATAGGCTGATAAGCTCAGACGCGTCGGCGGTGGCCATCAAGGCCTCCACCCTGGTGGTGCCATTCTTCTGCTTGTTGACCAGGACCGTGAGCCTGAGGTGGTTGTACACGTAGTACTCCCCGTCATCGGCGCGCACGCCGACGGGGAAACCCGTGGACCGGAGCAGCACCTCCGGCGCGATGGGATTATTCACGTACCGGACCACGGGGAGCGTGTCGAGGAGGAGGTTAACGTGGTAAGCATCGTCGATGCGGGACTTGATGAGGTCAGCGGCGGCGGGGGACACCGGGTCAGTGCGGCAGAGGAACAAGGCGGCGCTGCTGTTCTCGAGCATGGAGAAGCGGTAGGGCGACGTCTCGATGCGGTCCCCGAGGAGGAGCTCGCCGAGGCTCTCGGCGGCGCGGCTGACGCCGCCTTGCGGGGCGCAGAAGGGGAGGGAGTAGTAGGGGAAAGGGAGCTTGGAGGACGGCGAGGTGAGGGAGTTCACCTTGGCGGCGAGGGCCTCGCCGGGGAGGTAGCGGTGCGGGTAGCTCCCCGGGAGGTAGAAGGCCGTCGCCGGAGAGGTGTTCAAATGCATCAGGAAGAGAAGAAGGGTGGAGAGGATGGTGGACGTGGTGGGGGAAGCCATTGCCGCCATTGCCTTGGGCTTGCAATGCAGGAGCAGGAAGAGGTCGCCGGTTTGCTGCTCGATCGATGCTGTTTGCTGGGCGATGAGATTCTGGGTGTGAAACTCTTCTTATTGATGACGTCTGCTTTCTTGAATACTACTGTACTTTGCAAGCAAAGGGAAGGAACGACCCAGCTCCACTCCACTGAATCACTCATCCGTCCAAGAACAGAGAGTTGACATCACTCATGCACGCCACGCCACGATTTATCTCCCAGACTTACGAAAAGGAGGCACGCCCGGGCAGGATGCTAGATCAAGCAAAGTATTCTCTTTTGCCACTTCTTTCACCTATACTTACACAATGCCTCCTGATCAACATTGGGATTTGGGACCCTAAAACAAAAACATTGGGATTTGGGAGAGCTGCGTTCTTGGCATACATTCTTGGCATTGGGACCCTAATGCTCACTCCGCTGCTAACTGCAGGAGTTCACGGATACCTTCACACACCTGCATTTAAACAGTATAAGAGGGAGTACCATCTGAACATAAGCAGATTATAACATCATCTATACTGCATAAACGAAGCACGCAGTTTGTTCTACATACCATCTTGATCTGTGCTTTTATGCTCGCAATGAGGTGTGTGTACTCATCTATCTGTCTGCAAACACGCAAAAGTTTACAACTTTAACATGTGAGTGAATGGATGTCAACTACAGAGAATCAGGAGCTTTACAAGAAAAAAGGGGCACGTTCAAGCATAAAAATTAAAGGGAAACCATAACAGCATATGAATGTGTCGTACAAGGGCTCAACATTGAGAATGGCAGTAGCTGTAGTACAAACAACCTATTATAAAGCAAGCAGGGCAGGCTATACCTGAGCACACGCACACAGAATGGAATGATGTGGCTACACAACTGGGCCCGTACTAGTTAGCCGATAAACATAAAGGCACTCAAGAGTCGAAACATCTAAGATGATACATATATGCTATGAGCCACAAAGGAGGCGACCCACTAGTATGGTCTGACGGCGAATAACAACAGTTTACAATGCTATTGAATGCTACATAAGCATGTTCTCTTCCTGAAATTTCTACGGGTGTCTACGGAAGCAAACATTAGATGCAGATAAGTAACACAAACCAGATGAACAGAATCAGCTTTGCCTCTGTATAAAATGTATTCGGCATCTGATGGCTAAAGCGAGCATCAAGCTCCAACAAGGAAATGGATACCATGAATAGGTAAATACTAATATCATCTAGAAATCTAAGAGCCATCACAAGGCTCGAGAATACCATCTCTTTCTGTTCTCCCTGATTCACAAGAAAAGGAGAATCCAAGCACTTCACCTAAACCAACATTTTCAACCAAGTACAATAATATGGCTAAAACAAGTATATACTATCAACACAAACTGTGTTGAACAGAGCATAAAGCACCCAAACCTCCCTGAATCATCAACATCTCTTTAGCATAACTCCATTCTCACAAACATGTGCTGCACGCGTAATAAAACTGCTGCGCAGAAGCAAGATCTGATATTCAAATGTTTGAGTTGAGTTACCTGGCCAACCTTGCTTCTCGTACAGATATAAACTGCAGAGCCTCTTGCCAAGTAAATTCCACATGAAAACCTAGACCGATATCCACAAAAATGTGCCTCGTGTCCGGCCTGCAGAAATCACAACAGAATAATGCAATAAGATCTCAAAAGTTCAAGAAATCTGAAGGTAGGCTTATGTTCGAAACAGTCAATTCTCATTAGCACTTCACAATAATGATCTGAAGCTATTCCAACCTTTTAAGGTTAAGCTAACAGCTGGTTAAACAAATGTAGTTAAAATAAGAAGCAGCATAAGGACATATCAAAGCAAGTTCCATGTTTGCTTGTTATACTGTTTAATGGCCAACTGCATCCTTCCAATTTGTGAAGTGAACATCAATCTAATTCATTTGCATGCTGTCTCCCTATGCGAACACCACTTTTTTCTTACAAAGGCAGCCGACCTTTTCGTACTTTTCAGATGCATATAGAAACGCCTTTCTCATGTCTATCCTACTGCAAAAGCTATACATCAAGCATAGATGCACTCCAGTTTACATGCATACTGACATTATTGGATTGAGTAATATAATCTGGCCTATAAAGAGTAAAGAGTGCAAACCACCGACCTAATAATATTATTTTTATTTGATGGTCTTTGGTTTTTCTTAAATTGGGAATAGGATAGAGAAATTCCTTTTCTAGAGATTACAGAGAAAGTGAGAGAGTTTATGTTACTATACTTCAGATTATTTAGGCAGGGGAGAGGGAAAAGGATGTTTACACTTCTGCCTGCATGTACACCTCTGAGCCAAGATTGACCATGGATCGCATGCTCGTTACACCATTCTTTTCCAAGTTTTCGATGTTCTTCTTCAAATCCAAGCTGCCAACACCCCATAAATAAAGGTTCATTGATCAGAAGGATGATCAGTATTAAGACCATATATTTGAATAGTTGGAATCAGGGGGCCTGAATGTTTCAGTACAGCTACAACACGAGGGAAGACGAGGAGAGAACTGAGTAGCTTACAAAGTCTTCTGCTGCTGGAACAAGTTATCGCGCTGGGCTATGGCGTTCACAAGGTCAGGCTTGAGCCGCCGGTCAACGAAATCTTCGAACTTCTTCACCTTGTCCTGCCGGAGACGCGCCTCCGCCACGGCCATGGCCATGCCCCCCGCGGTTTCCTTTGAGGTTCGTGAGCCGCAAGATATATAATGCCGTACTGGACAGCGGCTGCGGGGACACCTCTGTCACCGCCAAGGCTATAAAATTTTAGTATCAATATATAGGTTAGGGTTGTCATTTGTTGATGTAGCATAATCTTCAAACTGATATATTGTGTATGCAACCATGCTACAATAAGCAGCAACTGAGGACATGGTGTGTGTACGAACGTAACCCTTATACTACAGCGTCAGCATATATCAGAATAAGCTTAACAAATTGTTACAAATAGCAAATAGTATATATCATAGCTACAATCAAATCGGTACACGTAGCACGCACACAGCACGCCGAGCACACCCGCAGGCCACACAGGCAACACGCCGCCGCGCGCGCTGTGGGATCGGGGGAGGCAGCCTATAGGGAGAGAGGCGGAGGGCGTTACCTTGCCGTTGGTCCGGGGCTCGGGGGCGCCTTCCGGTGCGGGGAGGCGTCCGTGGGCTCGGCGGCAGGAGGAGGTTGAAGGCGAGGCGGCGGTGGTTTCGGGGGCGAGACCAGTCAGCGGGTGGCGGCGGCCATAGGTCCGGGCGGTTTTGTGCGGAGGCTTGCTGCAAGGACGGGGGATACTGGAGAATCGGGTAGGTGTGGAGTGGACGGCCGAGATTCTACGGGCCAATGCGTGCGTGGACTCTGCCACTGCCAGACGGACCAGCTCCCCCGTTGTCAGTTTCGCTCGCACTACCCACATATCGGTGAGAATCTGCAATTCTCAGCCTTCGGTTCTTGAGACGAGGTTGAGCATATGTATGGTTGATCCAATCACTTGTAAAAAAAGAAAGAAAGAAAATTCTAATCATTTGCCTTGTCTTGGCTTCTACAGTATCTTACATGTAATACAGTTCCTCAGTTAATAAGAAGAACAAAACAAATACAGTTCCTGTGTGGTAAGCCATTAACCTTTCTACAGCTTTCCGTAGAAAAAAAGGGAGGGGGTCAAAACTAGCTGCTGTTTGTCAGCGTATTCCACTACTAACAGTAACATCAGACAGAAATTCACATACCAAATGGCACTGTGACCGCCAATTATCTTGGCCTTCAGGCTATGATAATGTGATCACTTGACTTTTGTCGATTATCTTGGCTTTTCCCGATCACTGTGACTGCCTCGCCATCTTAAACAGCAAGGGCATGTGTGAGAAGAAGCACTTGATCACTTTCCCAAACTATACTGTTCTGACACAGAAGAAATATCCTCCTTCAGGCATTTTAAGACTTCAATGTACTTTTATATTAGCATCTTTGGCTTCCGGTACTTTGAGGATTGCCAGCACTGTCTGCCTAGATTTTTTCTTTGTTTGTGTGCATCATCATTAGCCTACTACAAATTTGATACCCACCCTTTGTTGCTCTAGCTTTCTCGAGACTTCCTGATCTATCCTTGTGTGGATTATCGAGGAGATCTATCACCCACTCGATGAATTTCGCATGTGTAAAACATTCCTAACATCATTAGTAAAACTGTACTTCCATGTCCAATCCTGCAGACACACCAATGAAATTCCAGTCAGAAACTGAACACTTGCAGTACAGTTCTCTGTCCATAATGGAACATGTCTAGTTGTATCAAGTTCTGTTGTAAATCCCTTTACTCTACACAGTTACTGAAAAGGGGCATTGCAAGCTGATGGATGCATGATGTGAAGAGATCAAAACAATGCATTTGTCATCATGAAGAGAATGCAGCCTTTTGTGATACCTTGAGCTGAAAGTACCTGCTGCTTAAGAGATCGTTAAGGTATCATCGTGCGGGATATCCATCAGTAGGCCGGAAGCCGCCTGAGAAAATGACAAAAAAGGAGTAATTGTGATTTGTGAATACTTCTTCAAGAATTATGGTTCCGCTATCAGGATAAACTTAATTGTAGGGTCTAGAAAGATGAAAACATATCTCTTACCTGCTGAAGACAACTGTCCATGACTACATTGCTAATGCTCAGAGCTTCGAGTTCTTCCATCAAGAGATCATTGTTCTGAAACAACGTTGACAGAGCCCGGCGTATTTGCTTGTGGGGCAAATCTGATCTCTCTAACAGAATCAAGGCTCTTGTTGCTTGAGAGAAAGTTTGCAAGCCAAAAATGGATGGTGGACTTGGCATCACCAACCTCACAGTTCAATAAGGCACTCCTCATGGAATATCTTCATAAATTCTACAACAATAATGATATGGCCTAGGTCAGGCTGGTTTGGAACTACTATGAAGACTCAATCCCTCATGTGTCTTGTCCCCCACAGGCTCCTTCTGCTAGCGAGACTGCTCAATCTTCACAGCAAATTCCTCCATGTGCCCTCTTGCTCTGCTGGAAGGGGCAGCACCATTGGGTTTTTGGAGTGATCGCTGGCTTGGCCCCGGTACAAAGCTTCACCTTCGCTTCCCCAGGCTTGACCCCTTTGCCATCAATAACCAGATCCCTGAGCCCCAGGCCCTGGCTCACCCCGACATCTCATATCTTTCCACCTGCCCCTCTCTGCTCAAGTTATTGACAAGCTGCAGCTCCTCAGCTCCATCCTCCAGGATGCACACCTCAAACTAATGCTGGTGATGAATGGTTCTACCCCTGGGGTGGTGGACTCTTCTTTCTCCGAGGTTTACGAGTGCCCCTCTCTGCTCAAGTTTTTGACTGGCTGCTTCTCATGGACATGCTCAACACCAGAGACATGCTTCAACGGAGAAATATGCACATTGAAGACGGGTACAACTGTGTTCTATGCTCTACTGAATCTCTTGAGACCAGTGATCATCTCTTCTGGCACTGTCATAGCATGGAATGCTGGATCATATCGGTTTGCCCCAGAATTCATCTCGGAATTTCTACAGCATGATTGCCTCTGCCAAATTAAACTTCCACAATCCCTTCTTCCTGGAAGCTTACATCATTGTTCCCTAGTCCATTTAGAAACAAAGGAATGTGAAAACCTTCAACAACATCTCCTCTAGCTTAGGATCTTGGTCTTTTATTTCTAAGCGGGAATTTTACCTCATCTACTTTAGAATGAAGTCTGATATTGCTGATCCCATTTGCGTCTGGCTTGACTCAACTGCTCAAACTCCTGTATAGAATTTACTGTCGGAGCCTCCCCTACAGTATTGGGTTAAAAAAAACAGCTGAAAACTTAAGCAGCAGGAGGCTGCCGATGTCAAATGAATTGGGATATGCTGCAAACTAGAACATTGATGTCAGCCACCAACTCTTTGACTCCAGCAAAATGACTGAATTCAACAACAATAAAAAACTATAAGCTGATTAACTACCAATAGTCAAGGCAAGAACATTTCCCTTCTTTCATATGATGGAATCTACTGCCATCTCTCACAATAATCTCCCTATTGAAAACCTTTGTCACCATCTTACTGAATTCATGACAATCCCCACACACCTGAAGGTTCTTAACAATACGGATTGGGTTGCCAACTTCCGTAACTATGAACCCATAAGCAATTGCCAGACGCTCGCTGTGCACCTTGACTGCATGCACCTTCTCTTCATCTCCAATGTCATGCAATACAGATGACACGTCTGGTACGTACCCTGCATCTGCCAACCTTCTGTTAATCATGTCGAGCATGTTATATATCCGAATGGAATCCTTGTGATCCATGTCTCCTACTAGAAACTTATGCACGTTTCCTTGTGCTTCCATCAAGCTCCAGCCAGCTGACTTGCTGGTACCCCGACTAGACATCAGTTTCCTGACTTCCCTGACTTCATCCCATTTCTTTGCCTTCGCATATATACTTGCAAGGAGGACATAGTGGCCATCATGAGCTGGTTCCAGTTCAATTAGCTTGCTACCAACCTTGACCCCCAAGTCCACCAGGCCATGTTTCTTGCAAGCCGAGAGTACAGTGCCCCAGAGAACTGGATCAGGTGCAATAGGCATCCCTTCAATCAATTCAATGGCTTCTTGAACAAGACCAGCCCGACCTAGAAGATCAACCATGCAGCCGTAATGCTCCATTTCTGGCTCAACACTATATTTTTCAGCCATCAATTCAAAATACTGCCGCCCCTCAGCAACAAGGCCAAAGCGGCTGCAGGCATTTAGCACACCAACAAACGTAATGTTCGTTGGACTCAAACCCTCGCCGAGAAACAGTTCAAAGAGTTCCACTGCATCCTGTCCCAACCCATGAGCAGCAAGTCCACAGATCATGGCGTTCCATGCAAAAACATCCCTCCTCGGCATCCCATCAAAAACTTCCCTCGCCACTGCCACACAGCCGCACTTGGCATACATATCCACCATGGCAGCCCCTACATTGACACTGATCGGCATCCCTTCTTGATGGACAACCTGGTGCACAAACCTGCCATGCTCAAGCAAACCCAGCTGTGCGGCCGCCGACAATGCTGTCACCACCGCAGCCTCATTCACCCTCACGCCCTTCTCCACCATATCCCTAAACACCGCCAGTGCCACGTCCAGCTCCCCTTCCTTCACATACCCGCCCACCACGGTGCTCCAGGAAACCTCGTCTCTCACCGGCATTTCATCAAACATCTCTCGTGCAACCCTCGCCATGCCCGCTCGGACGTACCCAGCGAGGACCGCGTTCCAGGTCACGACGTCCCGCACGCGCGGCAGCTCGTCGAACACCCTCCGCATCGCTCCCACGTCGCCGCAGACGCCGTAGAAGTGCGTCAGCGCGTTCCGCACGTAGAGATCCGCCGCGGCGCCCGCCTTCACGGCCAGCGCGTGCACGTGGGAGCCCAGAGAGGAGGAGGAGGCCGGGCCGCCGGCGCGGTCGGCGTCGAGGTGGGTGGAGAGGGAGGAGAGAAGGAAGGTGAAGGAGTGGGGGTTGCGGCGCCGGGGGCCGGGGAAGAGACGGAGCGGGAGCGGGTGGGGGAGCACGCGGAGGAGGTGGTTGGACGCGAAGGCGGAGGAGGAGTTGGAGCGGCGGAACAGGGAGAGCGGGTAGGAGGAGGAGGAGGCGCCGTCGTGGAGCGGCGGGAGGCGGGGGAGGGCCGCGAGGAGGTGCGGGAGGACGCGCGCGGTGGCGAGGCCGAGGACGGCGAGGCGGGCGTGCGCCTGCTGGACGTGGCGGGCGGTGGCCGCGCGCCGCGGCAGGAGCGCGCCGAGGAGCTGCCTCGCGTCGGCCTCAGGATGCGCGTGGAAGGTGGGGGCGCGCCGGGCGGACGCTGGCTGGTCCAACGGCATGGAGACGACGGTGCCAACCACGGGGCGGCGAGTACCTCCAAGTTTTGGACTTGAGAACGACAGACTGCGAGAGCTCATTGATCCAAAAGGTTTTTCTTGAAAGGACAGGAGTATTGCAAACTTTTTGCAAGTATTATAATTTTTCTTAAGGTCTGATTTATGAAAATCAATAATTTCACACAAAACTTCACTTCGAAATAAGATTCATTTCTAGAGTACCTAAATAATCTAAATAATCTCAACTATTAAAAATAAGTTGGTACCTTCACCTCCTCGCCTCTAGGTTTCCTCCCTCTACCCCCTACATTGCCTTTTCCCTCTACACGCCCCCCTTGATTCGGAATAATCTAAACCAAATCACTTCTCTTTGCGTATGCTACTCGAAGCATGTCCTACGATAACTCGATCAAATCTTATGAACAATATGTCCTTCATTAAGCCCAATAAATCAAATCAAACATTTGATGACATTGTTTGTCCAACTAATTTAGAGGTGAAGCAAAGGAAAGACGATTTTTTCTTTCTTTCGTCCCGGTTACAAAAAGAAACACACAACAATTGCAAAAATCACTCAAACCCTTTGATGACATTTCTTTTTAACCATTTTTGTTTTGCACATGAATTATTGCCTTTTGTATCCTTTATTCTTACTTCTTTGAGCAATTTGTTAAGAACCAGACTATAGGCGACCATCGCGTTATATTTTTCAGCTATGTGAAGTCTTCACAATTGCTTTTGTTCCAACGGGGGAATCAAACCTATATGTCATACTTGTATATTCCAACGACCTTTGAAAGTCACGGACTGATGCCAGGACGGTGCTAAAACACAACACAACAAACTCAACAAGAAAGATGGGTCGATCGAGATAGAGCTTGACATAGATGCCCTCATTGATGAGCGACCGCATGATGGCCCTCATCCGACGGGGTATCCAGCAAGGGTCGGGGGCGACAAGGTGGGTGTGATGGCGACTTTCAGGATCCCGATGCGGGGAGAGGGGGTGGAGTAGTCCTAGTTGAAGGAAATATGCCCTAGAGGCAATAATAAAATTATTATTTATTTCCTTATATCATGATAAATGTTTATTATTCATGCTAGAATTGTATTAACCGGAAACATAATACATCTGTGAATACATAGACAAACAGTATGTCACTAGTATGCCTCTACTTGACTAGCTCGTTGAATCAAAGATGGTTAAGTTTTCTAGCCATAGACATGAGTTGTCATTTGATTAACGGGGTCACATCATTAGAGAATGATGTGATTGACTTGACCCATTCCGTTAGCATAGCACTTGATCGTTTAGTTTGTTGCTATTGCTTTCTTCATGACTTATACATGTTCCTATGACTATGAGATTATGCAACTCCCGTTTACCGGAGGAACACTTTGTGTGCCACCAAACGTCACAACGTAACTGGGTGATTATAAAGGTGCTCTACAGGTGTCTCCGAAGGTACTTGTTGAGTTGGCGTATTTCGAGATTAGGATTTGTCACTCCGATTGTCGGAGAGGTATCTCTGGGCCCACTCGGTAATGCACATCACTATAAGCCTTGCAAGCATTACAACTAATGAGTTAGTTATGGGATGATGTGTTACGGAACAAGTAAAGAGACTTGCCGTTAACGAGATTGAACTAGGTATTGAGATACCGACGATCGAATCTCGGGCAAGTAACATACCGATGACAAAGGGAACAACGTATGTTGTTATGCGGTTTGACCGATAAAGATCTTCGTAGAATATGTAGGAGCCAATATGAGCATCCAGGTTCCGCTATTGGTTATTGACCGGAGACGTGTCTCGGTCATGTCTACATAGTTCTCGAACCCGTAGGGTCCGCACGCTTAAAGTTCGATGACGGTTATATTATGAGTTTATGTGTTTTGATGTAACGAAGGAGTTCGGAGTCCCGGATGAGATCGGGGACATGACGAGGAGTCTCGAAATGGTTGAGACATAAAGATCGATATATTGGACGACTATATTCAGGCATCGGAAAGGTTCCGAGTGATTCGGGTATTTTCGGGAGTACCGAGGAGTTACGGGAATTCGTATTGGGTCTTAATGGGCCATACGGGAAAGGAGAGAAAGGCCTCAAAGGGTGGCCGCACCCCTCCCCATGGGCTGGTCCGAATTGGACTAGGGAGGGGGGGCGCCCCCTTCCTTCCTTCTCCTTTTCCCTTCCCTTTCATTCCCTCCTACTCCTACTACTTGGAAGGGCTCCTAGTTCTACTAGGAAAGGGGGAATCCTACTCCCGGTGGGAGTAGGACTCCCCTAGGGCGCGCCACAGTGAGGGTCGACCCTCCCCCTCCTCCACTCCTTTATATACGGGGGCAGGGGGCACCCCAAAGACAGAACAATATTGATCTCTTGATCTCTTAGCCGTGTGCGGCGCCCCCCTCCACCATAATCTATCCTCGATAATATCGTAGCGGTGCTTAGGCGAAGCACTGCGTCGGTAGAACATCATCATCGTCACCACGCCGTCATGCTGACGAAACTCTCCCTCAACACTCGGTTGGATCGGAGTTCGAGGGACGTCATCGAGTTGAACGTGTGCAGAACTCGGAGGTGTCGTGCGTTCGGTACTTGATCGGTCGGATCGTGAAGACGTACGGCTACATCAACCGCGTTGTACTAACGCTTCCGCTTTCGGTCTACGAGGGTACATGGACAACACTCTCCCCTCTCGTTGTTATGCATCACCATGATCTTGCGTGTGTGTAGGAATTTTTTTGAAATTACTACGTTCCCCAACAGTGGCATCCGAGCCAGGTTTTATGCGTTGATGTAATATGCACGAGTAGAACACAAGTGAGTTGTGGGCGATATAAGTCATACTGCTTACCAGCATGTCACACTTTGGTTCGGCAGTATTGTTGGATGAAGCGGCCCGAACCGACATTACGCGTACGCTTACACGAGACTGGTTTTACCGCCATGCTATGCACATAGGTGACTAGCGGGTGTCAGTTTCTCCAACTTTAGTTGAACCGAGTGTGGCTACGCCCGGTCCTTGCGAAGGTTAAAATAGCACCAACTTGACAAACTATCATTGTGATTTTGATGCGTAGGTAAGAACGGTTCTTGCTAAGCCCGAAGCAGCCACATAAAACTTGCAACAACAAAGTAAAGGACGTCTAACTTGTTTTTGCAGGGCATGTTGTGATGTGATATGGTCAAGAAGTGATGAGATATAAGTTGTTGTATAAGATGATCATGTTTTGTTGAAGTTATCGGCAACTAGCAGAATCCTTATGGTTGTCTCTTTATTGCATAAGATGCAAGCGCCAAATAATTGTTGGAAATATGCCCTAGAGGCAATAATAAAAGTATTATTATATTTCATTGTTCATGATAATTGTCTTGTATTCATGCTATAATTGTATTATCCGGAAATCGTAATACACGTGTGAATACTTAGACCACACTATGTCCCTGGTAAGCCTCTAGTTGACCAGCTCGTTGTGATCAACAGATAGTCATGGTTTCCTGATTATGGACATTGGATGTAGTTGATAACGGGATCACATCATTGGGAGAATGATGTGATGGACAAGACCCAATCCTAAGCATAGCATAAAAGATCGTGTAGTTCGTTTTGCTAGAGCTTTGCAAGTGTCAAGTATCTCTTCCTTCGACCATGAGATCGTGTAACTCCCGGATACCGTAAGAATGCCTTGGGTGTACCAAACGTCACAACGTAACTGGGTGACTATAAAGGTACATTACAGGTATCTCCGAAAGTAGCTGTTGGGTTGACACGGATCGAGACTGGGATTTGTCACTCCGTATGACGGAGAGGTATCTCTGGGCCCACTCGGTAATGCATCATCATATTGAGCTCAATGTGACCAAGGTGTTGGACACGGGATCATGCATTACGGTACGAGTAAAGTGACTTGCCGGTAACGAGACTGAACAAGGTATTGGGATACCGACGATCGAGTCTCGGGCAAGTAACGTACCGATTGACAAAGGGAATTGCATACAGGGTTTGATCGAATCCTCGACATAGTGGTTCATCCGATGACAACATCGAGGAGCATGTGGGAGCCATCATGGGTATCCAGATCCCGCTGATGGTTATTGACTAAGAGAGTCTCGGTCATGTCTGCATGTCTCCCGAACCCGTAGGGTCTACACACTTAAGGTTCAGTTACGCTAGGGTTATAGGGATATGTATATGCAGTAACCCGAATGTTGTTCGGAGTCCCGGATGAGATCCCGGACGTCACGAGGAGTTCCGGAATGGTCCGGAGGTAAAGATTTATATATGGGAAGTCCTGTTTCGGGCATCGGGACAAGTTTCGGGGTTATCGGTATTGTACCGGGACCACCGGAAGGGTCCCGGGGGTCCACCGGGTGGGTCCACCTGTCCCGGGGGGCCACATGGGCTGTAAGGGGGTGCGCCTTGGCCTAATGGGCCAAGGGCACCAGCCCCACATAGGCCCATGCGCCTAGGGTTCAAGGGGGGCAAGAGTCCTAGGAGGGTAAGGCACCTCCTAGGTGCCTTGGGGGGAGGGAAAACCCCCCTTGGCCGCCGCACCCCCTAGGAGATTTGATCTCCTAGGGCCGGCCACCCCCCCTTGGCACCCCTATATATAGTGGGGGGAGAGGAGGGACTTCATACCTGAACGCCCTGGCCTTTGGTTGCCTCCTTCTCCCTCCCCAACACCTCCTCCACCTCCATAGTGCTTAGCGAAGCTCTGCCGGAGTACTGCAGCTCCACCAACACCACGCCGTCGTGCTGCTGCTGGTGCCATCTCCCTCAACCTCTCCTCCCTTCCTTGCTGGATCAAGAAGGAGGAGACGTGGCTGTTCCGTACGTGTGTTGAACGCGGAGGTGCCGTCCGTTCGGCGCAGGTCATCGGTGATTTGGATCACGTCGAGTACGACTACATCATCACCTTGCAAGCTTCCGCACGCGATCTACAAGTGGTATGTAGATGCAAACTCTCTCCCTAGACTCGTTGCTTAGATGAACTCATAGATGGATCTTGGTGAAACCGTAGGAAAAATTTTAATTTTCTGCAACGTTCCCCAACAGTGGCATCATGAGCTAGGTCTATGCGTAGTTCTCTTTGCACGAGTAGAACACAACTTTGTTGTGGGCGTGGATTTTGTCATCTTACTTGCCTCTACTAGTCTTTTCTTGCTCAACGGTATTGTGGGATGAAGCGGCCCGGACCAACCTTACACGTACACTTACGTGAGACCGGTTCCACCGACTGACATGCACAAGTTGCATAAGGTGGCTGGCGGGTGTCTGTCTCTCCCACCTTAGTTGGAGCGGAATCGATGAACAGGGCCCTTATGAAGGGTAAATAGAAGTTGACAAAATCACGTTGTGGTGATTCGTAGGTAAGAAAACGTTCTTGCTAGAACCCAATTGCAGCCACGTAAAAGATGCAACAACAATTAGAGGACGTCTAACTTGTTTTTGCAGCGATTGATCATGTGATGTGATATGGCCAGAAGTTGTGATGAATGATGAATTGTGATGTATGAGATCATGTTCTTTGTAATAGGATTCACGACTTGCATGTCGATGAGTATGACAACCGGCAGGAGCCATAGGAGTTGTCATTATTTTTTGTATGACCTGCGTGTCATTGAATAACGTCATGTAAACTACTTTACTTTATTGCTAAACGTTAGTCATAGAAGTAGAAGTAGTCGTTGGCGTGACAACTTCATGAAGACACGATGATGGAGATCATGATGATGGAGATCATGGTGTCAAGCCGGTGACGAGATGATCATGGAGCCCCGAAGATGAAGATCAATGGAGCTATATGATATTGGCCATATCATGTCACAACTATATAATTGCATGTGATGTTTATTATGTATTATGCATCTTGTTTACTTAGGACGACGGTAGTAAATAAGATGATCCCTTATAAAATTTCAAGAAGTGTTCTCCCCTAACTGTGCACCGTTGCTACAGTTCGTCGTTTCTAAGCACCACGTGATGATCGGGTGTGATGGATTCTTACGTTCACATACAACGGGTGTAAGACAGTTTTACACAGCGAAAACACTTAGGGTTAACTTGACGAGCCTAGCATGTGCAGACATGGCCTCGGAACACGGAGACCGAAAGGTCGAACACGAGTCGTATGGAAGATACGATCAACATGAAAATGTTCACCGACGATGACTAGTCCGTCTCACGTGATGATCGGACACGGGCTAGTCGACTCGGATCGTGTAACACTTAGATGACTAAAGGGATGTCTAATCTAAGTGGGAGTTCATAATTTGATTAGAACTTTATTATCATGAACTTAGTCTAAAACCTTTGCAAATATGTCTTGTAGATCAATGGCCAACGCTAATGTCAACATGAACTTCAACGCGTTCCTAGAGAAAACCAAGCTGAAAGATGATGGCAGCAACTATACGGACTGGGTCCGGAACCTGAGGATCATCCTCATAGCTGCCAGGAAACAATATGTCCTAGAAGGACCGCTAGGTGACGCTCCCGTCCCAGAGAACCAAGACATTATGAATGCTTGGCAGTCTCGCGCTGATGATTACTCCCTCGTTCAGTGCGGCATGCTTTACAGCTTAGAACCGGGGCTCCAAAAGCGTTTTGAGCATCACGGAGCATATGAGATGTTCGAAGAGCTGAAACTAGTTTTTCAAGCTCATGCCCGGGTCGAGAGATATGATGTCTCCGACAAGTTCTACAGTTGTAAGATGGAGGAAAACAGTTCTGTCAGTGAGCACATCCTGAAGATGTCTGGGTTGCACAACCGTATGACCCAGCTGAACATTAACCTCCCAGATGAGGCGGTCATTGACAGAATCCTCCAGTCGCTCCCACCAAGCTACAAGAGCTTTGTGATGAACTACAACATGCAGGGAATGGAAAAGACCATTCCTGAAGTGTTCTCGATGCTGAAGTCAGCAGAGGCTGAAATCAAGAAAGAACATCAAGTGTTGATGGTCAATAAGACCACTAAGTTCAAGAAGGGCAAGGGTAAGAAGAACTTCAAGAAGGACGGCAAAGATGTTGCCGCGCCTGGTAAGCCAGTTACCGGGAAGAAGTCAAAGAATGGACCCAAGCCTGAGACTGAGTGCTTTTATTGCAAGGGGAAGGGTCACTGGAAGCGGAACTGCCCCAAATACTTAGCGGATAAGAAGGCCGGCAACACCAAAGGTATATTTGATATACATGTGATTGATGTGTACCTTACCAGTACTCGTAGTAACTCCTGGGTATTTGATACCGGTGCCGTTGCTCATATTTGTAACTCACAGCAGGAGCTGCGGAATAAACGGAGACTGGCGAAGGACGAGGTGACGATGCGCGTCGGGAATGGTTCCAGAGTCGATGTGATCGCCGTCGGCACGCTGCCTCTACATTTACCTACGGGATTAGTTTTGAACCTTAATAATTGTTATTTAGTGCCAAGTTTGAGCATGAACATTGTATCTGGATCTCGTTTAATACGAGATGGCTACTCATTTAAGTCTGAGAATAATGGTTGTTCGATTTATATGAGAGATATGTTTTATGGTCATGCTCCGATGGTCAATGGTTTATTCTTAATGAATCTCGAGCGTAATATTACACATGTTCATAGTGTAGATGCCAAAAGATTTAAAGTTGATAACGATAGTCCCACATACTTGTGGCACTGCCGCCTTGGTCACATTGGTGTCAAGCGCATGAAGAAGCTCCATGCCGATGGACTTTTAGAGTCTCTTGATTATGAATCGTTTGACACGTGCGAACCATGCCTCTTAGGTAAAATGACCAAGACTCCGTTCTCCGGAACAATGGAGCGAGCAACCAACTTGTTGGAAATCATACATACCGATGTGTGCGGTCCAATGAGCGTTGAGGCTCGCGGAGGATATCGTTATGTTCTCACTCTCACAGATGACTTGAGTAGATATGGGTATGTCTACTTAATGAAACACAAGTCTGAGACCTTTGAAAAGTTCAAGGAATTTCAGAATGAGGTGGAGAATCAACGTGACCGAAAGATAAAATTCTTACGATCAGATCGTGGAGGAGAATACTTAAGTCACGAATTTGGTACACACTTAAAGAAATGTGGAATCGTTTCACAGCTCACGCCGCCTGGAACACCTCAGCGAAACGGTGTGTCCGAACGTCGTAATCGCACTCTATTGGATATGGTGCGGTCTATGATGTCTCTTACCGATTTACCGCTATCATTTTGGGGATACGCTCTAGAGACAGCTACATTCACTTTAAATAGGGCACCGTCTAAATCCGTTGAGACGACACCGTATGAATTATGGTTTGGAAAGAAACCTAAGCTGTCGTTTCTAAAAGTTTGGGGATGCGAAGCTTATGTCAAGAAACTTCAACCTGAAAAGCTCGAACCCAAGTCGGAAAAATGCGTATTCATAGGATACCCTAAGGAAACTATAGGGTATACCTTCTACTTAAGATCCGAAGGCAAGATCTTTGTTGCCAAGAACGGATGCTTTCTGGAAAAAGAGTTTCTCTCGAAAGAAGTAAGTGGGAGGAAAGTAGAACTCGATGAAGTACTACCTCTTGAGCGGGATAGTGACGCAGCACAGGAAACCATTCCTGTGATGCCCACACCAACTGAAGAGGAAAACCATGATAATGATCAAGGTACTTCGGATCAAGTTACTGCTGAACTTCGTAGGTCCACAAGGACACGTTCCGCACCAGAGTGGTACGGCAACCCTGTCCTGGAAATCATGTTGTTAGACAACAATGAACCTTCGAACTATGAAGAAGCAATGACGGGCCCGGATTCCAACAAATGGCTTGAAGCCATGAAATCCGAGATAGAATCCATGTATGAAAACAAAGTATGGACTTTGACAGACTTGCCCGATGATCGGCGAGCGATAGAAAACAAATGGATCTTTAAGAAGAAGACGGACGCGGATGGTAATGTTACCATCTATAAAGCTCGACTTGTCGCTAAGGGTTATCGACAGGTTCAAGGGATTGACTACGACGAGACATTCTCTCCCGTAGCGAAGCTAAAGTCCGTCCGAATCATGTTAGCAATTGCCGCATACTATGATTATGAGATATGGCAGATGGACGTCAAAACAGCATTCCTTAACGGGCATCTTAAGGAAGAACTGTATATGATGCAGCCGGAAGGTTTTGTCGATCCTCAGAACGCTAACAAAGTATGCAAGCTCCAGCGATCCATTTATGGACTGGTGCAAGCATCTCGGAGTTGGAACATTCGCTTTGATGAGATGATCAAAGCGTTTGGGTTTATGCAGACTTATGGAGAAGCCTGCGTTTACAAGAAAGTGAGTGGGAGCTCTGTAGCATTTCTCATATTATATGTAGATGACATACTCCTGATGGGAAATAATATAGAATTTCTGGACAGCATTAAGGCCTACTTGAATAAGTGTTTTTCAATGAAGGACCTTGGAGAAGCTGCTTATATATTAGGCATCAAGATCTATAGAGATAGATCGAGACGCCTCATAGGTCTTTCACAAAGTACATACCTTGATAAGATTTTGAAGAGATTCAGAATGGATCAGTCCAAGAAGGGGTTCTTGCCTATGTTACAAGGTATGAGACTGAGCTCAGCTCAGTCACCGACCACGGCAAAAGATAAAGAAGAGATGAGTGTCATCCCCTATGCTTCAGCCATAGGATCTATTATGTATGCCATGCTGTGTACCAGACCCGATGTAAACCTTGCCGTAAGTTTGGTAGCAAGATACCAAAGTAATCCCGGCAAGGAACACTGGACAGCGGTCAAGAATATCCTGAAGTACCTGAAAAGGACAAAGGACATGTTTCTCGTTTATGGAGGAGACGAAGAGCTCGTCGTAAAGGGTTACGTCGACGCTAGCTTCGACTCAGATCCGGATGACTCTAAGTCACAAACCGGATACGTGTATATGTTGAATGGTGGAGCAGTAAGCTGGTGCAGCTGCAAGCAGAGCGTCGTGGCGGGATCTACGTGTGAAGCGGAGTACATGGCAGCCTCGGAGGCAGCACATGAAGCGATTTGGGTGAAGGAGTTCATCACCGACCTAGGAGTCATACCCAATGCGTCGGGGCCGATCAAACTCTTCTGTGACAACACTGGAGCTATTGCCCTCGCAAAGGAGCCCAGGTTTCACAAGAAGACCAGGCACATCAAGCGTCGTTTCAACTCCATCCGTGAAAATGTTCAAGATGGAGACATAGAGATTTGCAAAGTGCACACGGATCTGAATGTCGCAGATCCGCTGACTAAACCTCTCTCGCGTGCAAAACATGATCAACACCAGAACTCTATGGGTGTTCGATTCATCACAATGTAACTAGATTAGTGACTCTAGTGCAAGTGGGAGACTGTTGGAAATATGCCCTAGAGGCAATAATAAAAGTATTATTATATTTCATTGTTCATGATAATTGTCTTGTATTCATGCTATAACTGTATTATCCGGAAATCGTAATACACGTGTGAATACTTAGACCACACTATGTCCCTGGTAAGCCTCTAGTTGACCAGCTCGTTGTGATCAACAGATAGTCATGGTTTCCTGACTATGGACATTGGATGTAGTTGATAACGGGATCACATCATTAGGAGAATGATGTGATGGACAAGACCCAATCCTAAGCATAGCATAAAAGATCGTGTAGTTCGTTTTGCTAGAGCTTTGCAAGTGTCAAGTATCTCTTCCTTCGACCATGAGATCGTGTAACTCCCGGATACCGTAAGAATGCCTTGGGTGTACCAAACGTCACAACGTAACTGGGTGACTATAAAGGTACATTACAGGTATCTCCGAAAGTAGCTGTTGGGTTGACACGGATCGAGACTGGGATTTGTCACTCCGTATGACGGAGAGGTATCTCTGGGCCCACTCGGTAATGCATCATCATATTGAGCTCAATGTGACCAAGGTGTTGGACACGGGATCATGCATTACGGTACGAGTAAAGTGACTTGCCGGTAACGAGACTGAACAAGGTATTGGGATACCGACGATCGAGTCTCGGGCAAGTAACGTACCGATTGACAAAGGGAATTGCATACAGGGTTTGATCGAATCCTCGACATAGTGGTTCATCCGATGACAACATCGAGGAGCATGTGGGAGCCATCATGGGTATCCAGATCCCGCTGATGGTTATTGACTAAGAGAGTCTCGGTCATGTCTGCATGTCTCCCGAACCCGTAGGGTCTACACACTTAAGGTTCAGTTACGCTAGGGTTATAGGGATATGTATATGCAGTAACCCGAATGTTGTTCGGAGTCCCGGATGAGATCCCGGACGTCACGAGGAGTTCCGGAATGGTCCGGAGGTAAAGATTTATATATGGGAAGTCCTGTTTCGGGCATCGGGACAAGTTTCGGGGTTATCGGTATTGTACCGGGACCACCGGAAGGGTCCCGGGGGTCCACCGGGTGGGTCCACCTGTCCCGGGGGGCCACATGGGCTGTAAGGGGGTGCGCCTTGGCCTAATGGGCCAAGGGCACCAGCCCCACATAGGCCCATGCGCCTAGGGTTCAAGGGGGGCAAGAGTCCTAGGAGGGTAAGGCACCTCCTAGGTGCCTTGGGGGGAGGGAAAACCCCCCTTGGCCGCCGCACCCCCTAGGAGATTTGATCTCCTAGGGCCGGCCACCCCCCCTTGGCACCCCTATATATAGTGGGGGGAGAGGAGGGACTTCATACCTGAACGCCCTGGCCTTTGGTTGCCTCCTTCTCCCTCCCCAACACCTCCTCCACCTCCATAGTGCTTAGCGAAGCTCTGCCGGAGTACTGCCGCTCCACCAACACCACGCCGTCGTGCTGCTGCTGGTGCCATCTCCCTCAACCTCTCCTCCCTTCCTTGCTGGATCAAGAAGGAGGAGACGTGGCTGTTCCGTACGTGTGTTGAACGCGGAGGTGCCGTCCGTTCGGCGCAGGTCATCGGTGATTTGGATCACGTCGAGTACGACTACATCATCACCTTGCAAGCTTCCGCACGCGATCTACAAGTGGTATGTAGATGCAAACTCTCTCCCTAGACTCGTTGCTTAGATGAACTCATAGATGGATCTTGGTGAAACCGTAGGAAAAATTTTAATTTTCTGCAACGTTCCCCAACAATAATTGCTTTACTTTATCGCTATGCGATAGCAATAGTTGCAAGAGCAATAGTTGGCGAGACGACCATGTGACGACACATTGATATAGATCAAGATGATGGAGATCATGGTGTCATGACGGTGACGATGGAAATTATGACGATGCTTTGGAGATGGAGATCAAAGGCACAAGATGATGATGGCCATATCATGTCACACATTTTGATTGCATGTCATGTTTATCTTTTATGCATCTTATCTTGCTTTGATTGATGGTAGCATTATAAGTTGATCTCTCACTAAATTTTAAGATAAAAAAGTGTTCTCCCTGAGTATGCATCGTTGCCAAAGTTCGTCGTGCCCAGACACCACGTGATGATCGGGTGTGATAAGCTTTACGTCCATCTAAAACGGGTGCAAGCCAGTTTTGCACACGTAGAATACGCAGGTTAAACTTGACGTGCCTAGCATATGCAGATATGGCCTCGAAACACTAAGACCGAAAGGTCGAGTGTGAATCATATAATAGATATGATCAACATAGTGATGTTCACCATTGAAAACTACTCCATTTCACGTGATGATCGGTTATGGTTTAGTTGATTTGGATCACATGATCACTTAGAAGATTAGAGGGATGTCTTTCTAAGTGGAAGTTCTTAAGTAATATGATTAATTGAACTTAAATTTATCATGAACTTAGTCCTGGTAGTATTAGCATATCTATATATCAATAGCTCGCGTTTAGCTCCCCTATTTTATTTTTGATATGTTCCTAGAGAAAACTAAGTTGAAAGATGTTAGTAGCAATGATGCGGATTGGATCCATGATCTGAGGTTTATCCTCATTGCTGCACAGAAGAATTATGTCCTTGATGCACCGCTAGGTGACAAACCTATTGCAGGAGCAGATGTAGATGTTATGAACATTTGGCTAGCTCAATATGATGACTACTTGATAGTTTAGTGCACCATGCTTAAACGGCTTATAATCGGGACTTCAAAGACATTTTGAACGTCATGGACCATATGAGATGTTCCATGAGTTGAAGTTAATATTTCAAGTAAATACCCGAGTTGAGAGATATGAAGTCTCCAACAAGTTCTATAGCTAAAAGATGGAGGAGAATAGCTCAAGCAGTGAGCATGTGCTCAGATTGTCTGGGTACTACAATCGCTTGAATCAAGTGGGAGTTAATCTTCTAGATAAAATAGTGATTGACAAAATTCTCTAGTCACCATCACCAAGTTAGTAGAACTTCGTGATGAACTATAATATGCAAGGGATAACGGAAATGATTCCCAAGCTCTTCGTGATGCTGAAATCGACGAAGGTAGAAATCAAGAAAATCATCAAGTGTTGATGGTAAACAAAACCACTAGTTTCAAGTAAAGGGATAAAGGGAAGAAATGGGAACTTCAAGAAGAACGGCAAACAAGTTGCTGCTCAAGTGAAAAAAAACCAAGTATGGACCTAAGCCTGAAACTGAGTGCTTCTACTGCAAATGGACTGGTCATTGGAAGCGGAAATTTAGCAGATAAGAAGGATGGAAAAGTGAACATAGGTATATTTGATATACATGTTATTGATGTGTACTTTACTAATATTTATAGCAACCCCTTAGTATTTGATACTAGTTCAGTTGCTAAGAATAGTAACTCGAAACGGGAGTTGCAGAATGAACAGAGACTAGTTAAGGGTGAAGTGACGATGTGTATTGGAAATGGTTCCAAGATTAATATGATCATCATCGCACACTTCCTATACTTTCGGGATTAGTGTTAAACCTAAAATAAATGTTATTTAGTGTTTGCGTTGAGCATGAATATGATTGGAACATGTTTATTGCAATACAGTTATTCATGTAAGTTAGAGAATAATTGTTGTTCTGTTTACATGAATAAAACCTTCTATGGTCATACACCCAATGAAAATGGTTTGTTGGATCTCGATCGTGGTGATACACATTTTTATAATATTGAAGCCAAAAGATGCAAAGTTAATAATGACAGTGCAACTTATTTGTGGCACTGCCGTTTAAGTCATATTGGTGTAAAGCGCATGAAGAAAATTCATGCTGATGGGCTTTTGGAATCACTTGATTATGAATCAGTTGATGCTTGCGAACCATGCCTCATGGGCAAGATGACTAAGAATCCGTTCTCCAGAACAATGGAGCGAGCAACAGATTTGTTGGAAATCATACATACTGATGTATATGGTCCGATGAATATTGAGGCTCGCGGCAGGTATCATTATTTTTTGATCTTCACAGATGATTTGAGTAGATATGAGTATATCTACTTGATGAAACACAAGTCTGAAACATTTGAAAAGTTTAAAGAATTTTAGAGTGAAGTGGAGAATCATCGTAACAAAAATAAAAGTTTCTACGATATGATCGCAGAAGTAAAATATTTGAGTTACGAGTTTGGGCCTCAGTTAAAACAATGTGAAATAGTTTCACTACTCACGCCACCTGGAACACCACAGTGTAATGGTGTGTTCGAACGTCGTAACCGTACTTTATTAGATATGGTGTGATCTATGATGTCTCTTACCGATTTACCACTATCGTTTTGGGGTTATACATTAGAGACAGCTACATTCACATTAAATAGGACACCATCTAAATCCGTTGAGACGACACCATATGAACTATGGTTTGGCAAGAAACCTAAGCTGTCGTTTCTTAAAGTTTGAGGTTGCAATGCTTATGTGAAAAAGTTTCAACCTGATAAGCTCAAACCCAAATCGGAGAAGTGCGTCTTCATAGGATACCCAAAAGAAAATGTTGGGTACACCTTCTATCCCAGATCCGAAGGCAAGATATTCATTGCTGAGAATGGAACCTTTCTAGAGGAGTTTGTCTCGAAAGAAGTGAGTGGGAGGAAAGTAGAACTTGATGAGGTAACTGTACCTGCTCCCTTATTGGAAAGTAGTTCATCACAGAAATCTGTTCCTGTGACTACTACACCAATTAGTGAGAAGCTAATGATGATGATCATGTAACTTCAGATCAAATTACTACCGAACCTCGTAGGTAAACCAGAGTGAGATCCGCACCAGGTGGTACGGTAATCCTGTTCTGGAGGTCATATTACTTGACCATGACGAACCTACGAACTATGAGGAAGCGATGATGAGCCTAGATTCTGCGAAATGGCTTGAGGCCATGAAATCTGAGATGAGATCCATGTATAAGAACAGAGTATGGACTTTGATTGACTTGCCCATTGATCGGCGAGCCATTGAGATTAAATGAATCTTCAAAAGGAAGACGGACACTAATAGTAGTATTACTATCTACAAAGCTAGAATTGTCGCAAAAAGGTTTTCGACAAGTTCAAGGTGTTGACTACGATGGGAGTTTCTCACTCGTATCTATGCTTAAGTCTGTCCGAATCATGTTAGCAATTGCCGCATTTTATGAAATCTGGCAAATGGATAAACAAAACCGCATTCCTTAATGGATTTATTAAAGAAGAGTTGTATATGATGCAACCAGAAGGTTTTGTCAATCCTAAAAGTACTAACAAAATATGCAAGCTCCAGCGATCCATCTATGGACTGGTGCAAGCATCTCGGAGTTGGAATATACGCTTTGATAAGTTGATCAAAGCATATAGTTTTATACAGACTTGCGGTGAAGCCTGTATTTACAAGAAAGTGAGTGGGAGCACTACAACATTTCTGATATGTATATGTGAATCGGAGATAATGTAGCATTATTCTGCAAAGCATAAAGGAATGTTTGAAAGGAGTTTTTCAAAGAAAGACCTTGGTGAAGCTGCTTACATATTGAGCATCAAGATCTATAGAGATAGATCAAGACGCTTGATAAGTTTTTCAATGAGTACATACCTTGACAAGATTTTAAAGTAGTTCAAAATGGAACAGTCAAAGAAGGAGTTCTTGCCTGTGTTACAAGGTGTGAAGTTGAGTAAGACTCAAAACCCGACCACGGCAGAAGATAGAGAGAGAATGAAAGTCTTTCACTATGCCTCAGCCATAGGTTCTATAAAGTATGCCATGCTGTGTACCAGACCTATTGTATACCCTGCCCTGAGTTTGGCAAGGGAGTACAATAGTGATCTAGGAGTGGATCACTGGACATTGGTCAAAATTATCCTTAGTGGAATAAGGATATGTTTCTCGATTATGGAGGTGACAAAAGGTTCGTCGTAAAGGGTTACGTCGATGCAAGTTTTGACACTGATCCAGATGACTCAAAGTCTCAATCTGGATACATATTGAAAGTGGGAGCAATTAGCTAGAGTAGCTCCGTGCAGAGCATTGTTGACATAGAAATTTGCAAAATACATACGGATCTGAATGTGGCAGACCCATTGACTAAACTTCCCTCACAAGCAAAACATGATCACACCTTAGTACTCTTTGGGTATTAATCACATAGCGATGTGAACTAGATTATTGACTCTAGTAAACCCTTTGGGTGTTGGTCACATGACAATGTGAACTATGGGTGTTAATCACATGGTAATGTGAACTATGATGTTAAATCACATGGCGATGTGAACTAGATTATTGACTCTAGTGCAAGTGGGAGACAGAAGGAAATATGCCCTAGAGGCAATAATAAAGTTATTATTTATTTCCTTATATCATGATAAATGTTTATTATTCATGCTAGAATTGTATTAACCGAAAACATAATACATGTGTGAATACATAGACAAACAGTATGTCACCAGTATGCCTCTACTTGACTAGCTCGTTGAATCAAAGATGGTTAAGTTTCCTAGCCATAGACATGAGTTGTCATTTGATTAACGGCGTCACATCATTAGAGAATGATGTGATTGACTTGACCCATTCCGTTAGCATAGCACTTGATCGTTTAGTTTGTTGCCATTGCTTTCTTCATGACTTATACATGTACCTATGACTATGACTATGAGATTATGCAACTCCCGTTTACCGGAGGAACACTTTGTGTGCCACCAAACGTCAACGTAACTGGGTGATTATAAAGGTGCTCTACAGGTGTCTCCGAAGGTACTTGTTGGGTTGGCGTATTTCGAGATTAGGATTTGTCACTCCGATTGTCGGAGAGGTATCTCTGGGCCCACTCGGTAATGCACATCACTATAAGCCTTGCAAACATTACAACTAATGAGTTAGTTAAGGGATGATGTGTTACGGAACAAGTAAAGAGACTTGCCGGTAACGAGATTGAACTAGGTATTGAGATACCGACGATCGAATCTCGGGCAAGTAACATACCGATGACAAAGGGAACAACGTATGTTGTTATGCGGTTTGACCGATAAAGATCTTCGTAGAATATGTAGGAGCCAATATGAGCATCTAGGTTCCGCTATTGGTTATTGACCGGAGACGTGTCTCGGTCATGTCTACATAGTTCTCGAACCCGTAGGGTCCGCACGCTTAAAGTTCGATGATGATTATATTATGAGTTTATGTGTTTTGATGTACCAAAGGAGTTTGGAGTCCCGGATGAGATCAGGGACATGACGAGGAGTCTCGAAATGGTCGAGACATAAAGATCCATATATTGAACGACTATATTCAGACATCGGAAAGGTTCCGAGTGATTCGGGTATTTTCGGGAGTACCGGAGAGTTACGGGAATTCGTATTGGGCCTTAATGGGCCATACGGGAAAGGAGAGAAAGGCCTCAAAGGGTGGCCGCACCCCTCCCCATGGGCTAGTCCGAATTGGACTAGGGAGGGGGGGGCGCCCCCTTCCTTCCTTCTCCGGGAGCAACTAGTTAACGAGCGCTCCTTCGGGAGCCTCACAACGATCAACGCCACTTGGCGCACTCTCAGCCATTCGCCACGTGTTGCGCTCTGGATGCTCCCTTCGGATTTTGTTTTTTTATTTTTCCGCACGCGTTTTCGGCTTTTTAAACGGTTTTTCCAACGTTTTGGTTTTCCCCGGTCTTTCTTAGCTTTTCGATAAAAAAAATTCAATTTTTTTTGCGAAAAAATGCTTTTTCTTTTTTTTCTTTTGTGAAAGTCACGGTTTTTCTTCCGCGAGAGGCACGGTTGTGCTTTAGCGAGAGTCACGGTAGTGCCTCTCGGAAACGAAAAAATGCGTTTTCTGTTTTTTTCTTTCGCGAGAGGCACGGTTGTGCTTTCGCGAGAGTCATGGTCGTGCCTCTCGGAAAGGGGAAAACAAAACGCATTTTCTATTTTTTTTTTGTTCGTGAGAGTCACGGTTTTGCTTCCGCGAGAGGCACGGTTGTGCTTACGCGAAAGTCACGGCCGTGCCTCTCGGAAAGGGAAAAAAATACGCATTTTCTGTTTTTTTTCTTTCGCGAGAGTCACGGTTTTGCTTTCGAGAGAGGCACGGTTGTGCTTTCGCGAGAGTCACGGCCGTGCCTCTCGGAAACGAAAAAAACACATTTTCTGTTTTTTTCCTTACACGAGAGTCACGGTTTTGCTTCCACGAGAGGCACGGTTGTGATTTTGCGAGAGGCACGGGCGTGCCTCTTTTGGAAAGGGAAAAAAACCGTGCTCCCGGTTCGGTTTCTTCACCCGGTTTTTTTCGTCCATTTTTTTTGTGAAAAAAAAGTTCGTCAAAACCTATCAACATGGGATCTAGTTTTGAAGATCTCGACGCGAGGAATCCAATGGCGCAAATGGTTCGAGATTTGGACGCACGGTTTAAGAGATAAAACATTTTGAATAAACGGATCTACGAAAAAAGGGAAAACTCTCAGGTTGCGACAAGTGGCGCGCTGGATGTGCGCCACTTGTCTCGACCTGGGAAAGTGGAGTGTTCTTTGCAACGAGTACTCCTTAATTAGTGATTTCGTCCTTCTCCTTTTCCCTTCCCTTTCATTCCCTCCTACTCCTACTACTTGGAAGGGCTCCTAGTTCTACTAGGAAAGGGGGAATCCTACTTCTGGTGGGAGTAGGACTCCCCTAGGGCGCGCCATAGTGAGGGTCGGCCCTCCCCCTCCTCCACTCCTTTATATACGGGGGCAGGGGGCACCCCAAAGACAGAACAATTGATCTTTTGATCTCTTAGCCGTGTGCGGTGCCCCCCTCCACCATAATTTACCTCGATCATATCGTAGCGGTGCTTAGGCGAAGCCCTGCGTCGGTAGAACATCATCATCGTCACCACGCCGTCGTGCTGACGAAACTCTCCCTCAACACTCAGCTGGATCGGAGTTCGAGGGACGTCATCGAGTTGAATGTGTGCAGAACTCGGAGGTGCCGTGCGTTCGGTACTTGATCGGTCGGATCATGAAGACGTACGACTACATCAACCGCGTTGTACTAACGCTTCCACTTTCGGTCTACGAGGATACGTGGACAACACTCTCCCCTCTCGTTGTTATGCATCACCATGATCTTGTGTGTGCGTAGGAATTTTTTTAAAATTACTACGTTCCCCAATACTAGTAGGATATTGGATAAGGTCAGTATATGTGGCCGACGTGGTGGACAGTCCAGACTCCCCTACTCCTCCCATTCATTTGGGATCATACTAGGTGATATCTGACATTCAAGATTGTCCATACCAAAATGAGGAAATCCACTGGATGGTGCTTTCGGTTCGGACAATCCGATTCAAAACTATAGGGATGATATAGGGTTACCCATGGGAGATGCCCTATAAACTAGCATTCTCATGTAAACAAAATCACCAAAAAAGATCACTGTCGATTCTACCTCGATGATGACACTCTTTCTTTGCGTTTACATCTTCTAGGGAGGAAGAGATAATGACTTCCATGCATGTGACGATACTGCATGGCTGTTTGGGAAAGTGACCATTCAGTTTGAGTTTTTAACTACCTAGGGAGCTATACTGCCTGCAATGACAGTGTTGGCCCCGTGCCTATTTGACGAGTGAGGCAAGAAGGTGTCGACTAGGGTGCTAACTTAGAGCAACTCTAGCAAAGTCGCGTATTCACAATCTTCATAATGTATATAAAGTGTGCTTCATGATGTTTTGGAGGTTGAGGAGGCTAATACAAATACAGAGTCGCCATAATGCGGACTTCATATTATTATTATTACCCAATTACATCAATTTAGATCAAATAATTCAACAAATATTATTACAAACCACTAATGTGAATACAACAAAATGATCCAAATTAACAAACACTCCAGATGCAACAAATAACCCAAGAAAAAATCGTTTAAGTAAAAATAAATGAGTTCTAAGAAATCAACACATTATCTCCTAGTTAGCCGCCTGTGGTGCTTAATGAGATCTTCCTTCTGCTGATGATAGGAGCTCCGGTCTTCAATCTTCCGGTACACCTCATGAAATGCTTGAATGCGGTTTGTGTATCTACGAGACATGACAATTGTGCCAATATTTTGATAGTCAATGGGACTTGACATATCCTTCCCATCTTCGATGTGTAGGATCAGACAACATGTAATGAACACTCCACGGTTGCAAACTCTCACCACAATTTCAGCTAACACTTTCATGAACTTTATACCTGTGTCTTCAGTCATTCAAAGATACTCATCCAATGCATCTGCAAGAGTACCATATGCAATCATCTGATGTGTCGCAACCCTCTTATGGAAAGAGGGGAAAGCCAACAAATCGGTGGCATTTCTCCGTTGCGGGAAGAACAACTCATTGGATCCATGCCGTCGATAATTCGACAGAACAACAGTTCAATCATGCGGAAGTGTCAGCGGAACACATAGACAGAGAAGGTGCAACCCAACAAATAGAAGTCACTCATGAGCTTGTCATGGCCTTCGATTCTATTCCGGTGAATCATCATACACTTGTTTCTGTTATTTATATTTATTTTGATTCACCCGCAAAATATATATTTATTTTGTTTTTTCTTGTTTCTTGTTGATACAACAGCACAATACTAATTATCTCCCACCAGATCACTTAGATGTATCTTTTCCTAATAACAAATGGGTTATTGCTTCTGGTCATCCATCATGAAAATTGCCCCCGAAGTTGCCATAAATTATCCACTATGCCATCCATAAGTAAAAGGATTCGATTTTATTCGCTGCTGGGTTTGGGTTTTATACATTGATACACTCATGAAACACAAGCACACAGGCAGCCCAATGGCTAATGCGTTACCACACGGGAGACCAGGGTTTGATCCTTGGTTCCTACCCCCTTCCCCCCTTTTTTTCTCAGTAGGAAGCGTGCCTCCTCCTCCCGCACGCGCTAATGGGCCGGCCCATGTGCGGGTGGTGGAGCCCCTTGTTTTATATTTTATTTTTTGCTTTTCATTTTTTCATATTTTTTGTTTTTCCTTCTTTAAGTTAATTCGGGATTTTCAAAAGAACCAAATTTTAAAAAGTTGCGAGCTTTAAAAATATATTGAGAAATCATAAAATGTTTGTGAATTTAAAAAATAATTGAAAAATCATAAAATGTTCATGATTTCAAGAAATTGTTCGCATATTATAAAAATATTCACAATCTCAAATAGATGTTTGTGAATAAAAATGTTCATGATTTTTAAAAAATAATATAGTATTAAAAATTTATCCAGGAAATAGAAAAAATGTACATGAAATTTTAGAAAATGTTCCCAAAAATTTAAATAGGTATGTAATGAACAAAACGAACCATCGCTTGCGTAGAAGTTTTATTAGGGGATCTGTAAAGGTCGTTTTATGATTTTATTTAGTCCCTCGCACCGGGTTAAAAAAAGTTTATGTGTTTCGTACAAGGCTGAGCCCCCCCCTAGCTATATAAAAATAACTAAATGTCTATTTTACCTTCATACACAACTATGTTTATTCTGGTACCACGGTACTGGTTATGGTAAACACCGCTATGCTAAGTCAAGACGGGACATATCATTCATCAGTCTAGCTCAAGTAGGGTCCATCAATGCAGTTTGCTCAGGCAAAAAATATTTCGTTGTGGCGCCTTAGAAAATTAAATCGTGATCAGACCATCGCATTTTTTGTTTTTGAAATAACTTTTTAGAAGTCTCTTATTTCATCATGACATCACTTAGACATAGTTTGTGAAATGACATTTTAAAAGTTCTTATCTCATCCTGACATTTGATTAATTTTTTTTATATCTATCACACCTGCATAATCTCCCGTTGCAACACACGGGCATATTTGCTATTAGTAAAAAAGATGAAGATGGGTAATTCAATTCTACCTTTTTTGAACACCAATTCAACTCTACCTGATCAGATCAAATGGCTAGTAGGTTGATAGACTTGGAAACAATGCGGTTGTGCCATATTGAGTTTTTTTTAACATAGTACAGACGCAAGCGCTCATATACATGCGCATACACTCATCCTTATAAAGACACACATGCACACACGCACACCCTACCTCTATGAGCATCTCCGAAAGACTGAGTCGGCACCTCGTCATTGACGGGAACGTCTCCTCCCACTGAATGCGCGTCGCCGGAAATACTGAAATAAATCCAGAAATAAATGCGAGTATCACGACTTGAACCTAGTGGACTGGGATACCACAATCTCTTTAACCATCCAACCACAGGTTAGTTCGCGCCATATTGTCCTGATCCTGGTGCCATATTGAATTTTTTCCATCACTTGGAAACCATGCAAAAATAAAGAGTTGTACTGCAGTACGCGGTGAACGTAGGCCGATCTGATAGACTCGGGGTTCGATCTTGATTCTTGAGGTGTTTAAAAAAAAGATCTTGATTCTTGAGGTATACTACCCACTCCGACCGACTCCCCGGCAACTCCGAGCTCCCGCCATGGCAGCATCGTCGGCCGGTGCCTCCTCGTCGTCGCGGGCAATCGTATCCCGCCGCATCCCCGACTCAGGCTTCTCCACCAAAGCGTCCTCCTCCTCCTTGCCCTCGTCGCGCGCTGATGGGAGTGATGGGAACGTGCTCAACCTGGACTCCCGTGGGTGGCGGCGGCCGAGGCGGAATCCATATTGGAGGACGCGGCTGCTACGGAGAGAATCCACCTTCCCGCCGTGGAGGAGGATGAAGAGGGGATAAGAGTCAACCAGGAGTGACAGCAGGACGAGGTCCAGTACGCTACTAATATCTGATCAAACTGAATTTCTTTTAACAATCTTGTGATCAATCTTGGTCTGTGCCCTGTTGCAACGGAGCTTCCGTACGTGCTCGTAGGCTGTGGCCTTTGCACGTACGAAGGTTGCAATTTTAGTCGGTTTTTGGAGAAGCTTAATTATTTACAGCATTGACATTGTATTTTTTTTAGGTGAACATTGACATTGTAGTATTGCAGGATGAATCATCTGTTTGCTGACTTGGTCTCATTATCCACTGCAGCTGTTGGCATTGGAAGCAATATATGGGGATGACCTGGTTGAATTGGAAAGCAAAGGAGGGCTCCGGTTTTTCCAGGTTTTGTGTTTTCGCCATCAGTTTCAGTGTTTTCTTGTTTCATCTGTTCTTGGATGTTGAAATTTGATTTTGATGGTTTTCTTTATTTTAATTCTAGGTGTACATACGCTACGACTTGCATCACGGCTCTCAACTATGCGCTAAGTTTTCTTCTGCCGATGGAGGATGCCCTCATGATGGTAGAGAAGAAGATGGTGATGAACCAGAGGAATTCTCTTGCACTTGCAACCTTGACTACTTGCCTCCTTTGGTATTGACATGCTTACTTCCTCAGTGTTATCCTAGCAAAGACCCCCCATATTTTACAATCACTGCCAAATGGATGGATGGGTCCCAAGTTTCTCAGATATGTGAGATGCTCGACGCCATCTGGGCACAACTCCCGGGGCAGGAGGTGGTATATCAGTGGGTTGAGTGGATCCGCAATTCGTCGCTGTCACACCTCTGGATTGATGGCAAAATAATATTAGGTCCAGACAGCCCAGCACACAAATCAGATAATCGTGCTATCTCAAGAGGTCTCCCATTGAATTATGTAATCCCTTCGATGCTCAGCTACAGTAGTAAGAAGCGTCGTAAAGCTTTTCTTGATGATCTTCATATGTGCCTGATATGCCTTACAGAGAGCAATGGTCAGCCTTTACCCTTTTCAATTTTTCTATATATTGTGCATTCATACCAACAGATTATTCCTTGATATTTAGTGAACTGTTTGTGTTCTTTGGTTCATGATAAAAAATAAGAACCGGTGGGCCTGTTTTTCCTTTCCAACAAAGCTTCTTAAGTTCTTAGGTAACTGAATTTTGCGAATAGAAGTTTGTTCCCCGGTGAACTAATTTGAGCTCTGAAACAATTAGGTTCAAACTTCATCCAGCTGCCATGCCAGCACTTGTTTTGTGTCACGTGCATGGAGACCTTGTGCAGGATACATGTGAAGGAAGGTACTGTGTTCCAATTGGTGTGCCCCGGCACCAAGTGCAACATTTCTATTCCGCCGTATCTGCTAAAGAATCTTCTCAGGGAAGAAGAGTTTGAACGTTGGGATAGGCTTCTTCTTGACAAAGCATTGGGCTCAATGTCAGACGTGGTCTACTGTCCAAGGTGTTCGATGGCTTGCTTGGCAGACGAGGATAAGAACGCGCAATGTCAAAGTTGTTTCTTTACCTTCTGCTCAGCTTGCAAGGATCCACGCCATCTAGGGAGACAGTGTTTAACACCAGAACAAAAGCTCAAGGTATAGAAATGAAACTAAAATCTCTTCTGCATTTGCATTGGTCTTAAAACTTGCATATTTTGCTATACTAAGCAACTTGATTCGATACACATCATCCTAGCTAGTACTAATAACCTGTTACCAGCAGGAAAACACATTGTGGTTTTGTTAGTAAATCCTTCAAAGATAAAATATACATTTGATGTGCCATAAGCTTTGGATGCACCTACATACATTGAGTTACATATTGTCTGTTTGGTGAAGCGCAAATCTTTTGCACTTTCTAGAAACATAATAATTCAGTCTTCAATTTAATGTTTGCAGGCATCAGGCAAGTTAACTGTGAGGGAGATGGTGCAGGAGATGCTGATGATCAGAAGTTTATACAACGATGCTAGAGCATGTCCAAACTGCCGAATGGCCATTAGCAGAAGTGAAGGGTGTAACATGATGTATTGTGTGAACTGTGGCAAGTCATTCTGCTTCCGTTGTGGCGAGGCCATGACTGCTAGCAATTATAACCATTTCAGGTAGGCTATCGATCCTATCCTAAGCAATCAAGAGGCCTTTTGTCTTTGAAAAGAGGGGGGTTGTAGGCATCCAAGATCTCGGGCCTATCTTATTCTTAATGCATGCATGTATGCTTTGCAGTAAATGTGGGCTCTTTGCGCCGCAAAAAAAGGACTATAACACAAATGATTTGGAGAAGCGACTGAAAGAGCTAGAAACCGCAGAACGCGTGGCTCGAATGCATCCGTTAGGCAGTACCATCGAATGCCCGAAATGCCGTCAGAAAATTTTCAAGGTAAGGAGACCTGTCTTATTCAATCTGCAGCATGGCTTGAATCTGCAAGGGATGATGACCAATTTACTGAGCACTAGCCTGCTTCTCCTATGAATCTATCTAACGACCTTATGTATGTGTCCAGGATGATGATGAATATGTTTTCTGCTGGGCCTGTCAAGCCAGGTATTGTACGCTGTGCGAGAAGCGGGTCGAGTTTACAAGGCAACATGGGGCAAGGGGGCACTGGGGCTCGCCGGAATGCGTGGGGATAACTCTCTAGTACCGTCGTAGTTTTTCATAGTTTGCAAATTAAACACTTGTAATTTTGGTTTGAAACGTACATGTTGTCGGTGTTGTAAATTAAAGACCAGCCAGGCAACCAGGTAGAAGAAACCAAAGTACTGCTAGTATAAGACATGGTACTCTTTCTTGGTGATATAAATCAGAGGAACCAACCAATAATGATACTGTTTGGTCAATTCAATTATTAAGCCCCAACATTTTTAGTATATTCTATTTTCATTTCTAAATTAGCTGATATGCGAACCGATGATTCAAAATTTTAAGCCAGTTGAATGTTGATTTCTTTCGTATTGCCAACATATCAATGCTATTTTTTAAACACCTTTTGTAGTAGAAGAAAGTGTCAAGATGTCAAAACTAACAAAAGCACTGATTTCTTAACAAAGGAACCTCAAATAAATTCCAAAAGGAACTTCAAATGGCCCCAAATCAAAGGAAAACATAACCGTACAGATATATTAAAACCTAATATATCATGTTGTTTCATCCCCTTGTTTGATCACCAGCTTTTTCGTCCTCCTCATGCTCCAATCATGGCTCTGCCCCTGACGTCTTGTCACCATGAAGTCGAATACTCGCTCGATCCACAATTGGTAATTAAATTAAGAAATGTTTTTGCTCGTCTCCATCCTACTATCACCATTTTCCTGTAGAGACTGTATATATCAAAGGCCTATGCATCGAGCGGCACATGTATAACCTCCATGTAAGTATGCCGTATCTCGAATTCTCGATCAGTGAAGATGAAGAACCTTGCTAGTTTTTTTAGGATTGGAGAACCTTGCAAGTTTTTTTAGCTTCTAGCATGAGAAGTAGAATATATGCACTTAGTTAATTAATTTTTCAATAAAGGGAGCTTTTATGAACTCAAAATGTAGCATCAATCGGATACAAAATATGATGAGCCACACCTAAACTCTGCATAGTTAAGATGTACACAACCGACAATCTGATAAAAGAAAAGATAAAATCACATATTGACAACAGTAAAGTCATATACGACCGACACTATGCCTATGTTGCAGGAAAGGTGCTGGACAGATCCAAAGATTAATTAAGTGAAGCAGATAGTTTCGTACCCACAGAGGCAAGCATTCGGTAGCTGTCGTTAATCTATCTATCTGAAATCTTAGTACTACGTATACTATTTAGTATACACATACATATACTGGGTACATATATATGTCATCCTTGTCCTTTTGTATTCTATCCTAAGTATTTTTTTGCGGGGATATTCTACTTAGTATTCTGTACTAAGTAGTATATGTAAGATAACACAAGATGCTTTAGGCTCAAGCTCAAGCTCTTCTTGATCACGACTTGTTCCTTGTTCCTTGTACCCAGTAGTATCTAGCTGCTGGCCGGGCTGTTTCACAAGATGACGCTAATGTTGGCATTTCTTTCTCCCCTGTTCCTGTCTGTAATGCGTATGCAATATAGACTTGGCAGTAAGATTTATCAGACTCTGGCTGAGAAAAACCAAACTTAGCAGTGGGGAGGACTGACGCTATCCCCTCCCGTCGCCCCCGCCTTGGGCGACTCGGGGGCCTCCAACCCTAGGCACCGCCGCCGCCCTCTCCTTCTCCCCTCCTCGCGCCGCCGCCGGGTGACGCCGCCGGGTGAAACCCGCGTGGCAGACTGCGGCGGCGGGGGGACTCCCTCTCCCGCCTCCCCTTCTTCCGCGGGCGGCGGATCTAGGCGGCAGGCGGCGGTGTCCTGCGACGGCAGGCCTCGGCGAGCGGTGGCGGGGCACGGGGCACGCGGCGGCGAGCCTCGGCAGGCGGTGGCGGCTGTGCGCGGGGCTGACTCCGGGGCGGCGGCGCGGGCTTGGATCCATCGCGGATCTGACCTGTGGGCGCGGCCTCGGCCTCCCCTGCTCGGCCGGCGGGTCTCAGTGGGGGGGCTTCCCCGTGCTGAGATCTGCCATGCGGGATCATCCAGATCCCGGCAAGGACGGCGGCGACCCGTGCACGAGAGATGGAGGTCTTCGATCAGATCTGGGTGAAAACCTGCTATTGGCTATTGCCAAGGCCGGCGATGGCAACGCTGTCTGCGCCGTTCCCTTCCTGAAGGCATCGTTGTGGAGATGTTCAAGGCCACTCTCTGCTATCTCCGGGGGAAACCCTAGATCAGTAGATCGGATGACGGCGGCTCTCTGGTGTCGTTTTCCCCCATGGGGGCGTCATTCTTGGAGGTGCACACGGACTCGAGGGACTAGAGGACGGCGACTCTGGTGGAGCGGTGCTTCATCTTTCCCATTGAAGATGGCGGATCTCAGCGGCGTGGTGTTGTTGAGACTCGGTGTCTGATGCGCGGAGATGGACTCGCGCAGGAGGAGGTTGCCGTCTGGCGTCATGGTGACGTCGATGACTGAGTGGCCAGACAAGGTAGAAGCCTCAATATGACTTGAAGACGGACTTGTGAAAGATGGCGGCGACGACACACGAGTGTGTCTGACCGGATTGTGTCCCAGACCCGGTATGTGGCTCGACTGGGGCTTCCGAATATGTTTCGGCTTCCGGCTTTTGATGTTAGGCTTAGGTGAGTGGTTTGGATAGTGGCCCAGCTAGCACCCCTTCATCATTTTGGATAGGAGTAGCGGCATGTGTTGCCAAGATGGTGGATTCAGGCACATTGTTGTAATACATTGTAAGATCCTCGAGAATAATCAATAAAGTGGCCGTATGCATCTCCCAGATGCAGAGGCCGGGGGTCATCCTCCTTTTCTAAAAAAAATGATTTATCAGACTCTTACTTTTCATGAAAAAAAATTAATACAAGCAGTAGGGCCGGGATACTGCTTTACCCCTCAAATTTTTTTTGAGAGAGAGCAGGGTTGAGATCAAGGTCGCTAGGGTGAGATCAAATAGTCGCCCATTTTCAATGTCCTACATGCGGTATAGGAGCGGAGGATACCAAACACCTGTTATTCACTTGTGCAAAAGTTAAAGAAGTATGGCGGCTACTGGGTTTGAGCTTTTCTACTAATAAAGCATGAGCTGTGGATCATGCGATGAGAAGCTGTGCTAGAATATTTATTGCTAGAACCAGTTGAAAAATGTGTGGTCCTCGGTCTGGGGATTCAGCGGAAGCAATTACTATTGGTTCCTGGTATTTATAATGGGAGAGGAGAAAGTTAGTGCATAATGAAAAGGTCCATAAACCTAAGTTGATAGCAATGACAATCAGAACTTTGGTTGCTAACTATGCTATGGCGAGTGATGCAAAGGCGATGATCAAGCAACATGGCTGGGAAAGATCAAGGAGCAACTATGTGAAGCTAATCGTGGATGGGGCTTTTGACCCAGACTTACTCAAGGGCTCGTATGACGCTATCACCGGAGACTCGAATGGCGGATTCGTCGCATGAGGAAACAAGGAAATCGATTGGTGCGAAGATGTGCTTATGGCCGAGGCACCGACTTTACGGTTTGGTCTCGGTTTGGCAACTACAGTCGGTGTAATCGCATAGAGGTGAACTCCGACAACATCGAGACGATAGAGACAATGAAGAATGGAGGTCGCTCTTTCAATCTATTGGCAACAGTTTTTGATGATATATATCACCTTGCTTATGATTTTTTGTATATTATTTTTGAGCATGCTCCTAGAAAGGCTAATTGTGTGCTCATGATTTAGCCAAACTAGGTAAAAGTAAGGTGTATGCGGTTCCCTTCACCCAGAGAGATTATTGATGCTTTAGTAAAAGATAATATGACAATCATCTTGCAATAAAGAGTACTTTGATGTAAAAAAATAGTCGCCCATTTCCAAAGTCTGAGCAGATGTCAAAGAACTCAAGGTATATATCATGACAGTTACTTGTATTAGTATCTTGCCTGCGGTTGCCGCTGCAGGCAAGAGAACTCGCATAGTCGTATGCAGGGGAGGGCGCTTGTACGTAGCACAGTACATATTATATGTTGCGGTCAACTCTGGAGGAGCAATACAATACAGAGCGACATGAGCTTGGCAGGAAGATCTCCATGGTCGTCTCTTGGCGCGCCAATGGGCCACCCATCTCCCATGGCAAGCAGCCAAGCACTACAAAAACAGTAGTACAAAACAAGCAGGCAAGCAACACCAGTAACACACTGCACTAGTCCAGTAGTACAAGCATAAAGTGCTCGGCGAAGAAAGGAATCGGGGCAAACAGGACAGGCCGGAACCGGGGAGGGACGATCGACCGGCCATGGCCACCACCGTCAACCCCGCGGATCCGGAGGCGCTAGAAGGCGGCGACGGCGACAGGAAACCGATCAGGGGCGCCGCCATGTCCCTGCTTGTCCGGGCGCGCGACAACATGGCGTTCCGGTCGGTGTGGTCGGAGCTGAACGGCGCCATGGGCGACCTGGGCACGTACATCCCCATCGTGCTCTCGCTGGCGCTCTCCCGCGGCCTCGACCTCGGCACCACCCTCGTCTTCACCGGCGTCTACAACGCCGTCACGGGCCTCCTCTACGGCGTCCCCATGCCCGTCCAGCCCATGAAGACCATCGCCGCCGTCGCCCTCTCCGACGCCTCCTTCGGGGTCCCCGAGATGATGGCCGCCGGCATCCTCACCTCGGCGTTCGTATTCGTCCTCGGGGTCACCCGCCTTATGAAGCTCGTCTACTGGTTCGTGCCGCTCCCCGTCGTCCGCGGCATCCAGCTCGCCCAGGGGCTCAACTTTGCCATGGCCGCCGTCAAGTACATCCGCTACGAGCAGGACCTGGCGAAGAGCAAGTCCCTCGGTCGGCGCCCCTGGGCTGGGCTCGACGGCCTCGCCCTCGCCATCGCCGCCATCTTCTTCGTCGTCCTCGTCAACGGCGCTGGCGACGATCACAGCACCGCCGTCCAAGAAGAAGAAGTGGGACGAGATCGGGAGGAGGATAGCTCTTCTTCCCTCTGGCGTAGCTGGAGGAGGCGCTTGCGGTCGGCGACGATCCCGTCGGCGGTGATCCTGTTCGTGCTGGGCGTGGTCCTCGCCATCATCCGGCACCCGGCGGCGGTGAGGGAGCTGCGCGCGGGGCCGTCGCGGATGCGCGTGGTGCGCATACCGAGGGAGGCGTGGAAGCAGGGGCTGATCAAGGGCGCGATCCCGCAGATCCCGCTCTCGGTGCTCAACTCGGTGGTGGCGGTGTGCAAGCTGACGCGCGACCTGTTCCCGGAGAAGAAGGAGGCGTCGGCGACGTCGGTGTCGGTGACCATGGGCGCCATGAACCTGGTGGGGTGCTGGTTCGGCGCCATGCCGTGCTGCCACGGCGCGGGCGGGCTGGCGGGGCAGTACAAGTTCGGCGGGCGCAGCGGCGCGTGCGTGGCTGCGCTGGGCGGGCTGAAGCTGGCGCTGGGGCTGGCGCTCGGCGGCTCCGTGCTGCGCGTGCTCGCCGCGTTCCCCGTGGGGCTGCTGGGCGTGCTGCTGCTGTTCGCCGGCGTGGAGCTGGCCATCGCGGCCAGGGACATGTCGTCCAAGGCGGAGGCGTTCGTCATGCTCGTCTGTACCGCCGTGTCGCTCGTCGGCTCCAGCGCCGCGCTGGGGTTCCTCTGCGGCATGGTCGCGCACGGCCTGCTGCTGCTCAGGGCACGCGCCATTTCCATCTGAAGATCAAAGCACTCGTGCTGATCCATGCATGTACATCTCGTACATCCATCGTCATCCCATCTGTATGTTTTACATGGACTGCGTCGCGTGTGCACTTCTGTGCTGTAGCAAATGGTTGGACTGAGTTTCAAGTTTGGTCTCATTCACTTTGTGAACCGTCGGATTTTTTTGCGTAGCGATTCGTGCTTTGTTGCGGCTGGACAGGTTGTCTCCTGGTTATCGCGGCCCGTATCGTGTTGGGCTTTTCTTGTCTTTTTTTTCTTCACTCCCCCGCCCGTTGCACTCCCCCCTCTCCTCTTTTATTTAAGAGACCGAAGCGTCCTGATTCTGACTTGACTCCATTCCCCCCAGCTCCTCTGTTCGTCTTCTGACTCCCTTCCCCAGAGCGCTCTGTTCATCTTCGAATCGGGATACAGAAGGGAAGAGCTGAAAGTGGAGAGGAGATCCCCGTTTTGTTCAAGTAACGCATTCTTCCCACGTTTTTCCTTCCCCCACTGTTTTTATGTTCTTGTTTGTAGTTCTAGGGTTAGTGCAGATGTAATGAATAGAATGGGGAGGTTTGTTAGGGTTAGATGTAGATTTTGTTTTTTGTTTTCTCTTTTAGATAGGTGGGCGGATGAGATTAGGGGGTTGATACATTTGTTGTAGATCTAGGGGTTAGTGCAGATGTAATGAATAGAATGGGGAGGTTGTTAGGTATTCATGTAGGTGTTTGTTTTTGTTTCTTTTTTAGATGGGTGGGCGGATGAGATTTTTAGGGTGTTGACACATGGTTTCTGACTAGGTTTTTGTGTCTTAGATAGGCAGTAGATTCATGTTTTGATTACATGGTTTTCCTGTTTTTCTATATGATTGTAGGTGGATCTGGTTTTTTCAGTTAGTATGTTGTCCTTTTTATTTTTTGAGTATTCTACATCTGTGTCCTAATTTTTTGATCTATCTGAATGTCTATATATGTAGAAGCAGATATGTTTTGTTCTGTGATACATATCGGTAGATGATTTTTTTAGTCTGAAGGTCATTTCTTAGTGTTGGCCTAGTAGTTTATACTGTTAGATGAATGCAGTAAGGTCTGAAGGTCTGTATATTTGTGGTGTGTTAAAATCAATGAAACTCACATTTTTCCTTGGAAGTTGAGTTAAAATCACGTTAAAAGAAGTTAACCTAGCACTTCTTTTCTTTTTGCTTTTTGGATTTTGATTTTCAAAATCACATTTAAAATGTTCTGAATTTCACCAGCGGACAGTAGACAGTTAACTGAAACTGTTGATAGGTTTAAACTGAAAGTTGACAATAAGTGACAGTGGGTACCGTCTCTAGCACTGTGTAGACATTTTTGTAGAAGTATGAGTTGAATAATTTTTCACTTTTCTGTACTGACACCATTTTTTTACCTTTGCTTGGTTTTTCATATACTGACATGATCTTTCAGCAGTATCAAACTATCGATGCTTTTTGTTTGGTTTTTCATACTGAATTTTTTTTGTATAGTTTTTCATACTGAATTTTTTCATACTGATTTATGTAGTTTAGAAGGCATTTTTTATACAGCATCAAATTCATGTGTGTGTTTATTAATCATGTGCGTGAATGTTTTCTATATACCTATTATACTCAAAAGTATTTTTTGATAAGATGTTTTTGTTCTTAATTTTTTTATATGGTCAGGATGGTTTGCGCGGTCTGCCACTCATACTGTGGCAACAACACTGTAGAAAGATGGGGAAATTTTGTCAACAATGGCGCCAAGGAATTTGCAGTGTTTTTTTGTACTTTTTCATCGTGATGATCTTTTTGAATGTCTCTATTTGTGTTTTTCACTCCGCAGTTTTTTCCTAACAATTCTTTTCAACCCTGTTTGTCCTGTTTTTCTTTTTTTTTTGAAGATCATACCATGCACTGTAAGGGACAGTCTGAGCCACATAGCTGGAGGATTCTTCAGTTTCAGAGCTCACGGGCGAAGGTATTCGTTGGATGTGCTCAGCGTGTCTGAGACCACCGTGATGGGCGGCGATGACTGGGTAAAGTTTGTCTCGGACTACCATCTTGGCGGTGGTGAGTTAGTGGTTTTTGACACATCTCGGCGCATGGCCAAGGCATATGTATGCTATGTTGGTTGCATGTGTGTTGCAAATGACGGGGGCCCAGCTGAGCACACGATTGTTGATGAGGATGCGGGAGACCAGGGCGCTGCTGCAGGTGGGATCAACATTGGGTCTGATGATGAGGCCCTAAATGATGTACATGAGGAAGTAGCTACTCCACTAGTTGTTTTCACAAAGGGCATTGTTCTAAGTTATGATGAAGTATCAAAGTTGGATTTGGTTCTTACCAACAATGATGGGTACATTGGATGTCCTTTCGTGCACCGTCTCACAACCACGAACGTTGCAAGCAAGCAGATGGTAAATGTGCTTTTTCAATCTGATTTTTTTTGTTCGCTCATTTTTTTGTCCTATATATGTTTTTATTGTCTGATGTTTATCTTCTTTTTTTATGTAGAAAATTCCAAGGAAGGTGATTGAAGGGTTGAACTTGCTACCAGAAGGTGTTGTTGGAATTTGTTTTGAAGCTGAAGAATACATGAATGTTGGATACCGCCAAGATCGTGGTGGGCGCATGGTTTTCAGCAAGCAATGGGGTGTCTTTGCAACCCAGAACAACCTTCAAGAAGGAGACGGAGTTGTTTTCAATTTCAAACCCAGCAACCAAGGGGGCGTAAACATAACATGTGTTGTGCACAACCTGAGAACAACAACATAATGAAGGAAGGGATGCCAAAAGACAGCAAGTTCAGCAGCGCAGTGTTCAGGAACCATCAGCCCTCGTTAGGAACTTTTTATTTTTGCGCTTTTTTATGTGTCAATCGGACCAGCTCCTAAGTAGTATTAGAGATCTAGACTTCTATGTTCCTTTCTATCTATCTACTAAATGCTACCATGTGTGGGTTCCAACTCTTTTTTTTGCAAATGCGATGCCCCGTGTGAAATCCATCTTCTTTTTTATCCATATTTCTTTTTAATGTTTTCAATGTATTTTATTGGGTGACCTTGTATTTCTTTTTCAACCTCGAGACGCATTTGCAAGGTTTTTCAACCTCGAGACACAACTTCAAGTTTTCAAACTTGAGGGGCAAGTACAAGGTTTTCAATGTCCGGGCTGATTTTGAAATGTTTTTCAATCTCGAGACACAACTGCAAGGTTTTCAACCTCGAGGCGCAACTGCAAGTTTTCAAACTTGAGCCGCAACTGTAAGTTTTCAAACTCGAGTCGCAACTGCAAGTTTTTCAAACTCGAGTCACAACTTCAAGTTTTTCAATGTCGATGTTGCATTTTTTTGCGAGGTTGCAATGTCTAGACGCAACTTTTCAACCTCGGAGGCACTCAGGGTTTCCATTGTCGGGGGTTGCAACTGCAAGTTTTCAAACTTGAGCCGCAATCAAACTCGAGGGTGCAACTACAAGTTTCCAATGTTCGGTCGCAACTGCAAGGTTTTCAACCTCGAGGCGCAACTGCAAGTTTTCAAACTCGAGCCGCAACTGCAAGTTTTCAAACTCGAGCCGCAACTGCAAGTTTTCCAAACTCGAGTCGCAACTTCAAGTTTTCCAATGTCGACGTTGCATTTTTTGCGAGGTTGCAATGTCTAGACGCAACTTTTCAACCTCGGAGGCACTCAGGGTTTCCATTGTCGGGGGTCGCAACTGCAAGTTTTCAAACTTGAGCCGCAATCAAACTCGAGGGTGCAACTGCAAGTTTCCAATGTTCGGTCGCAACTGCAAATTTTCAACCTTGAGGCGCAACTGCAAGTTTTCAAACTCGAGCCGCAACTGCAAGTTTTCAAACTCGAGCCGCAATCAAACTCAAGGGTGCAACTGCATGTTTCCAATGTTCAGTCGCAACTGCAAGTTTTCAACCTCGAGGCGCAACTGCAAGTTTTCAAACTCGAGCCGGAACTGCAAGTTTTCAAACTCGAGCCGCAATCAAACTCGAGGGTGCAATTGCAAGTTTCCAATGTTCACTTTTTTGTGTTTCTCTTCCTTTTTATTTTCTATATTTTTTATTTTTCGATTTTCACATTTCATTTAGTTTTTTCATTTATTTTAATTTTTCATTTCATATTTTTTTGTGTCTACTTATTCTAATGACATCATTACTCAAGTCGGGGCACAACTGCAAGTTTTTAAATGTGGTCGCAATTGCAAGTTTTCAAGTGGGGTCGCAACTGCAAGTTTTCAACCTCGAGGCGCAACTGCAGGTTTTCAACCTCGAGCCGCAACTGCAAGTTTTCAAACTCGAGCCGCAACTGCAAGTTTTCAAACTCGAGCCGCAATCAAACTCGAGGGTGCAACTGTAAGTTTCCAATGTTCACTTTCTGTGTTTCTCTTCCTTTTTATTTTCTATATTTTTTATTTTTCAATTTTCACATTTCATTTAGTTTTTTCATTTATTTTAATTTTTCATTTAATATTTTTTGTGTCTTCTTATTCTAATGACATCATTACTCAAGTCGGGGCACAACTGCAAGTTTTTAAACGTCGACATTAGAAAAATGCAACTGCAAGTTTTCTAACTCGAGCCGCAACTGCAAGTTTTCAAACTCGAGCCGCAACTGCAAGTTTTTCAAACTTGAGTCGCAACTTCAAGGTTTCCAATGTCGACGTTGCATTTTTTTGTGTCTTCATTTTATAATCAATCGCATATTCATTTTGCCCACATTTTTCTAATTTTTTTAAGAAACTAATTTCAAAACATGCCATATTTTTTTATGTGTTATTTTTCTCAATTATTAATTTTTGTGCCAAATTATATATATTCATGTCGTACCAAATATTTTTCAATGCATGTTTTTTTAAATTTTTTTCTACTCCCACTGTACTGTGGACCAACCTCTATTCTCTTTTTTTTAATTACTTTTCCATTTTTTTGCCCAAAGCCGACAGCGCACCTGACTGTTTGAAATGGAGCAGAGAGAGGCCAACATGGCTGTACCTATCTCTAAACGGGAAGCCGCTCAAGGCGGCAACGGCGACATGGAGAAGCAGGGCGGCGACCCGCCAGGCGGCGCGCTCCCATCAAAGGTAAGGCTCCCACCGCCGGAAGGAGGCCGCCCCTCCCCCCTCCCCCAGTTTCCGCCGTTGATTTTTATCGGTCCAGTCCTGCTGCGCGCCGACGTCCATCTCTTTCTGGTGGCGCTACCGCCGCATTGAAATTGGGGAAAATCTGTGGCTAGGGTTTCTAGTTTGTTGGTCCTCCAATCGATAGCGGGAGCAATTATGGGATGGGTGGCGAGTTACAACCGGTGGATTCGGTAGCAGCAGGAGGGATGCTTTTTCGGGTTGATTTTGTCGCCATGGAAGGGGGGTGAAGGAGCAATTCGCCACGACGAAGTACGAGTAACCTTTTTTGTCCATTTTTTAGGCGTTTAGTGCAGGATTGAGGGCCGAATTGCTGTGGGAAGGGACAGAGGGATAAATGAACCAACTACTGATGCTGCCGTGGGAAACAACTAGAATGTGCGCTTTGAGAACGAACAGAGTGTGAATCAAACCATGGCAGTTAGGTGGAGCTGGAGTTTCTGTGTGTTTTTTTCATGTTTTTTGTGTGTGTGTCCCGAATCTCTCACATATGTGTTGATATATGAAGTGTAAAGTTTTTTGTATCTGTACAATTTTTTGAATCTGTTGAAGCCATGGTGAGTGCAGCTTATCAGTAGCTATCATGATGGCTCGTTAGGACTTTTTTGATGAGTAAGCATGATGAAACATGCCTGCATGATGACGGTTTTGGTTCTGGGGTGAATGTTTCATTGTTTTTTCATTTTTGTGTTAACTACTACATGAAATTGTTGGCGTTCTGGTCCGCAAGTTGCAGTTTTGTGGCTGCTGTTTTATTAAGTGAAGGTGGTTTTGGCATTTTGTGTAGGACTGAATCTGAACCTGAGTGAATGTAGTAAAGGAAACTGGACTGAATTGAATTGAATTGTCTTTCAGTAAAATGCATGTAATTGCACTTGCATTGGTTGCTTGCCCGACAGTTAGAAAGAAAAACATATGGATTTTGGAATTTTTAAGGGGTACAAGCAGTGTATGTCAGGAGAAGCATGTATCTATCAAAAAACGACTTCCAAGCTCGAACATAGCTTTCAAAATGAAGACACACACACACACACATTACATTACAACAAGACATTTTATCTGTTGGTCATTCTAGCTCCTTTTCATTTTTTCAGACCTGAAATCTAAAACATGCATGTGTGTTCAAGTCATGTTTTCAGAATTTATAAATGTACTTGTTTTAGTAGGTGTATTTTTAAGCATTGATTACTCTGTTATAAAGAGTTTATAGGGACGCTTAAGATGCCCCTTTTTTTGTTGTTGTAGGGGCCTGTTACTGTGCTGAGTGCATCACATGAGGATAAACACAACAGTGACACGTGCTTGGAGCATGATGAAATTAACAAAGCCCATGGAATATTGTTTGAAGAAAAAAGAGATCCCGAAGATATGGACGGTCAACATCTATATGAGGAACAGGGGCCAAAAATAGATGATGATTTAACTGAAACTGAAGTGTCAGGTAGTCTACTGTGCGACGGTGTGATAAATTTGGTAACCACTCTTTTTTTGGATTTTTGCTTTGATGAATGCAACTCAAAGAGTTATCTCATAGACAATTTTTTTTGTCTCTGATGTTTTGTCTTATGATTTTTTCTTGCAGGTAAGAAAGAGTATTGAAAGGAAACAAACTCGTAAGATAATACGAAAGCAAACAACCAAGGTAATCAGTGCTAGTTGTCTATTAGTTTTTTCTTTCTACAGATCATAAGTACCCAACATCGGAACTAAGATCGTTTTGTGTATATATTTATATCTTTCTTCTTTTAGATCATTTTTTAATACATATGTATGGGTATTTCTCGTTTTTCTATGATACACCATTAATGGTCATGTAATTTTTTTAATCTTTTTGTGTTTTTCCCGTTTATCTTATGTTGTTGTTTTTATAAAAAACAGAGACCTAGAAATATCGAAGAGCCTGTCAACAAACCCCGTGGTCACGTCGGAGCCAAGGCATACAGCAGATGTAGTCTGCCATACTTTGTTGATGTTGTCAAGTCCACATGCAAAAGTAAAGAGAAAGTACAACTCGTCAGAGGTATTGGCTTCGGTTTCACGCTTGAGTTTGATGAGTGTGTCGTACCAAGGCCACTTGCGCAATGGATAGCTGATAACGTTTGTGTCAAGGATGAACAAATTGTATTCAATCAGAAGGTGATAACACTCAATGCAGAGTCAGTGTCCCATGTTCTTGGGATTCCAGCAGGCGAAAACAATATCGGCATAACTGATGATGGAGGAAAAGCTGAATTTCTCGCGTTGTTTGGGCTGTCAGAAGTTCCATCAATCAAGTATTTTGGCAACAAGATCATCAAGGAGGAGGAGCTATCTGATGAACAATATATCCGTTGTTATATGATCGTTATGCTTGCAACCTTCTTATGCCCAACATCAAACACTAAACCAAGCACCAAGTATATGGGAGCACTAATTGATGTTAGCAAGATCAAAGACTTAAACTGGTGTGAATTCACACATGCATGGTTGATGCAAGCAATCAACAAGTATCAAAAAGAAAAGGTGAAGCAAAACAGGATAACATTAACACTGGGCGGATGCATTTTTCACCTTGCGGTACATATTTTTTCATGCTTTTCCTATTATTGTTTTTGTAGTTTTAGTATTTTTTTCCATTTTCCCCTTTTTTTATAAGTATGAGTTTTCACCCGTCTTTATGATGGATAAGTCTGTGTACTAGGGTCCTTGTGGGGCTGCAGCACATGGTCCTTGTGGCAGTTAGGAGGATAAAGTCCTGGACCATCAAGGACTGGCTGTTAGGATAGAGTTCTGTTCTTGACCATCAAGGACTGTCAGTTAGCATCTTAGACTAGCATCTTAGACTAGCATCTTAGACTGGCATCTTAGCAGCATCTTAGCATATGCCTTGGCTGGCTAGCAGCCTATAAATATGTATCCCCAACCCCTCAGGTTGGCATGGCATTGTGTGAGAAATAAACCAACGAAAATTATCCCAACTCTCCTAGTGTCATCCACAACTATCAATGCTCAGGCTGAAAGGTCTAACAAGTGGTATCAGAGCCTCGTTAACCTGCACCCTGAGCATTTCCTGTGAGCAGCCCAAGTCGGTAGCAGCAGCTGCTCCGTCTGCCTCTGGTTACCTTCCTCCCTCCGGACTGTCGAGCAGCAGCTCGTCTTCATCAGCCTCCTCTTCACGCAACAGCCCCCCTGCAGCGAGCCATGTCTGCAGGTCGCTCTCAGCACACGGCTACCTCGAGCATGCGGCGCCGGCAAGAGGCCGAGCGCGCCGTGGCAGAGGAGCGTGAGCGAGCGGCTGCTGCAGCGGCAAGAGTGTCGAGGCTGGCTGCAGCGGAGCTGGCAGCAGCCAGAGCGGAGGTAGAAGCAGCCAGGGCGGAGGTAGAAGCAGCCAGGGCGGAGGTAGAAGCAGCAGCAGCAGCAGAAGCAGCCCGTGAGGCTACGGCGGATGCCAAGGCACTCCGCGGCAGCCCCGGCAGCTCCAGCAGCTCCGCGCCTGCGGACGACGGCGCCGACGCAGATCGCGCCAAAGTGGCGCAGGAGCGGACGGCGCAGTGGGCAGCCGAGCACGCCCGCGCTCCAGGTGGAGGCGCGCACCGCGACGGCGGCTGCAACGACCAGGACCGCGGCCTCTACGAGGTCCGGACTGTGGTCAGGGATGTTGGTTCCAGTGTTGGGTGGCCTACCCTCACTAAAACCAACTACGTCGAGTGGGCCGGGATCATGAAGGTCAGGCTCCAGGTGCGGCGCATGTGGGAGGCAGTCCAGGACAGCAACGTCGACCACCTAGAGGATCGACGGGCGCTGGACGCCCTCATCGCCGCAGTCCCGCCCGAGATGCAGTTCTCGCTTTCCAATAAGCGGACTGCCAAGGAGGCTTGGGACGCCATCGCCGCAGCACGCATCGGCAGCGACCGTGCTCGCAAGTCCACCCTGCAGGCACTTCGTAAGGAGTGGGAGAACCTGGGCTTCAAGCTAGGTGAGGACGTTGATGACTTTGCTCTCCGTCTCAACACTCTGCTGCAGAAGATGGTGAAGTTTGGCGATGCCACCTACACCGAGGAGAGAGCTGTTGAGAAGCTTTTTCGGTGCATTCCCGAGAAGTACAAGCAGATGGCTCGCTCGATCGAGTCGTTGCTGGACCTCTCCACGATGACGATTGAGGAGGCGATAGGTCGACTCAAGGTCGTCGACACCGACGAGCCACAGCCCCCCTCGGGGCCCATCACCACCGGCGGGAAGCTGCTCCTATCTCGGGAGCAGTGGGATCCCAGCCTTGGTGACAAGAAGAAGGGGGAGCCTTCCTCCTTGACGGGCGGCCGCAAGCGTGGCAAGCAGCGTAAGGCGCGAAGAGGCCCCCCGGGCAGGGCACAAGGACGTGCCGAAGGTGACGCCCGCGGAGGCGCCAAGGACGGCGCCGCTGGCGAGCCCAGGCCGGCACAAGACAACAGTTGCCACAACTGTGGCCGGTTTGGCCATTGGGCCAATGAGTGTCGGCAACCACGACAAGGCCAGGCTCACGTCGCACAGGCGAAGGAGGAGGAGACGGCTCTGTTCATGGCGCATGCAAGCATTGAGCTACCCTCGGCGACTCCAGTCGCAAAGGCTTTCATCCACCTCGATGAGCCAAAAGCACACGCTCTTCTCGGCGATGGCTCCGGGAAGGACAAGGCTACGGGGTGGTGCCTCGACACCGGCGCCGCCCACCACATGACCGGTCGAAGGGAATTCTTCGCCGAGCTCGACTCCGATGCGCGAGGCTCCGTCAAGTTCGGGGATGCCTCCGCTGTGGAGATAAAGGGCGTCGGCTCCGTCATCTTCACCACCAAGATGGGAGAGCACCGGCTGCTCACCGGTGTCTACTACATCCCCGCGCTAAGGAATTCCATCATCAGCTTGGGACAGCTGGATGAGAACGGCTCACGCGTGCTGATTGAGCATGGGGTCCTACGCATCTGGGATCGCCAGCGTCGCCTTCTCGCCAAGGTGCCCAGAGGTGAAAATCGACTCTACGTCCTTGATGTGCAGGTGGCACAACCGGTCTGTCTCGCTGTCCGTCGAGACGACGAGGCGTGGCAGTGGCATGAGCGCTTTGGGCACCTTCACTTTGAGGCCCTGAAGCGTCTAAGTGCCAAGGAGATGGTGCGAGGCCTGCCATGCCTCGACCATGTGGAGCAGTTCTGCGACATCTGCGTACTGACAAAGCAGAGACGACTCCCCTTTCCCCAACAGGCGAGTTTTCGGGCTAAGGAGAAGCTGGAGCTCGTGCACGGAGACCTGTGCGGCCCGGTGACGCCAGCCACACCAGGAGGTCGACGCTACTTCCTGCTGCTCGTCGACGATCTCTCCCGCTACATGTGGGTGATGATCCTCGGCAGTAAGGGAGAAGCGGCGGACGCCATCAGGCGCGCGCAGGTTGGTGTGGAGGCGGAGAGCGGCCGCAAATTGCGCGTGTTGCGCACTGACAACGGCGGCGAGTTCACGGCGGCTGAATTCGCGTCGTACTGCGCCGATGAGGGCATCCAGCGCCACTACTCCGCGCCGTACAGCCCGCAGCAAAACGGCGTCGTCGAGCGGCGCAACCAGACGGTTGTGGGGATGGCTCGGGCTCTCCTCAAGCAGAGAGGGATGCCGGCTGTCTTCTGGGGAGAGGCGGTGCTAACGGCCGTCTACATCCTCAACCGCTCTCCTACTAAGGCACTCGACGGCAGAACTCCGTACGAGGCCTGGCATGGGCGGAAGCCGGCGGTCTCTCATTTGCGGGTCTTTGGCTGCCTTGCGTTCGCCAAGGAGCTCGGCCACATCGGCAAGCTCGACGACAGGAGCACTCCGGGAGTCTTCATCGGCTACGCGGAGGGCTCAAAGGCCTACCGCATCCTCGACCCAAAGACACAACGTGTGCGCACAGCGCGAGACGTCGTGTTCAACGAAGGGCGAGGGTGGCAATGGGACAAGGCGGTGGACGACGGCTCGACGCCGACGTATGACGACTTCATTGTCGAGTACGCTCACTTCAAGGAAGCTGGGGGAGCAAGCAGCTCCTCTTCACCGGGCACGTCTACCCCGGCCCCCAAAACTACATCGACTCCGGCGCCTGCTACACCGACGACACCACAACCGGCGACGCCGCATACTCCAGCCCCGGCGGTCGCCACTCCGGGCTCGTCTTCATCAGCACCAGCTCACGCAGAGCACAACCCGATGAAGTTCGCTTCCCCGCTCACTCACGACGAGGAGCGGGTCGACGCATGGTATGGAGGCGAACCGCTGCGGTACCGTACGATGGATAATGTGCTCGGCGACCAGCCGGTGCCAGGACTGGTGCCACGTGACCTGGAGGCGCAGCTACAGCTCGTGTGTGAAGACGGCGAACCACGGTCCTTTGCAGAGGCCGAGAGAGACGCGGCATGGCGCGCCGCGATGAAGTTGGAGATGGATGCGGTCGAGCAAAACCGCACCTGGGAGCTTGCTGATCTCCCTCGAGGTCACCGCGCAATCACCCTTAAGTGGGTGTTCAAGCTGAAGAGGGATGGAGCCGGCGCCATCATCAAGCACAAGGCTCGTTTGGTGGCCCGAGGCTTCTTGCGGCAGGAAGGAGTCGACTTCGACGACGCTTTCGCTCCCGTGGCACGGATGGAGTCCGTGCGACTTCTCCTTGCGCTGGCTGCCCAGGAGGGCTGGCGTGTCCACCACATGGACGTTAAGTCGGCATTCCTCAATGGCGACTTGAAGGAGGAAGTCTACGTGCATCAGCCACCGGGGTTTACGATTCCCGGCCAGGAGGGCAAGGTGCTCCGCCTGTGCAAGGCTCTCTATGGCCTACGGCAGGCACCCAGGGCGTGGAACGCCAAGCTGGACTCCACGCTGAAGAAGATGGGTTTCGAGCAGAGCCCGCATGAGGCTGCCGTCTACCGACGGGGGAGTGGAGGAAATGCCCTGCTGGTGGGCGTCTACGTTGACGACCTGGTGATCACCGACACCAAAGATGCAGAGGTGGCGGCGTTCAAGGAAGACATGAAGGCCACGTTCCAGATGAGTGACCTGGGGCTCCTCTCCTTCTATCTAGGGATTGAGGTGCACCAGGACCACTCCGGGATCGCGCTTCGACAGTCCGCCTACGCCAAGCGCATCGTTGAGCTAGCTGGGCTCACCGACTGCCATCCAGCTCTCACTCCGATGGAGGAGAGGCTGAAACTAAGTCGCGACAGCACGACGGAGGAAGTGGATGCTACGCAGTACCGACGCCTTGTGGGGAGCCTTCGCTACCTCACTCACACACGGCCGGACTTGGCATTCTCCGTCGGCTATGTCAGTCGGTTCATGGAGCGACCAACGTCAGAACACCAGCAGGCAGTGAAGAGGATCGTCCGCTACATAGCAGGGACCCTCGACCACGGCCTCCATTACCCTAGGTGCCCTGGGGCGGCACACTTCGTCGGGTACAGCGACAGCGACCACGCCGGCGACATCGACACCAGCAAGAGCACGAGCGGGATCCTCCTCTTCCTCGGCAAGTGTCTCGTGAGCTGGCAATCAGTCAAGCAGCAGGTGGTGGCCCTGTCCAGCTGTGAGGCTGAGTACATAGCGGCCTCCACCGCATGTACTCAGGCGCTCTGGCTTGCTCGACTGCTTGGTGATCTTCTCGTTCAAGACACCAGAACGGTGCAGCTCCTGGTAGACAGCAAGTCCGCCCTGGCCCTGGCAAAGAACCCCGTGTTCCACGAACGGAGCAAGCACATCCGACTGAGGTATCACTTCATCCGCAGCTGTGTGGAAGAAGGGAGCATCGAGGCGAGCTACATCAACACCAAGGATCAGCTCGCAGACCTGCTCACCAAGCCCCTTGGGAGGGTCAAGTTCCTCGAACTTTGCTCCAGGATTGGGATGATTCAACTCTCCCACAAGACGACGTACAAGACTTAGGGGGAGAATGATGGATAAGTCTGTGTACTAGGGTCCTTGTGGGGCTGCAGCACATGGTCCTTGTGGCAGTTAGGAGGATAAAGTCCTGGACCATCAAGGACTGGCTGTTAGGATAGAGTTCTGTTCTTGACCATCAAGGACTGTCAGTTAGCATCTTAGACTAGCATCTTAGACTAGCATCTTAGACTGGCATCTTAGCAGCATCTTAGCATATGCCTTGGCTGGCTAGCAGCCTATAAATATGTATCCCCAACCCCTCAGGTTGGCATGGCATTGTGTGAGAAATAAACCAACGAAAATTGTCCCAACTCTCCTAGTGTCATCCACAACTATCAATGCTCAGGCTGAAAGGTCTAACACTTTATGTTTACTTGGCAACGCAATGTCTGAAGTTTTGTTTGTTTGCTTATTGTAATTTTTTAGGTCCGGTGCCTTGATTTTGTTGACTTTGGGACCATACAACTACAGTGTACATTGCCAAGAATCTGTATATGGAAGGGGAACCTAATAAAACTTTTCAGCGAGATGCTCTTGGATATGGAGGTTTCAGAGTAAGAGGCTTAGGTTTTCTTTCTGTTGTTCATTTTTTCATTTCCACTTTTGAAGGAATTAAGGAACATTTTTTATTTTTCCTATAGATATATGTAAATCTTTTTAGTTTCTGACTCTTTTTGCTCGCAGGTTAAGAATGAGTCTGAAACTTGTTATGGCCAACAAACACATGAATGGGCTAGCACTGAAAAAAATTCATACATGAAGGATGCTATTGAAAGAAGATTCGGCAATTCTCTGAGCGTGAAGGTGTGTTACCCTTCCTATTTCTAGTCCTCTTTTTTTTGTTTGTACTGTTTTCCCTTTTTCTTTTTTTTCTATCTCATCTTTTTTTGACTAATTTTTTGTGCCTAATACTCTACTGAACAAGAACAGGTAAAAGAAGATATATATATAACATTCCAACAGTACATGAAAGATGAAGGGCCCAGCACTTGCTCCAAAGTAAAGGAGTTGATCTTACAAACTCTTAAAATAGTGACATCAGCGAATAGCGATTCCGAAAAAACAGTGAAACTCGATTCAAGCAACGAATACATATCAGCAAATGCTAATATTGATTCAGAGACAACTGTTAAGGTCAATTCAAACGAAGAATATGATCATGATGGTAAACATTTCTTCATATATATCTAATCCACTTTTTACATGCTTTTTTCCCTTTAATATGTTTGTTTTTTCTGTTTTTTTAGTAACATCTATATTAGCTATTATTGCAAGCAGATTTTTAGTAATATGTTTGTTGTCTATAGGGAGTAGCTGATTTTTTTCTGTTGCTGCAAGCAGATATAATATCTAGAAAGAAAAGAAGGTTAGGAGATCAAATAGAAAGGCTAACACACGAGGAGCCACAAACTTCTATAATTAAAGGGAAAAATTTAAGTCAGCAGTCATGTGGGTCTGAAGGAACACACAGCAAGGCGCAGCACAACATGGTAGTTGATGAACAAGGGCCACAGTTAGCCCCAATTGCTACTACATTCGTAAGTTGATTGTTTTTTTTTGTAATTTTCCCAGAAATCCTTATTTTTTGTTTTTCTGTTTTTGCTAAACAGCAACCATGTTTTGCCACAGTTAACACCTCTCTCACTGTTAACAGGAAGCAAGCAAAACCATAGAGGACTTACAACCCACCACCCAAGCTATACTTCAAGAAGACAACTATACGCATTCAAAAACAGTGACCACAGCAAGTTTTGATTATATGCTATGTCCTCAGAAATTTGAGTCTACTTCATACCAACAGCAAGAACAAGGAGTCACAATAAGCACACCATCTTTTTGCGGTTTCAAGAACAATACCAGCACTCAAAAGGTATTGTTGAAGGAAATCTCATAATCAACCAGTTTTTTAATGAAAATTTTTTATGCCTCTTTTTTGCTAAGTGGTGTACTGACTCTTTTTTTGTTTTTTTACTTTTTCTATTTTTGAGGAACCAACAAGTGATCAATTTCCAGAGAGCAAAATGAGCATAGATATTAACAAAGTTTTTGTGCCAGGTATATTTCATTGTGAGACTTTTTTTTCAACACAGCCCCCATGTGTTTCTTCTTTTACTTTTCTTTTGTTACTTATGTATTTCCTTTTTCTTGCATGACTTTTTTTTCTTTTTGTTCAAAAAGATGAAGAACTAGCTCACACACAGACAACACAAACATCTTTTGCACGCTACCTAGATGAAGCTAGGAAAAACTACTTCTTCTACAGTGATGACATACCAACATTACGGCTCTTCAAAAACCACGATGATTGCGGGAATGAAATCAAAGAGCCCGAATTGTGGCGTCCTCTGCACATGGACTCAGAAGAGTACGAAAGAAAGATTGAGGTCAAATTTTTTCCTCTGAGAAGCTTCTTTTTTCTCATGCCTTTTTATTTGCATTTTTCTTTGTTCATTCATTTATATTATGGTCTTTACCAATCCCTTTTTATCCTTCAAAGCAGGCTCCTAAGAGGGATGGTCCCCCAAAGAAAAACATAGAAGTGGACAATATGATGTCAAAAGACCCAGAACAGAGCTACAAAAGCATTAAGGTAGGTTTACACACATCAACCTCATAGATTTTTCCCATCTGTTGTTTGTACATGTAGCAAACTTGACCTAATAGAAGTATGACAAATAACTCTTCATTTTTTTAGCAGCATTCTCAGTATGAAATTAATAGCACGCCCAACGAGTTCCCCGTTTGTTGTGCACAACAACAAAGCCAGAGCTACTTTTGCAAAACACCAAGGCCTTCAACTGCAACAACAACAGATGCAAGCATTATAGACTTGGTTAGCAGCAAACACTTTTTTTGTTCACGTTTAAATGAAATGTGTTTTTGTCTTCTGCGTTTTTTTTGAGGTATGCTGTTAGAGACAATGAAATCTCTATGTGGAACCAGGAACAAACGGGGAACTTACAAAATTTTCCATGCAGACCTCGCCAAATGCTTACAAAATTTTTCAGTGGAACCAGGAACAAACATGCTACTCACCAAAGAACAAGAACAGCAGTTTCTTCTCACCGAGTACATCACATGAAAGAAACATTGTAATTTTCCATGCAGCAAACCTCCTTAAGTTTCCTGTTCTATTCCAGCCATAGTATTTTTTTATTAAATGTTAACTGTGTTTGATTTTTTTTCTTTGTGAACAGGGGTCTCCTAATCAATTAATAATACCCAGAAGGTTGTTCCCTGACAAAAGCAACCACACGTATACACCAGATGGCACTGAAGAACAACCAATAGCAATAAGGGACAGTCAATCTGTAAGTGAACCCATTTTTTCAGAGGAAGCATCTAACGTCTTTTTTAATGTTTTTTTAGTGTCGCTTGTTCAATATCTACAATCTCACTACCCTCCTTTTTTGACAAAATATATGAATTTTGTAGGCCTCCCCAAAGGTTCAAATCCTGGGGGAAAAGTCTTTGAAACAAAATTGCTTGAACTTGCTGGGAAACTCAGATGAACATTACAACACCCGTCTTTTGTTAGGGAGCTCAAACAGCTCGGTGGGAAAAGAAAATGTTCCAAACAAAAGAATTCTTAAGCCAAGCAAATACCTTTGCTCTCCTTATGACGGGTATAACAGGGGAGAAATTTTGAGCCATGAATTGGATCTCTACAACAATATCATGATCTTAAGCAGTCATGCAGATTACAAGGGGTATTTTTCTCTTTTCTCCTCATTGTGTTTCTATCTTTGTGGCTTTTTTTCTTAAGTTTTGTTCTGCGTTCATCATTTGTTTATTTGCTTTTTCTAACAATAACTTTTTCACTTCTCATGTGTTCTTCCTCCCTCCCTTTTCCTCAACATACATGAAATGGGTTGTTGAAATTGATAATTGCAGGGTTTCTTTGGAACAATTGGGGAAATCTTTCAAAGAGGAAGGATGGGTAGAGTCATACGTCATAAATGTGTTCTGTAGGAAACTCTTTAGGGACAATCACCCAAGACTATCTCAAAGGCATTTCTTCTTCCACACTGCTAGTGTAAGTTTCATAATTTTCACTTTCAAGCGCAATATTTATTTTTTCATTTTTCTCCTTGTCTTTTTTACTTTCTTTTTTTCCCTGAGAGGTTGACATTTCTTTGTACTTTTTTTTCGAAAAAGGAATACTTCCTACAAAAGTGGAAGAATGAAGCATCGAGATTGCAGTGGAGAGATAAATTAATAAAGAGCTTCACAGGAGCTGGAAAAGCAAAGGATCTTCAGCAATGTAACGAAGTATGTCTTAGTCATCTTTTGTACATTTGTGCTTCTCTTATTCTTTTATTTTTTTCTCTAATTTTTTTGCCTCTGCTTTATGATATGAAGTTATTTTTTCCAACGCTACACAAGTCACACTAGTTCGTTTTCCTGGTGGACCTGTGTGCCCATAAATTCATCTTCCTGGATTCAAAGTATGATGGAGATAGCACATACCACAGGACAATAAAGCACATGATGGTAACTTGTCACAAGAGAACTCTGACTTAATATACAACCTTCTCATTCATGATCTTAATGTTTTTTTAATGCAGATCGAAAACTTCAAACGAGCTTGGAATGATGCTGGTCAAAAGAATATGGGATTCAGACACTACGAAACTGCATATCCAAACTTACTGAAGCAGTAAGGATGGTTAGATGAAGATCCTTTCTCTGTACTTATATTTCCTACATTCACATGTTTTTCAATTTTTTGTAGTTCAGTGCATGTACTGATCGTTTATCATTTCTGACTTTATTTTTCTGTCAACATTTCTTTTTTCCGGAAAATAGTGATGCATGCGGGATTTTTGTCTTGAACTGGTTAGAGAACTGGCGTTCTAGGAATGCGTTGCAATCAGTCTTCACGCACGATATGGTCCAAGATGCACGTATCAGGTTTGCAGTCGATATTCTGTTCAGTGACCACAACATTCTCGATGAAGGGAAAAGGATTGTCAAGGATTTATGAAATATGAGTTAAGGTACTTCTTAATCTTCTCTGTCTCTGCTATCTTTTTTTGTATAATATATTTTTCAAAGGTTTTCTTCTTTTCTGCTTCTTTTCTGATGTATATACTCTTTTTTCAGAGACACTTTCCAGAAAACTCACCAGTGGACATACCAGTACAAAGATTAACAATTCAACTATAGTTGCGAAAATGGCAAGACACCGTCTCTTCAATTGTTTCTCTCACAAACAATGGCGCAGAATTTGAAGTTGATGCGCATGAAGCAAGGAAATGTGGTGTCAAGTAGATAACAAAACATTTTTATGTGTTTCAGATTTTTTTGTTTCGTTTGTACACTGTGGCCATGTACAAAGTACTATGAGGAAGAGAATGAATGGAAATGCGTATGCAAATATATTCGAAGTACTATGAGGAAGAGAATGAATGCAAATGAGTATGCAATTATATTCGAAGTTTTTTTTGTATAGGTCTTTTGGGTTCATTGGAGCAGTTTTCCATATTTATCACAAATAGAAAGTGCTTCGTGTACTGGATACAACAATGGCATTTTTTTACACTTTTTCTTCTCTTTTTCCTTTTTTGCAAATTTATTTTGGTGCTGATTTTTCTTCTGTTTTTCTCCACGTTTTTATAAATAAAAATCGGGCGTGAAAGTTCATACAAGATCATATCAATGGCTTACACAGGTATGACCTCATGATTTTTTCTAATCACATTGATTTTTTGGTACTGTTTTTTGAGATACCTTTTTAAATGTATGGATAACAATTTCTGACACTCTTTCTAAAAATTTGTAGGTTGTTTCCAAAAACACACACATTTTTTTGGACAGAATTCATACATCAAGGGGGGAAACAACATCAGATGCAGCAACGTGAACTAAACAAAGTACAGTTATAAAGTTTTTTCTTCTCTTGCCATGCGTTATTTTGCATCCCAAAACATATGAAAATGCTATATTTATTACAATATTTTTTTCAAATAGTCTAGTCAGTCTCTGTCTCCTGTTGTTGTTGTGCTTTGTGTCTTGCTCTTCTTCGTCCGCCCACCTGATGGTTTATCGGTCTTTGCTGCTGTCATCGAACCTGCTACCAACACAATAAGAGCAAACTTTCTTAGAATTGCAAGTGGGCAACAGAGAAACAAAAATCATAAATTTAACAAAACAGAGAAAAAAAATCTAGAGGACCTGAAGCACGTTTTGAGTGCTTTTTTGTCGCTGTGCCTTGGCAACATTATCAGCAATTACTGTGCAAGTAGATATGTTGTGGGTTTCAGAACCACATCGGCTACAGTGAATTTTTGGTTTCACACGCAAAGTTTCCATGAAGGTTTTGTATCGCCCTGATTGTGGACGTCCTTTTGAGATAGCAACATCGGGATTTTGCAGGTTGTCCCCATAACCATCTGGATGTGGGCCTGTGAGTGGAACTTCTGAATTCTTTGGTCCAACACTTGTTTTCTCAGCTTCAGCAGCTTCATCTTCTTTAGTCATCTCATCCAATCTCTGTTGCACCCTCTCACTCTCCCCAACAACATATAGATATTTTCTATTTGTTGATGCGCCATCAGAGGCCATATCGTTGAGCCTGTTGGACAAAAGTGTGTACCTCAAGTGTTGACTCCCAGCAGTTAGCTCAGCAGGCACATTGAACCGCCTGTCTCGTATGTCTTTTGTATCTTTTGGCCTCCATCTGTCGATGTAGTACTTTTCAGGAAGTTTTGACATGTTCAGATGAGAAAGAACCCTCAGGACATGACTACACACAATTCCGTCTTTCAAGAATTTACCACATATGCAACTAAATTCCTGATTTTGGATGTTCACATCGACAACAAATCTCCTTTGCCTGAAATCCTTTGCAGCCAGCATTTCTGTTTTGTATACTTCATATCTCACATTCCTCACAACTTCTTCAACATGCAAATTGACAACAAATTGCAGCTGCTTTTGGAACCTATAGAAGATCTTTCGGTTGTACATAGATGCTGCCTGATACTCAAGTTCACTATGAGACCAGAAAGTTGGCTTTGTTGTTCTAGTTATGGAGTCTTGTTCTCTCTCATTATCTTGAATATTGTGAGATATCCTCTCATATTCTTCCAGGAAGCATATCACACTATGTGTTGAAGTTATGTTGTCCTTGAAAATAGCATTTGTCCCTTCACTTCTTGCAGTAGAATGAATGAATGGGAAGAAATTCTTCTTGAAGTAGACAGGAACAAACCTCCTTCTCTTCTTCCACATAATGTTGAAATAGCTGATTTTTTGTATACCATATCTCTGTATCATATCTGGCCACAACATTTCAAACTCTCCTTCGGTCAGCGAGTTGTGTATGATGTCACTGAAATCAGCATGTAGGTTTTCATGTGCTGCAAATGTTCTAGGACATTTTTCCTCAGCTTTCTTTTTTATATGGAAGAGACAATGCCTGTGAACACAGTTGGGAAAAACCATCGGGATTGCCGATTTCATGCCCGCATCTTCATCTGTTATAATCGTCACTGGACTTTTGCCTCCCATGCAGTGAAGAAAAGTCTCAAACAACCACTTAAAAGTGTCAGTTGATTCATTTTGGATGATAGAACAAGCAAACAAGCAGTTCTGACTATGACCTGTGATCCCAACGAATGGAGCAAACGGGAGGTTGTATCTGTTTGTCTTGAACGTTGTGTCAAAGCTGAGACAATCACCATACAAGTCGTACATTTTCTTGCGTAGCCATCAGCCCAGAAAATTCATAACACTTTGCTTGCCTCATCAGAAACTTTAACTGTCTTAAATGCATAATAGAACCTTGGATCTTCCGCCTGCCTTTTCCTGAAGTAAGTCAGTACTTGCATCATATCATTCTGGTTAGTTTCTTTGCCAATTGATGTCCTCACATTGCTGACGTGTTTCTTAGTGTAAGGAGTGTTGCCACCTCTCAAGAAGCTCAGGATGGTCATTATTTTCCTTGTTGGTAGCTTCACAGCATTGAATGTACGGATAAGGATCTTCTCCTCTTCTGTCATGTAGTTATGTGAACGGAGGTACTTTGACTCTGTATGAGGGCTCAACTCATGGTTATGCTCGAGGTTGATTGTTGTAACAACCCACTTGTCTGCCTTCTTTGTGATAATAAGCTGAGCCTTACAACCAGTTATCTCAATGGTGTTTGTTTTCTTTTTCCTGGGGTTCTCATGCGGGACCTGGCCTGTTTTTGCCTGTCTAGTTTCTCGTCGTTTTTTCAACCTTGCTTCCTTTTCTTCCTCTCCAATTGCACGTCCAGATCGGTTACACTTCAAAGTGATTCTTGTTAGTGCATTGCCACCTTCCTTTTTTGCACAAAAGGATGCTGCCCTCTTTACAGAGAAACCACATATGCTTGCATACTCGTTGTAGAAGCTATAAGCTGCTTCTTGGTTGTCAAAAACCATGTCAATAGTTGGCACATGATGGCTACGAACTTCATGGCTGCAAGTCTGAGCATTTTTTATGCTTTCATTTTCAAGAAATATGAGGATGTCATCTTGTGAAAGTTGTTCAACTTGAACTCCCGTCTCATTGTTATGTTGTTGTTCCACAATATCAACATCCATATCACCTTCTCTTTGATGCAGTCCAAGGTTATGATCTGATTCACTATCACTGTCAAGTTCATTGTCTGAAGGCTGCTTCTGTGCACAATCAGGTTCATCAGTTTCCCAGATCAAATCATGCAGTCCTTGTATATTTGTGTTGTCAACAAACGGGGAAGGCTCCTGATTTTGTTCAACCAAAACTCGCCCTGTGTTATCATGATTTGTTTGCCTTGGTTCTTCTGATGTTCCTCTTCCATAGCGGCCAGCTATCATGAACATGTCATTCTGAATGCATTTCACAATAACAGAATTTTTCATCAGCGACGACATAATAGTATATAAGTTTGATACAATTTTTTTTCATTTTTCTTTTTACATAAGTTCATGTACAAAACAAACCTCAGTACGAACTAGGCGTTCTTCCTATGATTGAGACGACAAATATTTTGCCCCCTGCCAGAGAATGTAGATGATCATTTTTTTGTTCTGACTAATTAGTAGTTGGTTTGCGGTTTCAACAGAGGAAAGAAAGGTCAAACCTCTTGTTCAGCAGCAAGCAGCAGTTGCATGTATGACATAGGTGCATCGCCGGATACATTCATGAAGCTCACCCCCTGTTAAAAAAATAAAAAAAGCATGTTTTTAATGATGATCATGTAACATTTTTTTCTTTTTCTGTCGACACTTTCTTTTTGATGTGTTTTTGGCACTCACAGTTGGCTGCATTTTTTTTGTTTCTGTAGGATGGGTTCTTGAGGCTTCAGCATTTGGACTCCTCTGCAGAAACAACTGCAAAATTCTGGAAGAGTTAAGCCAAGGTACAATATAAACACAGCCCTACAAAATCTACTGTATTTTAGTTTGTTTTTACCTCGGGCATAATCCTGTTGGTCATGTTAATCATAGGAGAGTTTGTCTGTGTGTTGTTCATTTCATTGTAGTTATAGCCAAGAGGACCAACTTCTTGCGACACCCATTGTTGCAACGACTTCCCAGGCATCGTGCTCGACTGACCACATTCCAAATCAAATTGGCACTCATGATACATAGATAACTGCAAAAAAACATCTTGT